>NC_047015.1:53706699-54389712 GCF_902652985.1 Pecten maximus | reverse complement strand
ATAAATGTACACAATTTTTTAAGTGTTTTTATATTAGTAGCATTCATAAGTTCATTAAATTTTAATTAATTATATTCGGTCGTAACCAAAAATACTTGTGAATATACAAATTTCTTTCAGGAACTAACTTTGTACATTCAAGTAAGTAATGAAATTCATCACCAATCTGTTGACTAATGCAATGTGGACATTTTCTATCAGTATATTCAATCTGGTGCCATCTACCTGTTTCAACAATAAATTTATGATTAGTTGTTCGAAATTTACAAAAAGTGATCCTGTCTTTATCATCTAAAATATCTAAATAATCTTCAAAATTAAAATTATTTTTAAAGAGGGGGAGGGGGGTCCTATAACCTCCAATTTTTACTGAAGATTTAATTTCCTAAGACCTTATTAAACCAGATATAAAATGAATTATCTTAAACTGGTCATTTAACAGCAGTATAAAAACTCAAGTTTAAAGATGAGTATGAATTAAGAATATTGTATCAGGGACTCAGCTTGTTACTCTTCTTTTGCACCTCGCGCAATTAATATTAAGTACATCAGATATATCATAATTACATTAAAATATAACATGAGCAATGTTAAGAACATATGCTCTCTACAATTATAGCACATTTTACCAAAATAAGAATATATGTGATAAACTCATAATAAACCTTAATTTATATACAATGTATAGTATACCACAATATCCCAACATTTGTTAATATAAAAAAGAAACAAAAACATCATTAAACTGATAAAAGAGGCATAATACAAGCAAAATATTTCATATAGATTCTATGGAGACCCTTAAACAGTTCAATGAGAAATAAGTTAAGACCATCAGGTGTTGATTCATATGGGCTTCAAAATTTCAAAATTTACTCTGTGATGATATGATTGAATATTATGGTCCATAAGATGGTTTTACTTCTTATAAGTAAACTTCAAGGATTCTACTTCAAGTGCACTAAACATGTATGTTTAACGTTTTCCATAATTAGGTAAAGGCTTAACGCATATCTTTGTTTTAACTTTTAATTTCCTATCAAAAACAGAAATACACCAGGATTGTATATTAATATATATGTGTACATTTATATATTTAGATGATTTTTTTCTGTGTGAAGTAGGCATATCATCTCAAAACAAACTATATAAAAGCAAAAAAAAAAAAAAAAAAAAAATGCAATACATGAATTTTATTCAATTTTATTTGAGAGATTGCATTTTGCCTCAATATACTTATAATATGTATACACATGTATACATGTATATATTTGCAAAAATCATCTGTTCATAAAGTTGTTAAATCATCTGTTCATAAAGTTGTTAAATCATCTGTTCATAAAGTTGTTAAATCATCTTTTTATTACTTTACCAAATCCTGGTGATATTCATTAAGAAACTGAATTCAGAAATTTATTATTTCTTATGGAAAAGTTCATCAGACAAGATAAAAAGAGATGTAATTATTAAGAATTGTAGTGAAAGTGATCTGAAAATGAAACATTTACAATCTTTTATTCTAGTAACAATAGAAAATAAGAGCATTTTTTTATATAGATTGGTATATAGAAAAGGATTTATATAAAACAAATTATAGTCAAAGAAAATAGCAATGGTAGATTTTACAGCTATACAGAATTAATGGAGAAATTCAATATTCATACTAACTCTCTCACTTATCAAAGTGTCAAAAGTGCTATAAAAAAGAATTTTTCCAAAGAAGATATCTCCACTGAATTCATAAAACTATCTTACATACCTGCCAACTTAGATTTTTTTTCAAACAGAAAAGAGGAGCAAGATAATTTTATAACTGTGTAAAAATAATATAGAATCTACTGGAAAAAGGAAATGGAAAGCATGATAGGTTGTATAGGAAAAGGAGTTACCTCCCTTGCAAAGTTGTTGGTTTGGTTTTGTTTTTTATCAGGCCTTATGTTGTAATATTTACAAATTAATAATCACATCACATACAAATTGATGTTATAGAAGTGAATTTTATTTGTATTTGAGTATTTTTTTGTGTGTATTTGAGTGTATTTGAGTATATTTGAGTGTATTTGAGTAAAAAGTCAACCCCCTCATATCTCATTTATATATGTGTTATCATTTATAAGGAACCCTATATATATAGCCCAAGTTTTCTCTGGCCCTGACATGTACACCTGGTGTAGGGCCAGAGCGCACTACTATATGAAAACGTGGAATTCTCCCACACCATTTGGTATAATCAAATATTTATTTACCCCAAAACACCAATTTAGTCCCAAATCGGTGTTATATTCCCGGGATCCGTATGTATAGACCCTCGTTTGGATTCAGGATTTTGAGTAACCGAGCCCCACATTTACATTATATATGCTCTGACCGGCCGGTCCTAACATCGATGTCCGACATTAGACACTGAGTGACAGGCATATACAACCAGAGACAAGCCCATCAAAATATCAAACTTCTGACAAGAGAAAGCTTCGAACACAGGTGCCCGACTCATTGTATAAAATGTATATATGTACTCTTATATGTTATTATTCTATAAAACGAGTCAGGCTCCTGTGCTTCGAGTAGTAATTATATATAATGTTGTAATACAAATGTATATGATGTTTGTCCGTAATTCAAAGCCCGAGTGTGTATATGTACATGTTACAGAGGGGGATGGGAAAATCGGAATGACAGTATATTATGAAGCATGCTTACCTCAAATTTGATCTTCTGAAGCTTAAGGTGTTTATAATTTAGTATATTTGCGAGAAAATTTTGATATTTTCATTGATAAATAAACTATTTCTAAAGGCAAATTGAATTATTAGACTTCAAAAATTAAACTTATTGTAAACTATGAAAAATGTTGGTTTTCAATCACTAATTATATATAGGTCACTAATTTAAATCGGTGTTTTGCGGAATTTATTTTACTTTGAAGATCAGAGAAATGTATTTTTTCATTGAGGTAAAGATCTTTACAATGTTTTTCATTTTGAATTACCTGAATTTCTGAAAATGATTGAAAAAAGTTACCTCAATTATGAAGGTGTATATAAGACCCATTATACCTACATCAATATGAAATGAAGGTTTGAAATTCATGTATGAGATAATGAAGAAAATGAAATCATGACATTGGTTAATGATAAAAGAACCAATGCAATTGCATGGTCAACAAAAAGTAGTTTGAAATTAAACTTCATGAGGATAATGATTTGTCACACTTAAGTTATTTATTTCTACAGTTTACATAGATGAATTGGCCAAGTAAATATACATGTCACTCCTACCATGTACATACAGCTTTTGAATTTATCCGACATTGCATGAATTTAACTTGTGCATTTCTTTCTGTTTTAGAAAAAAGATGTTGTGGCTTCAAATCCAAACTCCCCTGTCACTCCAATCATCAGCAATCCAGGTACACCCCGATCTGACGGGGAACAACAAGTTAGAGCCACACCTCCTCCGGGCCCCGCCCAACAGATCCGGTTGTCACAGCAACAGATGATAGCACAGCAACACCAGCTCCATCTACAGCAGCTTTCGCTGGCCAATCAGTCAAAGTACACCCAACTGCTGTCTGTAATTGAAGAAATGGGTCGAGACATCCGGCCGACATACGCTGGCAGTAAAACGTCATCAGAGCGACTCAAGCGTGGCATTGTACATGCCAGAATACTTGTACGCGAGTGTCTAATGGAATGCGAGAGAAGTGCCAGAACTTAATTACTTTGGGATTTTGATTATTTATTAAAGCAAAATATTTCTGATCTGGCCATAAATTCATACGAATCATCAAACTTCATCAAATACTCATTCTTCATATTCACGAATTCAACAAGTAATATTAATACTTGAACAACTTATAAAATTTGACAGACTTGTATACATCTGTACATTTACTTCCAAGTATCTGTCATTGTGAACAATTCTGTAAAAGATGTCATCAATACAGGAACGTTGTAACATTTAAAGACATAACCGGTAGTCAAATTTCCCAACTGAATTTCTTGATTTCTGGAACTGTTACTGAAAAACTGCTGTCAGTTTTGTGTATACATCTAAAGCTGAAAATTAACATCAGATAGCAGCACATGTTACTGGAGTGCTTTGTAGAGTTAGATAATGAACATTTATGGATAGCCTTTGAAATATGGATCCTGAAATGACCATGGATTGCAGATCGGAATGAAGTTTAATGAAGGAGAACCTAGCTATAAACTTCATCAAACTGTTGTGTAGATGAATGTAAAATGAATGTGTTCAAACTATAACGACTTTATCTTGTTTAAATGTGGTCTGATATTGAATTGTATGAATGAATATACATGTACATCTAATCAAAATATCTTAATCATAATGAACTAGTTCCAGCTGAAATTTTATATCTGTCAAAATAGTGTCAAAGTATATGCCTATATATAGCTAGTTGGTATGTGTGTGTAAAGTAGCAAATTTGGGTAAAAGAGTACATTGTACATGAACTCCATTTCAAATATTAGAAAATTTGAATATCACTCTAATATATGATTCACAATACATAATATTCTTACTGCACAGAGTATCCAAAATTATGTGACTTTGTTATCATACAATGTATATTCTTATTTAGTAATTCTTTAATAATTTGAAGCTTCTTTAAATGTGCTGTTCACTTTAGATCTATAAATTTTGTAATAGCTATCGACATACAGCGGTGCCATATAACAGTATCTTCTGAAACAATTGATAGGTACACATACAATATATATATATACATGGATCTCATTATGGAACCATAAAAATACCTTTAAAATTGATGATTCAATATTCTGGGCATATTCAAATTTCCGACATCCTTATAGCTACCAAACATTCAATACCATTATCAACTTTCATATTTGAAAGCTTTATTAAATAGCACTTGTGTGTTTTGACTTACTTTATATTCTGACCTTTACTGGTACTCCCAGTGTTGGATAACTGGTGTACATTTTCACTTAAATTTGAACACCAATGGCCATGTCAAGATTTATGTCAAAAAACATTTTTTCATTGGATAAAAATTAGAAATTTTTATTTAACACCGTTTTCTGAGTGATAAACTTCAATTAGAAGCTGTTATGGTGAAATGATGGATATTCAAGAATGAAATTATTATACTCTGGTAACTATAATTCGTCAAGTTATTGTTGAAAAATAGAGTTTTTCACATTAATTGTTGTACATATATGATAAACTTCACGGCAAAGTTTTGTATTTGTTAATACTATACAATGGTTATCTTGTATATCAATTTTACCCATATATTTTACATAAAATTATCATTTGATTTTGGAAAATATATTTGAGTACTAAATATACAATTTACAAAAGACGTTGCACTGGTGTAACAGTTTTACATAAATTATTTAATGATAGATAAGTATGGACATTTTAATCATTAATGTTGATAATAAAATTGAAAATACATGACATTGTGTATATATATGTATCAGTTGATTATAAAACTACATGTGATGAATAAATGTCAGTAACAATATAAAAACAGTTCAATATAGACATCAAGAAGTTGCATTTATTGAAATTTTGAGGATGAAAGTAAATAAAATTTGTTTTATTAATGTTGGGTTTTGTCATCAGTAATTATATAAGCAAACAATGACTTTTTTGGATGATTATATTTTTAGCTCACCTGGACCGAAGGTCCGGTGAGCTTATGTCATGGCGCGGCATCCGTCCGTCCGTCCGTCAACATTTGTTTCAAATCGCTACTAGTCAAAAATTTCTTATTGAATTTTGACCAAATTTGGTCAGAAACATCCTTGGCGGAAAGGGATCAGATTTGGCATAAATGGTGATTGTGACCCCCAAGGGGCCAGAGGGGCGGGGCCCAATAGGGGAAATTGAGGCAATTCCTTAAAATCACTACTTGTCATAAAGTTATGAATGGATTTGAACCCAATTTGGTCAGGAACATCCTTGGGGGAAGGGAAACAGAGGTAATTCCCAACTAGTCCTGAATGCCTGAATGGATTTTGATGAAATTTGGTCTGGAGCATCATTGAGTGTAAAGAAATTCTAAAGCTGTATAAAGGGAGGATGTGGCTCCCCTGGGGCCTGATGGGGCAGGCCCCAATAGACAAAATTGAGGTAAATCCTTTAAAACCCAATTGATAGTCATGAATGTCTAAATCGAATTTGATGAAATTTGGTCTGGAGTATTATTGGGCAAATGAGATCAAATGCTATGGGAAATGAAAGATGCGGCTGGCACTATTCGGGGCGGGAGAAAGGGGGCACAATAGAGGAAATATAAACAAAAAACTTTGAAAAATCCTTTTTCTTTTTCAAGAAGGACATGATTTGGTAGAGGCAGTTCAAATGGAGAAAAATATCTTTTTATAATATGTAGTATTTTGCCATAAATACTGAAATAGTTAGATGAATGATGCAGGCCCTCTAGGCCTTTTGTTATTTTGCGACATGATCAAGAGTTTATCAATCAAATAAGGAAATACATGATCTTACTTTGATGCCTCTGGGTTAAATAGTCAAAGCACCAGTTGTGTCACATGTCTTAAAAGTTTTAGTTATATGTTTGATGACATGCATATGAAGCAAGTTTGTCCAGCCAGCCGCTGGAGTCATGTGACCAAAGTTGAAAATCAATTTTTTCTTCATCTTATTAATAGTAGTAGTGGTACAATGAAAACAAGTTCAAAGTTACAAAAGATACGACTGACATAAGTACATAACATGGACTGGAATCGATTGAAAATTTCAAAGAATCTTCTTATTATGTTCTGTTTAACTTAATATATTAAACAAATATGTCATTTCAAACAACATATTTATCCAGACAAGAAGAGAACTGTAAAGATCGATGATATTTGGGTATATTTTGTATACATTGTAATTATAAGCAGATACTGTCAAACCCATTTCAGATGAAATATCATTTTACTGTGTATCAAATTTATAAAATTTTATAATACAGGCAAATACATTACTCACAACCTGCATTCAGACAACATTGAAGACCTACCACTGAGTCACCATGGCAACATTTATAACCAATCAAACGCTAGATACAGAGTTCAGTGCAGATTCCACTGAATGGTGTCCCCATGGCAATCACCTTGACATCCTTTTGTGCGGGACTTACCAACTTGACACATCTAATTCAGAATCAAAGGTAATTAAGCTAAAAAGTTTTTGTCTCAAAAAATTTTCGGCATTTGCATGAATGAAACAGCGATGCTGACATTTGCAACTCACTCATGAAGAGTCCAATTTCAGTTTTGTGTCTTAATATCCAGCTGAGCAAATCACCAATATTCAGCTGGTCCTGACCTAAAAATATGTTACAAGTCTTATATTAATTGTTATTTGATGGTAATTAATGATATATATATATATAATCATTACTTAAAATTGTTATTGCATCTGCAGTCGGCTGACCAAAATGAGTTGTGATATTTAAACTAGACACTTGGTAATTGTCGTGATCAGCTATGATCTATGATGTCACAAATAGCATGATGCAGTACTGAACAATATCATTACTTAGTAAAACTCTTCCCAGTGTCTGATCAATGAGATTTTCTGCCATATTGCTTTCAGACATCTGATGATGATGGCACTGCTTTACAACGAAGGCAGACAAGACATGGCCGATTATACGTCCACAGGCTGACCGATGGTCAACAGCTAACCACAGAGACAACACTGGACATGCCAGGGATTCTGGATATTAAATGGTGCCCGACACCATGTCCAGAGGGATCCCTCATGGCACTGGTCAACTCTGTGGGTCAGTTACGACTCTATAGCATGACTGACAGTGAGACTGGTGCTCCCGACCAAAAAGTTCAAATGACAGAGGTCATGACCTTTGACCTTGGAGATGACTGTCTTGGCTTATCACTTGATTGGTCAAATCGTGCAAACAAAGGGTGAGTATTTTACCAAGCAACCGGAAGGCCAGAATTTGTTTCTTGTATTTTTTTTTTCTATTGTATGTAAATTTACGCTTAGTGATTTTGTAAATGTATGCTAAATTTCTAGCTCAACTGGCCTATTAGTCCGAGTTTCTTTTGACCCGAACACCAGACTTAAACATTCTGATGTCTAGATGTCTGGTGAAGGCTCATATGTAAATTGAGCTATTGTTATCTAATTTGTCAGGCATCAGAAATTTCATTAAAATGCTATTTGTCAGTATTTTTAAATTAGTTATTTTAGCTTAATTTGTCGTGAGAATTGCTGGGATCCAGTGTGTTATTTTATTATTATTATATTAAAGGTCTAATATACTTATCTGTATGTTGAAATCTGATGGCAGGAAAGAAAGGGACATAATGTCTGAATGTTAAATTAATATAAAGTGTTAAAGCACTAGGATTTTTGACAATGACATCATCAACAGAGCCAATGCAGTCATCTCATTTCCATTTTTGTTTGTTTGCTTGGTATTGGCCCTTGAACAGTTAGGGTCATTTTGAGGCAGAGTCTCCTTGTAGTAGTTGGTGACTGCCTCACTGTACAACAGCAATTAGGGTTTAATTGTCTTGCCCAAGGACACAACCACGACAACACAGACTGGCCCATTTCTCAGCTTCCTGAGAAACACAAACTGACGCAGGTAGGGAGTGTCGAACCATGTACCAGGGTCTTTCATCTGAGATCACGTAGCCAGCTCTCTAATCGTCTGAGCTATTGTGGCCCGATCTCGGCTCAAATTTACCAGCATACTGTGAAAAAAACTAATAAAACATCTTTTTCACACTCTTTGTGTTTTCACATGTGAAATAAAGATGTTTCCTTCTTGTTTACAGATCTCCAACACATATATGTAGTTCCACTTCCACGGGTGATATCCACACACATGCTGTAGATGGTGGTGACCTTCGATCTCTGACTACCTGGAAAGGTCACGATTTTGAGGCTTGGATTACTGCTTACAACTACTGGGACACAAATCTCATTTATACAGGTAAAAGCAAGAATAAGATTACAAGTGAAGGTAAAACTTTAAGGCAATTTCATTGGTTAAGGAGGAATTTAAATCCAGGTCATAGGTGAAATCAAGTTGAAGACAAGGTCAAAGGTTGAAGAGAAGAGGATTTCTCACATACTTAACAGGGTTAACCCATGGTTGCCGGGAAAAATATGTCCATAATCTAACATGGGTCTGTTCTGTAGACCGGAGTGTAAGAGTTTGGCCAGTCAGCACAAGGCTTGCCTGTGTCAGATCGATTTATCTTTTCCCTAGCACCCTTGGGATAACCCTGCTTAGTATGCGGGAAAAAATGATCTCAAACGGAGTAAACGGGGTAAAGACAGCTGGCACGTGTAATATAACACTGCTCACAATAACGTAACGTCATCATTTTACGTTGAGTAACCATGTCGTAATTGATGACGTTAATAATTCAAGGGAATCTTCATATAAGCTAACCATTTTAAGATACGATTGCTTTTTAGTTTTATTTAAAACTAATGATCAACTTTGACCTTTTTCTTGTCCTTGCAGGTGGTGATGACAGCAAGTTGAAGGGCTGGGACCTGAGGATAGATCCAAAACAACCAGTTTTTGTTAACAAGAGGTGGGTCTATTTTCATATTGTAGGTTTCATAAAGGCCTTTGTCTGGTAATAAGGTAAGCCCATGTCTGTTAATAAGGTAAGCCTATGTCTGGTAGTAAGTCCATGTCTTGTAATAAGCCCATGTCTGGTAATAAGCCAATGCATGACAATAAGCCATGTCTGATAATAAGCCCATATATGACAATAAGCACATGACTGGTAATAAGGTTACCACATGACTGGTAATAAGGTTACCACATGTCTGGTAATAAGGTTACCACATGTCTGGTAATAAGGTTACCACATGTCTGGTAATAAGGTTACCACATGTCTGGTAATAAGTCCATGTCTGATAATAAGTCCATGTCTGATAATAAATCAATGTCTGGTAATAAGCCAATGTCTGGCAATAAGTCCATGTCGGGTAATAAACCCATGTCTGGTAATGAGCCCATGTCTGGTAATAAGGTAAGCACATGTATGGTAATAAGCACATGACAGGCAATAAGCCCATGTCTGATAATAAGCCCATACATGGAACTAAGCCCATGTCTGATAATAAGCCAATACATGGTAATAAGCACATGTCTGGTATTAAGCACATGCCAGGCAATAAGTTGATGTCTGATAATACCACCACTTTGTCTTATGAAGTTTAGTGAAAATGCAAGCAAATGCTTTGGTCTGCATGGGTATGGCATGCCATATTGAATCCACAGGAATTAAGGATCTCTTCAACCAAAAAAACGAACTTTAAATTGTTCATTACAACTGTAAACACGCTGATTTCACATTTTTGGTGCATTAAATTTTTAGCTCATTATCAGTTATCAACAGATTAGCACATTGATGAACTTATAGAATTAATTTACAGAAAATGTAATTGGGGCAACTATTATATAGTGCAATAATAAGATTGCTAATAAAAGATGTAAAAAAAATGAAAAAAGTTAATTTAGGGGAAAATGCTCAATTTCAAATGAAAACTAAATCCTTAAATTTGTATAAAACTGTGATATTTTTGTTCCCATACAGACATACAATGGGTGTTACCAGTATTCAGAGCTGTCCTAACAGAGAACATCTACTCTGCACTGGCAGGTAATATAAAACATTACAAAATGGTAACTTTTTCTTTCCCAGATATTTTCATGCGAGAATAATAGAATCTTACATGGGGCTGTTCCATTATAAAAACATTATATACACAACAAACTTTTCATGATATACTGTAACAGTAATTATGCCAAGAAGGACAATTTCACTTAACCTACTCATTTTCTTGAAGTTTATGTGACAATGAACCAGGACTGTTGATTGTCAGAGTCAGACTAGGTCAAATGTTAATGTCATTTTGATTAGATTTGTGTATACCATATCTGGGATAATTTTTCTGTTTCACAAAAGAATGAACCTCATACAGTCAGGGGTCAAAGGTCGAGGTCTCTTAGGGTCATATTAAAATAGATAAGAGATGAAAGTTATGTCGTGAAGGAGTATCTTGTGTTGTATATCTGTTACAGCTATGATGAAGATTTGATGGTATGGGACACTCGTAAGATGAGGTCCCCACTTGTGACGACACCTCTTGGCGGGGGGATATGGAGAGTAAAATGGGAGCCCATGTACGGACAGCACATCCTCACTGCCACCATGTACAACGGCTTCCATATTGTAGATGCCAGCAACCTCACAGGTAAGTTTTGTCAAACTTTTAGACAAAGTGCTGTTATGTATTCCAGGTTTTCACTTTTTAACTTCTATACCTTCTATACCTCAGGGCAATATGTCTGTGCATAATAATGATTACTAAATTTGTGGGTGCTTCAGGGCTCAGTGGATTAGCATTTACCATAGAAAGCCAAATGTGTTAAATTTCAATTATTCAAACCTCTATATAGAAAGTTTACTTATTATTAAATTACATAATTATCAAACATCTGCATACCGTAAATGTACTTATTTTGATGAACTTAAATTTTTTCACAAATTTTAACAGATAAATTTTTGATGATTAGTTAACCTATGTTAATTGCTGTGATAGAATTATCACTCGTGTACAGAAAGTATAATTTATGCAATAATAATTTAGCAGAATCCTTCAATCGTGAAAGCAGTAAAATAAAATTACTGCTAAAATTTGCACATTTGCAGTAACCAAACAAATGATATGTCGGGCCTTGATTGGTTAAGATTTGCATTGTTTTCACATTGGTTGTTTAGTGTTGATAATTTAATACTTCGATGTACATTGTATTACAGCCTGTAAGGTTTGTATAAGGTGATTACATTTTTTTCTGAATATTGCCCTTTGGGTATAAAGTTTTACTAAATGTGTGCATTTTACAGTCTTTTAAAGACTCTGTAGTAGGTTCCCCAGGGGGGGGCTGCCATGGGAGTATGGTTAAATAAGTACCCGGATGGTCAGGTGGCACAGCCTTTTACTTAGGGGGCCGAGCAATTCCTCTAAGAATATATTCTATGGGGCGCACTAGCGCCCCATTTATAATATATTCTTAGAGGAATTGCTCCATAAAAGCATGGTTAACATAAAAGTGAAATCCAATCCCTATATTTACACTTACGGATGTTGTTTCTATAAGTCTTTGTGATTACAATATTTTTTCTTTGTAAATAAAAAAAAATCATATAAAAGTCGGACACAGTGGGAGGAGTCAATTATTAGAACAGCCAATGGTGATGCTTCACAACAAATTGAGAATTTTTTACCGCGGTAAAAAAGTAGTTCTGTTTTTATGGAGGCGTTTACGCCTGCCATATTACAATCACCTACGAGTTGTGACGTCACAATCTCTCACTTTCATTTTCGTTATATTTCCTTTCACAGTTCATTTTGTAGTTTCTTTCGGTTCATATATGATGTAGTTGAACTATATATACATTTATGAAAACTATCACGACTACAAATAAAGTGCTATTACATGAAAAAAGGTATATTCAGTATAAATTTCTCTTCGGCGGAAGCCCGGAATTTGAGACCTCTGGTGGTAATTTCTGTAACTAGGGGTAATGATTCGCTTATTAGTCCAAGTATGAGGCACGTCATTGTAGTCCGTCATTCAAAGTAGATGTGCACAGAAATGTATTAACTATGCTGATAATGTTGTGAACATTTCAGGAACTATTTTGAATAAACAATAAGAATAATGTCTTGTAAATATCTACACCTGCATCGATTTTTGCAAATCTATATCGAAAATACTGATTGAAGGGAGATAACTGCGATATTCTGACGTTACCTTACAGAGGACACTTGTTTAACTACTAGGAATAAAGACGGCATAACAACCCAAGCGCAAACAAATTTCCGATTTTCATAAAACCCTCCAGGTTTTGGCTAACAACATTTCTTTTGTTTACAACTTGGTAGTTTGTTCACGAGATTTTATGAGATTTGGTCCGATATTTAGCGATCACGTGTTTCGTCTGTTTATGTTTATATCGACCCCCCATATATTTTATACATACATTATTATTGTAACGTGTCCCTGTGAACTGATCGAAGTCCCTGTGTTTCAAATCTATGAATCGGCAGACCTACGTGATGGCGTGATGGAATTCGATCGTTTATTTTTCAAAACTAAGAAAACTGGCACATATCTGTCGTGGTGGTCATTTGTGCTGTACCTTCCCCGACAGAGACAATATACAGAATCTGGATTTTTGTGATAAGGTTTACTGCAGTAGCTACTCGCACTCGTAATATATATGAAAATGCTAAATTATTATTGAACCAGCTTGTCTTATTTATATATTATTCAGCTCACGATTCAATGCAACCTTTTCAAATGTTTTCATGTAATATATATATATACATTTGTATGCACCAAGCTGTGAAATGTTTGTATTGCATAGAATATTTAAACAATACAAAGTAATTGTAGATTAACAAAATGTATACCAATTGCATTTTAACGTACTAGTACAACTTTTTGTTGTTTTCATGTAATATGTAATAGATACATAATGGGTACGAGTGATGTATCGGATATATCACACGAGTGCGTAGCACGAGTGTGATATATGCGATACGTCACGAGTACCCATTTTGTATCTGTTTTATCCAATGACAGCCGAGGTTTTGTCACCCACGTGCCTAGGGGTGGAGCTATAAAATTGATCAGAACCTGTCACTGGGATATGTTTCCCGCCAATTTCTGACACGTTTTGTTTTCTGTCACAGTAGCCCATTCATTTCTAGTGACACTGTCAACCATGACGGATCAGGTACTGATCACTGATGTCGATGTGTTCACTGACCTCGACGATATAACATTATCACAGGCCGTAGATAAGTATGAATATGAACTTGAAGATAGTGACACGGTAGCTATTGACATTGGAATAGTTGATACCAAGGAATTAACTCAGCCAATTGTTGTAAATGAACTGAACGGTAATGTGAAAAACATGTGAAAGGCTGCAGGATTCGAGGGAAATTACATAAACCATTCCGGAAAGAGGACCTGCGCTACTTCCCTTTACCAAGTAGGTAAGTCTAAAATCATATCGTTTGAACAAATTGTGAAATGAAATATTTTTCGTAAATTTCGACGTTCACAATGTCACAAAATCCTTTCAAAATCCGTGAAATTGTTTAAAGAAATCAATGAATCGGTTAATCGGTATTTTTATCCACTCGTCTTGTTATCATTTTCATCACTATTTTGTTTATGTGATAGGATTTTTGTGCAACGAAAGTATATTGTTACATTTAGCGTAATCTGTATAACCTTTTTTTTTAAATGACTGACATTTTATATGTAATCATGTAATGTATGCTTTTTTTTTACTGACCTGTTAAAATAGATTTTACTTAATAAAATATGAACAGGGTTTTATATTCTGTTTGGTCAGGTTTTGATGAACAACTCATTATGGACAGAACGGTACATCGCAGCAGGGCTGTACGTGCATACAAGGTGAAGAAAGAAGATGGAAAATTTCTAAACAGCACTCGTATTTCATTAAATTTTGTTTGAAATGCATTTCCTGTCTTTGTTCATTTGTCACGCCTACATTTGAAATTGGCCCCGCCTCAAGACTGAGGCATGGACCAATCAGAAATGCCATGTGATATTTCAGATATCACATATGTGATATTTGAAATATCACATAGTATGCAATATATCGCCAACAAAAGATCAAAGAAAAACCGAGGCGTCATTGGATAAAACTTTTTGTTGTTTTCATGTAAAATGATAAATACATGTATATCTATTGGCAATCGATATACAATCCATATAATATAAGACTTTCTCAAATATCAATATCCTCATAACTTTCAAAATAAATCTATATTTGTATTTGAAATTTCATTAAAAATGTTTGATTTTCATGTCACGAACAAATCCCTTAAAATGATCATCAATCTCCTTATTGGTCTCCAGAAAGTGTGAAAATAAATGAAACTTTTTTGTCAATAATTCTATTCATTATGAATTCATGTATAACCATTTAGGTTTTTTCCAATGTTGACCTTTAAAACTATATATATATACAAGCAACAATCTGTGGGATGTCAAATATGGAAGGCTATAGCTGTTTCAGGATAAATTCCCAAAAATGCTTATAAGTACTGTTTCTTATCACTGATCACATACAGTGTATTGGGTTTTTGACTATTATGTGTTATTGCTACTTAAGTGTGAATTTTTTCGGCTTCAGTGATAATGTATTTCTTTGTACTTATGTGCAACAGACATCGCGAGAGTTTAATTCTCCTACATATAATATTGACTCCTACAAAAAGAAGTTGAGTGATCATGATTGGTTGACTACGAGAGGCATTTTATCAAATCTCATATTTACCATACTGATTGCTCATGATCATATTTCATCCGGCCTAGTAAACTCTAGAAAAAACATCTTAATTTATGAAAGTAGCTAACTCCTTTAATGTATGTGTAAAAATTAAGTATATACATATATCGTACAAAACATCAAACTTCTAATATGGTAGAAATGAAACATACATTTAGGCTGACTGCCTGATAATATAATACAATTTGTACAGAGTTTACAATCCTTTGACATTCAGCTCATAATATACACCATTATAATTTGATCTGTCGTCATGTGTCGGTCTTCTTCTTAAGACCAAGATATCGCAGAATGGTGTACAAAAGGTTCTTAAGCTGTTTTATCAAAATTGTTAATTTCATGGCCCCCTATGTGTCGCATTCTCCCTGGGGAGAGGATACATTTTGCTATAGTTTATATAGAAAACTCATCACACATATTTTAGCATAATTTGTTTCATTTTCATTGGAAATTGGTTAGCACGTGGTTAGGGCAAACTTTTCTCAATGACATATTGTCAGAGAATGTCAAGGCCAACGACTTGTTATGGGTTCGAATGTCAAAAATAAAAATCTTATATTGATTTTTTTTTTCATTTCATATGAAAGAACATAGTCCACTGAAACAGAATGTGCATATTTTATTGTCATCAGATAAAAATATGGCAGAAAGATATGGCACTTGGAAAAGAATCATAAAGCTATTTTCTCCAGCCAAAATTAAAAAATAATCCAAAATTGCAGAATAAAGGTTTCTGCTCTTTTATCTATAATATACACATGAAGGCTTGATGTTTGGCGCATCGATAACGTATGGCTGGCTACAAATGTTATACTTATATTTGACCTTGACCTTCATTCAAGGTCATGGGGGTCAAATGATCAAGAAAATTCAAAGTTCTTTCAAATTATTAATTTGGGTCACATTTTAAAGAATCAGCCCTTTTAAAGGTGTGTGCAATGCATCAAGGTCAAATAATCAAAATGACGCAGATATGGCACTTTTAAAAAGAAATTCCTACCAAAATTAAAAAATGACCCAAAACTGCACATACACACGAAGGCTGGATACATGTAAGATGTGTGACTGGCTACAAATATTGAGTTTATCTCTCTGACCTTGACCTTCATTCACATTTTAAAGAACCGGCTCTTATGAAGGTGTGTGCGAAGTTTCAAAGGCAAATTATTAAAAATGATGCAGACATGCCCTTTAAAGAATGTTTTCTTGCCAAAATCAAAAATTATCCATAAATTGCAATTCAATTGTTGGCTCAAAAGGGGTCAATTTGGCTCAATTGACGGAAATAACTTCTTCTCTGAAACTAAGCAATCGATATAGCTCATACTTGACTGGTAGCATCCTTTTGGGTAGGGATTCAAAATTGTAAAAATGGTGGGGTTGACCCCCGGGGGGCAGGGTCAAAAGGGGTCAATTGGTTTCTCTGAAACTAAGTTATGGATATAACTCACATTGGTGTGGTAGCAATCCCTATGGGGTTGTACGCAAAGTCAATTTCATTTCATGGATTGATTGCACAATTTGGTATAAAACCTACATTCGTATGGTAGCATGGTTATGGGTGGGTATTCAAAATTGTACGAATGTTGGGGTTAACCTCCCGGGGGCTGAAGGATGGGACCAAAATAGGTCAATTTCGCTAAATTGACATTTTAAGAATAACAATAAACCAATGTACATGTACCCATATAAAATGCTTATGATATATTGACAAATAAACTTAAGCATCATTTTTGTTTCATATCTCATAAAACCAGGTGAGCGATACAGGCCCTCTGGGCCTCTTGTTTTATCTGTGAAACCATTCAGATCCCAACTCCATAAGGCTGTATCTCCATTTGCCCACTTTTTAAAATCACAATATGGGGAAAATGTTGTGATAGGGATTATAGTCTATTTCAGAGTAGTTCACCTTGTTTTTACCTGTGATTTACCTGGGATTTTCACCAGTGTTACCTGTGCTACATGGCTTATACCTATAAGGAACTATAACATATAAGTAGCTACATGTATAATTTTATGCAGTACTTTATATAGGAAAAAATACACATTGATTACAGTATTATTATTTTGTTGTTATTTATGATGCGCAATGTACCTGTTTATAAGTATTTATATTTAAATATACAGTACTTTATATGAAAAAATAATAATATTGCATATAAAGATAGAGAGATATATCTTTTTTCTGAAATGTTGCGTAAATTGTATTATATTATGCAAGTGTAATGAAAAAATGCAATATGTTACTGCTAATGTATTACTAGTGCTTAATGTATAATGTGCTATATATGTTTGTAAATATGGTATGTATCTAATGTTTTTTTTTTATATCTATGTGAATATGATGTTCTTTTTAAACTGAAGAATGTAACATAGAATGTTTGAAAAATGTTAACTATTAAAAATGCAATATGTTACTGCTAATGTATTACTAGTGCTTAATGTATAATGTGCTATATATGTTTGTAAATATGTTATGTATCTAATATTATATATATGTGTGAATATGATGTTCTTTTTTAACTGAAGAATGTAATATAAAATGTATGAAAAATGTTTTTAGTATATAATATATATTATAATGTATTACCAGTGCTTATGTATAATGTTTGTGGATATGTTAACTATCTAATGTGTGTTCTTTCTTATATATATATGCTTGTAAATATGATGTGTGTATGATGAAATTCACGGATAAATGATAAAATTAAAAAAAAAAACTATAACTTAGTGTTATTTTCTCCACTTCTCAGGTACATAAATATACCTCTCTTTTTGCCCACTTTTTAGCACAGGTAAATCATACAGGTAAACACAGGTAAAATTATTATGGAACTGACTATAATTGGTTTTCCATTGTTCTCCTAAGTATACACTGTTCTTTGTTCTAAAAAAAGTGGGCAAATGGAGAACACACCCTCCATAATCTTGCTGGACAACAAGAGATGAACACAATCCTGATGTAAAAATAGGCCCAGGGTTCTTTCCCCACCCCAAGGGCCTTATACAATCAAATTGAATTGATATCAAATATGAAAGTTTTCTTCAATATTTTGCATGTAAAACGCTGTATATTTATATACAGTACCTATATAGCTACTAGGCTATTATCTACATCTTGGTGCTAAATTAAAAAGCTACAAATCACAAATCACAGTTTATTGTGAATATTGCCATTGGATCTATTAAAATAGATGGAATTGATATCTAATTTTGAAATAATTGTCCTTAAAAATGAGGTCTTTGTTGAAAAAAAAGTGTAATAACTTTTAAAAGCTGTCAATCTAATTTTGATATTATTCTAAGATCAAAATAGAAAGGAATAAACAATTTTGTTTACAAGATATTGAAAGACATTGCACACTTTCAACAAAAAAAGTAGCAGACACTCCCTGTATTTTCAATACATATCGTGTATTGTTATAACTTATCGAAATGCATATCATATTGTTTCGACATTTCTAATACCCAGGCCTATAAAATATAAGTTTGTTTTAAACACATAAATGCAAATTTTGAACTACTTAAGTATAAAAGATGGTTTAAAGTATGAATGTTAATGACATGTACCTAAGTAGAAGTTGATTTGAAAAAAAATTAAAATGTTTGACTTTTTAAGTAAAGGTTTGATTGAAATAAGAAATGTTTAACTACTTTTAGAAGTAGGTTTGCAACTTTTAAGATGGTTAAAACCATTATTTACATCGAAACAGTCTAAACCATTACATTCATCAGGACTGTGAAAACCATTATGTCCAGTTGGTTTGACACACTTAAGTGGAAATGTTTAGTCATGTTGATATCAGTTTAATTTGTATTCTTGCTTTATTTCAAATATCTCCTTTTACATCTGACTAACGCCTCCTACAGTACTTTCAGTACTTTGATTTATTATGATATTAACATAAATAGCAAAACCATTTTGATAGATTATCATATTTAATATTGTCTAACATGTTAGTTTTATACATTTTCAAATAAAAAAATTACCATTTGTAACTTAAATTGTAAAGCCATGTGCTTGGCGAAAGTAGTTCCCGTACCCTGTCATAATTTCATACGCAAGTTCAAAGGTCAATGTTTCCATGCAAGAATGGTAAACAAATCGGTCTGGTATTGTTATATAGTGACAAAACTTTGCAAGTGTAAATATATACTAGTTGATTTATTTGTTTTTTCAGAGGAACCACTTCCAATACTGTGTCACTATGATAAACATACATCTCTGGCATATGGAGCTGATTGGTGCTATATGGATCCCTCTTCTGGCTCCCATCAGGCCTCAGGGGAGGACCAGCTGGATAAAAGGACTTTTCTGTCCCCTCAGGGACTACAGAAAATGAACAAGGAGAACAGACAACTAAAGATCCTGTAAACAAGGACTGCCTAAAATCTGTGGCAACATGCTCGTTTTATGATCATGTGCTTCATCTATGGCAAATCAGACTGGATTCTAAATGCTGATAGATTCTATTTACTAGGTATATGTATATGGGAATTCTGATTAATAAAATAGGGACAAAACAAACATTATTATGTCTTGTGTTTTTTTGTACTGGATTCTGTATGGCCAACTGTGAACAATTTTTTTTATCCCTTTTTTCTTACATTTTTTTACAGTTTTTGTACTATATTCTGTCCATTATGGACGCCTGTGAAGAATACTCTTTTCACTATTAATTACTTTTGATTACTGTAGCTTTAGGTGGTTGTTAGGTAAGCTGAATGGATCAAAGGTCACACTTACCCATTTCCAACACTTATTTTAGGGCAATAAATATGTTTAAATAAAAAATCAACACTTATTAACTGTGATAAAATATTTAATACAACAGGTTTGTGGTCTTTTCATCACTTTTTAAACTTAACTTAATAATTTAAGAGTTATTGCCCTTTGCTTGTGTTTCTAATCAATATCAATTTTTCGGCATAGCCGTCTAATTTTGTTTTGGACCCGGATATGACGCGACAGGTGGCGTTACTGGTCAAGATGAAGTATGGGATTGGTAAATGTAGTGGTCAATGCAAAATGCAGATATGCAGTTAAAAACGAAACAAAGTAATGATTGAATGCAAGCTGAATAAGTGGATGTATCTTTTCAAATGGCATATTAATAAAATCATATTCCTGATTCAAATGCAGTCTTATGATTCAAACTGATCTAATTTTGTTATCCGTGCTGAAACGCATTAGTTCGTTGATTTATTTCACCTGCAGTATTATAACCACCAGCATTAAAACTATGCCGTTTATCTTTTTAAAAGATATTTCTTGTTTTATCTTAATTTGTATTTCATTTCCTTTTTTGCAGGATCTATTCTTATACACGGGACACTCTCGTTTAAACGCCAACGATTTTTATGATTACTTAAAAACAGTAAACAACATCTATTCTAGAACAGTTTATAAGTTTCATACTTCCGTGCAGTATTCAACTAGTGTAGTAGCGGAAAAGCATTTGACACTGTTGAATGTCTTTGCAATGTCAAAATATGTGTTGTTACCTGCATGGTCGCCGAGGTTCTTCTATGTTGGCCGAAATCCTTTATTCCGTCCACAATTCTTACACAATAAAACGAACTGTGGTCCTGTAAAGATGTTTGCTTCGTATTTTAAAATTTCTAGCCTGAAATTAAGAATAAATATCAAAATATTGTATTTGGCGTATAGTCAGCGCTAGTGTCATTACCAAACTTAGTTCGAGCATAGGGGCATTTCTTGTTTTATATATTTTTTAAAAAGTCAATATAGAGCACACTGGGGTATTATCGACCACTGGGTATTATCGACCATTTGTCTTATTAAAGCTTGATATAAGTCGTAAGAAGCTTTGTCTTGTCATTCAATCGCTTCTATCACTTAGAATACTCCCTTCGGAATAACTTGAGGTTTTCCTTAGATTTCTGAGAGACTTTAAATTCCTAATGGATAACATTGTTGAAACTGGCAAGCGCGGGTCTTTCAAAACAACGTAACGTTACGGGATAATTGAACTGGAAAGGGAAAATGGAAGTGTTTTTTTTAACATGCACACGCAGACAGTCTGCCAGTTTTTATTGTTTGAACTGTATATGAATGAGTATTTTTAATGTTTTTATGAAAAATGGGATAGTCATGTCAGCTACAAGAAAAATGGGATGGTCGATAATACCCTGATGAAATTATAATCGCAGGGTATTATCGACCGTTGACTAAATAAAAAAATAAATGGGAGTTCCGCACGTATGATTTGACATTATACAGGCTATATAAATATTTGACTCATTAGTAAACTATTTGTTCGATAGTGTAATGGTTAAAAAAGAGAAAATAAAGTGATAGTTCCACGAATTTGTTCTGAAATTGAATACGAGTTCGAATACACTCACCAGCACGTATTCTGTTGTAATTGATCAATTAGAATTAAGATATGCAGCGCATTGTAACCAAAATAACCCGTATATATTCAAAATCAAATTGGTAATTTGATGGATTTAAACTTACAATAAAAGGATTTATTTATTTTATTATATCTTTTTTATATACACTTGTGTTTATATTTATTTACCAGAACAGTCCCTAATGAATCAGATACAAGCTTTAATCCCACTGTAACATATTAACATATCAACAAAACAGTTGAAAATAATTAGCACCTGGTTACGTATCAGATTGATGATCAATATCAGTTTATGGTAGTAGATTCCGTACAGCAACGATGCAACTCTCATAAACCTGAATCGGGATGCTGATATTCAGGCATACTGCAGGTCCTGGTGCAACTTCTGTCTGTAAGGCCTATATACATGTAGCTTGAAACAACTTACATTTTGTATTTGTTTCCATAGTTTGTTTTCGACACCCTATACCTTATACATTTCTGTAGTTACAACTATGATTTTAAAAGAAGATTCGTATATGACCGAGGAGTGTGTTATAGCAAGTTTGGATGAAAATATTGTCGATAAAAAAAAAAATTATACTATCAATTCTTTAAAAAGTTTTCTTACGGTCGATAATACCCGGAAGTGGTCGATAATACCCTGCGTATATTATTGAATAACACCGAAGGTTATCTCAAGGTCATAACACGTCTGTGCATCCAGTTGGTCAATTAATATGGCTCGTCAATGAGGCTATCGAATCATCGATGTTTGAGCAGTATGTGACAGTGCAACTCTCGGATGCAGTGAATTTACCCTTAAACGGTCGATAATACCCCAGTGTGCTCTATATAGGTATTTCTGACTATTTTTTTTAAGTATAAAACTAGACATGCCCCTGTGGTTCGAGTCCCAAAACATGCACACCTCTTGTAAAACGATTGACGATAATATTGGATACGACCCCAAATAAACTGACATTTTGGATATTGGCGAGAGAAAATTTTGTGGAACAATTTTTTCGGCGATATCCATTTAGAATCTACAATGCTTTTAGATCGTATGTGGTTCAAAATCGTTTTGAAAATTTTTAAAAACGTGATTGCATTTCAATTTATATTGTTCACAATACTTTCCACTTGGTTCAAATTACATGCTACCATTTTCTCCTCCATTGTCAGAAAGTTATTGGGTATTTTCAACGAGTCATTCTCATCCACTTTCTCATTTTAAACTCCAGTAATTCAAAACTTTCAAACATGGCTTCCTTTTTTGCAGACGGCACTTCTTTTGTAACCGAAACTAAACGATTTCACACGTGGCCAACGGACCTAAAACCTGTGATGATTGGTTGATGTAGCATCACGCCATTTTGATTGACAAGTGATGTCCATTTCGGGGCGTGGTTTATATAAGATTGGCATGATTGGCACCGTTATCAACCTATCAAAGACACGAATTTGAAGTAACTTGATTCGAGACATAAAATATCTTTTGCTGTCATGTAGAAAATGGCAAAAGATTTTAAGATGTTTTACTATCTGTTATTACTGTGGATGTTACAAGAATTTCATATCAGTTTTAAAGCATTTTCACTGTACGCTAGATGATAATGGATGGTCGGGTAGCCCACTTGTAAGTTGTTGCGCACTTTCACCTAGGCATGGAAATGTACGGGGGTCACGCATGGAAATATACGGGGGTCACGCATGGAAATGTACGGGGTCACTTCCAGGCCGCGTAGGTTTTTTTTCCGGTCTCATCCCAAAGTTGGAACACTTTGCCTATGAAAGGTTATAGATTCAGATTATTTTGTTTCTTGTTTTACAAGTAGACATATACAAAACAATAATACAAAAATATAGAGGCTTAATATTGTTTGAAAAAAAGCTGAAAATACCCATTAAACACTTCAGCGCTGTGCTTCCATCCGGACGAAACAAGAGTCATATTAGTATAAGTTCGTGTATAATTTCAAGTCAATACTGTACAAAGCAGAATGTCACTTGATCGTTTGGATCCAGTAAGCTTTTAATCATCTTCGCTAGACAAGCCGCTTCTGATTATGGCTTTTAATGCCTTAACAGTTTTTGTTTTTGTTTGTTATTACATGTTCTTATACTGCGCGTTAGAATATCTTACAAATAACCACTTCTGGAAATATACATTGCTGAGTATATTCACAACAACAAAAATTAAGAGAAAAAATACACGAAAACATTTAAGATAATCCCTTGCATCAGGGACATATATAGACTTATTATACGTCCCTGCTTGCATGAATGTTATATTTTCTGTAAGAAAAAATATTTCTGAGCGAGAAGGACGTTCCCATATTAAGCTATGGAATATTGGCGAAACTGGGCAAGATATACCAAAACCAGTAAGCGAGTGTCCCGGATGCCATTGACAACTTACAAAGTAACTTATGGGTTTGGGTTGGAATTTCCTTCGTCTTCGAGACACTCGCTATTCCTAATAATAAATGTTAATATATCGAACTGCTTGAATCTGTTGGGATAAAAACACATGACAATTATGGTAATTTCAGAGTTTTTTCCTTTCTGATTGGATTCCGAACTTGGACGGAATTTGCCGAGATGTTGCTATGTGATTACCTTACTGAACCTAACTGAAAACCACTCGGACCATGCCGTCACGGCCTTATAACCGCAATGCACTCTGGGAGATATTGACTAAAGGGGAAAGATACAGGGAGATAACTCTGCGTAACAATAGTATGACGTAACGTCCTTTGTTGACGATTTCCTTCACAACATAAAGCGGCTAGCTAAACCAGCGACACGAACTTTTGCGGAATTAAAAAATGGATCAGTATTTGACAATGGATGACAGAAACAATAACCAGGTAAAGTATATTACATTGTTTTATTTTTGTTTTTATATATATCGACGAGTTTAAAGATAACTTCTTCTTTTTTTAAGTAAAACATCAATTATCTCAAAAGTATTTAAACGTGTTGTTTAGATATCTTAATCTCAATATTCTTTATTGAGCCGAATCAAAATATCAATTCTTTAAATTCTTCCTGTGATCTAAGAAAAGTTTACCTCTACTCATCTATCATCACATTAAGAATTAAAAAAAAACTCGTAAATATTGTTTTCCTATTTTCTGATTTTAGAATTCTTGGTCTAGATGGCTGGCCAGATAACGTATTTGGTTTTTTGAGGGGAACTAAGTCCAGCGGAATGAACTTGTGGATTACTTACTCGGAGGACAACGTAAGATTTACATTACACTAGAAAATGCGCATACCCGCATTGAAGCGAACATCCTATATACCTTATATATTAAATAAAAAACAACTTTTGTGATAAACTAGTATAAGAAATTCAGTCGAGAAAACGCCGCTTTGCATTGAAAATGTAACGGAAATATGTCCACTGTTTTCCTAAAGCCACCGAATTGACACTTTGTTTTGACATGTTTTTCATTTATTAAAAAAAGGAGGAGCCACTGGTTCTCGACAACGAAACACACAATCTCTTTTCCGACGTCCGGGTAGAGGAGAGGGACGATGAGGAGGAAGGGTTAAATGAGGAGGAGGAAGAGGATTACAATCCTTATTTCAGACATTACTATGACTCGGAAGACTGGGGACATGGATTCAATATGCCTAAAGCCTGGATACAATAATTTCAGGTAAATTAATTACTTAATCTCATTTATGCCCTTTCTTACCTCCATATAAATATTGTATTTACTTACTCTCAGAAAAAAAACAGGAAGGTCTTATTCCGCGCGCAGCCTGTATGTAAAACCCCGTTAAAAATTTAATAAATACACATCCAAACGTCCTGCTTAGTTGAAGCTAAGTATCTTTCTTTCATCTTTTGTTTTCAGTTTCAGTGATTGATATTAATTTTATATAATTCTTTCTCCTTTTATTTCAGTTTACACATTCTCTTCAATATCGATCATGCCATACAGCGCCCTGAGAGATGACGGGTGTGACTTTAACGGACTGGCCTTCCCAGCCCAGCCCCAGAAAGAACTGTTGTTTGACAACCCCAGAAAGAACTGTTGTTTGACAACCCCACAAAGAACTGTTGTTTGGCAACCCTAGCAAGAACTGTTGTTTGACAACCCCACAAAGAACTGTTGTTTGACAACGCCACAAAGAACTGTTGTTTGGCAACCCCAGCAAGAACTGTTGTTTGACAACCCCAGCAAGAACTGTTGTTTGACAACCCCAGCAAGAACTGTTGTTTGACAACCCCTCAAAGAACTGTTGTTTGACAACCCCAGCAATAACTGTTGTTTGACAACCCAGCAAGAACTGTTGTTTGACAACGCCAGAAAGAACTGTTGTTTGACAACCCCACAAAGAACTGTTGTTTGACAACCCCACAAAGAACTGTTGTTTGACAACCCCACAAAGAACTGTTGTTTGACAACCCAACAAAGAACTGTTGTTTGACAACCCCACAAAGAACTGTTGTTTGACAACGCCAGAAAGAACTGTTGTTTGACAACGCCAGAAAGAACTGTTGTTTGACAACCCTAGCAAGAACTGTTGTTTGACAACCCTAGCAAGAACTGTTGTTTGACAACCCCACAAAGAACTGTTGTTTGGCAACCCCAGCAAGAACTGTTGTTTGACAACCCTAGAAAGAACTGTTGTATGACAACCCCAGAAAGAACTGTTGTTTGACTTTTTTTTTCATGAACCTATGTCATATTTTCAAAAATATTACCATAATGGGGTATATTAATTAAAACTCGGTAATATAAGATAAAAATAGCCGTGCAGTGTTGACTTGTTTTATCATGGTGGTTTGACGACGGCAAACATGTGTGAACTTTCAATATAAATAAACTATGTCTATTCTAAGGAATGGAAATATAACTAGATGATATTAATATAAAGTAATATTATTATACATACATGTATATATTATATTAATTCCATAGATTTCTGTAGAGCCCTATATCAACTTTCTTACCTCATTTCTCTGTCAATATGTTAACAATATGAAAACTAAACATATATTTTGAGATGACTTTTTTCATAATAAATGTTTAAGATTTGAGTGAGTGAGTGTTTGTTTCCTTTTACTTCATTAATTTGTTACAGATGTTCCTTTCCCCTCGTTGCTGTTCATTAATCGCAACATCTTTGTTATATCTGTCAAAACCTGGAATGAAGGAATACATTATACTTTTTCGGACTTTAAAACATTTAACCGAGATAGTGCGCTTTTTCCATTATTCAGGGACCGCGGTAGCCGAGTGGTTAAGGTGTCCTGACATTTTATCACTAGCCATCCACCTCTGGGTTGCGAGTTCGAAACCTACGTGGGGTAGTCGCCTGGTACTGAACGTAGGCCGTTGTTTTTTCTCAAGGTACTCCGCCTTTCCTCCACCTCCAAAACCTGGCACGTCCTTAAATGACCCTGGCTGTTAATAGGACGTTACACAATATAAACTAAACCAAACCAAATTATTCCATTGATTATTTGACCATTTATGTATATACTGTAGCTGTCTTCCAAATGAATAACAAAACAGTGGGGGAAAAGTTAGTATACACAATACATTATGCCTCCAACCCGCCCCACCAATTTTTCACGTGCTCCTCTAACGGAACGTATATTGACGTCATAACTCTGCTTGTCATGACGTCCGTCTGTCCTATTAATTTGGATTGAAGTTGGATTGAAGGAGCGTCCTGAATTTGATTTTAAAATAATATTTCATGAAACTACACTTACGATACAAATCTGAGGAGCCCAGATGAAGGTCAAGGTCATTCGTTCAAGTTCAATGTCATGGCTTTGAAATCTTTACGTCTAGAAAAAAACTCATTCGGATAATCCGCATGTGGATTATTAAAGAGTTCAAGTTCCATCAAACTTCCTTGAAGCAATTTTAATGTAACAAACATGCGGAAATGTGAGTGGGGGAATTGATTACCAGGATTGTCTGCAGCTTTATGACTAACATTTTCAGCGACTCTCTGAATACTAGTTAGAAGGTCAAGGTCGTATGTTTAGTGTCAAGGTCAATGAACCTTAACACAATGTATGAAAATGGGCTTATGAATGTATTTTTTCTTTAAAAAAAAAAAAAAAAAATAAAAATTCCAAAATTCCATGTCGTATTACATGTCGTAAAATCACGATGTCACACATTTCATATGATCTCTATCCCTTGGGACCCGTCGAAGATGAAGTTTATACATGTACGCGACTCGAATATAAAGAAAGAAGGAATTACTGTAACTCCAACATGGAGTGCCTAGTAGTAAAAGGCCGCATCTCAAATTTATCAATTTTTAGATTTTGATATATCACAATATTGCAACATGATTTTGTGTTTTTTGTTCATATGCCTGGCAATTATTATTATGTTAAAAATTTAGAAGGTGGAAATGAGAACTATAAATTATCTAAATGCCCTTTTTAATGTAATTATATTTTACTGTAATAGATATATAATATATATACAATTTTTTTTACTGTTCTTTCCTTCAAAACACACGTCATATATAATTAAGATAACTTTCCCAATATATGATAAATTATATTTTGTATGGAACTATTTAGGTAGGAGGTGGTGGGGACGGAAAGACACGAAAATAAGTAACTGGAATCCACGAAACCAAAATATTGTATAAAATAGGCGATATAAATGATACTTTTTGAATTCATGTTAAAACAAGAGAGAAAAACTTATGCATCAATAGATATACTGTATAAGTTTATAAAATCGTTTTTCAATGGCTTTGCCGGAAAAAGCTAGACTGTAACACATTGTCAGGTCCATATCATTCCAATGCATCTTGATATTAATTTAGCTATAGAAATATTATCTTTAGATAAACTTTATATTTTTCCACAGCAATTTTGAATTGAAACAGCATAATGACATCACTTAGCACTATAGTTGGTCAGGACGCAAAGGAAGGGCCTTATAATGTATAGAGTTGGAGGAAACGAGTGTCCTTGGAGAAAACCCACGTGGTCGGGCAAATGACAACCATGACATGAGATATGATGGACATTGAACAGCTGAAGTATGGAATAGTATAATGTCAACAAATGTCAGCTGAGTCGAGAAAGATCACTTACTCTGTCTAAAAATAATGTTTTAAAACCGTTTCTTGTTAAAGATATTCTAATTATTCTTCAAAAATTGTAAATTAAATAGTAAACGAAGGAGACTTCTAAATTCTCTCCCTCCGTTTCCCCTCTAATCATCACCCTATCTCTACTCTTTTTAAACTCACATTTTCAAGAATAAATCACTTATGTAAATTATAATTTCATCTTGAGTAAATATTTTTGTTGTACTCTGTTTTTGGGAAAGGGCTTTATGTAAGTTGGAAAACTTGTGCCCGATCCCTTTGTATATTTATGATACAATAAAATATGTTTAAACTAAAAAGATGACACCCATTTAAGGTAAATATATGCACCATATGTGTTTATACATGTAGCTGTAATAATTCACATTTGCTCGGAATATAAATGTTTTTTTACACACACAATAGTAAGGCTAACGATATATTTAGTACTACCTTTTCGTAACTCATTTCCGAATATGAATTCATAATTATTTCAAAATCTTTAATCAGTGCATTGAGGCAGAAAACAATAATTTGACACTTGACTTTTGCATGCCGCTCGTCAATTTGACGCTTCAAATTTTGACTAACACTTGTGCTGCATGTGTATTTCATTTGGGATCATTTCAATTGCCTTAAGTTAGAAAACATTACATACAAATTAACTATATAGCATTAGTCTAGGGGAAAATTTCGTGAGCATGTTCAATCTAATTAACATCAGATGTTCACTATTCACTCCCTAAACTCCGTGATGTAAATACGGAACATAAAAGATGTGTCCAGTACATAGATAGATTTTTTATATGTTCCGTATTTACATCACGGAGTTTGGGGAGTGACTACTATCTCGGTCCTTCGTTGCTGCTGGTTTGTCTGAACATCTCTTCCAACTCCGTACAAACCCAGTCCTTTTGCCGGAACATCTCGTCCAACTCCGTACAAACCCGGTCCTTTTGTCTGAACATCTCGTCCAACTCCGTACAAACCCAGTCCTTTTGCCGGATCATATCGTGCAACTCCGTACAAACTCAGTCCTTTTGCCAGAACATCTCGTGCAACTCCGTACAAACCCGGTCCTTTTGTCGGAACATCTCGTCCAACTCCGTACAAACCCAGTCCCTTTGCCGGAACATCTCGTCCAACTCCGTACAAACCCGGTCCTTTTGCCGGAACATCTCGTCCAACTCCGTACATGTACAAACCCGGTCCTTCGTTGCCGATGGTTTGTCGGAACATCTCGTCCAACTCCGTACTATCTCGGTCCTTCGTTGCTACTGGTTCGTCTAACTCCGCACAAACTCGCATCAAATATAAAAGATATTCTCATACTAATTCGATTTACTTACCAAGTTCTTTTCTTCACATATCATCTGATGAACATCATCTGACATTTCCAATTCGATTTAATGATATGAAGTGAAAAAGTGATATCGATAATTCATTTTTTTATCTTTAATCACGGTGATTTAATTATGTGGTATTACCTATATATCTACTGCAGATTACTGTAAACGTACCGTACTTTGGGATATTTTGGCGGCTCAAAATAGGGTGATTAAATATTGGTGCGTCAAATTTTGGCGTTTACCATCATATGTGTTAAATTTTGGCACTTACCTGTACTTTATTTTGCGTACTCAAATTTCAGCGCATTTCAATAAATTCAATAGATTAGCGCGTTGATGAATTGGCGCTCCAAAGTTAAACGGTACATATATAGAAAGTGCGATTAGCGCAATGATAATTTAGCGTTTATGCTTCAAGCGCTAAAATAAAATTACCGCTAAAATATGTACGTTTGAAGTATTCGAAAACTCACCTACTGTATATGAACCATTTTTTTTACCAATTAACTTAGCGCATTTCCAGCGCTGAATGCGATAAAATAAGATTACCGCTAAAACTTGTGTGCGTATACTGTATTTGAATTCGTAATCTTAAATAGATGATTGTTTAAGAAACGAACTGTACAAAGAAACTCTTTAAAAAAAGGTTAAGCTGTCGCTTCCTCAGCAGATTTCCAGATAGATGAAATTATATAAGTTACCTACTCTATACTGTTAACAAATAGGCAATCCAATTAGAATCATATGTTCACTATCCACTCCGTAAACTCCATATGGAGAAGATAGTGAACATCTGATTACATGTATAAGATTGACAAGAAATCTAATAAAAATCTAGATGGTCATTCTCACTACGTTACATGGACATCTAACGACAATATATAAGGGTTCACGCCAGGATGACCTTTGTTTTTTTCAATATTTCACTATCAGGTCGAATGGACAATTTTTCGGTGGCATCGATCTCACTCTTTCGTCACATCTTGCATCTGAAGATAACCATTTCGGTACAGCATGTATATAACGATATGCTTTTTGGACGAAATGACTCGAAACAGATTGACAGATTATACGAAATTCACGTCCAAGTTCTGTAAGAAGTAATGTGATTGGTTAATCCAAAAGGTCATCCTGACGTGACCTCTTATGCGATGTCGATGGATGTTCATGTAACGTAGTGATAATTACCACATATATTTGAATTACATTGACAAATAATTGGACAGAAATATATGGGTATAAATTTATTGAAAATAAACAATTGATTTAAACAAACAAATAACTGAAATGACAAGCAACACGGTGATATGTAAGCAAGTAGCATATGTGACAACCGTTAACAATAATTAGCAGTTTGAAGTTACTGTAACTAAATATAGCTTTATAGATATTTACAAAATACATTCACTAGGTTAATTAATTCTAGTTTGTCAATTTACTGCGTTTTGAAATGTACACAACACAAACAGAACACATGTACGAGTGTGGTTACGTATCGAGAGATTGACAAGGAAAAAATCTCGTTTTGAAATTAAGAAATTGGTAGGTTAAAATGGAATAACAAATTCTTCAGAATAACTAAGATGTTAAGGCTTTTTTGCTTTTTGGCGAGCATCAATCGCTCTCAAGTTATTTATGGATTAAGTTCAATTTTTTTTCTCATGTTATGGAGATGATGTTTAACAAAAGATAGAAATGGACAAAAACAAAATGTATTCTAAATGAATCGCATATACTACGTTTTTCATTTTTCATGTAATGTAATACTGTAATATCATGTAAGGGACACCACTCCGTGTACAAACATTGTAATGTAACAGACACCATTCTGTTACACAGACACCACTCCGTGTACAAACACTGTAATGTAACAGACACCACTCCGTGTACAAACACTGTAATGTAACAGACACCACTCCGTGTACAGATACTGCAATGTAACAGACACCACTCCGTGTACAGACACTGTAATGTAATAGACACCACTCCGTGTATAAACACTGTAATATAACAGACACCACTCCGTGTACAAACACTGTAATGTAACAGACACCACTCCGTGTATAAACACTGTAATGTAACAGACACCACTCCGTGTACAGATACTGCAATGTAACCGACACCACTCCGTGTACAGACACTGTAATGTAACAGACACCACTCCGTGTACAAACACTGTAATGTAACAGACACCACTCCGTGTACAAACACTGTAATGTAACAGACACCACTCCGTGTACAACACTGTAATGTAACAGACACCACTCCGTGTACAAACACTGTAATGTAACAGACACCACTCCGTGTACAAACACTGTAATGTAACAGACACCACTCCGTGTACAAACACTGTAATGTAACAGACACCACTCCGTGTATAAACACTGTAATGTAACAGACACCACTCCGTGTATAAACACTGTAATGTAACAGACACCACTCCGTGTATAAACACTGTAATGTAACAGACACCACTCCGTGTACAGACACTGTAATGTAACAGACACCACTCCGTGTACAAACACTGTAATGTAACAGACACCACTCCGTGTACAAACACTGTAATGTAACAGACACCACTCCGTGTACAAACACTGTAATGTAACAGACACCACTCCGTGTACAAACATTGTAATGTAACAGACACCGCTCCGTGTACAAACACTGTAATGTAACATACACCACTCCGAGTATAAACACTGTAATGTAACAGACACCACTCCGTGTACAAACACTGTAATGTAACAGACACCACTCCGTGTACAAACATTGTAATGTAACAGACACCACTCCGTGTACAGACACTGTAATGTAACAGACACCACTCCGTGTACAGACACTGTAATGTAACAGACACCACTCCGTGTACAGACACTGTAATGTAACAGACACCACTCCGTGTATAAACACTGTAATGTAACAGACACCACTCCGTGTACAAACACTGTAATGTAACAGACACCACTCCGTGTACAGACACTGTAATGTAACAGACACCACTCCGTGTACAGACACTGTAATGTAACAGACACCACTCCGTGTACAGACACTGTAATGTAACAGACACCACTCCGTGTATAAACACTGTAATGTAACAGACACCACTCCGTGTATAAACACTGTAATGTAACAGACACCACTCCGTGTACAGACACTGTAATGTAACAGACACCACTCCGTGTACAGACACTGTAATGTAACAGACACCACTCCGTGTACACTGTAATGTAACAGACACCAACTCCGTGTAAAATGTAATGTAACAGACACCACTCCGTGTACAGAAACTGTAATGTAACAGACACCACTCCGTGTACAAACACTGTAATGTAACATACACCACTCCGTGTATAAACACTGTAATGTAACAGACACCACTCCGTGTACAAACACACTAATGTAACAGACACCACTCCGTGTATAAACACTGTAATGTAACAGACACCACTCCGTGTACAGACACTGTAATGTAACAGACACCACTCCGTGTACAGACACTGTAATGTAACAGACACCACTCCGTGTATAAACACTGTAATGTAACAGACACCACTCCGTGTATAAACACTGTAATGTAACAGACACCACTCCGTGTACAAACACTGTAATGTAACAGACACCACTCCGTGTATAAACACTGTAATGTAACAGACACCACTCCGTGTACAAACACTGTAATGTAACAGACACCACTCCGTGTACAAACACTGTAATGTAACAGACACCACTCCGTGTACAAACACTGTAATGTAACAGACACCACTCCCGACCATTTATGAACAGATACTATATTACAAAGACGATAAATCAAGCACATGAGCCTCTACTTCTTTTTTAACAATGTAAACAAGTTCAAAATGTTCCACCCAACAATAAGTACTCCCCCAACCACTTTTGCCACCGTGTCCAAAATCAACATTACACTGTCAACGTTGAAATCGTTGTCACATTTTTCATCTAAGGCCATGTGACGTTCTTGTATACTTTTGTCTATATCTTGTAAACATATATTTTCACGTTGATGTTTGGCATCGTCAGCTTGTTTTCTATATTTTTGAACCTCTCCTTTAACTCTTTCTAATTCTCTTTCCATTGCGTTAAATCGTTCATCTTTCATTTTCCTTTCGAGTAAATTTTCCTCCATAATTTTCCTCTCTTTCTTGAGGTCTTCAATTCTTTTTTCTGTTCGATTTCTCTCAGTTTCCAGACGACCAACTCTATCTTGGTATTTTTTCTTTAACTTGCTGTATTATTCCTTCTTTTTCCTTTTGTTTTTCTTTGTCATTTTGACGTCTTATTTCCTCCTTCCCTTTCACGACACTTCCCTCACGACTGTCTGATACATCTCATTCGTGTAGTAATGGCCGCCACGTTCTTCCACAAGAGCATTGACGGCCTCCATCACTTTCTCTGTATCTTTGTCACGTAAACTCCTGTCCGAAGTGTTATCGATGACAATATAGCGGTTGTTGCATTTTTCAACAATTTCCTGTAGTGAAGATGGTGCTATCTGTAGGTACTCCTGGAACGACAAGTTGTTTTTCTCCAATTCATCTCTCCCCGTGAAAACCAAAAGCGTATGTTTGAACATGTCCTCACCAAAACAGTCTTCTAGATGCTTGACAGTGTCGTTTTCTTCCGGAGTAAACCTCCAAGCCCGAATTACCAGAAGAAATGCGTGCGGACCGGGCAAGGACAGGCCGACACATTTGGCAACTTCTTTCATGATTTGAGTGTTGGGTTTTCTCGTATCAAACATTCCTGGAGTATCAATTAATACGATGTCTTTCCCAAACCGTTTAGCTCTCTTTTCTTGACATGTTGCCGTCACCGAGGAAGCTCCAAAAAGAGTCATGAAAAAACGTTCGCCCAGAATCGTGTTGCCTGTTTCACTCTTCCCTGATCCAGTTTTTCCAACCAACACCAGTCTCAAAGATCGCCTGTCTTCACCAGTGTGGCACCCTTGTTTAGAACAAAATACGTGTAAGTTAAAAAATACCGTATACCAAATTGTTTAAAAAAAAAAAAAAAAAAAAAATTATACATGTACATGTATATACATAATCCTATAATTTCATATAATCGATTTCTAAGTAATATCGTGTTATCATAATAATTGTACCTAATATACAAATTTTAACATCGATTGCTATCTGATATTGCAAGCCGCAAAAATGCACATATTTGTTTTTCACTTCAATTTTCTTGAAAAAATAACGAAATGAAAAAAAAAAGTTTCTCTATTATAATTTAAATATTCATGATTTGAATGAAAATCGGTCTTCAAAATTAAGAGAAACTACTTGAACTGCTTGCTACTTACAAATACGGTCGAGCTCTGAATGTAGTTCACTGTTCATTGTTAGAATGTCATCATCAACATCCGCGGTAGCCATGACTCAAACCTGATATGTCGTCTTAGAAAAATGCACTGCTGGCTACAAGGGGAAAATGCTTTGTCATTAAGTCAAAAACATATGTCTGCCGATATATACTAAAACACAATGAGTATTTTTTTTTTTTTTTTTTAGATTCAAAATAATTTTTATTGATCCCAGTGCTAAATATATATATATACATGTATGTACATGTATGTATGTACATGTATATATATCACACTAGCGGATCCGGGTTAGTGGGGGGGTTTTATAGCCATCGTCTGGTGGTGGGGTAATAGTTAAGCAATGTATATAGGGTATGGGTACACACTAGAGGGGTGTTCGGGGGGGGTGGGGGGGGGGGGGGGTGGGGGGGTGTGGGGGATACGCCTATGAAGCCGTGAAAAAGGTCACGACGTTCTTCCAGTGAACGTCATTTGTACTACATGCTACACCAAAGCGAATTTGGATTTTGTATTTATAAACAGCCGATTAACATCTTGTGTGTTATTTCTAAAACAGATTAATATTTTATCTTTCCTATGAGTTGTTAGGTCTAGTTCAACGGAAGACAATTAATTCCGTCTAAATAAACATTGTGTCCATCAATACATAATTCACGTTATATGCTTATATGTAGATCGATGATTTCGTTGAAATCAGTTTATTGTAAACTAAACCAGTGTAAATATTATATATATCTTGTCATCTCGGTATTTATATTTAGGAAAGTCATATTAACAATGTAGAAACATAAGATTTGATAAAAAAAAAGTGTTTCTAATAACCAATAAAGAAACAATATTATGGATCGGCCCCATTTTTCCGGAGCGCGCGCTATGCAGATAAATTATTTGGTTGTATGAAAATGGTAAGGGGGAAATATCCCACACATTGTCTCAAAGCTGAAGAAAAAAAAGTGTGATATATTGTCTAGTATGTTACGATATTGAGATTCGTTATACATCCTTCAGTACTATAGTCTGGATAAGTACTGGATCAACCACAGAGTTTGTATAATTACAGAGCTAACGTTTAGTATTATATCACATTTAATTACACATACGGTATTTATATAAATATTAATGTTATACCCGTATATATAAATTTAGATCACTAATTAGAGCTGAAACGAATAGCAGATTTTGGCATTCGAATATTCATTTGGTATATATTCGAATAGTATTCGAATATTCGGTAGTGTACAGTTGATACTTAAGAAAATGTAATCATTTTTGATTTACTAAGCTTGATAGACGACTGTAAAGCTTTAAATAAGTAACAGTGATATATACAATTGGAAAATAAACTAATATACTAATAAAAAATCCATGGAGGTGGCCCCTGTCTCTAGAATATTAAGATTATAGATAAAATTGACCTTTATGATTCTAGAGTTTCAAACTAGGAGCAGATAATCTAGTATTAGAATTTAGCTTGGCAATTTTAATAAAACAACTGAGGGTCTGGTGGCCAGTCTATGGAGGACACAGCTCAAGTACATTTGCAGACCCACTCTTGATAAAACTACCTCATTTAAATATATAAGACATCCAGCAAGACAGCACATCCTATCACATTATACTGACAGGGTATACCAGTCATCCGACTCCAAAAATGTACCATCTCTACAGTCTGGTTTGTCTCCATCAGGGAAAAGGCCAAAAGTGAGTCATTGTCGAGAGACATTAGAAAGTTATATATTTTTTTAATAGAGCAAAAAGAGCATTGATAGAGTTATGATAACTAAACTCCAGATTGTGTTTGTACATACACAGCAAGGAATATCCTCGTGTTATCGTCAATGGAAAGAGAGGCATCTCGAGACAGTTATAAATGTACAGTTACGTTATATGGTAAGGTGGGAATATACTTATGTCGTAGATATGGAAAGTATTACATGTGGAAGAGAAAATGAGAAGTAACCTCCATTACCCTTGGCTTGTTTGGTTTACCGGCCTATTAACAGCCAGGGTCATTTAAGGACATGCCAGGTTTTGGAGGTGGAGGAAAGCCGGAGTGCCCGGAGAAAAACCACCGGCCTACGGTCAGTACCTGGCAACTGCCCCACATAGGTTTCGAACTCGCAACCCAGAGGTGGAGGGCTAGTGATAAAGTGTCGGGACACCTTAACCACTCGGCCACCGCGGCCCCCTCCATTATTCCACAGATACACAGAGGTGAAGGAATTAAGTTTCAACACTGAAGCTGTTTTCATGGCTGCAATAGAACCACAAATATAAATACAACGGATACTGCTGTATGTATTATTGTTATAGTATTGTTACATGGGCTAACCACGAAAGTTTACCAACGAAAAAAAAATTGAAAGTTCCAATTAAACTACAAAAGAAAGTTCACATGAACATTTGCTGTCAATAGTGTCATACAGTTCATGATAAAAGAGAAATATTATTCCACAAGGTAAGTGATAGTTTCAATACAATTCAATTCAACTTTATAGCACTTTTGGAATTACAAATGTAATCTGATGGCTTATCATGAACAAAATTGAAATAACAAGAAAATGCATAAAAAACACTAAATCCAACCGGAGGTAGATCAGGCTTTCTTAGTTCTAATGAGTGTATAATAAATAAACAGATCTGAAGTATAATCATAGCTAAGGTCTAGACATGTATATGCCTATATAAGAGGAAAAGTAATTCCGTATGAAAGTCGCTAGCCGGAACAACTCACAGAAGATGGAAATTTGAAGGGTAAGGGAGGGGTTAAAACGAAAACTAGAACGTGTGGGGTAAATAGTAACAACATAGTAATAATACTTCAATCTTGTACAAGGAAACAAAGTCAAAATTTAATCTCTTAACCAAATTTAACTTAATATGTGGACAAAATGGAACTGGAAGAATCAGGGAAGTATGGTGCTTTTAGACCTAAGCGAGTTACCTCCCTTCATTTGTCTCGTATGCTAAGTTAGGTTTAACAAATTTCAATCTTTTTATGTAGTTTTGAGCAATAATGAATGAAAACGAAGCTTAATCAAGCATGATGAAGCACATTTTCAATAATAAAAAAGAAAGTTTCAGTTCCTCTAGCAGTGTAGAGTCTATGTTGTTAGTGTAAAATTACCCAATTCTGAAAAATAAGGCACATGTTTAAGTTTATGTAAACATAGCCAGTTAACCCTACATATTACCTATCATAAAGTATATAATCTATACAACATTTGCAATTTCATCACAGCTGCGAAGGATAAGTTTTATTTCTGTTTTTCAGACCTGTGAAAACCATTTGGACCATGGTAACCACTTCAAAGGAAATTTTAAAAATTGCAAAATATCATGATATTTGACCCAAAATTACGCATTTATCTACACATTTTTCCCTGAAACCCATTTGAAATGAAATGTCTTCATCCCAAAGACAGAATTTGATTTTAACATGTATCATTGTGTTCATCATTAGGATTTCTCATTTTTTTTCTGCTAGGCCTAACTTACCTCGTCTGCTATAGACTGGATTACCTGCCGTAGTTTTTCTACTCTCCGCTAGGCTTCGCTTCGAAAATACAAGTAGTCATGAGCGCAACCTAGCGGAGAGAAATGCTACTAAGGCAGGTAATCCAGTCTACGTCTGCTACTGCAACCGGAACACCTCGCTTGCGTTTGGAAGAAAATGACGAGGGGTTCCGAATGCATTTTTTACTACAAGTAAAACTTTTCCTGATTAGGCTATCAACACACTTTCGGAAAATGAGGAAAATCGGGATTTTTTTTTTTATCTCCAACACAATTTTTCTTTTTTTTACACAGATGTGAAACCAGTATAAACTCTTTCAAGATGAAAAAAATAATCAAATTCTTAATATCATTTGGACTTTACACATTGTGAAAACCCTCACGTAGAGAAAACATAAGTTTACTTTATGGATTTACAGCAAGCAGGCTAACTATTGAAACCCGCGGATTAGTATACACTGTAAATGTTTAATTTGAACACATTTTATTCGAAAAATTCAAATGAAATTGGACACAATTTATACAACTTAGTAACGTCCTCTTTCATAAACTATTATACAATAGTAAATACATGTATGGCAGCATTTTATTTAGATAGAGAAAAAAAACTTAACATTATCATACTCTGGTGTAGATACACAATCCCTAATTCCTATATCAGCACTAGTTATTCATTTGATATTTAACATATATATATATACATAAATAACACCAACTTAGTATGGCATAGAATTAAATTAGTTTGTATCTAGTACTTGTAAAACTTAATAAAGTGAATACAAAGACTTATTAATGTACCGTAATCATTAAGTACATTGAATAAATAAGCTATTGTATGAAAATTGTAAATTAATCACTACTAATTTTACTCTTCATAGTAGTGTAGCCGTTTCAGGAGAACACACAATCTCTTGAACGCCAGAGTTTCTAGTCCAGGTGTTTATTAATATGAGATGGAAGCCTACAATTAAATAAGTACTAATAATACCAATGGACAGGATAATTGTAGGAAATAAATAGATAATAAGAGATAGAATATACTTTTACATGAATATTATAATATAAATGAAGATATTATTACACTACATGTATTATAATATTACTACATATCAACAGTATACTGGTTAGTCTGTCTTACCAGGTTCCAGGGGATGGCAGGCCAACCGCCCAGCTCCATGCCATAGGTACAAGTCAGAGTGAAAGGGATTGAGGTGTGTGAGGGCATGTGGCTGCGCATGCGCCTTCGAGTATTCTCGAGATGCATGCACAGTCACAGGTGATTGATACTCATACATTCCACTCTCTCAATCAAGCGACACTAACATGCACGCATGGACAGGCTAGGCCCGGATTATGTATGGAGTAATATATTTAATACAACTATATACAACTGTATAAATATATACACAGTCTACAGTAGTTTACAGTTATTTTTAGCTGTTTAGCTGTAAATGTTTCAATAATCCAGTTTATATCAATAGATAATATCAAACGGTATCTTCAGTAATACCAAATTCACGAGTGGGGCTAATATTTTGATTTTTTTTTTCACGTCTCCGTTGTTAAATTACATTTTAAAGCAAAATGTACTTGGTCAACTTTTGATTTTCCATTTTGCCGTTCGTAAGCAGTGTTTTTATTGGCCGAATCAGAAAAAAGTGATATTTTTTACTAGTGATAAATATCACTTTTATAGAATGAATAATTTCCGATATTTCACTGGTAAAACTGTCATAATTTGCTAAAAATTAGAATAATTAAAAGTCACACTCTTAAAATAAATACTTTTCAATACCAAGGAAATTTATCTCGTAAATGAAGAGTATCACTGCCTTCTGTGCAATATGAGATTAAAGTTATCGTTAGTTAAAAAAAAAAAAAAAAAAACAGACAGAGGATTTGTTTCTTCTTTGTTTCCCCACTTGCTTTGTTTGATTTTAAATATTTGTAGTGAATGACACAATATGCAAAATAATAATCATAATAAAAAAGACTTTTTAAAATTTGTAGCGGGAAACGGGGTCGACCAAAAAAATCTGTCCTCTTTCTCCATTTTTTATTCTCTTTCACTCATAACTCATCAGCTCATAGCTTAAACAAATACAAGATAAAATATAATAAGAAAAAAAACCCTGTTTTACGAGGGAAAACTGCATGAGCGCAAAATCCTGGGAACAGTAGGATTCCAATAATAAATGAAAAAAGGAGTTGCTTCCCTTGTATCATATTTCACATTCCCTCCTCCTCCTCCTCCTCCTCCTCCCTCCTCCTCCTCCAAATATTAACTCACCCCACGTATACTGGAAGATGTCCCACAGCACAACACACTTAACACATTTTTCGGCTCTGCTTATAACTTTTGGTTAGAGTATTGGTTAATCGTATTTTAAATCAAATAAAATTCTAATGGATATACAAAACCATAAGATGTTCAGAATGTGCAAAAGAGAATGTAGACCTGAAAGATCTCATCACTTACATCTTTGCAGTCCAAGGGTTGTGTCTCGATGTACTTATCTTCTCCACATCTTTGGGACATTCAAGACGTGATCAAAAGCTCTACACGTCACCGCGCCAGGTAATACCAATATCCTTGATTTGAAATTTTGTGAATTAGTCATATCTGTCATTACTTTTATAAATTAAGGGTCTAAAGAAACACACACCACCACAAAGAAACTGACTGACCTTGATTTGAAGGTAGTATAGAACCATTGTTCAAGTTCAATTTGAACATGAACTAGAACCATTGGCTTTCTACCTGTGATATGAACACACGTAGTAATTTGACGTAATCTGCCGAAATGTGACGAGTACAGAAATGGGTAGATAACTGTACGTCAGATTTAATAACGGGAGATAAATCTGCGTAACAATAGCATGACGTAACGTCCTTTGTTGACGATCTCCTCCACAACAGAAAGCGACTAGCTAAACCAGCGACACGAACTTTGGCTGCTCTAGATAAAACAAAGACACTTTTTTAGCGCGATAAACCAGACATGATTTCCCCACAAATAATGGACAATAACAATAATCAGGTAAGCATAATTACTATGGAAAGAAAAACTTTAGCGACTTTGATAAATGTTTTCATTTCATATTTCATTAATCTTATATTATCCTTATTCCAAAATTATCAAAGACTATCAATTTACGGGATTGTTTTTTTTTTTTTTTTTTTTTTTTTTTTGCGTGTTATATTTTCATGATTTCGATTTATTGATCACAATTCCATATCGTCAAACTCGTTCTGCATTTTACTGTAGTTTTATGGTCGAATCAATTGCCTGTTGGTATTTTTATTATTTTTTTTAATAAGATTATTGACGAAGAAGGATGGCCTACAGACGTGTATGGCTTTTTACGGGAGACACGATCAAGTGGATTGAACTTGTGGGTCACGTTCTTGGAGAACAAGGTAAAGCTCCCTTTACTCAGAATGGCAAGGATTGACAAGGAACCATGTTCATTAAATGGTTGTATAAGGGCATTTTATGTTAATTGAGATACCACATTTTCCCCGTTTCAATTAACACACCATGATATTGGATAATTCAAGTTCAAGCGTTTTATCAAAAATCTCCCGGACAAGGTTGGATGATGTTTTTTTTTCTTTCTGAAAACTGTTTCAAATAAGAAAATTGATTATTTCAATATAAATTATTTTCTTTCCTTTCAGATCCCCATCGAAATATGTCAAACCAAACCTGCATACCAACGGGCCGCAATCGGTCCTCAATGTCCGAGGAGAGGAACACAAAGAGAAGAACGAGGAAGAGGACTGGACGGACGTAGAGGAGTGTAATCCTTACTTCCGGATCTTTTCGGACGCAGAAGATTGGGGACATGGTGATACAATGCCCGAAGCCTGGAAACTCTAAATGGAGGTAGAAACAAGTTTGACGGGGAAAAAACTAACATTTCACAAGCGATTCATACACAATTAAATGGAAAATATGTACGAATAATTTATTTACCTGTAAGATTTTATACAAATTTTCTCAATATTTGTTATCCTTTTAGAATTTCTTTTAATAATGAACGTATTCGGCATAATGTTTTCGGTGCTAAACGAAATCATAAACAATATTTTTTATAGATACTCGCATAACTGATAGTTTTCCATTCGGAAATATAATTTTATAACTTTATTTCAGGAAAAAAAATCCCTGGTGAAGACGATCTCGCCTAGCAGCATACCGGTCCTTACATCATACGTGACGTTGTGTGATACATGTGGGTTTCCCTGGCCGAACAGTCACAGAAGAAAACCCCAACTTCCTGCTTTGACACGTATTGGACTTTGTAGATATGGAAATATGAAACTTTAGAATCGAATTGACAATACACTGCATATGAACTACATTAAGTTCTCTGTCGAAATATTTTGATATCTATCCAGCGTCATTGTAATGTAAAAGACAACTTCTTGATATCGTGACAGTTTCCGGGATATCTGAAACCCTCGTCGTGGCAACCTTATTCAATGCTTCTGTGAAAATAACGCCGTGCATCCATCCGTTGAAATGTATACAAAATAATCTCCTCCGTATTTAATAAAATATAACTTCTAATCTCAAATGTACATTTGTATTTATATGATATACATTTTGACGACTTTAATTTTTTTTTCTTAGATTCAGAGTTCCAAAGATTGTTGTAAATATTTTGCAAATAAATTCTTATCTTTATTACGTTTTCACTTAACTGTGTGTTTGATATTTCTCATTATCTGCTTTGTTTCTAAATTGCTTTCGATGCTTCTGGTTTGTCAGAGCATCTCGTTCAACTCCGTACAAACTCGGTAATTCGATGCTTCTGTTTTTTCGGAACATCTCGTTCAACTCCGTACAAACTCGGTTATTCGATGCTTCTTGTTTGTCGGAACATCTCGTCCAACTCCGTACAAACTCGGTCATTCGATGCTTCTGGTTTGTCGGAACATCTCGTTCAACTCCGTACACATTCGGTTATTCGATGCTTCTGGTTTGCCGGAACATCTCGTCCAACTCCGTACAAACTCGGTCATTCGATGCTTCTGGTTTTCCAGAAGTCTCGTTCAAGTCCGTACAAACTCGGTTATTCGATGTTTCTGGTTTGCCGTAACATCTCGTTCAACTCCGTACAAACTCGGTTATTCGATGTTTCTGGTTTTCCAGAAATCTCGTTCAAGTCCGTACAAACTCGGTTATTCGATGCTTCTGGTTTGTCGGAACATCTCGTTCAACTCCGTACAAACTCGGTCGATCCCTCGTTTCTGCTAGTTTGTTGCAACTTCTCGTCCAACTCCGTAGAAACTCGGTCCTTGTTTTCTGCTGATTTGTCGAAACATCGGAACAGATATATACGAATTAATTCCATTTACTGATTTATTTAGGTACTTATAAACAACCTGCACTATAAAAGGATATACTGCCACTGTCCTCGGCAGAGCTCCTAATACATCAACTATACCTACATTGTACTATCAGTATCCTGTTGACAAATAACTAAGACATAAATAAGATTATGAAATGACTTTATACAAATAAGTATTTTATTGATGTGTTGTAATTAACAGTCTATATGTTGTAAGGAGATGGTTTCATAAGTTGCTATAACTTGTGCCTGAGTCTTTTCACCGATTTTAGTAAATAAAATATGTTTTAAGTCAAAAGACATAAATAAGATAAAACATTCAACATTAATTAACGTTAATTAAATACAATGTAATTGAAAAGACAAAGTGTAACGTACCTCAAAATAAGCATCAGCGTGGTTGAGGAAAATAGTTTGAATATTGGCGGTAAAATGTCGATCCATGCGAGATGAGAATGTTGGATTGAAAGAGTTGTATTTGCCTTTATAATAAGTGCGAGCATGGAAGTTTACGATCTTTGGTTGTAAGAGTATCTCATTTTCGTATTTAATCATACCTTGATAGTAGTTAAGTCTTAATAGACACGTTGTTGTAGTTTATTTCTCCGGTAAACACGTCTCGTATGGCGGCCGCCATCATGTTTTTCTATAGCGTATGTGAACCGGAAGTGACGTAAAAGTGCGGGAGTTTCAAACATAGTATGCGCGAGGGCGCATTCGATAAGGGTATACAAGGCAGAAATTCTCGGCATCTTTACCATTCTGTCAGACGATCATTCTGTCAGACGACCACTCTATCAGACGACCATTCTATCAGAACCATTCTTAAACAGAAATAATGGCTTCATTTGACTCATTGGTGAGTTTGGTCATAATCTAAAACGAATATTTTATCCAGATTCGGAATTAATTAAGATAAATATAAATCATATTTCTATAGTCTTTGAGCAAATGTTCCGATTTCGGAACAGATTCCAGATTCGGAACAATGTTCCAAATCTGGAACACTGTATATTTCAATACTAATACTATATAACAGGAGATGCTGGGGATTTCTAAAATACTTTAACTCATGAAGTTGTGTGAATGCTGGACGTAATATTTTGTACATATTATAAATTATAAACTTGATCCAATTAAATATTGAACTTTATTTCAACTCTCTGTTCTTTGTACTGTGGTAGAGTTAACACAAAAGGATCCATAATTTATGTAACAAATGGTGCAACAACCGAAACGTTACAATACAATATATCATGCTTAAAGCATTCGTCACAACCGTTAACAATATTTAGTCAGCAGCTTGAAATTAAATTATCAACAGAAAAATAAATCTATAGTGAAAAACACCTACTGTAAATGGGCTAATTTTTGGCGAACTAAGATTTTACAGCTTTACACAATTCTTAAAAGATTTGTGGAATGGTGCATTGACGCACCCACATTTTTGCGTGTGATTAGGTCAATCACAAAAAAGCTCCGTTATCAAAGGTAAGACTGTCGCTTCCTAAGCAGAAATTTCAATATATAAACTTATACCTACCATCAATATGCAGTTGACAAATAACTCACACATAAAATTAGTTCATAAATTAATTGAAAAAAAGGGAAAAAGAAAATGATTGACACAATAAATCATATTATAACTAAAATGAAATGGGAACTAACAAACGAGCTCCATTATCGAAGGTTAGACTGTCGCTTCCTCAGCAGAAATTTAAATGTATAAACTTATACCTACCATCAATATACAGTTTACAAATAACTCACAAAAAATAAGTTCATCAATTAATTGAAAGAAAAAAATTGAAAAGAAAAGAAAAATAAATAAAATAAAATAATTGACACAATCTATGATAATATTACAATCTTAAACAATATTTGATTGAATACCTTTGATTTACAAACTGAAAAGTTACTTTACAGTGATTTGTTTAATGAATTTATCAACGAGTTAGTCCTGGTTTGTCACTGTACTACATTTTGAAATCCTGTACATTCCAGCGTGAGACGAATTTATGGACCAGTTGGTCCTGGTTTGTCACTGCTACATTTTGAGATGTACACACACAGACTGAACACATTCTGTACATTCCAGCGTGAGACGTATTTATGGACTAGTTGGTCCTGGTTTGTCACGGCTACATTTTGAAATTACACAACACAGACTGAACACATTCTGTACATTCCAGCGTGAGACGTATTTATGGACTAGTTGGTCCTGGTTTGTCACTGCTACATTTTGAAATTACACAACACAGACTGAACACATTCTGTACATTCCAGCGTGAGACGTTTTTATGGACCAGTTGGTCCTGGTTTGTCACTGCTACATTTTGAGATGAACACACACAGACTGAACACATTCTGTACAATCCAGCGTGAGACGAATTTATGGACTAGTTGGTCCTGGTTTGTCACTGCTACATTTTTAGATGTACACAACACAGACTGAACACATTCTGTACATTCCAGTGTGAGACGTATTTATGGACTAGTTGGTCCTGGTTTGTCACTGCTACATTTTGAGATTACACAACACAGACTGAACACATTCTGTACATTCCAGCGTGAGACGTATTTATGGACTAGTTGGTCCTGGTTTGTCACTGCTACATTTTGAGATGTACACAACACAGACTGAACACATTCTGTACATTCCAGTGTGAGACGTATTTATGGACTAGTTGGTCCTGGTTTGTCACTGCTACATTTTGAGATTACACAACACAGACTGAACACATTCTGTACATTCCAGCGTGAGACGTATTTATGGACTAGTTGGTCCTGGTTTGTCACTGCTACATTTTGAGATGTACACAACACAGACTGAACACATTCTGTACATTCCAGCGTGAGACGTATTTATGGACTAGTTGGTCCTGGTTTGTCACTGCTACATTTTGAGATGTACACAACACAGACTGAACACATTCTGTACATTCCAGCGTGAGACGAATTTGATGTAATCTGGTAGGTAAGAATGAATTTAGTCGTGTGAGCAGTCAATAATTTGACAATCTTTCATATACATGTACATTTTGCCGCATTATGACCTAAAATCAAGGTGTAATCTGGTTAAATACATAGTTTTTGAAGGAACTGAGTTTTAATGTTATCAATTTAGCGTAACTATGGATACGGATAAATTTATTGCATAGGATTTTTTTATGAAATATTTGTCCCATATACCTCTGCTGTGTTTATATATTTCCATGTGCTTTACATATTAACACGTTGAATAAAAATGACCAATAAACAGAGGAAATGACTGCTATCTATATTATGGTGATTTCTGTTTGAACATGTCATCATCAGACATTCTATGACATGTTTAAGCTTTTAGCACTGAAATAGTGTGTGAGGTGTTTACAGTTTACAGAAATGTTATGGAGGCGACCGCAATGCACACTGGGATATATTGACACTCATGAAACCAATAAATAGACACCATCTATTTTTTCGCACGACGGCACAAATAAAATTGAAAGTTAATTAGTTATTGGTACAAAGAACAAACCACTAACGATGTAGTTGAAGCATTTACCTACAAACGATAGCTGGTAAACTATCGATCGGAAGTACTACCACTCCACTTAAGGGGACGTAATTATATATAGGTAATATATGTTAGCTTTATCTTGATAAGCTGCTACTTTTCCTGATGGTATTTGGACGAAAAAATCTTACAAATTGACGTCTCGTCCTTTTTTTTTTATTTGTATTAATAGTGTCAAGCCAGTTAGAGTTGTCTCTCTTTGTTCACTTTGTCACTTCTTTAGTTTCGTTCTACTAGAGTTATTTGCCCTGTAAAAAAAAGGGGGGGTCCTGTAATTTAGTGGTAATGCGGGCCGAAAACGCTGTTTATTTTCTTTCATCATCATCATCATCATCGTCGTCGTCGTCGTTGTTGTGATGGTAAGAGTCTAACGCTATTCGGAAATCATAGATTTATGAAGGCTGTTTATTTTTTATCATCTTTCATCATCATCATCATCATCATCATCATCATCATCATCATCGTCGTCGTCGTCGTCGTGATGGTAAGAGTCTAACGCTATTCAATTGAACTAGCCCAAAACTGATAAAGGCCCCATCCCAACCCCGCAGCTCCCCTTATCACATTAAACACTGATTCCGCCTGTGACGCTGCAACCTCAGGTTGTATATTTCTTTCGTATTTGTCATCTAAGGCTTGGGAATATGTTACTACCCTTTTATTTCGATCTTGTAAATATTTTTGACTCTGGTGTTTGACATCTTCTGCTTCCTCCTTGTATTGCTGTGCCTCTTGTTGAACTTTTTTCAAATCTCTTTTAATTTCCTCAATTTCTTCATCTTTCATATTTTTGTCATTCAACTTTTCCTTCATCGTTTCCTTCTCTTTCATGAGGTCGTTCATCTTTTGTTCTGTCTTCTTCCTTTTATCTTCCAGAATATCTACTTTCCTCTGATGTTCTTTCTCTAACTGTCTTTTCATTTCCTCTTTTTCCTTTTGTTTTTCTTTGTCCTTTTGACGTCTTACTTCCTCCTCCCTTTCACGACACTTCCTCTCGACTGTCTGATACATCTCATTCGTGTAATACAGGCCGCCATGTTCTTCCACAAGGGCATTGACGAGCTCCATCACTTCCCTAGCATCTCTGTCGCGGGAACTTCTGTCCGAAGTGTTATCGACAGCAACACAGCGGTTGTTGCATTTTTTCACAATTTCCTGTAGTGAAGCCGGTACCTTCTGCAGGTACGTCTGGAATGACAGGTTGTTTTTCTCCAATGCATCTCTCCCCGTGAACACCAAAATCATATAATTGAACATTTCTTCCCCGAAAACTTCTGCATAATGCTTGACAGTGTCGTTTTCTTCCGGTTTAAACCTCCCTGTGTGAATTACCAGAAGAAATACATGCGGACCAGGCAGAGACAAGCTGATACATTTGGCGACGTCTTTCAAGATTTCCGTGTTGGGTACACTTGTATCAAACACGCCAGGAGTGTCAACTAACAGTAGTTTCCTTCCAAACCTTTCAGCTGTATCTTCATTACATTTCTCTGTTACCGATAAAGCTGCAAAGTTCGTCTTAAAAGAATCTTTGCCTAGAATGGTATTTCCTGTCGCGCTTTTCCCGGATCCAGTCTTTCCAAGCATAACTATTCTTAAAGCTTGTCGGTCATCTCCACCATGGAAACCTAATTTGAAACAAAACAAGCGTAAGATAAGATATATCTTCGTTTCAGCAAGTTTCCTGATTTGCTTGCCTACTATCCAGTGATCCTTTTATACATTAACATAAACTAAGAACAAGTGTATCAGAGACCAGATATTAGATATCAGGACCTCGCAGATATTTGAAAATGTGTCTTTTAAATATTTTGGCAAATTTAACTCTTTCTAGCTTAGTCAAGGTCATTTCGAACAAACTTCCTAGTCCTTCATCCAATCATACCACAAGCGAAATACCAGGTCTCTGGACGTTTGTCAAGGTCATTAATTTGAACAAACTTGGTAGCCCTTCATCCCAGCATGCTGCAGAAATAATATTAGGTTTCTTGGCATCTAGGTTATGGTTATTAACTTTAAGATTTTTACCTATTTGACCCTTGTATCCACGTAAGTCAATGAACTCAGATTAGCTCCTCTTTCTTGATACTAGTCAAATAATTACTTATTAGCCTTCAATTTTGCCATGGCATACTCTATGGGTGTAGAGAGCGAAATTTACCCAAGGGGTATAGATGATGGTATCAAAATTATATTAAATAATTAAAGGTATACTTACCGTCCATGTCAATCAATTAAGTCTTGACGTGTGCCGATTTCGTCACGTCTTCAATGATCACTGTTTTGAAATACAAAAACATCATATCTTTATTAACAGATGGATCTGAAGAACAATTTATATTATTAACATACATAACAAACGTTAGTGCACTCAAATACCAGGGATACAGGAAATCATATTGTGTTACCAGCAGTATTTTCATCGGAGGCGACCTATTGGAAACCCTTAACAGAAGTGGTATTGCTCTCTTCTCTAGTTACTTTCGTTCCCTATTGCCTAATTTGACAATAGCTTGCTTTGGCCTTTTGTGGATGATCGCATGTCCGGCGAGAGAGATCGTGTCTTCTCTCGGCAGACCGGGACATACCCAACTTCGCTCTCTAAACACCTAGTACTCTCTACGTAGCTGTCAACGCTAATGATAGTGGTTAAAACTGTTAGTCCGTTATTGATATAATGTGATCGGGTGGAGAGGCATATAACCGTATCCAGATGTGGTATGTGTTATCATGCCCTATTGTGAGAACATGAAAGCACAAACACAAGCTTGTCTGTCAAATAAGCATACGTCATTGTAAAACCCCAACATGTCTACCAAATTTCGTTAAAATTACCTTATTGTACAAAACAAAGTACAAAACTACCGTTGAACAAATATCTCCAAATTAGAATTTCGGTTTCTGAAACCTTTTTTACTGATTACAACATCCAAGGTATGGCTTTCGTTGATGTATCTAGTATGATCAATGGAAGACAGTAGGGTCTGTCGCACAATATAATTTTTCTTCTGTTTTGGTGCTTAAGAAAGATTAAAACCATCCTGACTCGACCGATTGATACGTGAATTAATTTGAATTTCTTCATGACATGTATTTAATTCCATCTACGTCATTCTTGTTTCTGTGATCAAGAACTGTGTCATACACCTTTCAACTTCAGAATGCATAGCAAGATAAAATCCTGTCTACTGGCCAACACACGGACGAAATGACTAACGTTAAATGATATGTTTGCGTTCCCAAGCGTTGTCAATATCAGCTGACTAAATTCTCGATTCAAAATGAGTTTGCGGTAAAATGTGACCGGCTGGCGGGACCGGTGAGGCAGCACTTACTCGGTACAATGGTTTATTATACCTTTCCTTATTTAACACTATATGAAAAATAGACAATAGAAATGTTCTTTGAACCACATCCTCAAAATTGCTATTAACCCGGTTGATAGTCAAAAGTACTATTTACCCGGAATGAGCTTCGCCTCGGGGGATAATAAAAGTGCTATTCCCCTTACACCCAGTAGCTGTATACTAAAGCGATGCGAGACTATCTCAAAATACCAATAGCCATTAGAATGCTCACAAGAAAAGAAATGTTCAAATCCAAACGAAAAGGTAAATTCTAAAAAAACAAAACACGTCATCATTTCAAAATGACTATTTGAAATATCTTTTAACGTTACCCTCAAACACTCCACTTGCAAAGACCTTCGTTTGGAAGAACTCATTCACACCATACACGTATAAAATGTATAATTTATCTGATTTTAGTTGTGCTGGTATGTCGATATAAGTGAATCATAACCCCGTGGCTCGGACAATGTTCGTGTCAATTCCTTGAACAACAGGGCAGAAAAAAACTCACACGATACATGTATAAAACGCATAATTCACCTGATTTAGATAAAAGTTTTGCTGGCATGTGGATATAAATGAATCCTAACCATACGGCTCGTAAAATGTTCGTGTCAAATCTTTGATCAACAAGGCAGAAACAAATCTGAAAGTGAAATATGTATAAAATAAGCTTGAACAAGATGTTAGACTGGCTATATAAAAATAAAACTACTCATTGATAACATTACTACCTAGTATCTACTGTGACACACTCCGCGCATGAGTTCTACATTTGTAGTTGCACGTATACGTACTTGTATTTATACATGGCACGTATGTGTTTATACGATAGGTAAATACGGGCCGTGAGTGAGAGCTGTGTTTTGAGCGATATAAAAAAACATTAGCCATGTGCACCCCAACAATAAAAAAAATCGTTGATGTTGATAAAGAGACACTCCTTCTGATACGTCTTATAGCTTGTCCATTATTTACGCTCCATTTATCAAAAAAAAAAAATGATGATGATGATGAGCTCAAAATGACGTGTCTTGATGAATAGACTACTTTCGGTTTCGAAACGCAACGTTATCGTTACTACAGAAACTTTTCGTCAAAGGTCTTAAAAAAAAAGTCTTACACAAACAATGGAAAAAAAATGGAAGCTAGACATATCAAAATTCTATCACTAACATTCAAAAATTTACTTTAAGAAGACCTTAATAAGCTTACCTTGTTTTCCGTTCTCTTATCGGTGGCTTGACTGATGATTAAAGTGTCTGTAACCGATTGGTTTATATAAAGCACATGATCTAAAAACGTCATGATATTTAGGGGAAATCCAAAGACGGATGACCCATTCATATTCCCAGAACCCATGCAATGTTCCTTCAACGAATCTATTTATAACACCGCGTCTTATTTCGTTTATACCCTGGAAATAATCATCATTTTTTCTTCTGTTTTGGTGCTTAAGAAAGATTAAAACCATCCTGACTCGACCGATTGATACGTGAATTTATTTGAATTTCTTCATGACATCCATTTAATTCCATCTACGTCATTCTTGCTTCTGTGATCAAAAACTGTGTCATACACCTTTCAACTTCAGAATGCATAGCAGTACAAAATCCTGTCTACTGGCGGACGAAATGACAAACGTTAAGTGATATGTTTGCATTCACAAGCGTTGTCAGTATCAGCTGACTAAATTCTCGATTCAAAATGAGTTTGCGGTAAAATGTGAACGGCTGGCGTGACCGGTGAGGCAGCACTTACTCGGTACAATAGTTTATTATACCTTTCCTTATTAAACACTATATGAAAAATAGACAATAGAAATGTTATTTGAACCACATCCTCAAAATTGCTATTAACCCGGTTGATAGTCAAAAGTGCTATTTACCCGGAATGAGCTTCGCCTCGGGGGATAATAAAAGTGCTATTCCCCTTACATCCATACAATAACTGTATACTAAAGCGATGCGAGACTATCTCAAAATACTAATAGCCATTAGAATGCTCACAAGAAAAGAAATATTCAAATCCAAACGAAAAGGTAAAATTCTTAAAAACCACGTCATCATTTCAAAATGATTATTTGAAATATCTTTTAACGTTACCCTCAAACACTCCACTTGCAAAGACCTTCGTTTGGAAGAACTCATTCACACAATACACGTATACAATGTTTATTTTATCTGATTTTAGTTGTGCTGGTATGGGGATATAAATGAATCATAACTCCGCGGCTCGTACAATGTTCGTGTCAATTCTTTGAACAATAGGGCAGAAAAAAACTCACACGATACATGTATAAAACACATAATTCACCTGATTTAGATAAACATTTTGCTGGCATGTGGATATAAATGAATCCTAACCATACGGCTCGTAAAATGTTCGTGTCAAATCCTTGATCAACAAGGCAGAAAAAAACCTCAAAGTGAAATATGTATAAAATAAGCTTGAACAAGATGTTAGACTGGCTATATCAAAATAAAACTACTCATTGATAACATTACTACCTAGTATCTACTGTGACACACTCCGCGCATGAGTTCTACATTTGTAGTTGCACGTATACGTACTTGTATTTATACATGGCACGTATGTGTTTATACGATAGGTAAATACGGGCCGTGAGTGAGAGCTGTGTTTTGAGCGATATAAAAAACATTAGCCATGTGCACCCCAACAATAAAAAAAATCGTTGATGTTGATAAAGAGACACTCCTTCTGATACGTCTTATAGCTTGTCCATTATTTACTGTCCATTTATCAAAAAAAAAAAAAAATGATGATGATGAGCTCAAAATGACGTGTCTTGATGAATAGACTACTTTCGGTTTCGAAACGCAACGTTATCGTTACTACAGAAACTTTTCGTCAAAGGTCTTAAAAAAAAAGTCTTACACAAACAATGGAAAAAAATGGAAGCTAGACATATCAAAATTCTATCACTAACATTCAAAAAGATACTTTACGAAGACCTTAATAAGCTTACCTTGTTTTTCGTTCTCTTATCGGTGGCTTGACTGATGATTAAAGTGTCTGTAACCGATTGGTTTATATAAAGCACATGATCTAAAAACGTCATGATATTTAGGGGAAATCCAAAGACGGATGACCCATTCATATTCCCAGAACCCATGCAATGTTCCTTCAACGAATCTATTTATAACACCGCGTCATCTTTCGTTTATACCCTGGAAATAATTATCTCAACGTACTTCAGTGAACTCATGGGTATTATAGTGGGAAATTATATTGATAGTTTGTACGATTCGTAATGTCCTCATATTAACTATCTTTATATTTGTTATTCTTCAATTTAAACATGGTGGTTGGTTTGGTTTAATTTGGTTTGTATTGTTTAACGTCCTATCAACATCTGTGAGAGCTCTCCTGTGTATGCGAGATGTACCCGTATAATGTATGTTTTGGCAGGCTAAGGTATGTTTGTGTTTCTCTCATCAATTGTAAACTGATATTAACTTTATAGTGCTACCAAAATGAAGTAAATGCCAAAGATATGTCTCTTTTGCTAACATGGACACCAAATCTATCCTGCACAACCCTTATAACACAAATGTACCTACTTGTGTGACACAAAACACATTGCTGTTAAAACTGAGTATACTTTACTTGTTATCGTTTTGTATCACAAAGGTCAGGTTCACTAGTCAAGGCTTCTGGTTGCGTTACATTCCACGAACCCTTGGCAGATATAGTCTTGTTTAAACCATCACGCCCTGGAATCCTAGGGCACCCAATCAAATCGCGTCTTACATGCAGATTTGGTTTCGCAATCAAAATAAAAAATAAATAAATAAATGCGGCGCCCAGTACATGTCGACTATGCCATGGCATTTTACCTAAATACAGAGAGTACAATATTTAAGGAAGCGTTCGGAGTGATCGCTCAATTGATAAAAGTTATTGATCACATATCTCATCAAAATGAGCCTCCGTGAGTGTTTGTAAACATCGCATAAGAAATACATTGTGATAGATGCACCAAGGCTATTTGATAAACGTTTATTATATCAAAACATCAGCTAATTATATACCCCTCCTCATTGTTTGCTTCAGATAATCCGGAACTCCCCGGGTAGGTATAGCCAACCCGAAATTCAAATGTGTCGACAGCCGATGATAATAAACAGATTCTGTTATCGTCTAACAATACACATAAACATCTATCTTTCTGATATAATAATTCGTCTTTGTTCCCACAATATGTATACGTGTCTATAACATGTTTTCATTTTACTTGTAATTTTCATATACTAATATGTGAAAATACAAATACATTTTTCTTGTATTCCATGAATCTGCTATATGTCCGCTCCTTTCTCAATATAACAAAGTGTGACCTGAGTGATGTTTGTTATGGTTACGTATTGATAGATAAATTGGCCCATATTTCTAAAGGTCTGCCAACATTATGAACTCAGGCTGCAAATATATATAAAATATTTGCACACAATTGTTGAAAATATTCACTGTAAATCTGTTCTGAGTTATCATAAAACAACATCAGTTATATATAAACACATTTTACTGTTGTATCGGTATAATAACTGGTAGTTGAATAAGTAGGGTTAGGCCTGTCTACGCCATACTGACTGTAGCCGTCCCTGACCCGTGTGTCATCATAGCTCGGAACTTATCTAAAGTAACGACCAGTCATAGTTTTGGCTGTTGACAGACAGGTAAAGATATCCAGTCTTTGTGGTTGATATATCGGGAAGGAGAAGACGGTATTTGATGCAGTTTTTGATTACATATTATGTTAAAGCAAATGAATTCACAGTTAAAATATCCAAACTCATTCAGGGTGCCCTTTATTCATGCTGGATTATTGTGTTGTTTTCCACCATTGCAAAATCTTGTGTCATTTGAAGCAAGTGTCCGCGGGTTATTGTGAGTTGAATTTTACTTTATTTCAAGTATTAGATATCCTTGGTGAGTCTGTATCCATCACAATACTTTACACACTGCAATCATGATTTATAAAATAAACATTACTGTTTTAATAGAATGTTCTAGTCATTATGATGATTTCAATCCTTCTAACTTCTATTTTTCCTGGGTTTTTTTTTGTTTTTTTTTGTGTTTTTGTTTTTTTGTTTTTTTTGTTTTTACTCTCGGCGAAAGGCAGAACTAGTAAGGAGACGATGGTCAAATATAGACCTAGCGCTTCAACTAGAACAGTAAATAAACAGCAACAACTTTACATGGTTTCACAAGTTAGAATTTAATGTAGTTAAGGTCATTTGCTATACAAAGTGTTTGCATTATATATATATATTAAGTTACTGTTGTATTGGTATTTGGTACTATTTAAATGTACACACTTGTGTAATACAGGAATACTTTGGGAATACGAATGTTAATAGTGTACAATATTTGGTTACAAGATAAACAAATATTATTTTCTGACAAAAAAGGCAAAATGCCATATAGTAAAAGTGAGGTCCAATAATAAAGAATTGCTCTAAAATACAAATTTAATTGTATATATTAATTGTTATTTACCACAGGATTCCTGTATAAACAATAACAATGCCCATTAGTAACCTCTTTAGAAGTTACACTTCGGCTTTGACCTCCAGGGTTAAATACTTGAATGTAATATTGTTTGGTGAATTTGAAAAATAAAAAAATAAAAATGAGAAAAAAAAGAAGATTTTTCAATTCTCGTGGTTATTGAGAAGTTGTTCACGCTTTTTGACATATCTTCCCTGTGAATTTGAATGAAGGTCAAGGTGATTAATTCTAACAAACTTAATAATCCCTCCAAACTACTGGCCCAGTATATGGACTCGAAACCCCATGGTTATAATATGGAGTCATCCTAGTATCTTTATAGTAAGTCAATATGACGAACTTACTACCCCTTCATTCTAGCGTGCTAGTCGGACCATATTAATTTGGGTCTCTTATTTAGTAAAGATGAGTTGTTTAAAAGAAAATGTTGATGCTGGAAGGACTGACGAATGTTGGACGACGCACCACTGCACTAAGCTCACTTGCCTTTTGAGCGGGTGAGCTATAAATGATGTGGGATTTTTAAAACCTATGACAGCACCAGCTTTCATTCATGAATGTCACGTGTCGTTGGTCCAATTATTTAATAATTTTGGAATGTTTTCTAGATAGTCATTGTCATAATCAAGAATTGATCACATAATTCCATGACAACTGATCATCTGATGCCACCTGAAACAGCACGTATTCCAACGGATTAAAACTGTAATAATAAACTATTTTTTTCCTGTTTTTAACAGCGTATTAAATATAAAATCACTAATTGAATCGTGTTGTCAAATATTAATAAATGTAATTTATGAGATTTCTTCGCAAGCGAGTTCCCATATCGTTTTAAACGATACATTTGATATAATATGAGGAATCACAGTTTCGCCATCTTGGATGCAAGAGGTACGTTTGAAAAACAGTCCACGAGAACCGGTTCGAACAGTACGCTGCATTCCATTACAAGAACAGCAGATTCGTACATATGTACCGGTCCAACTGGTATGGAACCGATAAAGGAGCGCATGCCAAGATACACATCACTACCGCGCAGGGCCTACTGGAGGTTAAAAGCGATTATTTGCGAATTTGGACTTTTATTGGCAAAATATATAATGAGACTACACGAGAACACTAATAACATTGTAGATTATTTACTAATTACTATAATATGGCTCATCTGAATAAATATTTATAAACACATTATAATGCAAGATATACATATCAAATTCATAGAAGACACATTCACGACAGCATAGCATTGGATATTAGCATGTCATAAGAAGGAAACTATATAAATTCAACAAATTTGATTTTCAAATAGAGGACAAACATAATAACTAGATTAGTATTTATTATACTATTAATATTTGGTATAAGTAAGCCAAGGCTTCAATAGTATATTGGTTGAAAAAAACAGATGGAACCTGAGAATAGAATATTCTACCAATGAAAATTATTTGAAATTTAAAAGAGACTTATTCTAGCTCAAAGAAAGACTATTTAGCATATTATATTGTCCACAGTGAAGTTCTGTCAAACAATCTAACTGACTGAAGCATTGACGGTAATAGTTGGGAAGACCCACCCTGAAAAACAGGAATGCGTAAGAAGATGGCAGCAGGATCCGGAAACAAAGGAATCAATGTTTTTTCAAAGGGGTGGAGGATATGGGATTCTCTCAAAATGGATTTTGCCTTCTGACTAAGAGGAGGTTACTTGAAAATAAAACCAGGCAGAATGGTCTTAATTTCATAACCAGAATTAATTTGAAAAATTATTCCTTTTTACCAATTTCAGCAAATTCCTTTGAGCTTCGCCTCTCAGCATATGTGAATTGTCTGCTCTCTACTATTCAAAGAAAATCAGGTCACCACTAAAAAAAGAAATACAACAAATATTGCTCGGAAATATGATTTTGCATACAAAATTCAGCCTTTGTCTTTGGTCAAGTTAATACAAAGAAGAGGCCCGGAGGATTTTCAGTTCCATAAAACTCGAGTTTGGATGTCATTTCTGTATTAGATCTGTATCAAAGCTTTGGTAGTGTTGATTTTTCGTCTGAACGGTTGTGGGTTCGATTCCTGCATAGTGAGGGAATTAGATAAAAAAAAACTTGGCTGCTTTTAAACGGAATTCGAACCATATTTCAATAGCTGTTAATATTTTTGACCGGAATTAGCGTCACTGCATTTTAGAGGACTTAAATCGATAATCAAATATTTGGTTATTTCTTGATAATGTGTTACTAGAGGAGAGAAGAGCGTACATGTTTTTGGATTGTCCATCCCAAGGCAGCTGACAATGTTGAAACATATAAAAATCTTTGAAAAATCTTTGAAAAAATCTTTTAAAAAAAATCGATGTTTCGTTCATATTTGTATAATTTAAGCAATTATTGAAAATAAGGTTTTGAATAAAATTAAATTTACCGATTTATTTGCTCATTAAAGCGGATACTAATGAAAGAGTGTGTTAAGACTTAATTCATCATCATCATCATCATCATCGTCGTCGTCGTTATTGTAGTTGCCATCGTTGTTGTCGTAGTCGTCGTCGTTGCAAAGGTAGGAGTCTAAAATGGCGAAGTAAAAAAATTCCAAATGCCCCATCCCAACTCAGCCGATCCCTTGATCATTGTATACACTGCACCTGCCTTTGTCATTGCAAGACCGGCACGTACCAACCTGTCATATTTCATACCTAAGGCCTCTGATTGTTTTTGTGTACTTAGGTCTTTATCTCGTAAACATATTTCACGCTGCTGTTTAGCACCTTCCACTCTTTCCTTGTATTGCTGAGCCTCTTCTTGGACTCTCTCCAATTTTCTTTTCAACATTTCAATATCTCTATCTTCCATATATTTGTCATTCAACGTTTTTTCCATAATTTCTTTTTCTTTAATGAGATAGTTCATATTTTGTTCTGCTGTAATTCTTTCAGCTTCAAGACGATCTGTTTTTTCTTGATATTCCTTTTCTAACCGTCTTTTCATTTTCTCTGTTTCCTTTTGTTTTTCTTTGTCATTTTGACGTCTTACTTCCTCCTCCCTTTCACGACATTTCCTCTCGGCTGTCTGATACATCTCATTCGTGTAGTACTGGCCGCCATGTTCTTCCACAAGGGCATTGACGGCCTCCATCACTTTCTCTGTATCTTTGTCACGTAAACTCCTGTCCGAAGTGTTATCGATGACAATACAACGTTTGTTGCATTTTTTCACAATTTCCTGTAGTGAAGATGGTGCTGTTTGTAGGTACTCCTTGAACGACAGGTTGTTTTTCTCCAAGTCATCTCTCTTCGTGAAAACCAAAAGCGTATGTTTGAACATGTCTTCACCAAAAACTTCTTCACAATGCTTGACAGTGGCGTTTTCTTCGGGAGTAAACCTCCCTATCGGAATAACCAGAATAAATACATGCGGGCCGGGCAATGAAAGGCTGATACATTTGGCAACTTCTTTCAGAGTTTCCCTGTTGGGTACACTTGTATCAAAGATGCCCGGAGTATCCACCAACAGTATATTTTTTCCAATCCTTACAGATGTATCTTCTTGACATTTCCCTGTTTCTGATGAAGCTCCAAGGCTCGTCTTAAAAGATTCTTTGCCTAAAATGGTATTTCCTGTAGCGCTTTTCCCAGATCCAGTTTTTCCAATCATCACTATTCTGAAATCTTGTCGGTTTTCTTCAATTCGGGAACCTTATTTGAAACACAAAACAAGCATAAGATCAGATATGTCTTTCGTTCAGCAAGAAATAATGATTAAAAAAGTTGTTATAAATTGTTACATTTTTTATTGTTTCATAAGCTACATATAGATCAATGATTTACCATCTATTATTTTGAATAAGATTTTATAAGGTCATTCATCAATAAATCTTGTCTTCGGTTTCTTTGAGTCTTAAGTAAAGTATCTTTTTTAAATGATTATTTTTCTTCGATTAATTTCTTTTTTGTTTTTATTTAGTGATTTATCTCCCTCCAACCACCACGCTCCTATGTGGTTAAGCGTCAAGGAGTCAACAATTATAAACAAGATATTTCAGAGGAATATTTGAGCTCACCATTAAATATTCTTTATTGCCTCTATGTAAGACTGATATTTTCCCTATGATTTGATAACAAAGAGCCCCACATATGACACCTAACATATCTAAGAAGTTTCTGTGAACAAGATATAACGGTAACAAACTGTCAAGTTTCAAGATGGCAACTAGCCAGAGTCTTGCCGACACCATATCTGGTATAGGACCAGAACCGCTACTTTATGAAAACGCGGAATTATCCGACGCCGTTTGGTGTCAATAGGATTTTGGTGCAGATGAAATAAAATTGGCCGTGACGTAACTACTGCCTTACAATTTTTGAATATTTACTCTAAAACAGCCATTTTGTCCCATATGGATGTTCTGTACCGTCTGGATACACCCAAACATAGAATAAGCATATAATGTTCTTCAATAAAATAACAAGTTGTTCACCTTCAGTTTTGCCAGGACTTACACAAGGGATTTATTAAGAGAACATGAACTTTACATTTGGAGTATCGATGATGGTAAAATTACCTTCGTAGATGTCTATGTATACTTACAGTCAGGGACAGCCTCTGAATGGTGTTCTCTGTCCAGGACAGTGAAGGCAGTCTTGTCACCACAAGTCAGATTTGTTATGTCTTCGGTGAGCACTGTGTTAGAAAAAAGTCCTTATATGTATGTAAACAGTTTTAATCTTCTGAAGAACAAAATAAAATATTGAAGTACTGTTTCACATACTAGTAGATAAAAAAAATACCTAGCATGTCAGGGATTTGGGAAAAAAAATCTTGTGATACCAGCAGAATTTTCTTCATTGGGAATCCAACATGTTTGGTTTATTTTCTAGTTCTATTTTGTAGCTACTTTTCTGCTTGACTTGACAATGTCTTGCTTTGGTCGTGGTGTTGAGCGCCTGTCCAGACGAGGGAACACATTCCAGGGTTACGCCCACTGTCGCTCTCAACACCAATAATACTCACTTCTTGACGGTCAGCTTTAATGACAGTGGTGATGACTAGTTAGCCAAAATAAAAGCGCCCGTGATTATTCACGGACATCATATGGTGCATTGTGAGGACTTGAAAGCAGACATACACTCTTGTCTTTAGTATGCAGAAATCAGGTAAATCAGGAAACCCCAACATGTCTACCAAAATACATCGTTAAGGTTAACTATTTTGGATGATTATTATTGCAAAGTAAAAACAAATATCTCAGTATTAAGATAAAAGGCTTCCTTTTGTCTACGATAACATTATAGTTTTCGTTTATGTATATAGTAGATATACGGAAGACAGTAGGGGCTGTCGTATCGGCACAATACAGCTCTTTTGTCTTTTATGACACTTGGGCAAGATTAAGATTGTCCTGATATCACTGATCAGTTGATGTATAACATACTTTCAGAACGGAAATCCAGTCCCAGTGAATATACTTCGTCAATCGGATGTCGGGTTTCCTCACAGTTGTCCAACAGATGTTGAATACATCGATCTACGTCATTCTCATTTCTGTGATCAAGGATTGTGTCATACAGAACGTCATCACTTAAATGGGGAAATATAAGTGACAATTCCAAATGTAAAGCAACCTGGACTTCAGAAAGCTGCTCCTTAAACTCCATATTTCATGCCTGAAAAAGATAGTGTTATTTTTTTAATGAAGACATGGCCGTTTGTCGGACACTTCGCATATACAAATGTAGATAAAATTTGAGAATTGCTTACGGACGTACGACGGACTACGGACGAAGGGCGATTATTTGAATAGCCAACTTTCTAATGGCTAAAAAGTGACTGTCTGTAAAATGTATTCCACTATTTCGCTCTGTTGTTTTTTTGTTTTTTCTCTCTCTCGAAAAGAACTATATCTTTAATGTTCTAATGACATTAAGTAACTTTGTTGATTAAAAATATTCAAAATACCCACTAAGTGACAAAGAGCGAATTAACTTAAGTACTTTAAAATACTTTTAGCACGCATTTCAAATCTGATAAAGTTGTCATAAAATAATGTTGTTGTCTAAAGGTATGTGGAGTATTTCTGGCTACGTATCTTGTATTCGGTGGCCCATGTAATCGTGTTGGAGGGCATAACGTAGGCGTATAAGCGTACAACATATATTAAATAATTTGTTTAGGAATTGCCGAATGCATAGCTAAACAAAATCCTGACTACTGGCGAACATACGAACGAAAGGACGGACGTTTAATTATATTTTTGAGTACCCAGCCGTTGCCAACATCAGCTGACTATATTCTCGAGTTAAAATGAGTTTGCGGTAAAATATTACCGGCTGGTGTGACCGGTAAGGCAACACTTGATCTATCGAAGTAACTTCCATTTGCTCGACATATCAATATCCCCAAACACTCCACTTACAAAGACTTGCATTTAAGATTTGAAAGAAAACATTCACATGATACATGTATAAAAAGTTGTTTTATTGTTCATCTTTTAGCTTATAGTCGTGCAGTTATGTGGAGATAAGTGAATCCATATCACAAGCACTTGACCCTAATATTAACTCCGCGGCTCGTGCAATGCTCGTGCCTACTAAGCTTGAACAAGATTATATCAAAATAAAACTACTCAGTGATAAAATTACTATCAAGTATCTACTGTGACACACTCCGCCCACGACTACTACATTTGTAGTTGCACTTCTACGCGCTTGTTTGTACTAACCGACACATATGTTTTAAACAGTATGTAAATACGGGCTGTGAGTGAGAGCTGTGTTACGATCATAGTGATAAAAAACATCAGCCATGTGCACTTTAGATGGATTGATAAACATCGTCGATGTCGCTGATATAGAGACATTCCATTTGATTCCTCCTATAACTTTTCCGTTCTTTATTGTCCATTTTTTTTTTTTTTAAATGATGAGCTCAAAATGACGTGTATTGATGAATAAACTACTTTCGGTTTCGAATGTCATTCGTCTCATAATTTGTCCATTTTTAGCTCACCTGGTCCGAAGGACCAAGGTGAGCTTATGCCATACCGTTGCGTCCGGCCGGCCGGCCGTCCGTCCGTCCGTCCGTCCGTCCATCCGTCCGTCCGTCAACAATTGACTTCTTCTTCATAACCACTGATCAGAATTTGACGAAATTTTGTCAGAAGCATCCCTATGGGGTGTGGACTCAAAATTGTACATATGGTGGGGCTGACCCCCCAGGGGTCTGAGGGGCGGGGCCAAAAGGGGTCAATTTGGCTATATTAATATAAACGACTTCTTCTCTGAAACTGAGCAATGTACATTGCTTATATTTGCCTGGTACCATCACTATTGAGTGGGGATTCAAAATTGTACAAATGACTGGGCTGACCCCCTGGGGGCCTGAGGGGCGGGGCCAAGAGGGGTCAATTTGGCTAAATTGATATGAACAACTTCTCCTCTGAAATCAAGCAATAGATATTGCTCGCATTTGACTGTGAGCATCCCTTTGGGGTGAGGGTTCAAAATTGTACAAATGGTGGAGCCGACCTCCCTGGGTGCTGAGGGGCGGGGCCATATAAGGGGTCAATTTGGCTAAATTGATATAAACAACTTCTTCTCTGAAACTAAGCTATGGATATCGCTCATATTTGCCTGGTACAACCCCCGGGGTAGGGATTCAAAACTGTATAAATGACAGAGCTGACCCCCGGGGAGCTAAGAGGCGGGGCCAAAAGGGGTCATTTTGGCAGAATTGATATAAACAACTTCTTCTCTGAAACTCAGCAATGGATATCACTCACATTTGTATGGTAGCATGGTCATGGGGTGGGGATTCAAAATTGTAGTCAATTGGGCTAAATTGATATGAACAACTTCTTCTATGAAACAGCTCATATTTGACTGGTAGCAACATTTTGGGTAGGGATTCAAAATTTTATAACGGAAGGAGCTGACCCCGGGTTGCAGAGGGCGGGGTCAAAAGGGGTCAATTGGTTTAAACAACTTCTTTTTTTAAACTAAGCAATGAATATCGCTCACATTTGTGTGGTAGCATCAGGGGTTGCGCCAAAAATCAATTTCATTTCATGGATTAATGCATTTTTTGGTATAAAAACCTCACGTACCCATATAAAATGCCTATGATATATTGACATATCAATACCAGTGACAAATATACTTAATCATCATTCTTGTTTTTATATCATGAAATCCAGGTGAGCGATACAGGCCCTCTGGGCCTCTTGTTTACTGTCCAGATGCATTTTAGCACTATAGACGGGGATATTAAAATTTGTGTCAAGTCCCTGCGCGTCAAACTGACAGACTAAACAATACAAAGCCCTCTTTTTAAAATTGAATGTTCAGATTTGTGAACCGAGTCTCGATCAAATGACTTATTTCGAATAGATATCGCAGCAAACATGTTTCCATTTAATGCAGATACATGTATGTTTCTTCTTCTTGTTTTAGCATATATATTATGAAACTAACTTAAATCTGCTTAATTGAACAGGTCAAGCAAAATGCATATGTATTGTATGTATTCTTCATTTATCAAACTTTGTTGATGAAATAGATCAAATGTGCTGGGAGCTTTTCATCAATGTTATTTTGACAATGAACGCTGCGTGTATAGTTTATTATAGGGAGTACTTGAACAGTATATATAAAATCATTATTTCATAATTTTGAAATAGTAACGACTAAAAAAAGTTGTTAACGGGTCTAACCTCACTTTTTAGGTAAATGAAATTATACACGATTGATTTCATTTTAATATGAAAAAAAATATGAGCTCAAAATGACATGTCTTGATGAATAGACTACTTTCGGTTTCGAAACGCAACGTTATCCTTACCACAGATACAAATAATTCTGTCCAATTGCCATCAAAAGTCTTACACAAACGAGGGAACAACCAGAAGTTACACATATCTAAATTCTATCACTAACGATCAAAAAGTTACTTTACTGAAGCCGGAAGTAAATGTAGCTTACGTTGGTCGTCTTTCTCTTATCGGTGGTAGTCCACGTCATATTTAATTGATGCTCTGGCGATAAGCAATCTCAATGCAATTTTATAAACTCACGGATATTATTGTAGAATATGATATTAATAGTTTTTACAAATCGTAATGTTCTTATGATTACCATTTTAAATATGGTGACTGGTTTAGTTTTATTCAGTTTGTATTGTTTAACGTCTTATCAACAGTTATGATACTTTAAAGACACCCTCCCCTGTGTGCGAAATGCGTATATGTACTTGTAATGTATGTGTTTCGGAAGACTGTGCTCTATCCGTATTGTCTCTCCGTGTAAAAGCCCGAAACTGATGTCGATTTTATAGTGCTACCTCACTGAAGCATACCGCCAAAGACATCAAGCAGTATTCCACACCCAGTTACATCATAGCTACAATTGGCGAATCAGACGTTCCTCTCGCAATATGCTTAGTGTTAAGCAGAAAGAGTACTTCATTTCTAAACTAATATATTTGAAACGAATGACTCAACCAATGGTCAATCATATGGATTACATAGATATGTATGAGCTTTTGTTGGGGAATTGGTACCCAGCCCCATCTCGCTACCTACGTCATCTGTCTTCGATTGACCCCGTGGTGGATATTTTAGCACTATGGACGATGCATTTGAAGTGTGTGTCAAGTCCCTGTGCGTTAAATCGACAGATTAAACAAAACAAAATCCTCCTTTTAAATTAAATGTTCAAAATGTAAACAGTTTTTTTCGAAATACCGAGTCTAGTTCAAAGGATCCTTTTCGTATCAATTTCGCGGCAAACATCTTTCCGTTGAATTTTTCAATCCCCTTTCTCTCCCTTTTTTGTCTATTTTATCTTTCTATTTATGTATGTCAATACTGTCTGTATGTCTGTGTCTCTGTTAAGTCTGTCTGTGTCTTTCGGTCTAAGTAGGTTGGTGTTAGTCTATGTATCTGTTTGTCTGTATATGTCTGTCCGTCTTTCTGTATATGTCTGTGTCTCTGTTTAGTCTGTCTGTGTCTTTTTGTCTAAGTAGGTTGGTGTTGTTAGTCTATGTATCTGTCTGTCTGTGTGTATGTCTGTCAGTCTTTCTGTATATGTCTGTGTCTCTGTTTAGTCTGTCTGTATCTTTCTGTCTAAGTAGGTTGGTGTTGGTTTATGTATCTGTCTGTCTGTGTGTATGTCTGTCTGTTTGTCTGTACATGGATGAATAGCAGGATAATAGAAACAGAATGTGTGTTTAATATGCATTTTCTTATATATGTATGTATACAATAATATATACAACATGTGTAGTATGTGTGCACTTGTATGGGTGTATTTGAGTTGTAGTAGGTGCGGTATGTGGATATGTTTTCATGTAAGTGCTGTGTGTACATGCCAATGGATGGATATCAAAATAGTACATGTATGTGAAGTAAAGCATGTGTGCTCATTGTCATATGCAATAGTTAGTATATGACTATATGTAGTACGTATGAACATGTATATGTGTATAGTATTGTGTACATGTATGTATATGTACTAGAACATTCATGTGTGTGGGAACGTGTTTGCGTGGGGTGTGTCATTCTCATTCATCAGAGTTACTTCCCTTCGTTTCCTATGTCACTCGGTCAGTACGGTGGTATAGCGTAGCTTGCGTAGCTTAGCAGACTCTGGGGGCGAGAATGTGGGTGTATGTGTGTGTGTAAGCTTGTGCGTAGTAAATTATAATAGAAATACACATCAGTGCTGAAAGGTGTGAATGACCATAAAATGTAGATGCCTTGTGTTTGTTGATAATATATGTTTAACTGAATAAAATATAAATTACAAAAAAAAAATCTTTCCGTTGAATACAGTCAATGTCATATTACTGCTGTTCGAGTGAACAGGCCAAACAAAATGTAGGTGCATTGCATTTCTTTCTTCATTTAGTTAGCTTTGTTAGATTGAATTTAATGTACATTGGAAGCGTTATATTAATGTTATTTTGACAGTAAACACTGCGTGTGTAGTTTAGTATAGTGAGTACAGGCACAGTATATACGAAATGATTATTTCATTATTTTGATACTCGTATAATGATGACTAAAAAGTTGTCGACTGATCTAATCAAAAGCAAGTATGCATGATTGTAAAATTAATTCTACTGATTTGATTTGAAAATATCTTATTGTTTGAAACAAATGGATCGGGCACAAGTTATAACACATTAGAAAAGCCTTCTCCACAAATATACGTGGCACTTTCTAGCTACACATCCAAAACAGGTCACTTATAAATTGTTCGTAGTAAACACAGTCCATGAATCATTCTCTTAGCCAAACTTTTTATCCTAGGTTCTATTTTAGTTACTGTAAATCATTTATAAAGTGGACTTAACATTTTTTTAGTTGTTAACGGATCTAACCTCACTTTTCAGGCAAAAGAAATTATACACTATTGATTTCATTTTAATATGAAAAAAAATATGAGCTCAAAATGACATGTCTTGATGAATAGACTACTTTCGGTTTCGAAACGCAACGTTATCGTTACCACAGAAACAAAGAATTCTGTCCAATTGCCATCAAAAGTCTTACACAAACGAGGAAACAACCAGACGTTACATTAGTAACCTATTAGCTTTATCAAAACGTCACTGGAGATTACGTAGGGTAAAGTCTCATTAATATTTTAAGAAGCCACGCAATGTTGCTGCGGCAATGTATTTATAAGTCCACGTCATATTTAGTTGAAAAACGAAAGATGTAGAGATATCAAGGACAGAAGATGAAAATTGCTACTTTTACCAATAATACTAAATTAAAGGTTCACGAATAATGTACATAATATATATATAAAGCAAAAGTAATTGGGAATAATACGGGACACTTTCTAGCTAAACACACAAAACAGGTCAAATATCAATTGTTAGTAGTAAACACAGTCCATGAATCATTCTCTTAGCCAAACTTTTTATCCTAGGTTCTATTTTAGTTATATTTGTTTTTATTTCAATAAAAGATAATGTTCTCGAGTCTTAATGAATAGACTACTTTTGGTTTCGAAACAAAATGTTATCGTTACCACAGAAATATAGAATACAGGCTATCATCAAACGTCTTGAAAGGAAGTCTTACACAAACAGGATACAAAACAGAAGTTAGAAATATTCAAATTCCATCACTAACAATCAAAATGGTCACTTTACAAAGGCCAAAAGTAGCTTACCTTGTTCGTCGTTCTCTTATCAGTGGATTGACTGATGACTAAAGTGTCTGTATCGGGAAATCCATATTTTTGGAAATCCTATTTTTAGAACACGCAATGGCCACGTCATATTTAGTTTCCATTCTTACTCAATGCATATTTTATTTGAAGTTAATTTAAAATGCTCATACGTGTGAATTTGATAAACACAAGTACGTATACTCTGTAGCATCTTCGCTAGCCAAGGCTTCTGATTACGTTACACTCCACGAACCCTTGGCAGATATAGGCGTCAGTTCTGGCCCTCTAGCGGTGATTCGAAATTACCACCCTTCACGCATGAAATTTTCGACCAATCAAAACAAGCGTTACCGATTTACTTCATCGGTGATGTTTACAAACACACATCGAGGTTTGGTGTCATTTCGATGAGATATGTGATCAATGACTTATATGAATTGATCAAACACTGCGAATGTTCCCCCAAAGATTGTGATTTTTGTATTTAGGTAAAATGCCATGACATAGTCGGCAATGTAGCTCTGTACTGGGTGCCGCATTTTTTGTTTACTGCGAAACCAAGCCAGAATGTAAAACGCGATTTGATTGGATGCCCTGGGATTCCAGGGCGCGACGGTTTGAACACGACTATATCCGCCAAGGGTTCGTGGAGTGTAACGTAATCAGAAGCCTTGGCTAGCGAAGATGACTCTGTAGTTTCAGCTGACGATATCTCGACGTATTTAACGCACAAACGTAAAAGAACTTGGAAACTTTCCATTGAAAGTTCATTCTTGAACCACGACGCAAGTGTAAACATGTACAGCCAGAGCAGATGTTTATCCTACTAAGAAGGTGTCTGGTGTATCGAATTTTATATATATGTACGTCAAAACTGCACTGGGTTTTGTATTAAGGTTTCTTTGTTATATATGAGTTCATTTATATATACATTGTATATTCTAAAACCTTATGAAATCGAGTGTATCGATTTTCACTAGAAAGCATCACATATACCAACGTTTTATCTCAAGCAAGATTTGCAAAAAAAAATGAATTAAAAAGATTGATATTCACAACTTTTTATGAACATCTAAATGGAAGTTTGATACAATTTATGAATGCTGAGAATGTTATATATGATGTTTATATCGTATATTTAAATCCTCTGTGTTTTTGTTCATAGATATAAACTTTAACGAGTCAAACTTCATGATCCCCAGTCGGTTTACCTTCATTTAATTTCCGTCAAATAGGTTCAGTTACGTCGACAATTCATAAGTAGAACGTGAAGCAGCCTTGCGCGGGCCGAGTAACATCCCCAGAGGATAAAAAAAAATATGGGTTTGCTTATCAAATGCCGATGTTTCACTGCCAAATCAATGCAACTTTGTAGGTTTCTCCACTCCGACGTTACTGGGACACCCTGTGTAGTTATTGACTACTATTATGTAAGGATGTTTAGATGAAATGAGGCACTTTAGAATGTGATGACTATTGGACTAAGCAATTAGGGACAATACTCTTTCATCCTCGTAAGTTGCGAACTGTGTTACGATTATACCCCATAATCCGGATATCCTACTTTCGCTACTAAGCACGTGTATCGCCAAATTCTCGTGGTATTGAACTGCACTGTTTCAACTTTCATGCTTACCGATATATGTTTCATATTTATATGACGATAATGATAATGAATATGGCTATGTCATGATTGGCAATTTGTTTTAATGTTTGATGTATGAAATCTTTCCATGAGTAATATCCACAAATCCCTACTACAGGACAAGGGATACATTCATACTCTTATAATATATGTGTTAATCAAATTGCATTTCGTTGAAAAATCGCACTAAAACTATTTCTTAGGATAGTAAAACCAATAATCAGACATCGTTTTCTGATGGGAATTATCACCATCGTGGACCGGAAGTTTTACGCATATATTAAATATTGTATATCTTTAGAAATATCTTCGTATTTCAATTCTTATTTCAATTGTAGTTTAAATAAATAAACGATCAATCTCGACAAGCTTCCCCCAGTCCAAAGTCAGGAGAAATAAGCATTAAAATGCATTCTGTTTCGGGTTATAGGCGTATGAACTCCCACTGCATTTCAAGAAAATAAAACATGAGCCTTGTTATATTTTCCTGTAATGCAGTTTGACATTCGCATGCCTTTAACCCAGAATGCAGTGTGACCGGGTGGAGTGTCCTGCTGGATGTCTCGAGCAGTATGCCTTTGTGAGGTACATGTACAACTATAAAAACCTATCAAACTAGCGTTACCACAATGAGACAGACACAAACATATACAATTCTTGCATTCATCTCGCACACAGGAAAGGCCCTCTTTAAATGACCATAGCTGTTGATATGACAAAAATAAAGCTTGCATTGACATTCCATAACGCATACTCCATTTCCAGTGCTGGAAATTGTCCATACGCTTTCTTTCATAACGCCATAACAGAGACTGAGAAAATATCGTCCATGGAAACAGCTGTCATCACGAAATAGCTGAAGCATTTCCTGTTTTTGCAATGTTATGCTTGAAATGAGTTTCAAAATGACACTGGGAATAATTGCAGTCATTATAAATGGCATCATGATTTGATGGTGTCGTCCGATGCATATGATACGGTCGTTATGGGAAATATGTCGTTGGCATCTTCTTGTTGTTGTTTTTGTTGTTGTTGTTGTTGTTGTTGTTGTTGTTTGAGATACGACCGTTTGCATGAGAGCGATAGCTCCATCGGTTATCCCGTATGTTCTTCAGTGAGGTAGTCAACAACTACTTCACGGTTACAAACTGTGGAGTGGGAAGCTATTTTGAGAACTAACGGAATTAGTTATCCAGAAGGTGTCTGCGAGTCAAACCATTTCGCGATGTTACATGACTGTTTTTCAATGCAGCTAATGAAAACACTGACAAGTCAGAAAGGTTCCCGTCGCGTAGCAAAATACCCTCCCACTCTACCCCTAACCCATAGTCATCAAAAAGCTATCTGTTCATATTGCTGAGGTTGACATTTTGATATTTGGACTACAAAGAGACAATCAAGGAAGCAAAATACATACATGTATTATTCATGTGTAAAGTGAAAAGTCACCTACTGAACAAAGGCTCATTTTGGCGTACTAAAATTTTACCGCTCTACCGACTTTTAACAGATTGAGGGAATGGTGAATTGACGCATCCACCTTTTTGCGTGTAATTCAGCTCAATCAACCAACTATCATTCACGCGGTAAAATATGTTACCGCTAAAATAAGATTACCACTAAAATAAGATTACCACTAATATGATTGCCGCTAAATATAATTACCGCTAAAATATGTACGTTTACAGTAAGATCTCAATGGATTACATACAAATGAGTTCCATTATCAAGTTTTTTTGGCGATGGGTCTTGGGGCCAAAATTTCGGAAAATGAAATGATTGTAGCAAATTTTGCAATCTTTCGAGGATAACAATTTCGATATGGGGGATGGGGGGGGATAGCATAGGCGTTTATTTAAGGCTATGTTAATGTCATTGTTCGAAGGGGGGGGGGGGGGGGGGGGGTCCTCACAACAGGACACAACATCCACCCACCCTGGATCCGCTACTGCAAAGGTTATACCTCTTTTCCTCCGCAGAAATTTGAGATAGATATACGTAAACCTACCATCAATATATTATTGACAAATAACTTACACAAAAAAATAAGTTCATAAATTTATTGAAAAAAAAACAACCAACAACAAAAAAACATTTATATTAAATAATCGACACATTACATTTTAATAACATTTAATTAAATTACTTTACAAAATGAAAAGCAGGTCGGGAATTTTTAAACAAAAATCACCTGGCGATACCAGCATCATTTTCATAAGGAGGGACTAAAGTTGAACCCTTTGTTGATTTAAGCGACCCGTTAGCAATATGTTAAGTTAGAATAGGTTCAATATTGCTATCAGGTTAAGAGATTAACAGACACGATTAGCATCGTTAACATCACGAACTCTAATAAGAACTTGGGTTGTGACAACAGAATCCAAAATGTATCCTAATCTTAAATGACTTTTTAGTTTTTTTCATTCTTACTACATGCTAGTATTGAAGATCATCGTCAGACATAATTCTGATTTGTAGCAAAGGTTAAACGGGTGCTAACATTTTGTTTCGATATACGTCCGAACTAGAGGTCAACTTTAACAAACCGTAAAGTGTGTACGGAGAGATTATGGGATGGCAATGAAGACTGACTCACATGATTGTTTACGCTATGGCATTGATAAAGGAGAAAGTCAATAGTTACTACCGCTAAGAACTAACAATTTATGGTATGGTATCTACCAACGATAGCTGGTAAACTATCGACGGGAAGTAACATCTCTCCATTTAAAGAGACGTAACTGTAAAGGTCTATCATGTTGACTTTATCTTGATATTGCTTATTAGGGAACAACCAACCAATTGAAAAAATAGACTTTTAAAACATCCCCTGTGTATTGAAAGTTGAGTCAGGGATAAAATGTCTGGCAGCCACTGATTGGCCAATATGTTATGAAGTAACAAAATAGATATATAGCCTGATAGGTAACTATCTATAAGAAATGGAGATATAAATTTTGTAAGTCCGCATTATTTTTTTCCCAAAAGTTCAGGTAATAATAATTTACATGTAAACATTTCAAACTTCTGAATTGTTTTACTGCGAAATTCACCCATTTTCAAAATGGCCACCCTGGACAAAATTTGAGCTGAAGGACCCAACTTTTTTTTTTATTTTACGTGTTATATGAGACCCTAAACGTTTATTATAAACCATAATTGCCATATTGAATTCAAGAATTTTAATGATATACTCCAAAACGTTTACACTGAAGTCTATGGGAAAACAATTGGTTGATTGGCCCCTATTAGAGGATTGACGTATCTGTTCGTTTGATGATGATATTTTTGGTGTCATGGTAGATAAATCATAAGTTATTCCCGCCATCGATGTTTTCATCATCACGAAGGGGTCAAAGTCTAGAACGGTTTAAATGTATTATACACTTGCCAAATACCCCATCCCAGCTCCGCAGCTCCCTTGATCATTGTAAACACTGCTTCCGCCTTTGACGATGCAACCATAAAGTTTACATTGCTTTCATATTTCTTATCTAATGCCTTTGAATGATGTACTATACTTTGGTCTCTTTCTCTTAAACATCTTTGACGCTGGTGTTCGGCATCTTCCGCTTTTCCCTGGTATTGCTGAACCTCTTGTTGAACTCTTTCCAATTCCCTTTTCACTTCCTCAATTTTTTCATCTTTCATATGCTTGTCGGTCAACTTTTCCTCCATCATTTCCTTTTCTTTAATGAGATCGTTCATCTTCTGTTCTGCCATATTTTTTTCAGCCTCCAGAAAATCTGCATTCTCTTGATATTCTTCCTCTAACTGTCTTTTCATTTCTTCTTTTTCCTTTTGTTTTTCTTTGTCCTTTTGACGTCTTACTTCTTCCTCCCTTTCACGACACTTTCTCTCGGCTGTCTCATACATCTCATTCGTGTAGTACTGGCCGCCATGTTCTTCTACAAGGGCATTGACGAGCTCCATCACTTCCCTAGCATCTCTGTCGCGGGAACTTCTGTCCGAAGTGTTATCGACAGCAATACAGCGTTTGTTACATTTTTTTAAAATGTCCTTTAATGAAGATGGTATCGTCTGTAGGAACCCCTCAAAAGACTGCTTGTTTTTCTCCAAGACATCTCTCCCCGTGAATACTAAAATCATATAATTGAACATGTCTTCCCCAAAAACTTCTTCGTAATGCTTGACAGTGTCGTTTTCTTCCGGCGTGAACCTCCCTGCCTGAATTACCAAAAGAAATACATGCGGACCAGGCAACGACAAGCTGATACATTTAGCAACTTCTTTCAGGATTTCCTTGTTGGGTACACTTGTATCAAACGCCCCAGGAGTATCAACTAAAAGCATATTTTTCCCAAACCCTAAAGCTGAATCTTCTTGGCATTTCTCTGTAACTGATGAAGCTGCAAAGTTCGTCTCAAAAGAATCTTTGCCTAGAATGGTATTTCCTGTCGCACTTTTCCCGGATCCAGTTTTTCCGAGAAACACCATTCGTAAATCGTGTCGCTCTTCTTCATTGCAGGACCCTGATTTAAAATAAAACCAGAATTAGAGACCCCTTTGTTTCAGCAGCGAACAATTATAATGAATAATCGGTATCAACTGTTACTTTTTAATCGTTTCATAAGTGACATAGAGATTAACTAATTATACCCATCCATTAGCTTCTATTTGATGTGGTATAGTCAGTCGAAAATTTACATATGGTTCTATCTTCCTTTAATCATGTTTCTCTTTTCTTTAGTTTGATTTCTTCTTTCCCCGAAATTTTAAGGGTTTAAAGTCCGTACTACTGCCTGGGTCACATGGGAATGGTTGTCAAAGTGACACCAACAGGAGAGAGTGCAGAACTCAGATTCCAGGATTCCAAAACAAGCGGGATCACTTTATGTCCCATCCCACCACCTTAATTAGAGGTTAAGTGAAGGGAATAACTTTCATTAGCCACTAAGGACTAACATACAGTGGAACACGTCTGATCTTATTCTTAGATTTCCCGGTGTCCCCTCAACAGAAGACATCTGAGGAACCAAAACAGAAACAAAAACCCATAAAAAAATAACGAAAAACAAAAAACAGAAAAACAAACAAAAACAAAAAACCAGAAAAAAAAACAACTAAGGAAAGCAATGTTCGAAAAACAGCGATTCCATATCTTCAGTTACTGCAAAGGTTTTGTCAATTTTCACTCTCTGTCCTGGAATAACGCATGAAAACTTTACCTTAGTTGCAACGCGGACGACGTCGGACGAAGCACGATGATAACAAATCATCGTGGCTCTTCGAGCCAGGTGACATCAAAAGACTAATTTGACCCTTTGATATACATCAAAAGAACGCCGAGGTTGACATACCAATCAATTGGATAGCTTTGAACTTGGTTATTGCACCTCTCTGAGCTTTATAGAAAGGCGTCATGGACTGGGCTTTTTTCTCAATAGTAATGTTCCTCCGATTTCGCTATAGCATTTTCGAGGAGTGAAGAGAGCGAAAGTGAACTGTCTCCCCTGCAGTGTCAAGAATGGCGACCTTTTAGCTTTGTATACTTACAGTAAGGGACAACCTCTAATAGTTGTTCCATGTCTGGGACATTTTCAGCAGCCTTGACATTTTCAGCAGCCTTGACACATGGCGGATCTGTCATATCTTCCGGAAACACTGTGGAATAAGAAACGTCTTTATATTTTTGCTAGTCGTTTTGACAAGTAGATTGGTATAGAAAATATATCAATTCACACATATATATTTAAAAGAAAATACAGCACCCTTAGAGTTTGAGCATTAGGGAAAAATCACCTGGAGTTACTACTGCATGTGCATCAGAGGCGACCAGTGTGGGAACCCTTTGCAGGATTTGGCTTTTGTTTTTCCTGCCAACAAAATATATTATTGCTGTCCCCATAGCAACATATCGGATGTATGTTTTCGCTTTATTTCATAGTTACTTTTCTTTCGTATTGCCTAAATTAGCCTCGGTCACCCAAAATAGGAAAGTCTTATTTTCAAATTAACAATACGTTTATTTAGTCAGTTGTTACACTGACATGTAATTGTTTCTCTCACATATAAAGCTTAATGTTCCATGACATTGATCAGAATGACGTAACAATCACGCCATATGATCTTGACTGCATCTATACGCTTACAGATGCAGCCAAGATTAGCATTGACACAATGGAAGACGTTGGTGTCAAAGGTAGATAAATCTGGTATCGCTAAATAGTCATTTTATTATATATTTTTTATGGAATCTTACGACATCTATTGTAAAACTTACTTTCAGGACAACAAGCGGGCCCCCATGAACTTGCTTCGTCAACCGGATGTCGGGTTTCTCCACATTTATCCAACAGGTGATTGACACATCGACTAAAGTCATTCTTATTTCTGTTGTCGAGAACTGTGTCATACAGGACGTCATCACTTAGATTCGGAAAGTAAAGAGACAGTGTCTGCTTTAAAGAGACCTGGTCACGGGAAAGCTGTTCTTCCAGCTCCATATTTCACACCTGAAAAAAGAAGTGTGATAAAACATCACGTTCTAGACTAAATAGGTGTAAATAGTTGTATGAACACAAGAACAATAACCTTTATGTTTCCGTTATGGAAATTACGTAAGCATGACTGTAACAAGCCCTGTTTTAATGCGAATACATGGTGTCCGTGTAGGGTGCGTTTATATAACTTACTTTGCAACCTGTTGGCTAACGACACCCCTCCCCCCCCCCCCCCCCCCCCCCCCCCCTCTTCCAACCCGCCCGACCCCCACAACCCCTAACCCCCGACCCCCATGTATATGTCTGGTCTCAGTGCCCAGTCGATGTAAAATTCGATAGTTGATTAAATTGGCAATCTAAATGGGTTTGCCCTGATCTGTTTTCAGTATAATGCGACCGAAGGAGTATCGAACGTACGAAATTTTAGGTATATCAGAGTTACTTCCCTTCGTTTGACTTGGTTAAACAACACAGGGCAAAAGACACTCACAAAGAGGATTGTGTTTAGCTTAATCAAAATGTTAAAAGTTTATTTTGAATTCTACAACTCAAGTGATAATTTGAAAATAATAATGAAAATATCTTTTCACAATTTTCTCTCTAACACACTGCCATAGTATGGAGTTCCATTAAGGCCAAATTTCTGTCTAAGGAGCAATATTGGATATTTGGCCCTAACGCATACCATACTACCTGCATATACAAATGTATATATAGAGAGACTTAAGCCTAGACGAAGTCATTCACGAAATGCACGTGTATGAAACACCGAAGAGCGATAACTGATAGATATGTGTTAGTGTGGAGATTTTAACCACCCCACACTTTTTTTAACTATAGGAAATTGTTTCAAGCACTTGTACGTGTTCAGCAGGCCTTGAATAAACAGAGATTAGATATGTGCATACAAGGTGTCTATTCAGACCGATAAAATTTAATATCACGAGGCTTAGTATATTGCGACACACTCCACCAACGAGTAGATGTAAGTGTGTAAAGATATGTGTTTTATATGTACACGAGTGAATACGGGCTAAAGTACACCAAAATTTGATTGATAGATAAGAATCTTCTTCCCTATTCGTCCGATAACGTGTCCATTGTCAACTGTCGAGCTGAAATTTAACATTACGGACGGTGGGTTGGACGGTTTTGTTAAGTCCCTGTGTGTTATATATACATCTGTTGTCCCTATTCAAACGAAAATGGCGACATGTATGTTTTCATTTGATGGCTTTTATATCAACTCAGATTTGCAGTACGTATTATGCGGGAAACAACACTTAACTCCGAACAGCGTGCATTTGAGGTTTCTATCTTTAATAGGTTTGTTGATTTTGATGCAAGAAATCTAATGAAATCATGTATTCTGAATATTTTGAGCGTTTCTGTGTATAATGTTCTATGATTTTTTTCGACGGTCACATATACCGTAAAGACTAAATATACTTTAGAGATGTAGTAACTTTTAGAATGTATTGTTTCATAATTTTAATAAAATCATAAATTCGATAGATCTAAAATCTAACAAAGGCCTCACTATAATAGATGTCAAAATTTAATGACCAATTGGATCTTTCGTGGATACAGGCATTTCAGGTGCATAGTCCAATTGCTAGCTTTTGTGGCTGTGCGGTTGAGTATCGTGTCTGTGTATCGTAGTTAAGCGACGTCGAGCGTGGTCAGCTCTTAGATGGGTGACCGCTCCGTTGTCCCCCTGTGCATGTTGCATTTGGTGGCAGCGAACGGGCCAGGTATCCTGTAGGATGCCCTCGGACAGCATGGGAAGCACAATGTTCCTGGAGACTTGTTGGTGACCGGGGATCTGGTTATGAGGCGGCACCGCTATGACAACAAGAGGGACAGTTGTGTTTGCTGAGGATGCCAGGTTGAACCCATGGAGGCTTCGGGACGAAACTTTCCACCAAGGGGGTAATGTGATGGTGTCCGATAGCTAGCTTATGTGGCTGTGCGGTTGAGTGTCGTGTCTGTGTATCGTAGTTAAGCAACGTCGAGCGTGGTCAGCTCTTGGAAGAGTGACCGCTCCGTTGTTCCCCCTCTGCACGTTACACAATGACGAGTTCAAAGTTTCCAGCACTGACATATGTGTCCTATAAATTTATCGATGAGAAATTCTGATGGAGTGTATCTACTTTCGGTTTAGAAACATGACGTAACGTTATCACTATCACAGAAACTTATTATATAACCCGTTTATCATCAAAATTCGTGAAATTAAGTTTTGTAAATACAAAAAACAAACGAACGAGATTGAATTTCAACCAAATTCTATCTCAAAAGTTCTAAATGTTTCTTGCGAAGGCTGTAAAAACTTACCGTGTTTACTGTCAACTCAGACATGTCATATCTGCGTCATGATTGTGTATTAATCGAAGTGTCTGTAACAACGACGGTGGTTGGCTCATACATAGCACGTGATATGCAAAAACTCGGTTCGTCAGCTGAATGACCGAAATGCCATAATCAGCGGACGTAAAACCCGGTAAATAAATAAGTTAAGAGAATTTCCACAGCAAGTAAAAATAGCACGTAGAATTTCAATAAACATATAAGACATTGCCAGCTTAATCTTCCACAGTCTCATATTTAAAAGTCCTAAAATTTTCTATCTGTCGGGGGTTTTTTTTATCTTCGTTTTGTTTGTTTGTTTGTTATTGAGCGGACGTAGTGGGATTCGCCAATATTACTTCGTGGAAAATAATTATTGAAACAAAAGATAATGGTTCTTGAATTCAAAGTGATCTGTAATATGATATAGTACGCATATATATACATTTGTATTCGTAGTTCTGTATATTTACTTTCTAAAATACAATTATTTGAAAAATTTGGATAGAGTAATTTCAGCAGACGATATATAAGCTGGGACACATACATAACTTGAAGTATATACTGCTTCGTACCTGATACGCACATAATTATTTCATTTTTAAATACTTTAATTGAAATAAGAATATCAACTATAATTGTCATTACCGGAAAGCTGCATCATCAATATATATCGAGTGCCGGTGTAACGTTGAAAATGGACCCCCGTGGAAAATGGAACCCGGTTCCATTTTCAACGTTGAAAATGGAACCGGGATGCCGTGGAAAACTGACCCTCCTGTTGAAAATGGACCCCATCAGGTCTCTCTTTTCCACGTGTAGCCTGTTGAAAACGGAACCCGTTGAAAAGTGAGCCACATGTACATGTTTCTCTGAATAATAGCACTGTTATAAGATACAAGTCTGTATACAATTAAACAAGCATACAATTTTGATCGATATTGATTAACAATTCGATCTTTGGTGACCCATATAATGACCTTTGGTATATCTTCAAACTGTTGTATAATATGCATATAAAATGTATACAATATTGATCAATATCGGTAAAACATTTGACCTTTGACCTTTGGTGACCCATATTATGACCTTTGGTATAACTTATCACTGTTATCAGATATGCATATGACATGTAAACGATATCGATCGACATTGGTTGAAAACTTGACCTTTGACCTTTGGTGACCCATATAATGACTTTTGGTATATCTTCAAACTGTAATAGGATATGCATATAAAATGTACAAAATATTGATCAACATTTCACCTATGACCTTTGGTGACCCATATAATGACCTTTGGTATAACTTATCACTGTTATCAGATATGCATATGACATGTAAACGATATCGATCGACATTGGTTGAAAACTTGACCTTTGACCTTTGGTGACCCATATAATGACCTTTGGTATATCTTCAAACTGTAATAGGATATGCATATAAAATGTACAAAATATTGATCAACATTTCACCTATGACCTTTGGTGACCCATATAATGACCTTTGGTATAACTTATCACTGTTATCAGATATGCATATGACATGCAAACGATATTGATCGACATTGGTTGATAATTTGACCTTTGACCTTTGGTGATCCATATAATAACCTTTGGTATATCTTCAAACGGTAATAGGATATGCATACAAAATGTATACAATATTGATCAACATTGATTAACAATTTGACATGTGACCTTTGGTGACCGGTATAATGACCTTTGCTATAAATTATGACTTATATAAGTTATGCATATATGTAACATGTACAAGATATTGATCGACATTGATTGACGATGTGACCTGTGACCTTTGATAACCTATATAATAGCCTTTGGTTTATCTTACAACTGTAATAAGATATGCATATAAAATGTATACGATATTGATGGATATTTACCATTGACCTTGGTTGACCCATATAATGACCTTTCGTATAAATTCAAACAATAATAAGATAATCATGTATATTATATTCATCGACATGAATAAACAATTTCTCCTATTAAGCGTTCGTTTTTTTTTTTTTGTTCGTTGTTTTGTTTTGTTTAGTTGTTTTTTTGGGGGGGGGGGGGGGGGGGGGGGGGGGGGGGGGGGTCGTAAACCGAGATCCGCTGTAACATTTGAATATGGAACCGGGGTCATTTTCAGCAAATGATATGCAAATGGGTCAGTATGTTGTGGTGTCCATTTTCAACGTTGAACATGGAACCGGTGTCATTTTCAGCAAATGATGTGGAAATGGGTCAGTATGTTGTGGGGTCCATTTTCAACGTTAAATATGGAACTGGGGTCATTTAAAAAAAAATGATATGGAAATGGGTCAGTATGTCGTGGTTCAATTTCCCTTCGGGCAGGTGAGCTAAAAACATTTAATACAATGGAAATATTGAAACATACTATCGATAGTATTTAGGTTTAAACGTTTAGGTGTGAATCAACATTGCATATAAAACAAAACACAAATAAGAAAGAAAGACTATCATCAGGTTATATAAAATTAAACATTGTATTTAATCACATCATTGACATCACTCTATATTTTTCTATATCTATATCTATTAGTCTTTTCTAATCAGAAAAAATAATGTTAACTTTAAAAACTTTTAATTCAAACGGAGTACATTTAAATGGTAAAAGACTCTTAGAAGGTGTGAACTTTAAATTACTCCCTCTGTTCCAATAGTGTGGGGACTGATAATCCATCAACTTCGCTAGCCAAGGGTGTTCAATACGATACTCTCCTTTTCAGTGAAAAGGAGAGTATCGTATTGAACACCCTTGGCTAACGAAGTTGATAATCCATATGCCGTCAAGAACAATATGATAATGATTGAATACAGTAAAACCCCACTTACTCGAACCCGGTTTACTCGAATACCCTCATTCGTCGAACATTTCCTTTCGTCCCGACAGAGTTCATACGTATTAAATCTACCTCGAATTACTCGAATACTATGTATCCCCGAACCTCGATCAGGTCCACACGAATTCGAGTAAGTGGGGGTTTACTGTATATGAATGTGCATTATAGATACACTTTGCAACGGAAGCTTTCATAAACTTTTGCATCAAATAAATTTAAACTGTCATTATTGCTCAATAAGAAATAACCATTTCTCTTCTTTTTTTAGTCCAAGCACCAAAAACCATAAGAAATATATAATGGGCAATATCATAGATTTAGAATATGAGACAATGCGTCAGCAGTGGCGTCATTGATAACTACAGTATACATTGTATACATATCTGGTTAATACGATATGAAGTCATCGTTACATTCATTAAGTATGGAAAATGATGTCATAGGTAATTATATATATACATTGTATAACATGGGACATATCAACATCGAATACTGTGTAGCATAATTATGCTATGTTAAATCACCAGGAAACAACAATGCTCAAGAACTGGCATTGTCATCTATGAAGATATGGCGACGGTTATCAGTAATTATGCACAATTTGAGACCTGATGTCATTGGTTACTACAAAGCATGCGAGACATGGTGTCAAAAGTAATAGAAATAAACTGTGCAGGAGCTCTGATAGATATACCCCATACCCCCACAAAGTGGTCTAGAGTGATATGTGGTCCTAAAATGGACCCCACAACATACTGACCCCTTTCCATATTATTTTTAAAAAGTAACCCCGGTTCCATATTCAACGTTGAAAATGGACCCTACAACAAACTGACAAATTTCCATATTTTTTTTAAAATTGACCCCGGTTCCATATTCAACGTTGAAAATGGACCCAGCAACATACTAACCCATTTCCATATCATTTGCTGAAAATGACCCCGGTTCCATATTCAACGTTGAAAATGGACCCCACGACATACTGACCCACTTCCATATTATTCACTGAAAATGACCCCGGTTCCATATTCAACGTTGAAAATGGACCCCACGACATACTGACAAATTTCCATATTATTTACTGAAAATGACCCCGGTTCCATATTCAACGTTGAAAATGGACCCCACGACATACTGACCCATTTCCATATTATTTACTGAAAATGACCCCGGTTCCATATTCAACGTTGAAAATGGACCCCACAACAAACTGACAAATTTCCATATTTTTTTTTAAATTGACCCCGGTTCCATATTCAACGTTGAAAATGGACCCCAGCAACATACTAACCCATTTCCATATCATTTACTGAAAATGACCCCGGTTCCATATTCAACGTTGAAAATGGACCCCACGACATACTGACCCACTTCCATATTATTCACTGAAAATGACCCCGGTTCCATATTCAACGTTGAAAATGGACCCCACGACATACTGACCAATTTCCATATTATTTACTGAAATGACCCGAGTTCCATATTCAACGTTGAAAATGGACCCCACGACATACTGACCCATTTCCATATTATTTACTGAAAATGACCCCGGTTCCATATTCAACGTTGAAAATGGACCCCACAATATACTGACCCATTTCCATATCATAAGTTTAAAATTACCCCGGTTCCATATTCAACGTTGAAAATGGACCCCACGACATACTGACCAACTTCCATATTATTCACTGAAAATGACCCCGGTTCCATATTCAACGTTGAAAATGGACCCCACAATATACTGACCCATTTCAAGATATTTTTTTTAATGGCGCAGTTCCATATTCAACGTTGAAAATGAACCCCACAATATACTGACCCATTTCCATATTATTTACTGAAAATGACCCCGGTTCCATATTCAACGTTGAAAATGGACCCCACAATATACTGACCCATTTCCATATCATAAGTTTAAAATTACCCCGGTTCCATATTCAACGTTGAAAATGGACCCCACGACATACTGACCAACTTCCATATTAGTCACTGAAAATGACCCCGGTTCCATATTCAACGTTGAAAATGGACCCCACAATATACTGACTCATTTCCATATTATTTACTGAAAATGACCCCGGTTCCATGTTCAACGTTGAAAATGGGCCCACGACTTACTGACCCATTTCAATAATTTTTTTAATGACCCCGGTTCCATATTCAACGTTGAAAATGGACCCCACAGCATACTGACCAATTTCCATATTATTTACTGAAAATGACCCCGGTTCCATATTAAACGTTGAAAATGGACCCCACAATATACTGACCCATTTCCATATTATTTACTGAAAATGACCCCGGTTACATATTCAACGTTGAATATGGACCCCACGACATACTGACCCATTTCAATAATTTTTTTTAATGACCCCGGTTCCACATTCAACGTTGAAAATGGACCCCACAGCATACTGACCAATTTCCATATTATTTACTGAAAATGACCCCGGTTCCATATTCAACGTTGAAAATGGACCCCACAATATACTGACCCATTTCCATATCATTAGTTTAAAATGACCCCGGTTCCATATTCAACGTTGAAAATGGACCCCACGACATACTGACCAACTTCCATATTAGTCACTGAAAATGACCCCGGTTCCATATTCAACGTTGAAAATGGACCCCACAATATACTGACTCATTTCCATATTATTTACTGAAAATGACCCCGGTTCCATGTTCAACGTTGAAAATGGGCCCACGACTTACTGACCCATTTCAATAATTTTTTTAATGACCCCGGTTCCACATTCAACGTTGAAAATGGACCCCACAGCATACTGACCAATTTCCATATTATTTACTGAAAATGACCCCGGTTCCATATTCAACGTTGAAAATGGACCCCACAATATACTGACCCATTTCCATATCATTAGTTTAAAATGACCCCGGTTCCATATTCAACGTTTAAAATGGACCCCACGACATACTGACCAACTTCAATATTATGTACTGAAAATGACCCCGGGTCCATATTCAACGTTGAAAATGGAACCCACGATATACTGACCCATTTCCATATCATTTGCTGAAAATTACCCCGGTTATTAGATTTTCAGTGACACCAGTTCCATATTCAAACGTTATAGTGGATCTTGGTTAATTAATAAATTACCAAAAACATAATTGGACAAATCTATGTCGATCAATATCGTATACATGTTTTATGTAGCTTATGACAGTTAATATTTATACAATATGTCATTATATGTGTCACCAAACTTTAAAGGTCAATGTCGATTAACATCGTATACGTAAGAGTATGCATATCAAATAACAGTTTGAAGTTTATACCAAAGGTCATTAAAATTGACACCAAAGGTCACAAGTCAGATTTTTTCAAAAATATGGACCAACGTCGTGAACATGCCATATGCGTATATAGTTGAAAGTTACACAAAAGGTCATTATATGGGTCACCAAAGATCATAGGTCAAAATGTTTATCAATGTCGATCTATATCGTTTTCATGCTATGTGGATAATATATAGCAGTGATAAGTTATACCAAAGGTCAAATTGTGTTTCAATGTTGATCAATATCATATACATTTCATATATATAACCTATTACAGATTGAATATATACCAAAGGTCATTATATGGCTCACCAAAGGTCAAAGGTTGAATTGTGTACCAATGTCGATCAATATCGTGAACATGTTAAGTGAATATCTTATAACAGTAATGAGTTATAGCAAAGGTCATTATATGGGTCACAATAGGTCACAGTTCCAATTGTTAATCAATGTCGATCAAAATCGTGTTCATGTTACATGAATATCTTATACCAGTGTAAAGTTATTTCAAAGGTCATTTTATGGGTCACCAAAGGTCACAGGTCAAATTATTAATTAATGTGGACCAATGTCGTATACATTTCATATGCATAACTTACAACGGTGATGAGTTATACGAAAGGTCATTATCTGGGTCACCAAAGGTCAAAGGTTGAATTGTGTACTAATGGCGATCAATATCGTGTACATGTTAAATGAATATCTTATAACAGTAATGAGTTATAGCAAAGGTCATTATATGGGTCACAAGAGGTCACAGGTCAAATTGTTAATCAATGTCGATCAAAATCGTGTTCATGTTACATGAATATCTTGTAACAGCGTTAAGTTATTTCAAAGATCATTTTATGGGTCACCAAGGGTCAAAGGTCAAATTATTAATCAATGTCGATCAATATCGTATACATCCCATATACATATTATATTTCAGTTTGAATATATACCAAAGGTCATTATATGGGTCATCAAAGGTCACAGGTCAAATTATTAATTTATGTGGACCAATGTCGTATACATTTCATATGCATAATTTATAACGGTGATGTGTTATACGAAAGGTCATTATCTGGGTCACCAAAGGTCAAAGGTTCAATTGTGTACCAATGGCGATCAATATCGTGTACATGTTAAATGAATATCTTATAACAGCGATGAGTTATAGCAAAGGTCATTATATGGGTCACAAGAGGTCAAAGATCAAATTGTTAATCAATGTCGATCAATATCGTATACATTCACTATGCATATCATAATTTAGTTTGAATATATACCAAAGGTCATTATATGGGTCACCAAAGGTCACAGGTCAAATTCTTAATTAATGTGGACCAATGTCGTATACATTTCATATGCATATCTTATAACGGTGATAAGTTATACGAAAGGTCATTATCTGGGTCACCAAAGGTCAAAGGTTAAATTGTTTATCAATGACGATCAATATCGTGTACGTGCCATATGAATATCTAAGAACAGTGATAAGTTTTACCAAAGGTCATTATATGGGTCACCAAAGGTCACAGGTAAAATTGCTAACTAATGTCGATCAATGTCGTATACATTTTATATGCATATTTTAAAACAGTGTAAAGTTATACGAAAGGTCATTATCAGGTTCAATTAAGGTCACGGGTCAAATTATCAATCAATGTCGATAAATGGTATACATGTATAGGGACATCTTATTTAAAGTAATGCTAATGGTCATTATCTGGGTCACCAGATGTCACGAGTTAAAGTGTTAATCAATGTACATAATTATTATATACATTTTATATACACTTCTCATAACAGCCTAATGTGATATCAAAGGTCACCTAAGGTCACGGGCCATTTTATTTTACCATTGCCCTTCAATATCGTTTATACATTGTAGCATGTAAGCATATCTTATCGCAACGTCCATGACAATATAAACTAGTACCGAGATCCAATACTTTTATGTGGTTCTATATTCAACGAGGTCCATTTTCAACGGGTATGTAAAGAAAATTTAATATTTGGTTCCGTTTTCCACGGCATCCCGGTTCCATTTTCAACGTTGAAAATGGACCCGGGTTCCATTTTCCACGGGGGTCCATTTTCAACGTTACACCGGAAGGGAAATGATATGTAAAAAAAAAAAAAAAAAAAAATCAGCATTGGTCAAGACGATTGATAATACACGATATATCCTAAATGATCCAGCCGATTAAAAGACCAACAAACAAAAACTCATAATATCATAATCCCATATACAACAATACAATTATAAGAATCACTTAGTCATGGCAAGGTCTACTCCCGAACGCGGCTTTTTTTAAAATGTCCACAATCTACTTGCATACCTTAACTTGTATAACTTACAAATAAATAAAATAAAATAATAATAAATAAATAAATAAATAAATAAGTATATACCTATGTATTTATTGCACTAGAGCCTTTCTGGGTAAGTTTTGGGAAGTTGAAAACAAATGTTGATACCAATACATATTATGATTTATATATTCTATTAGCATTCCGTTATTACATTCGATGAAATAGAATATTTTTTGAAACAGCAGTATCAAGGTTTTTGCTGGCATACTATGGGGAGTACAAGTGTCACACTTCTGACAAGCCCGAGTTTCCTGTTGCCCTGACACCATGTCTGCCTACACCAGACATGGTGTCAGGGCCAGAGGAAACTCGGGCCAACTTCTGACATGAAATCATCTATTTCAATAGCAAGTAACATTTCCCTGGAAATGTTGTCATGTTCCTTAAGAAAAATATATAACTATATATATAAAGGGGAAAAAAAGTAAATCCAAATACGAATGTAGATCCGTACAATCTCGTCGATGACGAGCACAGGTAAAACGCTTACAGGTACGGCCTGACAAAACCACAAACTGCACGTGCAGAATCACACATCGAGACATACCGGCCCCGATCGATTCAATATAACGAAATGAAATTAATTCTCGACTCGCTGGTAAACATCGGAATCAGGACAGATGTTGTCATCTGACCAAGAAGGTAGGTGGTGCTTCAAAATTTATAAACACATCAAATATGCACAGGGGCTCGGTTTCGGGAATTTTGAGCGATATGAAATAAAACTTACAATGGGTAGGGTGGTTGGGGTTGGGATTTGGAGTGGGAGTGGGGGTAAAAGGGGGTGGGTTTGTTGGGGTTTATTGATTATTAACTGATGCCAAATATTTCTCAAAATCCCGAAGCCGAGCTGGATGTCACCAGTATGATTCAGTGAGATCGTACTATAAAGTCGACATCACACGCTATCATAAGGAAACATTAAACACGAATATATCTCAGTCTCCCGATCCATCTCACAGACAAAGGGACTGACAAGGTGGATCGTGCTACTTGTACTCCCCATATTACGCCAGCATAAATACAATATAATAACGGAATCATTAAAAAGTATAAGATCAAGACACATAATTTAAGGCGGGGACAGGGGATCACAGTTAAGGAGTCTTCCTTACATTCTTTAACGCCTTTCTCTGTAAAATTATGTCTTCCTTAAATTCTTTAACGCCTTTCTCTGTAAAATTATGTCTTCCTTAAATTCTTTAACGCCTTTCTCTGTAAAATTAACGCATTTCTCTGTAAAATTAACGCCTTTCTGTGTAAAATTATGTCTTCCTTAAATTCTATAACGCCTTTCTGTGTAAAATTAACGCCTTTCTCTGTAAAATTATGTCTTCCTTAAATTCTATAACGCCTTTCTCTGTAAAATTATGTCTTCCTTAAATTCTATAACGCCTTTCTCTGTAAAATTAACGCCTTTCTGTGTAAAATTATGTCGTCCTTAAATTCTTTAACGCCTTTCTCTGTAAAATTATGTCGTCCTTAAATTCTTTAACGCCTTTCTCTGTAAAATTATGTCGTCCTTAAATTCTATAACGCCTTTCTCTGTAAAATTAGAAGCTAAGGATTTTACTGAAGTTAAGAAATATTGACAAAAATGGCCCTGGTCTAGAAAATAACCATTGTCACGGAAAGGGAAAGCCCGACTTTCCGCTGGCCCTGACACCATATCTGCCAGCCCGAGTTTCCTCTGACCTTGACACCATGTCTGGTGTAGGGCCAGAGCGCACTGATATATTTTAACATTTTTAACATATAACAAATGCCTTTGCTGGTTGGTGCAGGATATCATCTTAATCAACAATTCAATAACATTGTCAGTCAGAGGGCCATCATCTTCGCTAGCCAATATTTCGTGAACTGTAAAGTAATCAGAAGCCTTGGCTAGCGAAGATGAATGGCCCGGGGTAGCGGGGTAGCACATCAACTCCGCCGAAGCCATTCTCAGCCCTTGCCCGTGTTGTGAGAAAGAAGGAGGGAATCGCCAGCAATGACAATTTGTTTATTCTCGTAAACAGTACAGTGTAGAGAATAAGAATACAGACAAATGGATAAAAATGAAACACAGGATGGACATCAGTATTGTGATTTAATTATTATAATTATATCAATAATGAATTTAGCCAATAAAATACATATGTAGCTTCATTTTTAGTTACGTAATTGAATAATGCATGAAAATCAAATGTATTTGGTGTTACATAATAATATCTAGACATACATGTATATTTCCGTCTACCATAAGTATAAGTTGCTGATCACAGTAAAATAGATAATGAAATTGGTCGCCTATTTCTCTTAAATTACATAAAGTACATATTCTATGTTCCCGTGGTATATTAGACCATCTACCACTTTCAATCGGTATTTTTGTATTACCTGTTCTAAAAAGGTATGGTCGTTTTGCGCCTATCCTGACCTAGGCTACGTACACCGATAGCCTGGGCTAAAAATACAGGTAAAATATCACGTGACCCCAGTGATTCCCACACTACCAAAATAGATCGCCATGGTCCATTGGCGCGTTGTACTTAGTGAACGGATTACGCTGTATGTACTCAATCAATACCATATAAAATAAAGTAAAATTGACATGTTTAATATGAATTTTACACAACCCATCCATGTATGCCTGTTGTCGACGCTGCAGCTCATTTACATTTGACTTTTTAAGATACGGGGTATATCGGTTAAGGTTTTACTCTCTTTTTTTTTATCAAAATTTTCTATCACAACATTTTCATATTTATACTAAATATTTATAGTAGATATTTTAATGTTACAAATATCTTTAAAATACGATAAAGAAAAAAAAAATGGTATTAAGAAATATGATAAAAGATACAATTTGGTGATTCGAACTCCAAACTTTTGGGTTGCTAATCATAAGCGATGGTTCTACCATATGAGCTATGCGGACTTATGACATTGAGATGTTTATGTTATCACATACATGTATAGTCAGTCTAGGTAGTGCTGAATTAAAATATTTTATCAACTACGTTTTTTCAATTTTCGGTGCCAGCGCATCGGAGGATCACTTTTTAAGATTAGGATTTTAGTTGTCTTTTGGTAAATAGAATAAAATAAGACATTGTAAAAGTTGGTCTTCCGATGCGCTCTATGTCAAAAAATGATATAAATGCGGGAAATCCCCCCTCGAAAGTTGCAAATAGCCCGATGATGCAACTTTATGGTCATTTAATGAAATATCCATTGTAATGAACAAACACATTTTTCGCAAATAAGAATATTTATATGTTATAGATTTAAGGTTTGTATTCAAAAACTCAGTTTTAAACATTTATTTTTTTATTTTGAAAACGGTCATAGTTAGGTCGAAACAGGCCAATATGCGCCATACCTCTTTACAGTACGTTTTGGCTAATTTGAGAGGGAGTTCTATTAAATAATTCTCTAAACACAGTTGAGTCTTGTAAATTCTATAATTGATTCCTTTCGCGGAAGAAAAAAAATCATTTCTCCAGTTTGCTAAAAAAAAATGCCTTAAGTTAATAAAATATTGTACTATTCAGCCAATTTATACTTGAAACTCTTGACTGTTAAATATATCTAATGATCTATATTCTTCAAGGCATCATCTACATGTAACAGTGGTACCTGATTAAGGTTACTAAACTGATTGTGTATAAGCTCTTGTTGTGTACACTCAATTCTGTTTTATTTAATTATTTATTTATTTATTTATTTTTCAAATGTATTCAATTTCATTTTTATTATTAATAACAGTTTTTCGTGCTTTTGCCTAATTAAGGTATGAGCAGTTTTAAAACAATAAAATAAGTCCTTTGTTACGGACAGTAATATGAGAGGAACATGAAACGACCAGACCAGGACTCGAATCCGGGACCTCCGAACACAAAAAATGTTCGCTAACATATCATTTTTACGTGTGTTCAGTAAATACGATAAATAGAGCCAGCAAATGCTACCGATTTCCGCTTCCGCCACGATGGATGTATAATGTGTAATATGTATAAATACCAACCATCTTCTCTACGTAAAAAAAAACGTGTTCCGCATTGTTCATCTTCTTTTCTTCTACAGGGTGTGAAAAGCAAGTTTTCAACCCGATAAAAAAAGCTTTTGACATTACGTTATCTGTGAATGTAAACATAACAATGACAGGAAAGAAAGTGCTACAAATTTTGACAAATAACTTTCATTGTCAACATAGATGATCCAGGATACCCATGCCTTGACATTGTTTTTGACCTTTCACATCCCCAGTTGACCTTCTTTCCCGCTGCCACAGAGAGAGCCGCATCGACACCTTCCACAAATTCAAGTGTCAAGTCTGCATCCGATCCAGACCAACAACAAGTCTTGTCGCTTGTCGCTGCAATTACAATTGGTGAGTAGAGTGGATTTCCTGTCTTCATTTCAAAATTTGTTTCCGATCTATTCACCGGTTCTAAGAAAGGTTAGTCTGAGGTTTTTTGAACCAAATATGCATTTTACTGTTGATAGCTGTTTAGGATTCCAATCCTTTTTTTTTTTTTTTTTTTTTCAAATAGATTATATCATGTGATATATATTTATGTGAAAAAATACTATATAGCCATGGCAGTTCTTTCTTCCCATTTGTAATTTACCACTATATTGGTTTCCAAGCGAGTTACAATGGTATCTTCCTTCATTAATATCAATGAATAAGATTAACCCAATATTTCTTCGTACTCCCAAAATAACGGATATTTGTCATAACTCAAAATGGGGAAGTGAGCTACATTTTTTTTATTTGATCCTGAATAGCGAAACATGACATCACCTGAATTATTTCAACTACATGTACGTAGGTCAAGAAATTTGTTTTCTATTTGCCAATTTGTATATTTGACTTATTCAATTTTCCGAGCTCTCGGGGAATCCGGCATTTTATTTCCATGTTGGATTTATATTGTTTCGCATCCATAAAACACAATGATGAGAGTCATTTGTTCATTTATTAGTAACATACTGTGTATCGGCCTTTCAAGACAAATTAATGAATTCATTAAAGGACGCGGTCATGTATTTCATAGTAAGTCCCCCAAACGAAAATTTGTCTTCTTTCCGCCGTGAAGGTTTCTCGTAAACACTTCACCAGGTCTTCAGCAAAATTTGAAGGAGTATTACTGATGTCCTCTAGATGCGTAAAAATGTCGTTGTCTGCTGACTTCTGATTTTTGGCACATCAATTTTTTCGGACGTTTTTTGCATACGGGAAGCTCGACATTTGATTAAAACACAACAATGTCAACGAGTTGCCGCCATATGACAGCTTTTGATTGGTCAATATCAAAATATCATCCTGTTTTGATGAAAAATGGTATGTAGGTATAGCATGACTCCAGAATCAATGTTGACGTTCGTTTTCTGAATGGAAAAAATGGCCACCATTTACTGACGTTTGTTTTCTAAATGGAAAAAAATGGCCACCATTCGCTGCATGACGTTTGTTTTCTAAATGGATAAAATGGCCACCTTTTCCTGGCGTTTGGTTTGATCCACTAAAATAGTTAGATAAATTTCCTTTGTTCTTTATGGGGCATTGAAACAAAACTAGGTAGATTCAATCAGTAGGACACTCCCAAAAGTCAAATTAAAAGTGATTCCTTAAGGACTCCTTTTTAAAATTCCCGAGATTATCGACCACCTTACCCGTGAAACTTTCGCCCCCTTTTCCTTCTCCCCGATATAAGTATGTTAACACAAAATTTTTATTTCCTTGTGTGCGATATTTAGTCGGGCGTGTTTAATGCTTCCGGATGTCTAACGGTCCTGTTGTATCCACCCAAGTTCGCATTTGACATGGATACTGGAGACCATAACCCATATATTATAAATCATAAGTTTGAATCACATTTTCATTTAAAGGCGTGTATTCTCCGTTTTCGCCGCTCTTTTGGAGGAGATAAAGAGAAAATACCGATGACAGACTAAGTCCAGTCCAGGTAGGCCCACCATTGCTTTGTTACTAATACCAAAGGACAAAAACTTAATCCAGTTTAACAATGTTTCATTAAAAAATAACATCACACATGTGTATAAATCACAAGCAATAATTTTTTTTTTTTTTGCATCAACTTCTATTTGTTAAATAATACATAACATTTAATACTGTGCAAGTGCAAGCATACTTTTATACTATAACGAACATATACCGATTTGAAGAATATTTGTTCATCGTATTATTCAACATGTTTGTTGTCCTATTGTTAAATATTTATCAATGCATTATTGTTAAACAAAACAAAGTATGAAAGCTTTGATTAATTTCCCTTGCCAATACACCTAATCAACAAGCTTCAAAACAAAAATCATTTCTTTATATTTTTGTTAAATCTTATCTGTATGTCATTTTAAAAAAAAAAACGTTGGAATGTTGGATTTCATTCTTTACTAAAGAAATATCAAAAACGGTAGACTTCAAAAAAGTCATAATATAATGTTAAATAAATCTGAAAATATAATTCCTGAATGTGTTTCATTCATGTTTTAGGATGTAGAATTGCTCATGCCGCAGGATATCAATATGTATATCAATTTCTCCATACACTGTAAGCATGCATTAAACAATTGCTCGATCAATCAGCTTCATTGGTTTGGTACAATAGTTCAGTAAACAGACAATACTAGCCGACACATTCAAAAATAAAGACGTGTATATTTTCTTTTATTCTACCTTAACATAACATTATCACTCTTATACAAGTAAAAAATCAAGCATTTATCAAAACTATGAATAACCTTGACCTCTTTCTGACCTATTTTAAGTGATAACCTAAACAATCAAACGTTATAAATTAACATGACATCAAATATTCATATGTATTCATCTAGTACGCATGTCTGATGAAAAATATGACCTTGACCTTATAATTTAAAAAGCATGAACTTGACACTAGCAGCTAGTGATATGACATAGAAAAATTAAATCACCATGGCAACTTTGATTTGATATAGTCTAGATAATACAAAATGTAACTGTGATGGAGATAGGAAATGCAGATATGTATGACCTTGGCAGCCATCAAACGATCAGTGAACCAGCACAATTGACCTTGAACTTTCACATGCACTCCTTACGAATAGAGTCTGAAGACCTAAAGTAAAAGTATAGTTCAATTAAAACTTTACCTATATCTTCGTTTTGATTATCTATTAATATTTCAATGCCTGATTAGCTCACCCGAAAATTGGAACTAATGAAATTCTACCCCAAAATGTCCTTTCAGCAAACTCAATTTTATCTGCGAGTGCACTCCTGGGGTTCTTGTATGCTGTTTCTAGTAATAAAGACGTTTTATTTTAAATTCATACTTTCAATATTTTGGATAAAAATGTATTTGAATAAATCTTGAACAGGTAATACATAAAACAACAAGCTACATTTCTACTTACTCAGTGTAAAATTGATTATCACAGTCTTAAGTATGTAACTTCTGCTAAAATGATACATATTAGAAAACTGAGGGGGAAATATGAAAAAATACAAATAATATGCATGATTACAAAAGTAAATAAATTACTGTGTAAAATATGGGCAAGAAAGCCATACTGGCTAAATAATACAACCTAGCACTTGTAACTAGTGACTGTTTCCAACTCAGCTCAAGAAATCTTTAAAATTTATCTAAACTTATATAACAAATAAACAATTACATACATATATAAATAGGTTCAACTATCGGTAGACTCATACTTCTAGTATCTGTTTAAAGCCTATGTTAAGATAGTAGACAGACAATTAGTGGTTTTCTCATCCGGACGTCAGTTCGTCCGTTACACCTTTGAACATTCATCAAGGATTATATGAAAACTCAAATGTAAGTGTTCTATACCCTAATGTGGAATGTAGGTCACCGTGATCTGTATTTTCCGTTAAATCAACTTTGATTATGCACTGGAATATATGATACATCTTTTACAAACATTTTCTACTTTGTGCAATACCATACTTCTGATTTTCTTTTTTGACAAACTAACCGTCGTCGTCAAAGGATTTGAAAATTAAAATGATGACACCCCTACTCTATTTCAATCTCTTCAATGAATTGTACTAAATGATAAGCATATGAAAACAATAAATGACACGTCTTATGATTTATCATATCAAAATAAACACCTTTTAAAATAAATTATTGATAAGATAAGATATAATTGTTACATGCATGATATTATGTTTTTAATTCATGGCACTTCTACAATGATCACTTTCTTCACTAGATCAGAAATGATTCAAAAATAATTGAACGGAATATACAAGTACGCGTATAATGAAATTCGAATGATTTACCCTAAACTGAATATAAAATAAATATGTCAACAACTTGAAATACCTGTGTACTTACTATATACTAAATATTATGACTCGTGATTTGAAATTTGAAAATAAAATAAATTTTCAACAAATGAAATGTGAAAAATGATTATCTTTCAAACTGAATTCCTTCATATTCATGACGAAACTAAAAACTTAATTATCACATATTGTTTTATTTTACAAGAGTAAAAAATCTAAAACAACGAAAACATCTAAAATTCAAAACTGAATTATTTTATTTGTAATTCATAAATATGTATAATTTATCATCGATATCATATTATAATAGTTACGTTATCAATTTTTATTATTTATATATATATATATTTATAGTAATAATAATAAAAAACACAAACCAGAAATTCATACTTGCGCTTTCAACATGCTAATAAATCCTTTCATTACACCTGAAGAGCTTGCTCTCAAAGCATGTTGAAAGCGCTAGTGTGAATTTCTGGTTTGTGTTTTTCATTATTATTACTATGTATATCCATCACAAGGACATTATATATTTTTAATTATATATTTATATATATATATATGTATCATTATTCTTCTAAATCCTATTAATTTTTTTTAATCTTTAATCGACAATACAATATTTGTTATGAAATATCAAATTCAATTCCATATTTGGTAAATTATACTATATGTATCCCGTTAGCAAAAAAACACAAAGTTCACTAAAGTAAAATGAGCTAAAGTTCTATAAATGGACGGATTAAGCATTTTGTTAAAAATATCACAAAAAATAAATAAATAAAAAAGCAAAAACTTTTAATTAAAAAATGGACGGGTTTAAGAAAAAAGTAGTTTTGTTATAGAATAAATAAAAAACTTACAGAATTAAAGAAATACGTAAATAAAACCAGCCACCAATAAAAATAGATGAAATGAATTCATCAGCTGATTGGTTCATTAACGGCGAGCACCAATGTTGAAAACACCAGATTATAACTTCTCTCAACCCTAAAATGGCATTGTTAATAAAACATTAACAGCCTTTAGACAAATTATATTTATAAATAGCAAAAAAGACAAATTTACGCTAAATATATATAAATGTATATTGTATATCTTCGTACATCTTGTCTATTATATACTTTAAGACGGTTGAATAACTGGTAAATTGCCTAGCAGTTTTTAATTTATAGTATAGATGTGATATCACATGGCTTAATAAATATATGAAAAATATAGCTTTAACAATTTTAAGTAACTGAACATTCAAACGTAATGCATGGATTTGTAATTATAACAGGAGAAATTGGAAAGTTTTTACTACCAACATTTCTTTAATATTTCTCTGTCAGATTTCACTTAACTGATATATATGTATGCAAGCTTTCATTTAGGGCCAGCAAGAATGACCAGTTTAAGTTGGCATAGCTTGTATCGCAATTGTTGTAAAATAAATAAAGTTATACTTTTATGTACATATTGAGTGATTCAATTTTCAAAGTGCCAATTTTCATTTTACATGTCTAATGTATGAAATATTTTCATAATTGAAATGGAAGAAATATGGCTCTATATATATCATGAAATTCTAAACAAATATCACAGCTCTTATAAAAGTGTAGTTAAGTTACCTTATCCTTAGGTAAACAAATTATCTCCAAAAGTAACGTAGAATAACTTGTTTGAATCAGGATTGAAAAATGGAGATTCCCTGACGTAAAATGTAACTTATGAAACGAGACATCACAGTTCGTTTGAGGATAAAATAGGGATTCTCCAATGAGACGGGTATTCCTCGAAGAGAATTCCAAGTGAAGTGGAGATTCGCTCCTTAGGAATCAATGAGAAATCCATGACGAAGTGAAGAATAAAGAAAGTCCTGGAGAACGGACAGAGTTGTTTTCCCCGAAAGCTAGTGTTCCTCAGAGTCGGATCCACTTACTACAAACATATCTGTCACTTTACTCTCGACATACTGCTCATCCGCAAACTTGGCGACCTACAATCAGCACAAAAAAATTAATCATTTATGAATTTTTTTTGTTTTAAATTATGTGACAAATAAAATGGTTTCAATCTTTTGTATTCCTCCATAAACAATAGAGTATATCTCTTTTATTAAAAAGACTTTATTAAAAATTTATGTATGTATATATAAAACAAACATCAAGTTCCTTAACAATATAATCAGCTTCAAAATCCGTTTTCGCGAAAATAAATGCTCAGTCAATTTTCCTTTCCAAGTAAAGATTTTTAAAAAAGTAATCATATGAAAGTTATTTCTGAAATTAATCTCTTATATCAAGAATTGAGTAAGATTAAAATATTGCCTGCCATTATACAAATACCAGGGAATATAAATCATACCGTTTTGTAAATTCTGTTTTTACCAAGTCCTTATTAACGAGAGTTTGTTCGGATAATCACATTCAACGCTAAATTACAGTGTACCAATACTCAAATTTGAACTCAGTATAACCAGATATCGGGCCAAACCAATTAAAACTGGTCCAGTCCTACCTTATACTCTTAGAGTATGCTATTTTGCCTGTTTCCAACCTAAACACCGAAGAGTTAAACAGTTTCTATATATAGTTACAACAGCTGTGCTCATCCGTCTAACATTACGTTCCTTCCACTAATCAAGATTACGGCAAACAAATCAATATAAATATCTACATATTAAAACGTGTAGGTAATAAAGCGATATAACAAATGGTTTTGTTTTATTGGTTTATTAGTTGGTTACAATAATCAATCCAAACCAGTAAGTTATTACTTTTTTCCTGAAACCCTAATGTTAAGTGTTACTAACCGAAACCAAGTACAAAGTGATTCGAAAAGCTGTTAACGAATATCCCAAACACCTGAACGTTTTTTTTTTTAAATGGAACACAGCGCATTACTGTTCTTGTTTATAAAAAAAGATATCAAATGTCTTTTTTTTTTTTTTTTTTTTACATTTTCTTTTCTTTAATCGAAGACCTCTTAGAAATAAAGATAACTGTTGTAAGGGAGATAACTCTGCTTTGTATGACTTGAAAATGTAACAGTTATCACCCTTGCTACATTAAAACATTTAACAATATTTGTGAGTAATGTGATTTTGTTGTGATAACATTCGTTTTAAAAGTAAATGAAACCATATTTATTTATTTATCTATCATTTATTTATTTATAAACAAATTAGAAATAATCTACTATTGACACAAAAAAATGAATTTGCATGTGGGAGACTTAAGCAGGTAGTGACTAAATATAACTTATCTAACATACAAATATATATACATACATCAAATGATAGGCAATTGGTTTGTATGATACATGTAAATATGGATAGTAGGACTACAAAAAGGTACTATCTAACCTAAATATAAATTGACAGCTCTGATTATGAAAAGAGACATAGAAATACGAAAGGCGGCACATCAAATTGCGCGACTAGGTAGTTCATCTTTATTATGACATTTCTCTTTTCTTTTCTTTTTAATTTGTGCTTCAGTGATGGTGTGTCTGTTTATATTAGTGTATTGTGACAAGCACGATACAATATGTGCGATGATAATGAAATCGTGACGTGTTATCAAAGTTATTTTTTTCAAATCCACACCAAACAACACACATCACAATGAACTTAACACGTATCATGCAATAATAACATGCATATTTTCTACGATGACTTTAAAATCCTGAATATTTTCTCAAACCGAAAAATTCCTATACACACTGTACGTGTGTTCGTCTACGAAGATATAAAACATCAAAGTTCTGTTCCATCAATAAAGAATCAACTCAAGGACTGAATAAAATCACGAACGGATCATGTCGTAAATTAACATTTTGATTTACTTACATGAATTAAAAAAAAATATTTCCATGTTATTAAAAATCAGAAAATTCTTTTTACATGTGAGGGGAAAAGCTGATGATAAAAATCCACAAAAAGGTGAATTATTCAGAAACGTCAAAACGTATAAACACAAATTGTGCAAAAGTAATTATTTTTTAACGTAAAGAAACAACTTCAAAATTGTTTTTACCGACCTACCAATGGAGCTGATAGGTGGCGCTAGCTGTAGACACCGAAACCAAGACGACCCGTATATTTTGCTATTAATAGGTCAGCATAATTCCTGTCTTCCTCAGAGAGTGAAGGAGATTTCTGTCTGCTCCAATAGAATATGAATATAAAGTCACATGCTAAATTGATATATTTCTAAAAAATATCTAGCGTTTGTATATATTTACTAATAAATCTAAGAAACGAATATATGGAATATATCAATATACAATGTATAACTATAACGTGAAATTGACCAGTCACCTCCAAAAAAATAATCTAAAACAAATTTCGTTGTTGTGATATTTTGAATCATACATTTCATCGAAAAGACGCTAAACAGTTTAACCAAAATTAACCTACAAGAAAGATATCTCTAATAAGTATTGTGAATACAATGGCCTTTGTGCCAACATGTTATAATTGATGGTTGTCCCCACCTAGTTTTCATTTAAGGATATATGCTACCTAAACATGATATATCTATTTTTGGATATGGTAATCTAATCACTCTTTCAAAATAATAAACACTCATTACGAATATATCATGAGTTTGATCTTTGAAGAGCTGTAACAAGAAAATTATAATTTAAGTTTCCGGATATTTGAACTTGTAATTTACACTCCCTACCAATCTACTTGAAATAAACAATATATAAAATAAAACATTTGACATTTCTACAAATGTAATATAATTAAAGTTAAAGACTTTATGAGAATACGAACAAAAATTATCAATTTAATATTCATTTAGGATATAATCAAACACAGAAAGGGTAGGGATGGTATAGTTAATTAATTTACAAAATTAAGAAAACGTTTTCTTGGGAGAGATAAGGGTTAGGATAAAATACAAAACAGGACGATATAGTTTTAATAAATGGAAGGTCAAAATGGGTTGGGAACACTGAACACACAGGGACATTATAAATCACTTACCCCTAATAGAAAACGACTATTAATTATACAAGACGAATAAGATGATATTGCAAATTATTTTTAATAAATCAATTATGGCGGATAATCAAATATTCATAAATATTACAAAAATCATTAAATGTTTATACATGAAGGTGATTGGTCATATAATACGGGGTCCGAAATGGTGAAATTAAAATTTGAATCTCTTTTAGAAATAGTATTATATTGTCCTTTTCCAAGTCACTGCTTTCAGTTCCAGAAAATGTTATTTTACCTCTTTCCCACAACTTATTGTTTCACAAAACAAAATTGATTTTTGTTAGAAAAACCATTACGTTATATACTATGTACATATGTTTGTGGTGACTTTATTTCCAGGGTTGCCATATTTCACTGCTTTTGCGGTTTTTATGCATGAAACTACGAATGAATTTCTTTTTACTATTGCACTTCAGAACAGATATTATGAAGTGCAAAGTTCGCGTTGGATTAAGCAGCAAATATTGCATCACCAATGAAATATGGTCAGAGTAATAGATGAGATGAGATATAAAATTCCCAAAATTATAACATTTATAATTTAAAGTAACTTAAATTACTATACATAAAATTGGTAGTTTTCTTTCAAAATATAAGAGGAAGTGAAATGAATTTAACTAAAAATGAAAAGTTCATCTAGAATCAAACAAATTTTTCCATCGCAATTTCGTTTTCATTACATTGACCAAATGTGTAAATTCAATTTTCAAAAATGTCAACCAAAACTCATTTTTAAATATTTCTTATTTTGATTTTTGTGATTATATTCATGTTTTATTTAAGTAAATTTATATCTCAACTCTATTGAATTACTTGCATAAAATCACAATTCTTCATGTACATGGTAAAATGGCAAAGCTGTTATATAAATTATGGTTATACTGGCTGTGGTCGCAAGGAAGACATATTTAGGAGGACGAAAAGTAACTTAATCATTTTAGCATTTAGATGGAAAATGCACTAGGAAATTTTAACATGCCTTTAATTTTCAAAATTTCATAATCACTAGGAATATCAAATTAGCATTTGGATTGTTTGCATTATTTTTCAGAAATTAAATAAGATAACTTCTTTCGATATTATTATAATTCTTGAGTTGTATTTAACTTTAGATATTGGACTAGCTATTCCTTCCTTTTCACAGACATTACAACCTTTCGCATGTAGATTATGATTTTTTTAAAATAAGTGGTTTAGTTCACTATAAATGTGTCACCTGTCTAAACCGACATAAATAAGAAACTTGGATAGATGGAATATCCCATTGGATATTTGGAATATCCCATTTTACATATATGTGTTACTATAATGGTACCCAATTTCTCTAATCAATTATATACAGATCGATTGTTTATGTTCAATTTCGACAGGTTTCACCATATATATATATATATAAATACACAGTAGAATAGTTAAACATAAACCAAAATAAACGCTGCTATAACTGAAAGCAAATTCACAAGCATCAGTGGTTATGTTATCTGTAAGCTCTGAATAATATTTGTTTCTCATGCAGGACAATAAAATGTATATTTTGAAGCAAGTTAGAGAGGATGGAATTTAACCAACAGTGTATTGTTTATAGAATACCAATTCCGGTTTATCTGGACTAGAGATTTCTACTTTTAAATCATGAATGCATCTCTTTAAATATTTCTGAATTTCAATAAAAAAAACAGTCTAGCATTGTATTGGAGACTTATTGAAGACTTACAGTGGGGTGTGATGGTACTGTGCTGATGGCGACATGAAGCGTCCTGGAGATGAAAGGCTGTCTTCAGAGAAAAGGTCAGAAGGATTCCGAACAATTCCAGATCGTTTTGGTGCTCCACTACTAAAAAGTGGCTTACCGATACCGGAATTCGTAGGTGACTTCGACCTTGGTGACCTTGACCTTGGTGACATCGACCTTGGTGATCTGACAGGCGAAACTGAGCGAGAATATAAGGAACGTTGGTATTGTGGAAACCCTTCCTTTATACTCATGTTTTGTTCTCCCTTTGTGCTCTTCAAAATGCCTTTTAAACCGGGACTTTGAGACCTTTGTCGTTCTTTTTCTTGACCCAGACTAGAGGATAATATAGTGTTTCTAGTGTCCATAGGAGATTTTGGAGACTTAATATCAAAATCGTCAAAATAACGTTTTCCATTTTCTTGTTGCACAGCACTGTTCAACGCTTCAATGAAAATCTTGTTGCTATTGTCTATATCAACATCCAACTGAGACCTCCTAGCAGGTGGAGTTGTATCCCTTGGTGAAACATCCCTGAACCGGTTGTCTACTGGCGATTCTATGATACTTTCTATAAGCTCTCGTCCATCATGTTTAGCAAGGTATATTTTGTTGCTACCGTCACCTCCGGCGTTACGATTAGGACTGTTGTAATAGAGCTGTCTCCTTACTGGTTTACGATGATCCCTGAGTTCCGAAATGTCCATTGCTCCTGGACTTCGTGATCGTTGATGGTGAAAATCTTTCTTTGGAGCTCGTGTCAGATAGCTATCATCCAAATCTTTGTCGAAATCGAGCCTTCTGATTGGCTGTTGTTGTTCGGCCATCAATTTCTGCACTTCCATGTCTTCATAGTCAGAAGGCGATCGCCTGCCATCTGATTCCATTGACGATGAAAAGTTATTTTTATACGACCGTGATCTTCGATGGGGATATATTTCACGAAAGTTTGATGGCACTGATGGAGAAATGTCCTCATAGTTATACTCATCGTCGATATCATCGTCAAGAGAATGATTTGTCGAAATTCCGGACATGTTGAATGTCGCACATTTACTGGGACTGTTTGTAACGTTGAGCAGAGCAAGGCTGCCATGCGATTTCTTGACACGTTCTACTGAATCAGTGTACTTAGAGGAAGGGGATGTGGACCGTTTAGGGTGCTTACTGACGTTTACTGGGGACACGGACCTGCGAAGAGGACTAGGTGATATAGGTCTTTGGATCTCTTCTTCATGTAGTTCTGATACGGAAGGCTGAGAAATATCCGAATTTGATCGACTTCTTGTGACATAACCATTTAAGTGTTGCTGTCGTTCCTCCATATCGTAAAGACCCTTTTCCATATACTTTCCTATTATTCCTGAGACCTGTGATAGCTGACCTTCTGTCTGCAGACGTTTGATTTCATCGTAAAGCTGACGTCGTTCCTTGATTGCCTCGTCCAGGATTCCGCGGAGGTCATTAACAGTTGACTGTCCCTTCCGTATGCGTTTCTTGCTTTGATCGGCATTCTGTAGAATCAAAAAGAAGACGTGATTTGATACTATTTATATCAACTTATCCGACATCTGACGCATCTTTATTCGTTTCTTATTTAATAAATAACATTAGCAAACCACATCACGTGCTGCTAAATGGTTAACAGTGTCAATATTGCACCGAAATAGTATATACTAGTTAAGATCCGATGCTGAGAAATTAAAACTACAAACTAATACTAACAACCAATTAACTTTTTTTTTTTCATGGCTATGAGTTCTGTTCTGATGTTGTTGACAGCTTAATAGTTGATTTCGTGAGCTAAACATTCATTTGTAAATTGTTATGTAAATTGAATCAATGAGTACATTATCAATATTAAGCGAATCCGCCCTTACGACCGTAAACAGTGAAAACCATGTCAAGTGGTTGCAATTTACATTTCTATATCAGTAGTATCAGACTCGACCTGCAAATGATAGCAGTTTTCGAACTGTCGACCATCTTTTGGTTAACATCAACGATCAAGAGGTCAGTCACGGGACTTTGAGAGCTTCATATTCGACTTACAAACGTTTCCGTTAGCAACTTTCGACAACATTTCGCAAAAGTAAAGGAGTAAAAATTGACTGGTAGATGTTAATTTATTTTTATGTCTTAAGAGTGTTTACCTGTAAAATATGATTTTATCATATTAGAGAATGAGACATACCTGTAAAAGTCTAGTATTTTCTTTCTGTGTAGTCGCCAGAACCTCCAGCAGTCGATCCCTCTCCTCCATCAGCGACTGAAGGGTAGGAATGTCCTTTTTACTTGCCCCCTTTAGAAGCGCCCGTGTTTGTCCAAGTTCTGCTTCTAAATCGTCATTAGCTGATTTAGCAGCATGGAGACTACTGTCTGCATCTCTAATACGATTCTCCAACGTGTCATTTCTTATGCGTTCTTTCTCAAGTTGTGTGCGTAATTCCATATTTTCTGCTTGGGCTTTTCCTAAATGAGAACGACAGTCATTCAAAACGTCACTTGTTTTTGACATTTTTGCCTGAATTTCCGCATTAGCATTATTCAATTTTGCTTGAAGAATGTCTATTTCTGAAACAGCTGAGGCTAGACCTTGTTTCAATTGAACAGCCTCTCGATCAGTAACGTTATCAATGGATGCTAACTTTTTCCATTTCCTCATTCTATCAGGATCGAAACCTGAATCCAGGTCGGAAAGATCAATTCCCCAGATTTCTTCCGAGACATTCCGAATAGGACTAGTGTAACCAAGATTGATAGGTTTCCCACGTGTTATTGGCGAAAAGGTCATCTGACCATCCAAGTCCGCATGAATCTTGTCTCCGACACTGTGTGACCGGGGGCTATCTAAAGTTCGGTCCGGAGATGGACGTCTTCGACTTGGTCTATTGTCCGAGTTAGATCGAGGTGGAGAATCGATTCCTTTCTTCAGGAACATTCGTCCACGTTCATAATCTGGAGACTTCCGTCCCCTATGAGGTTCAGGAGACTGTCGTCTCTTTGGAGAAGATGTAGCCTTACTGAGAGTTTCTTTCACTTTCTCTGATAATTTCGTTGTAACACTTTCTAGGTTTTCTAAGTCTGTATCCTCTGACATATTAGCACGTTCCAGGACATCCATTTTTAATCGCAAAAGTTCTAGCTCCCTGTTTAAAACTCGAACTAGTCGCCTGTTAGGATCTGAATTATTGGTGCTCCTTCCTGGTGAATTATCCCTTGTTCCAGATGTTTCCTCGCCATCGGATAAAGGATAAGCTGGAGATCTCTCTCCAGAAGAGTGTTCTCGATATGATCTATCCGGACTTGATCTTCTCCCTAAAGACGGGGATCGATCAGGCCGGAGTTTTTCGAAAGTGCCCCCAGGAATGGTATTGTCGTGTCGACTAGCCCTCTCTGGACTAGAAAGTTTATTTCTAAGTATAGATTTAGGTGTAGTTTCGTCTTCTAGGGATTTATCAGTCATATCTTCATTGTCTGAAGTTCCAGGCGTAAGTGATCTACGCTCACGAGGTGATTTACTCCGACTGCGATCCCTAGGAGATTTTCTTTCTTTTTCAATAATGGCCTTTACAGGCTCGGTTAAATCAACGCGAGGGAATCGCCTTTGTTCAGCCTCACTTCCAGTTGTAGATAGATCTGTGACTTCCTCTTTTAATTCCAGAGGATCGTGAACAACCTCGAGAATTCCCCGCTTATTTGGCCTGAATTCAGGTGATCCAGACCTTCTTGGGGATTCCCTTCCCGGTGATCCTCTTCTTGGAGATTCCCTACGTGGGGATTCCCTTCTAGGAGACTCTCTCCTTGGTGACTCCCTTCTTGGACTTGGAGATTCCCTCCTTGGGGATTCCCTCCTAGGAGATTCCCTTCTTGGGGATTCCCTCCTTGGGGATTCCCTCCTTGGAGATTCCCTTCTTGGGGATTCCCTTCTCGGAGATTCACTTCCAGAAAATTTTGCTGGTGATTCCCCGACATATTCAAGTGATTCTCCACCATTTGAGGTTACAATAGGACTATACTCATCAACATCATCCAAATCTAACAAAGTGTGCAGTTTTGGCAGAGTTTGCTGGGAGGAAGAATATTTGTCTGTATCGTGGAAGTTTGCTTCTTGCCGCGCCTGTTGAAGGGCCTGAAGCAGTAACATAGCTTGTGGTCCCTGACTTGGCATCACAAAAATCGGAACACCACCCATTCCTTGAAATAACTGCGGATTTGCACTAATTAGTTGAGGTTGTTCTGCAAAAGAACTCCCTCCTAAAGAACTGCCTTCTGCTACCCGCCTTTCCTCATCACTGGATACCCTGTTCCCAGGGGTCCCTCCCATGTCGCGGCTCATACCCATTTCGAGTCTTGCCTTTCTTCGTCTCTCATCCTCCTCTTTTCGTTGTCTCTCTGCTTCTTCTCTCTCTTTCCTTCTTTGCTCTGCTTCAAGTTTTCCCTTCATTTCTGCCATGATGACTCGATGACTGCGAGGACGTTGCAAACCAGGGCTTCCAGGACTAACTTTTCTTTGTTTCCTATCAAAACTATCTTTCAAGCGGTCGCTTCCACGTTCTCTTCGATCTAGGTCACTCTGACCAGAAGTGCCGCTATAACCTGAGGTAGTTGATCTATCACGACTCGGAGACCTCCGATCGCTATAACAATCTCTTCGATCTGAGTCGCTAGGACTGTATCCGGAAGTAAGAGATATGGAACCGGAAGTTGCACTCAGTTGATCATCATGAGCATTTCCATTAGGAATGTGATGCAATTCTAGATTTTGAATTAATCCCTGAAAGCCAAAACGGAGAAGATGTTAATATTGATGAAAAAGTTGTAAATTAATAAAATTTCCCAATTTTAGATCCAAAAGGACATATCAGTAAAAAATTAAAACTAGCAATGTTCTCAAACAAATTGAAAGTATTCCTCCATCAAGAATTTGAAGGGCCAATTTTCCTAAACCACCGCACATATGAATTTGTCTTGATCAGTTTTTTTTTCCTGAAAACATATTTGCTTTACACAAGGGCAATACTCAATACTTTCTTTATTCAGCATAGACCTAATTGCATTCTTAATGACAGGAAAATGTGTAAGAGAAAATTAATCATTACTACATAATTAATACTGAGAAATAGAACTCTTGGGATGAGATTTTTGAAATTCACAGCAAGATGAAGTCTTGTTTCACTTCAAAAATGTTAATCACTCTTCCATTTAGATGCCACTGCCTACACCTCTTAGGATTCAACTACATAATGATTGCTATGGGGAAATCCTGGCTACCTGACCTAGTTTCCTCTCACACATGTCACCCTGTATCTGGAAGGTAAAAAATGTCCATAAGCTTACCTGCTCCGAGATATCTTGATGGTGATCCCCATTTTCAACATGATCATTTCCTCCAACCTGTTAAAAACAATAAAAGAACAAATGTAAACATTAGAATGTACACACAGAAAATCTGGGTGAGAAAAAAAGCCACAAACACTTGTAAATAGCAGAATCATGGAAATCTGGAAGGGAAATGAGGAATATGAGAATGGACTTCACAAATTAATGTACATGTTACATTTAGAATTTTAATGCAACTAAAAAGGGGGTCTCCTAAAGACAAGAATGGGTTTGAAAGAACCTGAATTGGTTTTAAGGGTACATATATTTGTCGCTCATGCATAAATTTGTCTCTCATTCAAAAATGTATGTTTTATGCTAGAATGGATTTATTGCATTATAAACATATCAAAATACCGTTTTTGTTTTTATGAATGAATAAATTTAGTAAACTATAGATACTGGATAATAAAATATTTGACAAAATCTAATGCATCAGGTACCTTAATTCATAAAATGTAAGTATGGCAATCAGATAGACACATGCACACACCTGTGACAGGTGGAGCTATCAGGATACGATATTACTTAATTGAATATAACACGTTGATCCTGTAATAAGTTAAGGGTGCCAACATATCCATCGATTTTAACTCAAAATTTTAGGACATGGAGTTTTTGCAGGGCAATGAATGGACATAATGATTTTTTTTGATTTTTTTTTTATCATATTGAACTGTAACTATGCACAGGTGGGCCTGTCACCTGACATAGGCTCATCGCTGGAAAACTACAATATTTGTACCCTTTTGTACAATGCAATATTCTTACATTAGAATTTTTAGACTGTTTTGGGTAGACACATTGTTGTCAGGTATTATTGTTTATTTAAATATCTTTGTTTATCCTCACAAACAAACTGATCAACATCACAAATAAACAATCAACAATTCATTAAGCTAACTATACACTTCAGTGAGGTAACACAATTCAATACTTTGTTGTCGTAGAAAAGAACAAAAATCACTATATTCATTTTTTAAATTACAGAAAGAATTACGTACCTTTCTCTGAAGCAGAGAAATATAGATCATCAACGTATGCTCATCAATAGTTCCATCGACAACCTCAGAAGGACTGGAATACAAACAAAACAATTTAAAATTCTTTCGATTCGCATCATGATAACCTGTGTGACATCAGTTCCCACATATCTTGAGAAGTACATGTACTACAATGACAATATGTCACACAATACACAGAAACCAGACTGTTGTTTTGAATTTCAGGAATTTCTTTTGATTCGTGAAATCATGCCATTTAATCTGTACAATGGCCCTGACGGTTTGGCAGGGGAAGATTACTCATGTGTGACCAAATATCTGACCATTGTTTTACACATAGTAGTTATCAATACACTGGGCTGAAATGTATTTAATTAAAACCCTTCAACATATATACTGCAAGAATATAGGTGAGATACCTATCTAGAAAATTAACTGGGTCATGCATAAAGAGTAAATATAAGTTACTTAAAATTCGAAAATATTTTTCTTTTTCTCTTTTTTTTTTGTCAAAACAACTCATTTTTTTGTTTTTGTTTTTGTTTGGTTCATAAAAATTCTAAAGGGTCTAATTCCAAATTGGTGGGCTTATTATCAGATAGATATTTACATCATTATAGAATGTATTATCAGATAAATATGTCCATCATTATAAAATGTATTATCAGACATCATTACATTAGTATAGAATGTATTATCAGATAAATAATTACATCATTATAGAATGTATTATCAGATAAATATTTACATCACTATAGAATGTATTATCAGACATCATTACATTAGTATAGAATGTATTATCAGATAAATATTTACATCATTATAGAATGTATTAGCAAATAAATAATTACATCACTATAGAATGTATTATCAGATAAATATTTACATTATAGAATGTATTATCAGATAAATATTTACATCATTATAGAATGTATTAGCAAATAAATAATTACATCACTATAGAATGTATTATCAGATAAATATTTACATCATTATAGAATGTATTATCAGATTAATATTTACATCATTATAGAATGTATTATCAGATAAATAATTAAATCATTATAGAATGTATTATCAGATAAATATTTACATCATTATAGAATGTATTATCAAATAAATACTAATTACATCACTATAGAATGTATTATCAGACATCATTACATCACTATAGAATGCATTATCAGATAAATATTTACATCATTATAGAATGTATTATCAGATAAATATTTACATCACTATAGAATGTATTATCAGATAAATATTTACATCATTATAGAATGTATTATCAGATAAATATTACATCATTATAGAATGTATTACTTACTTAATGATCCCTTGTTCAACAGATAATTTTTCATCTGCTACTTCCAATAAAGTTTTCACCTGGTCAGTTTTATCCTTAAAATGAAAAAAAAAAAAAAAAAAATTATGTAAGTGAATTAATCAATATGATCAGAACTTTTTAAATACAGATTTTTTTGTGAGATATTTTTTCATCCTCATTCTGTAAAGTATATTTTGTGAAGTATTCCCCGAGTGCATAGAATAATTGATATTGTTTCTAAAATTGTTTTACTCTTTAACTTTAAGATTTACTCACTGAACTTGGGTTTAAAGGAAATAAAGATTAATTCAATCCCAATGTATCCCTATGGTAACTACAGAGACTTTCTATTTTGATAGATCCATCAGTTTCCTCAGGTTTTTCTGCTTTCTGATGGAACCATCAGTTACCCCAGAGACCTTCTGTCTTCAAAAAGAACAATTTGTTACCCCCAGAGACTTTCTGTCTTCAGACAAAACCATTGGTTACCCCAGGGACTTTCTGTCTTTTTGATAGAACAATTGGATACCCAAGGGCCTTTCTGTCTTCTGATGGAACCATGCCTTAAGATGAACCATTGATTACTCCAGGGACTTTCTGTCTTCTGACAAAACCATTGGTTACCCCAGGGACTTTCTGACTTCAGACATAACTATTGGTTTCCTCTCAACGTTCTGCCTTCTGATGGAACCATTGGTTACCCTAGGGCCTTTCTGCCTTCTGATGAAACCTTTGGTTACCTCAGGGTCTTTTTGAATTCTGATGGAACTATTGGTTACCCCAGAGACTTTCTGTCTTCTGACAAAACCATTGGTTACACAAGGGACTTTCTGCCTTCTGATGGAACCATTGGTTACCCCAGGGACTTTCTGCCTTCTGATGGAACCATTGGTTACCCCAGGGACTTTCTGCCTTCTAATGGAACCATTGGTTACCCCAGGGACTTTCTGCCTTCTGATGGAACCATTGGTTACCCCAGGGACTTTAAGCCTTCTGATAGAACCATTGGTTACCCAAGGGCCTTTCTGCCTTCTGATGGAACCATTGGTTACCCCAGGGACTTTCTGTCATTTGATGGAACTATTGGTTACTTTGGGTACATTTTGTCCTTTGATGGAACATCAGTTAACTAATGGACTTTCCATCTTCTGATGGAATCAGTGGTTATGACATCTTATTCTTACCTCTTGTTGCGTGTTTGAAATCCCGGTATGTTTCTGTAGAAGTTTTATGAACCAATCTCCTGTGCATAAACTGCAAGTACAGAAAAAAAAAAATCATGAGAATTAAGAATAACGGCTGATGAATGTATCAGTTCTCATAACTGAGAACTCATAAGTCTGAGATCAATTTTTACATTGAAGTCTTGAATTCCTTTCAAGCACTCGGAAATCAATTCGCCAGCGCATGATAGGGATCATTTAAAAAATATCAATCTTATCTGACAAGATATGATCAAGATTCCTATTTAGACAAACCATTTAACAAGTAAATTTTCAATTTCAAGTGAAATCTCAGTACATCAATGAAGTTTTTTTATTTCAAATTCTAAGATTAAATACTATCCAGTAGGTAAAATCTTTATAATTGACTTCAAAATCTTAGTAATTGGCATATATTGATAAAAACCTCCTATTGAAGATTGGAAATTGAATATTACAAAGTCAATAAGTCTACTACACACGATACTCCTAGAGTATTGTAGCCACTGTGTTTAAGGTATCGAAGAGAATGGGTCTACGTAATGTAATATGGTGAAATTAATCTTTCCCTCGACAGATTCATTCAATGGGGTTATTCAGAGGCGACGAAAATCGGCAATTAGTTTGGTCGGCCGATCACAGCGATATTTATTTACGGAGGTGTATACACTGAATCAAAGTCAACTTAAAGCTCAGATTTAATCCTCTTGTGAAATGCTCAGTTTAGGAGTGCGGACAGGATTTGAGGCAGAATAGGAATTTATAACAATTTGGGTTTCAATGATACCCCAAGTATTTATGTGAAGAAACCTAAGCAAATGTAGATTCCAATTCTTTTATACTACTAACTCTTCAACCAAAAGAAATCAGTTGAGGTTGTGATCAATTTAGAAAGTCTTGCATCATATCATTTAGATCTATTGAGTCATATAAGTAGCTTTTTACAATGCCACATTGATGTCTGTTAAGAACTTTTCTCCCAAGAAATGATGACATTTAGCTTTTTGTCACATAGACAGATGTCGGCCCAGCAAGTTTGAAGATCAATTCAATTTTCAATGAAAGACGATATTTAACTTCATGTTATATTGACGAATCTCAGCCCCGCAGGTTTAAAGATTAAAGCTCAATTCGAAATTGATATAGATGGCATGGAATCCCGAGTGTTTGTGTGTAGAAGTGTTTTTATATGTAGCTTAGAAGCTATAAGGACTGGGATACTTGGATTTATTACATCTCTGCTAGCCAAGGATGTGATCTGACTACTCGGGTGACAATCCTTCACTAGCAACGATATGAATGTCAATTACATTTCTTACTTATGCAAGGGTATACATGAAAATTAAATTTCCTGAAATTTGTAAATGGGACATGGTCAACTCAGAATGAGAGACCACCTATGTTAAAGACAACTTATGTTTACAGATCATCAATGTTAAGAGACTGTAGGTTTGTAAGGACTGTAAGATGCCACCTGTGTAGTGAGGTCATCTGTGTAAGTCAAGTTTGTTTAGAGATTGTAAATGTTAAGAGACCTAAGGTCTGCAGAGACTGTAAGAAACCACCTGTGTAATGAGGTCACCTGTGTAAAAGACCACTTGTGTTAAGAAGGCATCCATGTTAAGAGACCTGTAATGAAAGGCCACCTGCACAGAAGACCACTCATTCATTACTGGAATATACTGCCAAGCTACTCTATCTTGAAGAATGAGGATGTAGTCCAGACAATTACAAGATTCCATTGTACACAAACCAAAGTGTCCAGACTAACAAGGTTCCACTGTACACACAAACCAAAGTGTCCAGACTAACAAGGTTCCACTGTACACACAAACCAAAGTGTCCAGTCTAACAAGGTTCCACTGTAAATATAACCAGTGTCCAGACTATCAAGGTTCCACTGTACACACAAACCAAAGTGTCCAGACTAACAAGGTTCCACTGTACACAAACCAAAATGTCCTGACTAACAAGGTTCCACTGTACACACAAACCAAAGTGTCCAGACTATCAAGGTTCCACTGTACACAAACCAAAGTGTCCAGACTAACAAGGTTCCACTGTACACACAAACCAATGTGTCCAGACTAACAAGGTTCCACTGTACACATAGCCAAAGTGTCCAGAATAACAAGGTTCCACTATACATATAACCAAAGTGTCCAGACTAACAAGGTTCCACTGTACACAAACAAAGTGTCCAGACTAACAAGGTTCCACTGTACACAAACCAAAGTATCCAGACTAACAAGGTTCTACTGAACACACAAACCACAGTGTCCAGATTAACAAGGTTCTACAGTACACACAAACCAAAGTGTCCAGACTAACAAGGTTCTACTGTACACACAAACCAAATTGTCCAGACTAACAAAGTTCTACTGTACACACAAACCAAAGTGTCCAGACTAACAAGGTTCTACTGTACACAAACCAAAGTGTTCAGACTATCAAGGTTCCACTGTACACACGAACCAAATTGTCCAGACTAACAAGGTTCCACTGTACACAAACCAAAGTGTCCAGACTATCAAGGTTCCACTGTACACAAACCAAAGTGTCCAGACTAACAAGGTTCCACTGTACACAAACCAAAGTGTCCAGACTAACAAAGTTCCACTGTACACATACCCAAGTGTCCAGACTAACAAGGGGCCACTGTAAATATAACCAAAGTGTCCAGTCTAACAAGGTTCCACTGTACACAAACTAAAGTGTCCAGACTAACAAGGTTCCACTGTACACACAAACCAAAGTGTCCAGACTAACAAGGTTCCATTGTACACACAAACCAAAGTGTCCTGACTAACAAGGTTCCACTGTACACACAAACCAAAGTGTCCAGACTATCAAGGTTCCACTGTACACACAAACCAAATTGTCCAGACTAACAAGGTTCCACTGTACACAAACCAAAGTGTCCAGACTAACAAGGTTCCACTGTACACAAACCAAAGTGTCCAGACTAACAAGGTTCCACTGTACACATACCCAAGTGTCCAGACTAACAAGGGGCCACTGTAAATATAACCAAAGTGTCCAGACTAACAAGGTTCCACTGTACACAAACCAAAGTGTCCAGACTATCAAGGTTCCACTGTACACAAACCAAAGTGTCCAGACTAACAAGGTTCCACTGTACACATACCCAAGTGTCCAGACTAACAAGGTGCCACTGTAAATATAACCAAAGTGTCCAGACTAACAAGGTTCCACTGTACACAAACCAAAGTGTCCAGACTAACAAGGTTCCACTGTACACACAAACCAAAGTGTCCAGACTAACAAGGTTCCACTGTACACACAAACCAAAGTGTCCAGACTATCAAGGTTCCACTGTACACACAAACCAAAGTGTCCAGACTAACAAGGTTCCACTGTACACAAACCAAAATGTCCTGACTAACAAGGTTCCACTGTACACACAAACCAAAGTGTCCAGACTATCAAGGTTCCACTGTACACACGAACCAAATTGTCCAGACTAACAAGGTTCCACTGTACACAAACCAAAGTGTCCAGACTATCAAGGTTCCACTGTACACAAACCAAAGTGTCCAGACTAACAAGGTTCCACTTTACACAAACCAAAGTGTCCAGACTAACAAGGTTCCACTGTACACATACCCAAGTGTCCAGACTAACAAGGTGCCACTGTAAATATAACCAAAGTGTCCAGACTAACAAGGTTCTACTGTACACAAACCAAAGTGTCCAGACTAACAAGGTTCCACTGTACACACAAACCAAAGTGTCCAGACTATCAAGGTTCCACTGTACACACAAACCAAAGTGTCCAGACTAACAAGGTTCAACTGTAAATATAACCAAAGTGTCCAGACTATCAAGGTTCCACTGTACACACAAACCAAAGTGTCCAGACTAACAAGGTTCCACTGTACACAAACCAAAGTGTCCAGATTAACAATTTCCCAGTCCAAACAAACTAAACAAAAAACTGTCTATACTAAAGGGGTTCCACACTAACTTGAGTGCCTGGACTGAGCAGGTTTCTTTGTACACAAAAAACATAGTCTGGACTTTTATGGCGAACTTTTAACTTATAAACCCCACAAAAACATTTTAAAATGATTTTTTTATGTATAATCTCAGTTCAAACACATTACAAGAAGCCATTACTCTGTACTGTTACAAAATGGAAAAAAAAACATGAAAATTTGATATAAAACACTGAGCATTAAGCTTGTCACAGCATGAGAGGCTCTCAAATTAAAATAATACAAAATTGGGTACAACTATTTAAGCTTTGTCAGCTTAATCTTCATCATTGAAGCTGTCAAAATCACTTTTTATTTTATAGAATCAATAAACAACCATACTTTTCAGGCTTTCATTCCTTCAATAGATTATCTGCAGTTTACTTTTGATATAGCAGCTTTTTAATTTTGAGTTTTTGAAAATATTTCAGATAAAAAACGTAAATAAAAAAAAATATCCTGAGCTTACCATGCTTTCAATAAACAGCTGGTTGTACATATGGAGGTTACTTTACCTAAGATTTCATTGAATACATTTTCTCCTCAATTTGAATCTAAAGGATTCGATTATGGTACCAAAATACATAAATTCACAATTCAGTATTCAAATTCATGGTAATGTGTGTTCTTTGTGCGTGTTTTCTTTTTAATGAGACATGTCCGAGTCTGTAACAGGATGTTTTTTTTATACAGGATGTTTCTTACGTGAAAAACAACATTTATTTATCATCAGTTCCAAGGGAAACACATAAGCTAACAGTAACTATGTACACTCCTTTGATAATGTTTGTTTTATTGAAATTCTGGATAGCTTTATGGGACAAGAGTTAGTATCAAAGTGAAACTTAAAAGCCTTTTATTGATTCTGATTAAGATAAATGTACAAACTGTAGAAAACTTTTTCAAAATGTCTTCTTTTTTTTTTTTTTTAATCTTTAAATTTATGAGCATGCATAAATCTTTACATCATTAAATCCTAGCAATGACATATATTTGGTATAAAAATATATAATAATCATATCAATTGGAAATGAAGTATAATATTTAGAAAATAAAAAAAATAAATAAATAAATAAAGTAAAATTAAGATAGCCTTATTGTTTATTATTCTGACAGGTTATAGTTTACAAAAATATCTTTATATGATTCTTTTCTTTTGTGATTTTCGTTGAAAAAAATATGCAATCTGATCATAAAATCACCTGTTCATGGCTTTGTTGTGATACTACATGCTTTTTTAAGGCACAGTAATATAACAAAGCCATGAGCATATGACTTCACATCAAATAGAAAAATGTCCCTTACAGTGGCGTAGAAAGCAGGGGGGGGGGGGGGGGGGGGGGCAAATTTTTATATTCATTTCAATAAATATCTGTACATTTTCGAAACGAAAATGTTTTCTTGAAGGCAACGATAAAAACTTAATCTTGTACATCCGGAACAACCCTCAGACCTGTGTGTCGGTCATCTGCACTAGCCTGGTAAGTCAATATTTATATCTTAATACAAAATTTTGCTTAATTTCATCACATAGATTCGATAAGTTGATGATAATTTGTGAAGTTGATTGATTTCATAATGAGAACATGACAGAAACACAACATGAATAAGAATGCGCGGTTTTAACGTGAATAGAGTGATACTAATTTTTTTTTTTTTTGTTAGAAATTAATTCATAACAAGCATGTTGGGTATAATGCTGGGTATTGCTGAAGGAATACATGTCCCCTACTGGCCCCACTAAAAATAGTAACAGTGACCTCGACCTTGACCCAAAAACACTGAAACTAGAACTTGACTATATAGCTACTCATACTGAAGTTAATACCAACTTTCTTCAACATTACCTTATAGTATGGCTAAGAAAATTGCGGATATCTAAGTGGACAGACAGACAGACAGACAGACAGACATAGTCCCCCTGGTTTCACTGGACTAATAAATGCTATTTTTCCATTTAACTCTTTGCTATGATAAATTGGCAGGTCAGAAAAAATACCAAATTGGAACTCTTCTTTTGTTGGAGGAAGAAACACAGCACTGCAACTCTGCACCTTAATTAAGCTATAATTTGTACATGTACATACATGACTGTGTACATCATAAATGTACAAACTTAAGTGTTTTAAATGTCTATTTCTGCATATGTAGATTTTGTACTGAATTGATCTTTTTTTTTCATTTTTTTTTTCAATCTGTCAAAAATGTCATTCCTACTGTCTAACATTGTTGAACTGTTTTTCGATCCATTCATCATGTTGATCATGATAATGTCAGCCTGTGAGAGCTATACATTGAGTGTTTAAAATCCCAGTAATTATCTAAAGTTGCTCTGTACAGTTATACAGGCATACAGAGAGATCTCATTTTGATTTATCATTGCTCCAAGTCAGGAATTCAAAAAAAAAAAAAATAATTACCGTAATTTTCCTTAAAAAGACTTGTCAGTTTTGACACTGACATGTAATACAAAGAGATTGATAGGCATACAAACACAACTATATATAGCAACAGATTTTCACAAAGAAGGCTGCACATGGGTTCAATGACAACAGAAGTTTTCTTTGAAAATGATTGATTTCCTCTGCCATATATGGAACATCTCTTTCAAGCCTACCAAGAGAACTTGTTTCTTCACCGTTTTCGGGAAATAACAATCAAGAACATCCTAATATCAACCTTATTCAGTTCTGTAAAACACTTAGTATTTTGTTTAGCGTCCTATTAACCGACAAGGTCGTTTAAGAATGTGCCAGGTTTTGGAGATAGAGGAAAGCTGGAGTAACCTGCAGGAAAAACCACCGTCCTATGGTCAATACCAGGCTTACTGCCCCACGTGAGTTTAGAACTCGCAACCCAGAGGTGGAGGGCTGGTGATAAAGTTTCGGGACACCTTAACCATTCAGCTACCAAAGCTCTTTGTATATGTACAGGGGTAGGCTTATATGTGAGCATGGGTCTATCGCAGGCCAAGTACGGTAGATTTAGTTTCGTATTGATTCCAATGTTTACCCAGTGCAATTCACCAATTCACTTTTACATGATCGAGCCTGCACATATAGTGAGTGTCTGCCATTAAGTATAAGATAAATACTACAGCATTCTAATCAATGCATACATTGTCAACTCCCTGTCTATATGCATCAGAGTACATGCATACAGCGAGCTGTAAAAAAAAATAACGCTATAGAATTTGAACTTGAAAATTACACTTCATCAAGATTTAAATTCACAGAAATGACCGTGTACTGGTATATTGCTTAAATTGACAACTCATTAAAAAAAAGTTAAATGTTTTTAATATCCTATTTTTGTCTCTCTAAAACTGAATTGTCTTAAGAGCATTTTGGACTCAAACTATAAAATGAACTTTTGCTATTCTGATGTTAATTAAATCAATTTTTTTTTTCAGCTGCTCACAACTCCATCAATCCTTGACTATGGTTTTACTGTACATTCATTTTTTAGTAAAGTAACAGAGTTTCGAAAGAAAATTCTTGATGTTGGCAAAATTCATTAAAATGAAGAAAATTTAATAGGTATAAATGTTTTTGTTGCTTTCACAAATGCAAATTACTTGAAAGACAGCTTTTAATTCAAAATTTGAAACACATATCAAATGCAATATTCATAAAAAAATGTTTTTTCAATATTTCAACCGTTAAGTATATCTAGAATGTACTTCTTTGATTGAGGAAAAAGTGTTACTGCAAATATTGACAGGTGCGTCTATTTATACATGGTGGTACTTGAAAATATCCCAGGAACATCAGGCTCAAATGACTTTGTCTGTGATAATCAATAATTATAAACACTGCACTTTTTGTTCGTTCATGATATAAACATTTTCCAGGTAAACCTGCTGTAACTTAACATTTTTCAGGCAAAGGAGTTTACGCAAAAAAAAAATAATAATTACCATTTTTTACTGTAGAACTAAACAGTCTATCGAAAAAAAAAATTTAATTTTTTTTTCTATATTGTAAGATTAAATGATATTCCTTACCATATTTCATCCAATAAGTGCCCCCTATCTATTCTGAAATGTCATATATAATGTTGTGTATATTTGTGACAAAAATATTAAGATCAGTCTGTCTGATGAAGCCCTTGATGGCGGGAATACCTTATAAGTGGAACCAGTCTTGTGTATTTGCTGTTACTGCAAACCTGTCTATAAAGACCGCCCAAGGCGAGACAGGAAAATGGTCACTATAGACAGGTTGTCTTTATAGACAGTTTAAGAATTTTGATATACAGTATATAATAGGCCATATATGCAAAACAAACTACATCTAAATTAACTGCATGTCTTTTTAGCGAATCTATATCTTTTAATTGGCATAATTGTGTCGAAGAAATGATGTTAAACTCCCCACAACAACGTCATACTGTCAGCCATGTTTATAATTGATAGTACTTTCTGACCTGGATCTTTAATACAACAATAATAGACAGATTTTTTTTTTTCTTTTCTTTCTCTTCCTTTTTTTCTCTAAGACCCTGACTTGGAATGCTGTCTATAGATTTATTGAATTTGGCAATCGTTCACGATAGTGGGGTTAGTAGAATAATAATTTTGAGTTAGTTGAATTTTCATGTCTATTTCAGGGGCCAAGAGACCCCCCTTTTTTTTATCAACTAACCATGCACATTTTAAAACACCCCCCCCCTCCACCCCCCGTTTTTGTTGTTGTTTTTTTTACTTATACGGTATAGGAAACCTTAACCCATTTTTCATATGATTGACATGACATTTTTACTGTATACAATCAAAGTTTTTGATGTCAAAAAGATACACTTAAGTATCCATGAGCATGAAGAGTATTTCTGGGTTCAAAGTTGTCCCTTGATTTTATCAAGGAAATGCCACTGTTAGACGGACACATTTCTCGTGTGGATATCAGCGCACTAATCTTTCATCATTGAAACGACACTTACAAGTACTTAAACAAAAAGGTATTTACATAGTAAATGTGGGTCCCTAATTTATAACCAATGACATGTCACAGTTGTAGGAATATTTCTGGGGTCAGAAAGTGGCCCCTGTTTTATCAGTGTCATATGGAGGGCGAGGGTCAAGACATCATTTACTTATAAGAGGATATCTGGGGCCAAAGCAGCCCTTTTTTGCTCCTATCTCGTGATTAAATACATGTACTTTAAAGCTGTGGTATTTTTAGAGGCCAAAAGTGGTTCTTTTTCTCTTTTTCCACTAATATCCAACAATTATAAGCAAGGTATTTTCTGGGGGTCAAATTTGGCAGCTTTTTTCACTATTTTCTAACAATTATAAGCAGCAGTATTTTTGGAGGGGGGGGGGGGGGGGGGGGGGGAGAGAGTCAAACTCGGCCCCTTTTTCACTAATGTTGATTAAACATAGCTTCTTTTTTTCTTTACTGTCCAAGGATCACATATAATACTTACTTGTAAGCAAGGGTATTTCTGGGGTCAAAATCAGCCCCAAGTTGTTGTTGACACCATTCAAGGATATGCTTCTTTCCGATTCCAACACTCCTTTGGAACACTCCACGTTCTATAAGCAAAGAAAGAGTTTTCATTAAATGCTAACTGCTGTACGATGGAATTAATCCTTTTCCAAAGAAAGAGATTTCTATATAACCTGTTACTCATTCACTCCAAAACTTTTCAAAATGTATCTGAAGAAACAAAATTTGTGTGCCGAAAACTCTGACTATTTTTCAGATCCATAATTAAAGCACAAAAAAAAAATCTTAAAATACACAAGATTAAGTGTAATATTTTGAGTCCTTTGGCACCATTGGCAATATTTACTAAACCATAGCAGAATTGACTTCTGTTTGCATTTACAAAACAAACAAAAAATATATGTATACTGTATACATTTTTGTATATACATTTCTTTTAGTTTCTGCAGTTAAAATTTATAATTAAATATGAAAAAAAATCTACAATAATATTTAAAATATCTGAAAATTAAAAGAAATTTTACATCATTTCTTTATTTGCACATATTAAGCTAACAACACTTCATACAATTATACCCAGTAATCTATTACTAAGTGTCTTATAGATCATGCATTCATGATGTTTCAGACGAAATCCTTAAAACTCCTTGGTCTAGTATTGGTAAGTCTTAAGACTATTCTGATCAGAAACTGTATTATAACTTCTAGAATGGAAATCATACGGCAAATGACTCCAGTGTTAATATACTATGTATAGAAATTTATTAGCCTTTCCTCTGAAACTTGAATCAACATGTTTATTGCAGTTTAAATTAAATTCCCCATTGTCAACAGTTAATCCAATTCAACCTACCCATATGTTTTTATTTTTAGATTGTTAAAAATGAATTGTTGACGAAAAAGATATATGAAAAAGTAAATTTGATTGAAAAATATATTTGATGCAACAATATAAGCTTACTTTAACAAAATGACTCTAGTTGAGTATTAAAACTTCAAAAACATTAAAATTATGTTACAGGAGCTTGGAAAAGAATCCAAATGAAGAGGTCACTCAGTTTAAAACAGATATTTAAGTTTACTTTTGATAAATGTGTATAATGTAGAATCCTGTCTTTATGTTGAAAAGTTTTTGTTTGAAGAATTTACTGGTAAAATATCTGTACCTCTATGGCAGTAGGGTCAGAGGATACTTGGAATTGATGTAACTGAAGCAATTTAATATATATCAAATTGTATGTGGTTAATGGCTTGGTGGCACAGTGGTAACACACATGCCTTTTACCTAGGCAGGCGAGGTTTGATTACCTGACCGAACGAGAAAAGGTATGGGGTCACCTGCCCATGCAACCAACAGGGTTTTCTCTGGGTACTCCAGTTTCCTCCCAAAGTAAGACCCCTCATGTTCTTCAATCAGGGCCAACAAGCATGATTAATATAAGTTGATTTATTCATTTCACAGTAGTTGTAAAAAAAAAAAAAATGTCTGCTCTAAGGAAGTAAGGTCAAAGGATACAGGAACTGCAATAATTCACTGTCAAAATGTGTGAGATACAGTTCTATAGAAGGTCAGGGGTTTGTTTGGTGTTTTGAATATCCTATCAACAGCTATGGTCATTTAAGGACAGAGGGTCAGGGGATACTTGGACTATGACAAAAAAAACACTGTCAAAATGCATGCTGATGATCTATATACTTGGACTAGCTAGATATGTGTTAAAACAGACAATTTACTATCAAAGTCTGAGGAATGGCATGAGGGTCAGAGGATACTGGGACAATGAAAAAAATAACTGTCAAAATGTCTATATACTTTGACTAGCTAAATACGTGTTAAGACAGAAATTTACTGTCAAAGTTTGAGGAATGGCATGAAGGTCAGAGGATACTTGGACAATGACAAAAACCACTGTCAAAATGTCTATATACTTTGACAAGCTTAATGTTAAAACAGACAATTTACTGTCAAAGTCTGGGGAATGGCATGAGGGTCAGATGATACTTGGACTACCAAAAAATCAATATCAATGTATATATTATCAAAGTTTATGGTTCATTGGTTGTTAAATTCCATATGGCATGAGGATTAAAGATGAACTTAAACCAAAACTGTATTGCGTCCTTATTTCAAGGAAATGGCAGAGATAAAATAACCGCAATGTCAATATATGCTGTAATACATAATTATGTACATACAGGAATTTACAATGTTTGCCGAGCGTGTCATCTGATAAATGTTCTTACTTAACTCCTACATGATGTACTAACACTTGAAAATTTACAACCTGTCTCGTAAATTACACATGTTTATGTATTTTTACGATCAGCGTTCAATGTATACAAAGTTAGTACTAACTTTCATTTCAGTCAAATGCAATAGAATTTGGTAGGTATTGGCTTATTACCAGGGATTGGTCATGTAGGGAAATTCTTTCTTGTTTTTTTGCATTTGGCTCGGCTTGTAAAGCTAGCATTAGCATGGAATTGATGTTACATGTTGCCAAAGACATCCAGCAGGACACCCCACCCCATCACATAATTACTGACAACAGGCCGCATCGGTCATCTCACTTCCAAAATGCTGAGCGGTAAGCAGAAATAGCAACTACCATTTTTATAGACTCTGGTATGTCTTGGTCAGGGGACAGAACCCTAAGCCTTCCTCATAGGAATGAACGCTCAACTAAAGGCCAAACGTAGATCAGTTTCAAGGGAGTATGTGTCAAGAAGAAAAAAACTATAAGATCCTGAAATTTAGTCGCCTTTTATGAATCACACAATAGAACCAGCGCAGGTACAAATATTATGCCCTATACCTGTGAGTCTTCAAATATACTGTATTATGACAGCAAATTCTAATTCACAACATACCAATAAATGACTTAGTATGTAAAAGGGGTTTCTTAAGGCAGCAGTTTCTGAAATATAGGCAAAAGTTTCACTGTATTAAGTGAGAATGTCTAGATTGAAATACTTATACGCTATCATATTTGTGTGATAGTCAGAATATCTAGATTGAAACACTTATAAGCTACCATATTTGTGTGAAACTTCTCCACCAAAAGTCGGAGTAACTATTAAAATAGTGTGAATCGTAGTTTAAGTAATTGAAGTACTATAGCTAAAGGTTAGATTCAGTTAAATAAATAGAAATGTCTAGCCATTTGACCTAGAAAACACATAAAATTTTAAACTCTTCTGTTGTATAAAGACCCTTTTCTCAAATACTCAACACCTCGAAAGCCATCAAAGTCCTTATTTGACAATTGCCAAATCAAAAATGAATTTCACATTAATGGAAAAAAATACAAACACTTATAAACATCATGGACACACAAATTAACACTCTGTGTCAAATGGTCGCTGTTTGGGCCTATTGTATGTAAGTGTATTTGGTTTGTGTGTAAAATAAACTTGTAGGAACTTGTGTCATTAAGCTGTCTCGTAATCAAGTAGAAAAGTAAATAAAGGTTTTATTCACCCTGAAGGATAAAAGGTTACCAAGCCTTGTTAGCTTGAAACAGCATTCATATTTCATTTTGTATATAATGAATCCATTATAAGTTTATTTACGATTTAAATTGCATTTTGTTTTTCTATACAAAGGAAGCAATTTTATGCATTTTTGCATCTTTAAATAAAAGTGAATATCTAGCTCCTAGCTAATGTTTCTGAAAAAAATGTTACCCATATATTTAGATTTTGTCTTTGAAACATTATGGGGACAAGATTTTTTTTTTTAACTTTATAAAATTAGTTATAGTAACTGTGATTACTGGTATACCAAAGAATGAACACATTGCTGTTTATTTGCTGTTGTTGTTTTTATGTCATCTAAAATATAAACAAAAATAATTTCTGCCTCCTCAAACAATTAGAAAATTTTGATTGTGTGTCTTTCATAGCTCTCCTGAAAGACAACAATAATCTGCATGGTAAAACTTAAATTGGTATACTATATATATCCATTTGAAAAGAAAAAATAACTCCCTATTGAAAATTATCGCTCTCAAACTTTAAAACAAAAACTCTGAATTTTGCTCATGAGCTCAAAACACACCTCAGATAAACCTGTTACCAAACTGCTATAAAGCTCATTGAAATCTAATTTTCCCTATAGACAAGTTGCATTCATGACACCATGAACTTAATCACTAAAGCATAAACTAATTCCACTAATTTTATCATTACCAGATGAACACTTTTGACAGGTAGTACCATTCCCCACCTAGCCCTTTAAAATGATTCTAACAAGTCTTTACTCAGCTTAGATAGGGGATTATAAACACGAGGCACCTTTCCTTTAAAATTCCGGGAGATCACAGGAATTGTGGGATTAATTTGACCGTAAATGCTGGAACAATATTTTGATAGTGAGGCCCATATTCAACCCCAGCTGTCAATACACACACCTATTCGGTGAATATCCAAAAAGGTGACATCAGGCACAAGAAACGATAACCAAATATTTAGGGTCTCGTTGGTTTTGACGGTTTATTGAGGTAGAAAATCGGTTAGTATCTTGAGTACACACAGACAGGTTCCTAGCGACTACACAGACGTGTTTAAATTGTGTAAAGGCCTCCAGACTATAGACCAGAAATGTGGAATAACGCTACGATTGTGTTTACATAGGATTTGTAGGGTATGACGTATATTATATGCATAATGACTGACACAAAACTTTCAACTATGGTTAATTGTCAATATATAATACTTCAAAATTGATTTTAAAATACTGCACCCATATAATTCTAAATCAGTTTCAGGTAAACCATATTGTAAGAATACCAAGTAAGTGCATATCGGTTTTTCCTTCAGAATTAACTTTGTCTATTCCCAAAGTCCTCTATCACTTATAAATTTATTTATGTCCCATGACGCCCTAAAGGACTATAGCTTGAGCTCTATCATGTAGTTTGGTTTGTTTTTGTTTAACGTCCTATTAACAGCCAGGGTCATTTAAGGACTTGCCAGGTTTGGAGGTGGAGGAAAGCCGGAGTACCCGGAGAAAAACCACCGGCCTACGGTCAGTACCTGGCAACAGCCCCACGTAGGTTTCGAACTCGCAACCCAGTGGTGGAGGGCTAGTGATAAAGTGTCGGTACATCTTAACCACTCAGCCACTGCGGCCTCTCAGTACATGTAGATTTATCTCACAATCCTATATATATATACATGTATATCTAGGTCCCAAAATCCTTGATCACTTATCAATTTATCTATATCCTATGATGCCCTGAGTGACTATAGCTGGATCTCTATGAACCAGTCTTTAAAGACCAAAATTATGAAAACCAGACAAAAACTCCAATGGTATATGATTTATATTACCCTTCTTTTGCAGCAATACTGTAAACTTACATCTTTTAGTGGTAATCTTATTTTAGCGGTTTTCGCTCTTGAAGCATTGTGTTAAATTATAATTGTGATTATCACATTTTCTGTGTACTGATATCCTATAGGAAATATATATAACGCTAATTGTTCATTGCGCTAATTTGTTATAATTTTGAAATGCGTGAAAATTTGAGTGCGCCAAAATTAATATATTTACAGCATATCTATTAGATATTATAGAAAAACAATTAAAGTAAGCAAACAAAGTTCTGGCTTGTATTGTTCCTATTCAATGTTTTTGTGTCGATAAAGCCAAACTTTTCCCATTTTTCAGTAATTTTTGACTGTAATGCTTGTTGACAAGCAAAAGCCATCAAAATATCACATAAAATTCAGTTGGGTGTACAACATTGAAAAGTCTGGGAAAATTGGCATCATGCATCATCAAACAAATCTGTCTCATGGTTCACCAAGAGAAACAAGCAATACGATTGTCCCCTACCGGCCCACGCTAAAAATAGTAACAGTGACCTTGACCTAAAAACTCTGTTTATTTGGTGTGTGGTTTATTTTGTTTAACGTCCTATTAACAGCAAGGGTCTTTTAATGACGTACCTGGTTTTGGAGGTGGAAGAAAGCCAGAGTACCTGAGGAAAAAAACCACTGACCTACAGTCAGTACCAGGCAACTGCCCTATGTGGGTTTCAAACTCGCAACCCAGAGAGGTGGAGGGCTAGTGATAAAGTGTCCGGACACCTTGACCATTCGACCACCCAAAAACTCTGACACTTAAACTTGATCTGTAGCTAATCATTCTGAAGTCACATACCAACTTTCACCAACACACCTTGAAGCATATGGCTTTGAAAAGTACAGAAAACTGATTGGACAGACAGAAGGACAGACGGAAAGGAAACCTATATATAGTCCCGCAGCTCTCACCACATGACAAACACCTGATATTTTAACACCTGTGGCTGTACAACACACTTACCTATCGGGTGAATACAGAAGTTAAGGATGATCAGCCACAGGGCATCCAACATAGACTTCACATCCTTGTCCAGTAGATCTGAAAGTAAAATTGGAAAATTTGTTTAAAAAAAAATTACAATATGATCTTGATACCTTTCTTCAATTGAGTCAGTACATGTATGTCCATTCATTGATAGGGAACTGTGGATTCAGATGGAAACATGAACATATATAAGACTCTGCCTCTATAAAGTGTGTTTTTTTTAATGTTTTAACGTCTTATTATCAGCCAGGGCCATTTAAGGACGTGCCAGGTTTTGGAGGTGGAGGAAAGCCGGAGTACCCGGAGGAGACCACTGGCCTACAGTCAGTACCTGGCAACTGCCCCATTGTTGGTTTTGAACTCGCAACACAGAGGTGGAGGGCTAGTGAATAAGTGTCGGGACACCTTAACCAGATTTGGCCACCGCGGGCCCCACACAGAAGATGGATGATTATAGATGAACGAATGGTCATATAAAAAAAAAATCACATCATGAAAAGGTATTGGGTCACCTGGCTGACCACAGGGGTTTTTCCCGGGTACCGAGTTTCCACCCACAGCAAGACCCCTCGCGTGCGTCCATCCGGGCCAACAAACGTGACTGATGTACGTTGATTTAACTTTTTTTGCAATTGTTGTAAAATAAATAAAGTTTACATTACAGGTAGGGAATAACATTGTATCCTTACCCCATCTACATACAGAGAGCCAAACAGTTACATAATGGTTTTATTGGCAAAGGAGGAAAAATTACTTAACAAAGATCCAGGATTATATGATTCAGATCTTTAAACAAAAACCCAGACTAGAGTACTGCAAATATCAAACAATATGTATTTCAGAACCACGCGACCGAACAGCTTGATGTCGATATCCTTCAAGAAAATCAATGTCTCCGATACGACTGTACCAGCGGGCTACTTGTCTTTTAAAGCATGCACATGTGCATGATATAATCTATAGGTCATAAAGGTCATTCTGTGATACAAACTGTATGTACAGTACATTATACCTTATCAATATGTTAGACCTAGTAGCTGTAAGCAATTGTTCGTACATATATTATATACAAGTACTTTTTTTGGCAATTTGGATATATACTGTAAGTTTAAATTATCTTTTGTAATTTATATAGTGTTAAATGAATAAAAAAATACCTGTTGACAGGTTTTAATTACTTACAAAAATTTTTCAAGAATGAAAATGATTTGGGCTTTATTTCAAGCACAAAAAGATTATTATTGAAGGAAAAATAATTTAAGATATATACAAGGGCGTAGCTGGACTCTTGATTAAGCTATTATCGAAAGTTTTGGAAAGTTTTGAAGTTTTAAAAATATTAAAATGGAGTTCAAACAAATTTAAGTCGATGGTCCGGCTTTTCCCCCAGTAAACTTTAGTTTTCATTTCTGTTCCCGATGTATCAGTGTAACTACCGTATTTGACCTAATAAGGGCGCAGGGCGCGGGTAATTGACAGTGGGGGCGCCCTTATTAAGATTAGTTATTCTGAAGTTTTATGAAACAGACTATACCTTATAGCAGAATACCCAAGGTTGTGGAAACGGTAAAATATTCAGTCATAAAAATATTCCAGATGAAGATATCTATTCATTATCATATATTAAGCTTAAACATCACTTGAATACTCCTGTAAACTTGTAAACCATGTCAGCTGATCTTTAGACCAGAGAACGTGTGTTCCACCATTTATGTTCAAATGGAACTCTTTTGTGTTCTATTTATAGAAACAGGGGATTTCCCAGATCATATCAGACATCGTTTTCTTTGACCTCATAATTGATTTACAATGTCTTTTACCAGCTTTCTGTTCTGAACAAAAGTTATTTATCAACAAGAATGAAGTCTTTACTTTATCTTCAAATAAAGATGGTAAGTTATTATTTGTATGTGTGTTTAGTTTTGGGTGCTCTTTGCACTGACATGTCATCTGTAGCCGGTAGGAATACACAAAATGTGTTCCAGTTACTTAATTTGCTGAAGAAAATTGAACACATAAAGTAGCAAAATATTTCACATGAATTATTACTTTTGAACACCATTTTGACACTCAGTCAAAGATTTATTTCCTTGAAAAAAGGTAGGGGCGCCCTTATTAGGGCAGGCGCCCTTATTAGGTCAAATACGGTATATGGTTCTACTGTGTATACAAGGTGCATTCGACTTCATATTGATACAATTTGTTTTTATATGCAAAATGAAGTGGATTCACCTGCGTACAGGTAGCTACGCGCCGGATATATAATTCCTGAAATTCTGTTTGCCTGAATTTGTCAGCTTGAATTGATTACATACACTGTAAGCTGTCTAATTTATATAGTAAGGTGAAAACCGATACTTTTATTGATACCGAACAACGAACCTCTGATGTTTACTGTCAGAACAACTGTTAGTTTAGGTCTTTCAATTTGTAGCAGGTTTAAAATCCTACTATTGAATTTTAACTCCTGTGTATAATTATCTGAAATATGACCAAGACAGATAACAGGTTTATTGTCCATTTAAAAACTCTGAACACATATTTCTACAATACAGGCCATCCAATTATGATTATAAGTACTTGATCGAAAATTTCAATTATTTGAAATTATCTCTTATCTTATAAAAGTTGTAATAATTATACAGTTATGAATATATTATTTCTCTGAATTTGTATTTTTCATATATATCTTTATATTTTATATTTTTTATACATATCTAAGCAACGTACAAATAAACAAAAGTTCAGTCCGCCTGAAGAAGCCTGAGAGGGCAGAAAGGCCTTGCGGCAAAGTCTGTTTTTTGTTATTTTTTATACATTCACCTTCGCAAGGACAGATTTCAATTTCTTATATATATATTTGTACATGCATGTAGTTAGGGAAATGGAACATTCATTGATTAATAGTGTCTATGAGTTTTTGTATAAAAACTGAAAACAAATTCATTAACCACAATACATGTGCATTTAAAACCTGCAAACTTCCAGTTCTTCAGAATAATTTCAACACAAGATTAAAAACTCATTGAAATTCATTAAAAAATAATATATTCATCAGAATTGAAGAAAGCTATGTTATGATATACCGTATTTACCCTGAAATAAACCCTGGGAGTCAATTGTAATATAAATTTCTTCTCCGTGTAGGAGACAGATTTTTCTCTCACCCTGGACAGGGTTATCTACAATTTTACCGGTGAGAGATTTTCTTATCTCACCCTAGGGTTGAGACATGCTACACATGCTCTCAACAATTGCATTTCGTCACGTCAACAACAGTATGATGTCACGGTGACACTACAGGGATATATCACATCGACAATTCAATCACATCACATCAACATTCCCTTGCACTGATGTAACGTCCATATTAGATACATAAGATGGTAAACAGGGCAAGAGAAAAATAATCATCCACCCCCAAGGGGGCCAAAGATAATCTATTAATCACAGCTTAGAACATAATGAAATATAGCATTTGATAAGATTTTACTGAACTGCATTGAAAAAGCTTATTATACCAGACATGGGCTTATTTCTAAATAAGTACAGTAATGATGGAATATAAAGAAAAGATAACGATAAAAAAAATTGTAAAAGGTCACGAAAGCGAAGTTTCCAGCTCGTAAAAATGTTTACCTGTTTGTGTAATGCAAGCTTACAACCATGAATCTTCGATTTACGACACCCCACATATTAAAGTTTAAGTATATATTCAAATACATGTCTCCTATTGTTGGCTGCCATTATGATGGTAAAACTTCCGACCGACAAAAAAAAAATCTTGGCGCCCTCGAATGGCTTTTTGAGGGCAATATAATGTTGGGTGGGTTGATAGGTGACCTGACCCTAATATCTATCGGAAGTACCTTCCCTGTTAATACAGACACTTGTCAACACTTCAACAAGACATCGGGATGTTGACTTATGGCTTTTAATCTTGTTCATACATACACTTAGCTTCGGCTGGTTATTTTAAAAACATTTGGACATGAACTGTTTATATATATATATTCAAACAGTAAACATTTTGTTTATACACCAGCGAATTTTTATTTAGACAAGCATACCTTTAAATATTTGAAGACTAATGAAATGATCGAATATATATAAATATATATACAGAAAGTAATGTTTATCAAGAAAAATTCATTCATGCATTTGAATTATTTGAAAATGCTTTTAAACAACATAGGAAGGAACATTCATTAAAATTATTAGATTTAAACTTATATTTGAAAATCTTCCTGTAAATTTTAATAGATGTAGCTAATGAAATAAATATTTAAACTGTAACTGCACAAACATCTTCCATGTGGATAAACGGGAAAAACACAAAAACGGCTGATTTCAAAAAAGGGAGGTAACTCTTTGTGAAATATAGCATACACCCTTAAGTCATTTTTTATTTTATATTTTTGAGTGAATATAGGTCTTTCACTTCAATTTTAATTAGTACATGTTTTAAGTAAATCCAAAAGAAAATTCTAGACGTTTCTTTTTCTTTGCTACAATTTGATATTGATTTTTTACGTGGACTATTAATTCCAATACAAGTGTAAGTTGTGTACCAGAAATATCTAATCACCCCAGTTCTTTGTATATAAAGATCAAACGATAGAGACTAATGCAATATTCGGTCACATGCATTATTTACAAAGCTCTATCAAATGTTGACAGGTTTCTTGTACCTACTAAGGAGATCGAGTGACACCCTATAAGCTATGTACTATACTAAAAATCAATATATTGATTTCTATTGATTAAGATAGGTGTTGGTAGAATAAGAGACCTACAAACCAAGCATATGTATGTACATGTATTAGAAATATATAAACACAAAAACCCTGTTGTAAGAATTATTAAAGAAACACAATTTCTTACAAAAAAAATCACAATTTTTAAAAATATATAAGATATTTTAACCCTCAAAATATACAAATTCAGAGTAAAGATATTAAAGTTGAGCCAAAGCTACATCATACACTTGTTTTGTCCTTCAAGGACTCGTTCACCATATGATGCAAAGAGGCTGAAGTGTTGATGGAATTCCAAGCCATCTTCTAACTCAAGAGTGATTATACCTTTCATACCTTATGCTTAAAAAGAAAGTGTTAGCTGGTTTTAAATTCTCTCTCTCTTCTTAAAAGTCAAAAATACAAAATTTAGAGCTGCATGCTCTAATAGCTGCAAAAGCCCGTTATTGTCACCTGTGACCAAAATGTCCTTTGCAAGGCTAGAAAACAAAAGATATATAGATACTTGACACTTTTTACAAATGGAGAATTGTTTTTCCTTAAAATAATCATAAGCTCTTTTATAACTTCTAAACATGTTCAATTAGTTTAAATTTGATGAAAAAAATACACAAATAAAACTATATGAAATTTCTTCTCACCCATTAACAAAAGATATAAATCCATAGACGGTTGGAATTTTGTTCTCATTATTTCTGCTGCTGTCAAAAGCACATGCACAAAATGGCGCCACACGCTCAAAATTCCTATCACATGTACTTCTGAATACTACCTTCCAGAACTGAATATCTCATCTGAAAAATCTATGCTATTTGTGATCTCCACATGAAAATTACACATAGATCTAGAGTTATACCTGAATCAAATTCATATGAGGCTCTTATTTAATACCGTAAAAGAAATTACTTGACACAAAGCTCTTGAACCTGTAAAGACTTAATAAAAGTTTGGCACTATGTACATTTTGTATTTTGACCTGACAATGGTAAAGTATGCAGTATATAAGTGTATAGGCCTATTATAAACCACAATTTCAATGTCCACAAAGCATTTCTGTCTTAAAAATTGGATTTGAGCTTGGACAATTCTTATGGTCAAAGCTGAATTAGAAAAGAGAAACTTCTGCCAACTTGCATTTTGAATATTAAAATCATGACCTGGGTTTTTCATGAATATTCATATCCTGTTATGAATATTCATAGTGTAAAATTCACATATTATCTTTGACTATTATTTAAATATTGCGGGTATAGGTTGATGATGCTGCGTGTACTCAGGAGACCTATACATGTATGTATATAAGTATTCTGTTTCTTATAGCCAAATAGGTCTGAGTTTCTAACTCCTCTCAGTTTCTAACGGCCATAATAATACTCAAATACCACTACTCATATCTATAGCCTGTCATACCCAAACTAGATTATATTATCACTGTTTTACATGGTAAAAGCCCATGCTCAGAAATAAGCCCGCCCCATTTTTTTCACATTTTCTCTGTATCTCGGAATTACTTTTTTACATGGTATTAAGCCCATGCTCAGAAATAAGCCTACGCCATATTTTTTCACATTTTCTCTGCACATAAGCCCATATTCAGTGAAAAGCCCACTCCCTTCTTTTCACTACATATATAGGTCCTTAATTCTGAATACACCCATATCCCCTACTTTTGAATTTCCAATCCCATTAAATTCCCAATAATCTTCATTTAAGGAAGGAAGATTTGAGCAACACAGGTTGCGAACATGCTGCATTCAAAGACACATTAATATACATTACGTATATCTCATTTGATTATTTTTTTTAAAAAGGTAAAAAACTATATAAAGTTATTGACAATGTTTTTAACTGAAGACTAGATCAATATATTATGTATCTATCCCATAAATAAGCCCCCCTCCCTTAGTGTAAAAATTGTAAGTATTAAGGTCTGTGGAGGGATTTATCTGTGAACCATGTACTTTTCAGCAAAAATGTTTAGAAGGGGGCTTATTTGTGATAAATATGGTATAAACATTTAAATCGGGTAATTATCTAGTCAGTTAAATTCTAAAACTTGGTCAACAAATTATGAATTAAAGCTACAACTATAGGATTTATGCTGCTAATTTTACACCTTCAAACATTCAGATAATATTGTAAGTTAAATTAATTTGTGGATCAAATTTCAATTCATGGGTCAAATTTTACTATCCTTTAAATTCACTATTTAATGCTTGAACTATAAAACAGTAATAAAATTCTGGCTTATTGACTTAAGATATAGATATGTAATTAAACTAAGAACGCCCAGGGTCATATAAAATTTACAACTGTATACTATACACAGAGCCCTAAGGGCCTTTTATAGATTTCAATATAGTAGCCTTGCAGTTTTATCATAGGGTATGTTTACAATCTTGACACACTTTAAAATTATTAGCTATTGCAAGCCTTATCCTGAGTATGTTTGTCGATTTATTTTCCAAATCTATACAAGTTACATTGATAGCCAGATAGCCAGACCATACAACAAGTTTAAATGCCAGATAAAGAAATCATTTCCTATAGACAAGCACCTGTGACCAAAATCTATGTCCAGTTATCTTATTAAAAAAAAAAGATTTGTCATCTTACGATCAGCACAGCATCAATTGTATCTAGCTCCTATTCAACTTATTTTCATAAACATCAAACTTTCAAAAGAAATGTTTTTAATAATTTTTGAAAATTGTTAAATTTTGATGAAAGTATATTCATAACTTTTGCCTAAAATTGGTTAGAATTTTGATAGATTTGATACATTTTTTCATTTAATTAAGTTAAACATGCTTTGGAAATCATATACCTGCCTGATTGTTATTTCTTTTCTATAATGACAATATCATATAATTTTGATAACTATAATGTACTTGTAATAAATATTTATCCAATTTTATCTAAATTTTAAATAAATCAATACAATTATTTATCAGAATATTTGTAATCACTTTAAAAACATTCAACAAAACCATGAGTTTTATTATCAATATACATGTACAGTCAAACTTCGATGTTTCGAAGTTCAAGGGACTAACAGAAAAACTTCGATACAGCGGGACTTCGAATTATTCATGGTTGACAATAGATCGATATTTTCTTGATAATGACCATATCTGTTAACGTTACATGTCCTCAGTTAGCTGCGATAACGTAGCTCTAGACGACGGACGGACAATTTCTGACAGCCGGAGAGCAGTGTAGGCAGGGTATGAATATTCGTTCTAGTCCTCAGTGTCTTCGTGTTGATCGTCGCCTGTCAGGCTCACATCGAAAAGTTTAGTTAATTTATACCTCAAACACAACAAAATATACATTCTTTTCATTAATTATACCTAAGCATTTGATTAATTAAACAAAATATGTATCGGTTACAAAACACTCCTATATCGCGTTTAACAGATAAAACAAAAAGAAGTACAATGCACACTTACGTAAGTCGTTAGGCTTTTTTGCTAAAGACACGTGCGTTTACGTTATGTGCATATAAAATACGGAATGCCGATCGGTTGGAGAATGCATGATTGAATGACAAATAATCGATTTACTTGGATATTTATGTATAAGTTTGAAACGTGACACTTTGAATATGAGTGAAGCCATCGCTAATTGTTTGTGTTTAAAATTGGTCCGGTTGTTTTACAGTTCCGTAAAATTTACTCACCGACCGCTGATTTCAATGGCGGCGGAGATTATCAGAGACGACTACCGAAATGTTTAACCGGAGTGATTAAATGTCATGGCTTCTAAATACACTTTTTATCTATCAATTTGGTCTGATTATTAATAAACCCCATGACCAGGAGTGACAACACACGCTATCGTTATCCCTATTGTCAGTCAGGGCATTTGGGGGAGAGGTGTGAAATCTTGCCGCAGGGGTCACGACAAACACCTGTCCAGTGGTCAGTACAGGTAAATTTTTTGTTCGAATCATGAGATGTCAATTACCTATAATATCATAGCTAACGGGTCATGAAAAAAGTTCGATACATCGAAAACTTCGATTTATAAAAATTTGAATCATACATAGTTTCGTTAGTAGTGTTATATAGTGAGAAAATTCGGGACCAAGCAAAAAGTTCGATACAGCGAGAAATTCGAATCAACGAAGTTCGAATCATCGAGGTTTGACTGTATTGATAAATTGAATGCTATATGTCCATACTGCATATTTTATTTTCAATAATTTACTTTTTTTCCAGTCAAAATTTACTACCTGCAGGTATCCACTAAAACAAGCATGCTGAAAGTATATATATATATTGCTGAAGCAATACATGTCTCCTACTGGCTCCGTAAAAAAATAGTACCAGTGACCTTTATCCAAAAACCCTGAAACTTAAACTTGATCTGTAGCTACTCATACTGAAGTCGCATACCAACTTTCACCAGCACACCATGAAGCATGGGTGAGAAAAGTGAGGAAAACTGAGTGGACGGACAGACAGATGGACAGATGGACAGATGGACAGATGGACAGACGGACAGATGGACGGGGAGGAAACCTATAGCCCCCTGGTGAAACTGGTAGGGGATTGACAAAATCACCAAAAAATATTTCAACACAATTACTGCAGTGAAATTTTCGACTTTATAGATTTCTGCAAAATGGTTTATGACTATCGAAACCTTAATGACATTTACCACAAACTTAGATGAAATGAAATCTCAACGTTCCACTTTAACTATGGTAAATAGTATATTACTGTATATATATATACAGTGGACTTGTCGCTGTATAATCAGTCGCTGATAATTCCGACGACTAATTTGTTTTCGATGGTTTAATTCTATAGTTCTACTAGGTCAGCAAATCTAGCAATGTACATTATGTGTATGAACAAGTGTTAGGTCTAAAATTTTATGTATATTACAGAAGGACTTTGGACTGAAATAGTTAAGGTCAGCTTAAAATTTACAGGTCAAGATAACATGTATTTATGTACCAGTATGATGTGTACATGAAACATGCACAACATGAAAAATAAATTTGTATAAAATTCAAGATTACGATTGCTTAAAAATCAAAGTTCTTCGAGAACTAAATCCTGAAAATTCTTAATTCGCCTGCAAAAATGAGCTGGTGTTATGAAAATGTTAGCTTTATATATATAGTGGTATGTGACAGATAAAAAAGGGTGAATTGAAAGGAAGCATGCAGATGTACATTATAGCCTAAATATTTGAAGAAAGTAGAACAAAATTGCATCATTCCAGTATCATAAGAATATATAGCCAAACATTAACAGAATTATATTAATATTCCAAAACTATATCTTCAAAGGGAAGCATCGATACATAAATAGATACTAGATTTTACTTTAGAACATAACTGAACCATGAATTTAACTTCATGAATGCAAATCAATACCATTATAAATTTCAATTAACATTGAATCTCCCTTTACAATTTCATTTCAAATTATGTCCAAATTAGCTAGGCTAAGCAATGAAACTTAAATATGTTTATATTGGGTTTTTAACTAACAGATTAATATCTTAGAATATCTAACAGTTCTATTCTTGCTTTAATATTATTAAAGTTCTTGGATAAAATTGAAATACAGGCATATAGTGAAAATCTGAGGTAAAATTGCTTTTGAATATTCGACAAACTAATGTTTCTTAAGACCTGAATCATAATATTTGGGGTCATGTTAAAACATGAACTTTGCATTCTACGTTCCTTATACAATTTTAAAATACCACTCATTATGAATGAGTGTAAAATATGTTGATTACTTCATTATGTAAAACTCAAACGAAATTTGACTAATTGAACTGACCTACTTTTTCTACCTGAATGGAAACTTTACATAAATACATTGTATATATACATAGGGCAGTCTAAAATCTCATTTGCATACTCCTTTTAAAAAATTGAAAGATATGTACAAAAGTTAAAGCAAAAAGTCTTACCATGGAATATTGGAAATTTTAAGCCATGTCAATGAAAATTCATATCAGCTCCTTGCAAGGTCGAGAATAGTCAGAATATATATATAATAGTACTGTATATATATATGTACACAATTCCAATCTTCCTTATAGTACTGGCAAAGCTGTCGGCAAATACTACGTTATGCCAAGTCTGACTTAAAAATCCATTTAGAATGTGACTTATCTGGTGTAAAAAAACTGCACTAGTATAGTCAAACGCCTTTTGTATTTTAGTATTTGTATAATCCTAAACTGAAAGAATTCTTACGGCAGGTAATAGGTATATAGTGTTAGAGACACACCTAGGCGTCCCGCCACAATCAAACTTAATTTTCAAAGCATTGTCAACTTTAAAAATCCACAATTAAATTCAACATATCTTTTAATAATATTTGTCTAAATGAAAAAAATGTTTTTTAATTCAAAATATTTCATATAGGATAATTTTCAAGTTATCTTTATGATAAACATTTAATACTTCTTAAAAAAAGATATTTCATAATTTAACTATTAAACGATCATAAAGCTAAACAGAATTTTTACCTAAGGTATGGTTGGGCATGTCCGAACTAATACAATAACTTATAATGGTTGATTAAGGAATTAGTTAAAGCCCTTTGGAAAACAATGGCTGCGGTAAGTGTTCTTAAGGTCAGATGATATAAATTTATTTATTTATTATAAAGTGTGGAAGAAAATTCTTCCTGTTCAAACTTTCAATATCTTTTTTTTTTCTTTTTTGCTTTTTTGATAAATATCTTAATAAGATCAACAGAAAACCATATGTTGACTTTATTTTTATACTCCAATTTTTATGAATATTTACCACATGGAACAAGCATTCTAACAAACATTTTGATTGAAAATTTTATCAACTAAATTGATGGATAGAGGCTTGAGAGAGGATTTCCGGGTTTCCTTTATGGCCCTGTTTAAACCTGCCTGATGAGCCAATAAGAATAGATTTTCAACACGAACAATGTTTGCGAGGAGAGCCGATATGTCCATGATCATCTTAGGAATCTATAATTGCAAAAAAGCTTAACCGTGAAGACCTATATATGAGATCCTCAGGTGATTTACCTACCCAAGTTAACGAGTTTTGGCACCTTATACAGGTAAGTATATACATATACAAGCTAATTGCCCAATATCATGTAGTTGATAGACTTGAAGTTGTATAAAAAAAAAATGTGGAGATCCCAGAGGGATCTTTGGGCTCACCAATGAATGGTCTTTTTTGCTTCTTTCCTCTCTTCATTACAAGGAGAAAACTTTCGTAAGAAGTCTAAGAAAAATCTAAGAAGATTTTTCTGAGGAAATATATCTCATTTGAAAGATTTGTTTTTATGTCAATCTGGTTTTTTAAAATAATTTTGCAGTTGACAACAAAACATAAATAACATTAATTTTGGTAAACACATCAACATTTAACTGTGATGTTCGTTATTAAACAATATGTCGTACAGAATTTATTTTTCAGGAACCATCAACTCACCTTGAGTACTAAAAGAAACCTTAACTCCATTTTTGCGCATGTGATCAATTGCAGCTTGGATGTATTCTTCTGGCTTTTCAGAACCACTCAACTGAAAATTAAATATCACATTTAAACTCTCTTTATCAATGTTATAGTATAAGGCTAGAAAGAAAACCAGACTCTTTCCTACTTGGTGTCACAGATGATAGACAACCAATGGGTCTTAATCTAGTAATTCTTTTGATTAAGAAATACATATCTCTGCAAAGACAATACAAACACATTCCAAATTGGGAAACTTGTAGAACCTTTATTAAGAATTATAGAAGTTTAGATCTATATTCGGTCTACAATCTTCCAACCAGTATGACTCAAAAGACCCGGCAGAAGTGGGAAAGTGTCCAATCTATCCTTATCTAAATCTAACAATTTCAATAATACAAGTCATGGAATTTACTGATGAAACTATATGTAACATGATGTAAATAAAATGTTGAAATGAATGTTGCAATGGAAAATTAAAAATTGAAAAAAAAAAAAAAAAAAAACATTTAAAATGAAAATTGTGAAAAATCTAGAAAAAAAAAGTTCTTCCTGCAAAAAAAAACTGGTACAAATATGTATTATATTGTAATTTATTTATACATTTCAAATTAATGTTTAATTTTTTGTAGTTCAATGACACAACTACATAACACAATTTGAAATGAAGGGAAGCCTCAGGAATTTAGAAAAGAAAGATGTGCAAGGGGAAATCAAGACCATTTTGGGGACCTGACCTATGACACAATGTCTCATCTATTTATTCAATCAATTCATGAATCTGGAATCATATATTTTCAAATATTTTCCATTGTGCAAAATGAAATTAACATTTTCAATAGGAATATCTTTCCAATGAAAGAATAAAGGTAGGCTTTTGTGTCATTTATTGATTCAACTTAATTCATACTGTATGTCGATTGCCAAAAACATTCTTTTTGCGATTTCTTAATAAGATCTGACATGAAAATGAAATTTATTTGACATAAATATAGTTTCCATTAAGACCCAATCTTTAAATTTCAATATTACTACACAACATGTAATATAGTTGATTCTAGTTGTTCATAATTATGTCCAATTTATTTTCATTTTCAATAAATTGCTTATCAGCAAAATGGAATTCTTTTTTATTCAATGCCAAATAATTTCAATTCAAAATTTGCTAATCAGCAGAAATGTTCTCTTGCCAATAAATTCAGGCAAATCAAAGCAACATCAGCTTGAATTGCAATCTTACTTAAAGACATCCTTATTAAAAATTAAGATATAAGATTTTTAAAAATTATTAAAAACTCTTGCTAAATTATAAATTTTTATCATATATATTTTATCGTGAAAACAAATTCAAAAATTTAATCTTTGAACAATTTCAAATAAATACATTTCACAAATCAAGCTAACAAATATTTTCCATTTGGTTGTATGCTCAGTGTGCCACAAATGCCTGAGTTCCGATATTACACCTAATGTTATATTAATCACTATACCAGTAAAGAATTCTACCTGCCGTCAATGAATACCTGGTCGTGGTTGGAACGTTACGCTACAGTTGAGCGAAATACTGAACTTACTGATGCAGCATACCACCAGTAATCTACAAAGCGTAATTGATTGAAGTCTTGTTAGCTTTTAAAACAATTCCCATTTATTTATTTATTTATTCATTAAGGCATAACAGCTGAGAATCTGATTATTTTCAGTACTATATTATTTAGAACCCTCATAAACCAGATATTCATATACATGTATAGATACAAAAAATGAAAGTCTAAAAGCACATTTTGTTTATTTATATGTCTAATATATATATCAAAATATGTAGGCATTTCAAGTACAGAATGTACAGTATTAAAATAGAGCTAGAAAACACCAAGAAAAAAAGTTTTAATAAAACTGTTAAAATTTTCTTTTTCTTTTCTTCTTGTAATTAAAATTATTTGGATATGTGGACTTTTAGGCTATGAAGACTTCTACGGTTAGACAATTTAATTTATTTGTAGCAGCAAAAATGAATGTAAAATCATACCATCATGCAATCACCATAGATTCACAGCAATGTTGTACAGTAGATATATGCAGATTTTATGCTATGCTCATATTTACCATCCAAAAACTTTTTTCACATAAACAGATAATTCAAAATATTTCTCAAATTGCAAGTTGACTAGACTTTTTTTGGCAGGGGTACTTTCTGACAAGGGTTTGGAAAGTAAATGTTTGAATTTACATTGATGAATAAATGATGACTTAGGCATGCTCTGTAGGGTCAAGTATGTATGACTGCCACACACAAATCAATACTTCCACCTGATGTCGAAGAAGTACGGAGTACTATTAATTAGACCAGATTACTAGCCTGCAAATTTTAATCACAGAAATTGTACATCCATATTGATCATGAGGATAAATGATGTATGCATGTGTTCTGTCATTATTAAGGATATCTACACAGAAAAATCAATGCTTTAGCGGCCATTAACTTTGAGTGGAACAAAGCAAAATCCATTGGCTATACATGCAAACCTCCATAATTCCATAATGGTACATACATGCTGTGTTTTGTATTCTAAGAGATCTTTTTATGCTAGTGCAGTGAACAAAAAAAAAAAAAAAAATGAAGATAACACAATGTATCATTTGCCATGGTGTAAAATTTGCTCTGAATATCAAGTTCTCTGCAAATTATTGAAATAATGTGAACAGTTTCAACTGAAGTAGCTGCAAAAATGACAAAATTTCTTTCAAATCAAACAAAACCACTATTTATGTTAACTTTTTCCCTTCCGATTTCATGCACACTCCTGAATCAAATGATTCCAATTATGCTGTACACACAAAAAGTAAGTACAGCTAGTGAATTTTTAAACGGCTCTTGCCTAGGGATTTGATTTCAAGGAGTTTTGATTGAGATCCCCCAAAATACTTCATTTGATATTAGTCTCATTTTCTTTTTACTTTTTTGCTTTGTAATTTTTATTTTCTATTTCATGACAAAATTTGACACTGACAGCTAGGACACATGTTTTTTTAATTGTTTTCCTCATGTTACCAGATATTGTGTGATGGTTGTTTTTCCAATAGTTTTCCAAAATATCATAAAACAATTCATATTCTTGTATCAACATCATCACTCACCTGTTGCTTCCTGACCAGCCGTGCGCTACGGTCCAGATTATCAATCAGCTGACAAAGAACTACTCCTTGTTGAATCTCCCCAATATCTTTCATTTCCTGGCCAGCATCACGAAGGACGCTATTGGCCCAACTCAAATACACCTACAATTTTCAATATTAGTTTAAATTAGTTTAATTAAGTCTAATATTTTATTATTGAATTTTAAATATCACTCTCCAAGAAAATAATACCTGTACATGGAAATAATGTTTTGCTAAGATGTTCAACTACAGTAGTTCAGTGAAATTCAAGTCCTTAAATGACCTTAGCTGTTGATAGGACATTAAAACAAATTCACCAATCTTTAGAATTCGCCAATTAATGGTCATTAAAAAGCCTGTAAATGAAAATAATGTCAAAACAATGTATAATAGCTATAGTGTATTAATAAAAAGAATTTATTAGTGCAAATAAGACTAAGAGCTTAATGATAAAAGATTGAAATCATTTCCATGTAATAAAGATGCTTTACACTTCTACACCATAAAAATGAAATAAGCACTTTTCAGCATAAAAATAAAAGTGTTTTACAAATGATTTACTTCTTTATATTCTAAAAGCTATAAAACTAAGTTCAACAAAACAAGGAAGTGCTACAAATCAATATTTGACAATGTGGATTATCAGTGATCAAATACAAATGTACATAAATGTATGAGCTTTTTAATCATAAAGCATATGTACAGTTATACCAATCACACAGGGTTATAAGTGACAGTTTACTTAATTCATACATTAATTAGTGTACAGTTAATCACCTCAAAATATGCATAAAAATGTATCAACTGAAATGAAAACAACACCAAATTCCACAGTCAAAAAAAAAGAAAAGTCTCGAGAAACATTTACTGTAGAAATCCATGCAATATATCAAAATCCAACATGATTAAGGCACAAACATGAACCATTTTTAGAGTTTAACAAGTAGGTAGGTAAAACTTGGTGAAATCTTACTTGGGAATTGGTTGATTAATATAATTAAGACATATATTAATTAATTTTCAACATTGTTATTCATACATTGTGCTGGTCAAGGTGCTTTTGGGATCATTCTTAATGATAAAACGTGCATGCATTTACTTTCTTCCATTTATAGTGACATTTTTACCTTGCGTCTCCCCATGTTGGAGTAACTTCCATTTGTTGTATGTCACATTTTTTCTGATCGTAAGAAAAATTCCATTAATGTTTGTATCACCTGTCCATGATTGCTTTCACATGCTGAACTGACTGACATGTATAAACTTATTTTAGCCTTCATTGATTAAGCGGTCAAAAGTATATTGACAGGTACAAGATGGTCACCACTTACAGACATGAGGGATTATAGCTTATAATTAAGAAGCTTGGCCTCTCAAGCATGGCACTCATCACTAGAGAACAATTGTTAGCCCCTACTTATTTTCACACATTGACTCCTTAATGCAGAAAAGTCTATACAGAAGTCAACAAGCAGAAATAATTACTGTGTGTAATTAACAGTATTATATATATTCATAATGTACAAGACATGATTTCAGTTCAGTTAAGTTCTTAACTACTTTGTAACTTTCAGCAAAGTACATTTGTAGGTGATGTTCAAAAAATTATAATTATATAAATGATGACAACAATAGAAATTAGACAAATTGAAGAAAAGTACACAAATAAATATATATAATTTTATTTGATTTTAAAATTAACAGATATAATGACATAAGTTCTCTATTTTACATCCCTTTAGACTTTTTTTTTATAATTCAATTAAGATAAAATAGTAAAAAGATAAGATAATTAAATTCCTTTTCTTAAAAATACTTTTTTCTATCAAATGTGCATTGTGCATCATATTTATTACAAATAAAACGTCAGACACATTATTTTCACAAAGGAATAGTCAGTGATGCAAACTGAACTGAAATTAATTTTAAGAAAACAAATTAAATAAACCATTGCAAAGCCGATCTATTTTTTTTCATTTGAGTGATTGAGCATAAATACAAATTATTTAAAGTAAATAAATTATGTTATTAATTCAATTTTGTTTTCACACCACTGTTCGCTGGACAAACAGTCAAATCGAGCGAGATCTAAATAGGCATATCCAGTGCCCAATAAACCTATAATGGGCTCAAGGGGCGTCTATGATATCCTTGTCTGCTCCGTAGCAACAAGTTTCAACTTGCATTTTCAGCACCGGTTTCTATTTTCTCCAATAAAAGTAAAATTATGCGCTAAAATTATTCAAGAAAGTAATGATAATTACATACCTGCAGAACTGACATCGTTCGTGTGACTTTTATCCTTATTAACTTCTCTCCATCTTCCTTTTCGCGAAAGTGAAAGTGTCAGTGACGTGAAAGTGTCTCACTTGACCGCCATTTGTAAATAATAGGCGAAGATAGGGCAAGTACGCTTGCGCAATTTGTCATCACTTGTTATTTCCAGTTCCGGTATCAAAGAGCGCCAACAGATAGACGATCTGCGGATTCTTAAAATTAAAGTTATTACCGTTCATTAATTTCCGACCACTGAATGCGAATTGAATTTTAAAGACTACAGTTACAGGTGAGATTAGGTAAGTATCCAAAAATGAAGGCAGAATAAGCTGTCAAAGCCATCAAATCCTGCAACCGGCACAAAACTGCCGAATATCTCCGGCCGTTGAACTTCCATGTTCACATTTCTGATTTTAGTTACTTTTCAATCTGCAGATATAGTTTACGAAGTCAAATACAACAATGGTTTTGCGTTTATGGCAAGGATTTCTAGTTAATGTTTGACATCTACAGCCAGGCTATAAATATGTTGGCACAATTTAAATTGAATTGGAATTTAATCTAAAGATGTGCCAAAATAGGAGTTCATTGTCTTTGTAATTATATTAATTTTGATAAATGAAGCATGCTCATGTGAGATATATAATATAACTGAAGTTTTGTGCTTCTTTACAAAATGATACTCCATAATGTATGGCTTTGGTAAGGTGTTTAATTAGGACAATTGTTTAACTCAATTAAACTTTACTTCAGCAAAGTACAGGTACATATATATTTATATGAATCACAGTGTTCACATATTTTTCTAATCATATATATTTTAGATTAAGAAGTTAGAACTGTGCTTCAACAGTTCCATTAGCATATATACATGATCATTAGATAAAACAAAAGTATTTTTAGATTGATTGATACATGACATGTTTCCAGAAAATGCCAATGTGTATATAGTTTCAAATGTTTATTGAATACAGCTTGAAGAGATAGAGTGTGATAGGTAATTGTACAATTATTTTAATTAACTTTCTAGAGTTGACACATAAAATCTACCTGAGTGGCTTCCTGAAGTGTATAGTAAAATGTGATATAAAAAAAACGAATGAAAATTTAACATAGTACCGTAATTTAGTTTGTTAGGCTCTTAACAAGAAAATGGTGCAGAAACTATATATATAGACAGTCCTTTTTTTGGCATAGCCGTATAATATTCTTTTGGCCTTAAGCTTTGATATAATGCGGCAGGTGGCTTACTAGTCAAGATAAAGTACGTATATATATATATACTGTACATGTATATATATATATACGGTATGTGATAGGTCAATGTATACGTAGCTGTAAATTTATGCAAAATGCAGATGTGCAGGTAAAAACGGAACAAAGTTAAGATTGACTGCAAGCTGAATAAATGGGTTTTTCTTTTCAAATGACACATTGATAAAATTATATTCCTGATTCAAATGCTATCACCAAAAATGATTCAAACTGATATAATTTTGTTATCCGTGCTGAAATGCATTAGTTCGTTGATTTATTTCACCAGCATTAAATCTATGCCGTTTATCTTTTTAAAGTAATTGTAACCATGTATAAACATGCAATATGCAATTCACAATCTTTCTGAATCATGAATGTTTTATGGCAATTGGTAAGCAGCAAAATTAAACAGAAAAGCAAAATTCCTAATATTGTTCAGTGCTCCAGATAACTTTAGAGCTGCGAGTCATGATGTCCTCCCTCTGACGAAGGAGGGGGAGTAATCCGGATAATTTTGAGGTCATTGTTCACATATGCTTATAAAATAAACAACACAACACTTTACTTGTTTGTTTTCTGTTCCTAGGCCTGCATACTTTACAAAATATGATATGTGCATCACTGTCACTCAAAAATTCCAGATACGAAACGAATGGCTTCAAGCTTTTGCCGTTGTTGAATGAATTTTGACAAGTTATTTACTTTTAGTTTTACAAATTAAATCATTAATAATTTTGTCTGTGATATCTTTGACAATAATCTGGCCTTCGTTGACAGATGATTTAGTTTTTTTTTTTTTTTTAAGTGTCGGTTACTGTCAGCAGACACCATCTTAAGCTTGTTGCCATTCACACAACGTGCCTCATGTCAATAGTGGTCCGAGTCAATTGAGCTCTTAGAAGTGCTTGTGGTCAGACTCTAGCGACAAACAACGCTTGGAACAAGTGTTGAAGCCATACATCTTGTTACGCCAGGCATTGTCAGTTGATAAAAATGTCAAGCAAATCACTATATGCTGTTAATTGTCAAAGGCGTAATGCTACATTCATGAGTTTTTGTGTAAGCCTCCATTATTTTCTAGGGTTTTTTTTTCACCCAATTTCAAGGCGTAAATTACGCTTGTACGTCACTTATCTGGGGGCCGGAGCACTGCTTGTTTGGTGAAACTGATAATATATCGAGGGTATATGGGTCTATTAATGAAAGTCTTAAGTATTTTGGAAATATTTTCCCTATAATATATGTGTTCATGTTTTTTTTGTTTTTTTGTTTTTGTTTTTTTTTTCAAAAATAGCTATTTGCATGGTTATTCTGAGATTCTGACAAATATGACTTTCATCTATGTGTATAGGAGGAGAAATGTAACAAAGACAACTGGAACAGTACTCCACTACACTATATTGAAGACTAATCTGTATATAGCTATAGGCAACTTCATAAGCTTCATGCTTCACTTTACAATTACATTTGGCTCAATGAGACTTCAAAATAACTAAAAACAACATTTACGAAAGTGACAAAACAAATATTTTCATTGTGTGTACAATATACAGCAGTGCACAGGTAACAATTTCAAATATTTCATACTTTAATAAAATCTTAACGTCAAACATATAAACAGGTATACAATAACAACATGTCTGTAAGAATCCAAAAGTCGAAGATGATAATTAAAAATTTGACATGAATTTATCTGCAGCAAACGATATTCACAAACATGCTTTCACAATTTACTTTCAGACACAATTCAATAGAAGTTTTATTGTTGAATCAATATTGTAAGCTGTCGGCAGTCTACCTCCAGAGTCAATGTTGGTACATGAGGCTCGACATGTCGAAGGAACATCCTGATCAGGATTCAGAATATGGTGGGAACTGTTGCCGAAGTTCAAGGATGTATCAACAAAGACAGAATTTCCTTTGCAAGTGAGTATTGAGTATGTTGCCAGAGGAATAGATCAACCAAAAAATGTCAGTTTTAGTCATTTATGTTAATTTACAGCTATTGCTCTGCTTACAGAGTCTAAGATCCTTGAATTGTTTTTCTACATCTCTCATCAGTATAACTAGTGTGCATTTCTGTGTTATTACAACAATGGAACTTTGGGTATTTGTCTCATATCGGGGATATTTGTCTCATTTTGGGAAGAAAGTTTGAATTGGGAAAGACTTTACGAGTAAACTGCATATTTTGGAAATTTGGCTTAAATATGGAATAATTTTGATTGGGAATGGGGCCCATTAAAAGTCCTAAAGAGCCTTCAGAAAAAAGCACAATATACCGGGGGCGGGTAGCTGTCTTGATCATTGTTACTGCTCCGTCACACAACATGCGTTTTAATACTGCTGTATATTCTCAATATTCATTGATCTATTCCAACTCCCAGATGATTACTTTTCAATTGGCAAAGCAGGAATGTCCTTGGTTCTGAACAAATCTAAAGTGAGAGTTTTAAACTGAGCACAAGTAAAGTAAACTTGAAAGTTACAGTATGCTCGCAAGATGCTATATAATACTAGTTAGACATTTACTATACATCAATCACATGACCGCTCTGCAAATTTTTTTCTTCTAATCATTAGTCCAGGGCTAATGGACACCAAAAATCCACTAGTCTGAACTAAAAATGTACTAGCCCAACAAATATAGGGAAATAATTAGAAAATTAATGATTTGATAAACAAAATATTCAGAAAGGCTCTTTTCATACATGTGAAAAGCTATGATAGTCATTATGATAATGGGAGGGTGTCAATTTGGCACAAATTTTAAATGACACCATATTATTCAGATTTATAACTATATAAGATTATTGCAAAGAATTTTAAGTTCCAAAGTGTGTCGAGCCCATGAATAGAATTATGCACCAATCAAAAGTGGCTGTGATCTGAAGACGGTAGCCTCCCTTTGGCTGAAACATGTCAGCATATAGGATGCAAATCAAACATTACATTTTGTACCAGATTCTGTAGTGTTGCCATTTCTTTGTATTACAGATGCACAAGGGTACATACCACAGCCACCAGCTTTTCATCTTGTCACACCGAACTACCATTCGAATATATCTACTATTTACTGGTATGTACAGTATATATACGCTTACCGGGGAATTCTGACCTCTACAGTTGGAGAGAGTTAGGTAGTTCATTTTTGCCTATGTATATAAATGAGTTCAAGTTCTTTAAGGCCTATAGGTATCATACTATGAGTAAAATTTTGTTTTAAACATATTTTTAGGAATTCTGTGTTTTTAAAACTTGCATTGCCTATCACAATAGATGTTTGATGTTAAGTCCCCAAATTTGGTTTACCCAGATTTCTTGTAATAATTTTTTTGCTTTCTTCTTCCTCTTGGCTAAAACATTATAACAGCAAAATGAAAATTGATGGAATAGACAAGTATAAATCCTGCTTTTATATAAAACAAAAACATTGGACATTGTCAACAAAATGGCCACCCAGAGGAGGTTTCTGATAAGTAGAAATTTAGATATTCTTTTTATACAATATTGGTGAAACTCCTTTTGTGATTGGACAATTCACAGGTTTATGAAAAAATTTTGGGGTACTCAATAGGAATATTAAACAAGCAAAGTACAGAATTGTCTGATTTTGATGGAATAAATGGAATAACAAACTGATTTCTATTTCTGGATTTTGAAAAATGGCTTTCATTTGCTGTCTTCTGATTGGTGAAAATTGAATGCCTGATTGAGCTGAAAATTAGTACTTAGGGGTTTTGAAAGATGCTTTAACACAATGATAATATTTTTGAAAAGCTTGTTCGCAATTGCCATGGTAATGAATTAATTTGAAATGGGGGGCTCTGATTGGTCAAAATGTAGATATTGTCAGATTTTGATGAAATTTGGTTTATAAAGGATTTACGATACTTTACAAGCATGACTACAACTTCCATTTCTGGATTTTGCCATTAAGATAAATTGCTAGCTTCTAATTTGTGGAAATTCATATGTTCAATTTCAATAAAATCATGTCTAATTAAATGTTTAATGACTACAAATGATATTGTGGTTTTAAGCTTCATTAGCAACTGCAGGGGTAGTTGGGAGACTTTTGTATGACAGGCTTCATTACAATAAACACTTGTTAATTCCGTCATTTCCTTGTTACTATACAGAAACACTTGAGGATCTTCAGCATCAGTCATCGCCTTCTTGCACCAAATCATCCATAAATCATGGAATCACAAGTTGACAACATGGGCACTCTTATAACTTGTGCACTACCTCAAAATTACCTGATCCAAAGCAAGAACAGGAAAAGAACAAAATTCGCAGAAGACGATAATTTCACAGCAGACAATAATATATTGTGTTTGTGTATCAGGATTTAGATACACTATTACCTGTCTGCTCCACCAACGAAACAGACACGACCAGGTTTCTTGTAAACAAAAACTAAAAATAAACATGAAAGGAATGGTGATCAGGACTTCATTACTGACAACATAAACATTCTGAAACTATCGGGAAATTGTATCATCACAGACTGGTTTTAATGAATATATAAGAGCATGAAAAACTTTGCAAAAACATCACAAAGGTAATTATATAATTGGATAGAATAACCGAAGATTATACATGTATGTCAGTTTGTAACAAGAGAAGGTGCAGTGGCGGCCATGTACCTAATTCAAACCTGGACGCACAAGAGGATCTTCAACAAGAACCGCCTTTTCATTTTGTCACATCACATCACCGTTCTGATATCTCCATCTCTGAAAAAGTCAATCATCCAGGCACAGTTTCTGATTTAGAGAAATACTAAGTGTACAGATTAAAAGACAATGACTTGGGTTTTTTTTTTATGTGCCAAAATTGTAAAATGTTTTTTGCCCAAAATGCTGAATTTTAACACACAAATCACATAAAGACAGCTTTGTTGAACTTTCCAAAATTTTGAAACACAAAACCAAAACGTTATTCAGAATTTCGTTGATGGAACAGACAATGTTAATATTCCAAAATAGAACCAGGAAATTTTTATTTTATTCCGAACAAAATTGTCTACGTGTATACCCCTGAAATGTCTTCATATGAACCACGGTACGAAAACCTTTGCAAAACAATTATTGACAATAATAATCAAAGTAGGTTACAATTAGATGAAGTTACCATGGATTATAAAATTATATCAATTTGTGACAAGATGTAGGTGGCGATGATGGACCTCGTGCATTTACTCATTATAAACCTGGAGGAGAGGTTGGATACTTTGAAGAAACTCGCATCAGAAAACAGACACCCCCTGGACAAGAACTACGACTGTATAGAAAATCAAGGAAATAGATTCCGACATCCAACCGACACCTAACAAAGTCATGACAGAGTTTACTCCGGGTATGGACAGACAAAATCACAAGAAGCAGGCCATTGGGGATATGAAGTTTCCTACTGACCATCTCCAGGTAGGATCAGAAAAAGGTGGTCACTCCTACCGATGTCCAATAGTCCAACCAAAAACACAGACTACTGTCAGAGACTGGTCAAGCATCAACTTCTGCACCATAGCAGCACGATTCAGGCTCTCTAGAGAGTTGTACTTTATACATGTGCTATTAAGGTAATGATATTATTTATATATATTAAGTTTATATAGGTACCTAAATAGTGGCAAGCTTAAAGGGGGATGTGGATTCTCCGGATAAAATTTAGTCTAATCACAGTTATATTTGACAGTACAAGCAGCAAGGTAGTATGCATGGCACCAGTATAGTAACACCAAAAGGTCAGGGTCAAAGGTCATGACCTCCAGATATGGCAGCAGCTACGTCATTTCAAAGGTCATGACCTCTAGATATGGTAGCAGTTAGGTCATGTATGATCATGTTTAAAGGTTATGACCTCCAGATATGGTATCAGCTACGTCATTTCAAAGTCGTGACCTCCGGATATGGTAGCAGGTATGTCAATTCAAAGGACATGACCTCCAGATATGGTAGCAAGTCTTACTTATAACGTAAAGTATCGGACTCCAGATATGGAGTCAATTGTATTTCATTGGAGGGTCTCAAATCAGCATAATTACAAGTGGTGGGCCGATTATCGATTATAATCGAAAATTACCAAAATACAGCGATAATCGATTGTTAAATTCATAATCGATTAGTGAAATTTCCATTGAAAATATCTCCGGTGAAAAGTGCGGCGTTTCCGGAATAAGTGCCCTGTGTTGGTTTCTGTGTTAGTCACTGTTCCGGTCACGAAAACGCTTCATGCACTCAAATTATATACAGTTATAAAGCGTCTTTTTAACTCATACGCTTGAACAAAATGGAGGCACATGAGGCGGAATTATATATATATTCAACCACCCAGGCGCGAGTACCTTAGATATGGAAATATTTTGGATTTGGAAAAGTAAAAAAAGGGCCTCCAAATAAAGAAAACCTCGATATGAAGGCGGCAGTTTGTCGCCTTCGCTGGTAGTCATATGCTAATAAAGATAAGTTGACGTATTTTTTGTCTCCCGTATGATGGCGTATCAAGTGACTTGTTTCAGTTTCAATTTGAATTTCAACATTTGCCAGTGATATTCATGCTAAATTAAACAAAACCATAAGTTACATACTGACTGGTCTGTTATGTTACAACTTTGAACAATGGCTTTAGTTTTGGATTACGTTGACATGTTTCAAATACTGGATTTCTGTACCAATTAATATGAGTATTATACAGATTGTGGATGGGAAATAATAACAACAACGTCTTGTATGACTTCTTCTATTTCTATTAATCTGGTATGTTCATTGGAATCTTGTTAATATTGTTTTAAAATTTTAATCATGAATTCAAAATACATTTTTTCAAATATCCATAATACATTTAATAATTAAGTCTGATTTACATATTATCTGATTATAATCGATCGGAAGGGGCTATCCGATTATGCCGATTAATCGATTATGAAATCACATCCGATTCCCAACACTAATAATTACAGTCTATATAAACAGGGTCTTCACAGATATTTGGCATCGCTTCTTGAGAAGAACATAGCAAAAGTTGGAGGTCATAACCTTTAAACATGATCATACATGACCTAACTGCTACCATATCTGGAGTTCATGACCTTTGAGTAGCTGCTGCCATATCTGTGGGTCATGACCTTTGACCCTGACCTTTTGGTGGTACTATACTGGTGCCATGCATACTACCTTGCTGCTAGTACAGGTGATGATTTCATTTTATTGTTTTCACTGAACAAAGAAAACAATAGAACTGATAGATTAAGTATTGCGGGTGGGAGTATATAGATATAGGTATACCTGTGATAGATTAAGTATTGCGGGTGGGAGTATATAGATATATACATACCTGTGATAGATGAAGTATTGCGGGTGGGAGTATATAGATATAGGTATACATACCTGAAGTGTTCTGGCTAGCTAACTTGAAAGTTACGGTATGCTCGCGAGATGCTAAGTAGACGTTTACTATATACATCAATCACATGTCCGCTGTGCAAATATTTTCTTCTAATCATTAGTCCAGGGCTTATAGACACCAAAAACCCACTAGTCTGAACTAAAAAATCTACTAGCCCAACAAATACGGGGAAATAATCCGAAAATTAATGATTTGATAAACAAAATATTCAGAAAGGCTCTTTTCATACATGTTCTCTTGTGTTTCTTGTCAAGTGTAGACAGTTTGATGTTTATATCATTTTTTAAACCTCACATAATCACGTTTTCTGTAGTTCATCCATTGGTGATCAGATGGTTCTGCGACTGGCCTTGACCCAAATGTTGAAGACTTTCATTTTCAAATAACATGTACATAATGATGAATGATGTTCATTAATTTATATTTGGAATTTCTTTCATGCCATTAATATTTTCCCCTCATGATGAATATTTTATCAACATTTCATTTATATTTTGATACTTTTTAAACATTACCCATACCTTGTCCTTTTGTGCTTTATATGAATTATAATTGCTGAGAAGTTGAGAGTCTTGTGAAAATGCTAGAGTGTTTAATTTTGGTATGAAATTGAATATTGCAGGATGATTCATTCAAGATGAGCGTCTGGTCACTGTCTCGTACAAATTTCTCCATAGGATACCTGCGTGGTCGAGTGAAACTTAGAATCTGGACAGCAATGACTCATTGCACTCAGCGATACCACATTCCACATTCAAATATAAACTCTTACAGGTATATTACTTTTTCATTTTTTTTGTGACTTCAATACAGTGCATCATGAGAATAGTACTTATATCTGATAAAATCTATCGTTGCTTTTCCTCAAGTATCTCCAAAATTCTTGGACGTGTTAGATTCTATTTCCCCTTCTATATTTCTCAATAGATTTTGATGAAAGTAAGAACAGTGCAAGTCTTGTATCTGGTTAGTATTTATAGAAAAAAAATATTGGTCGTATCTTATACCTACTAAATTGATCAGGTGTAATACTTGAAGATCAGACGATGCATCGACTTTGAAACGGTAGTCTATTTATCTTAGAGTTGTTTTAAAACGAACAGTCTGATTGGTCAACAATTGTAGTTAGTATTGTTTACAGAGCTTTCGACCAATCAGATTTTCTGCTGCAAAACAGTTCTAAAATATACATCTGTTTTAGTCGATGCATCGTCGGCTATCACGACCGCTTTTGGTCCATTTTCTCATCTTTTAATCATTGTCACATGACAAAAGAATAACATATATTGAAGGATTTCAAAGCAAGGTATCTTACTGAAGATTGTGTACATTTGATATTTTAGTCGGATTGAACCTAAATTAAAAGTGAATCGAAGCTCGACCCCAATTCCACCTTTTCTATTGTTATACCTTTTTGATGTAGTAGGAGTATAAGGGCTAAGAGCTCTTTATCTATAAATACTTACCAGAAGCAGATGTTTGTGGGAGGGGAAGGGGTAAGGTGTTCATGAAGTAAGGAATTTTAGGTTTCACTATTTTTGTTATACATCACATGGCATTTTAGGCATTGCAGTGTTGTTCAACCAGGCATAGTTTGAGTTATGTCATTGCATACGTGAATTTCATATTGGCTGAGGGGTATTTTCTGTACTGCATTGATATTTGTAAACACATTTTAATTTAACAGTTCCAAAGTGTGGTAATGCATTCTTCTTTATTTCAGATGTAAATAAGAAAAAAAGAAACCCTCATCAAAGTCCAGGTCACTTTGTTACATGTAGAACGTCCCCCAAAAGTCATCATCACTGTCCCCAAAGTCTACACCACTGTGTTGGCTAAGTGTTGTGACATATTCCAAAGTGTAAGTTACTAACTGGTACGTTACATTGAAAACATCCTCCAAAGCCTACATTCTGTTTTGGGACGTCCACAGAAATTTACATCACTGTGCTGGGATGTCCCCAAGTCTTCATCACTGTCCTGGGGCCTGCCCTAAAGTCTGTATAACTTTGGTTGGACCGATACTTACTCTCAAAGTCTACATCACTATGATGGGACATCCTAAAGTCTTTCTCACTGCGATGGGACGTCCCAAAGTCTGCATCACAATGCTGGAACATCCCAAAGTCTACATCGCTGTGCTGGGACCTCCCAAAGTCTGCATCACAATGCTGGAACATCCCAAAGTCTACATCGCTGTGCTGGGACATCCCAAAGTCTACATCACTGTGATGGGACATCCTAAAGTCTTTCTCACCGCGACGGGACGTCCCAATGTCTACATCACCGTGATGGAAAGTTTCAAAGTCTGCATCACAATGCTGGGACGTCCCAAAGTCTACATCGCTGTGCTGGGACGTCCCAAAGTCTACATCACTGTGCTTGGAAGTTCCAAAGTCTGTATCACTGTGCTGGGACGTCCCAAAGTCTACATCACTGTGCTTGGAAGTTTCAAAGTCTGCATCACTGTGCTGGGACGTCCCAAAGTCTACATCACTGTGCTGGGAAGTTCCAAAGTCTGTATCACTGTGCTGGGACGTCCCAAAGTCTACATCACTGTGCTTGGAAGTTCCAAAGTCTGCATCACTGTGCTGGGAAGTTCCAAAGTCTACATCACTGGCTGGGGCATCCCAAAGTCTACATCACTGTGCTTGGAAGTTCCAAAGTCTGCATCACTGTGATGGGACGTCCCAAAGTCTACATCACTGTGCTGAGAAGTTCCAAAGTCTGCATCACAATGCTGGAACATCCCAAAGCCTACATCACTGTGCTTGGACGTCCCAAAGTCTACATCACTGTGATGGGACATCCTAAAGTCTTTCTCACCGCAACGGGACGTCCCAATGTCTACATCACCGTGATGGAAAGTTTCAAAGTCTGCATCACAATGCTGGAACATCCCAAAGTCTACATCACTGTGCTGGGACGTCCCAAAGTCTACATCACTGTGCTTGGAAGTTCCAAAGTCTGCATCACTGTGATGGACGTCCCAAAGTCTACATGACTGTGCTTGGAAGTTCCAAAGTCTGCATCACTGTGCTGGGATGTCCCAAAGTCTACATCACTGTGATGGGACGTCCCAAAGTCTACATCACTGTGCTTGGATGTCCTAAAGTCTACATCACTGTGATGGGACGTCCCAAAGTCTACATCACTGTGCTTGGATGTCCTAAAGTCTACATCACTGTGATGGGACGTCCCAAAGTCTACATCACTGCTTGGAAGTTCCAAAGTCTGCATCACTGTGCTGGGACGTCCTAAAGTCTACATCACTGTATTTATTCTCTTTATTGGATTGTCCTATGAAGTGTACATCACATATATGTCTAATGAAGACCAAACCACTGTGTTAAAATGTCATGTAAGTTGGCATTACGGCTGGGACATCACATAATCTATACCGCTGAGCTGGGACTTCCACAAACTTACATGACTTCACTCGGACAATCGTCCAAATCTTCCTCTTATTGGTATGAATGTATTGACTTGAGAAGCATTGCTATAAATCAACACCTAATGTGGACTTGTTTCAGATGTCTCGGATTCTGAATTTTTGAATTCTCTTTTTTCGCTTCAATTGAAAAATTACTGAAATAAAATCATGAATTGTGTATCAATTTGAATGCAATATTAAAAGTAATAGATATCACAATATTTCTTCGATGGATTTGTTCTGTTTGTATGTACATGACCAAGCAAAAAAATGTCAAGTTCCCAGTGTTGTCCCTCTGTAAAGAAGAGGAAGAAAAGCAAATAGTTGGAAGGAAAGGGACAGATTTAGAGATGTCGGAGAAAAGATGAAAATTGCTACTTTTACATTAAAGGTTCGTGAATAATGTACACAATATATCTATAAAGCAAAAGTAATGATACGTGGCACTTTGTGCTACACATCAGAAACATGTTCATATGATAACTTATACCCATTTTTTATCATATTGTTGTTGCTTATATGTATGGATGTTGAACGAAATCCAGGTCCAATAACTAATGAGCTCTCAATCTTCCACTTAAATATTAGAAGTTTTAGAAACAAAATAGACTATATCGCAAACATAGCAAGTGATTACAATATAATATCACTGACAGAAACTCACCTTGATGATAACATACATACTCGTGATATAGAATTACAAGGTTTTAGTGAACCGTTCAGGGCTGATAGAAATTTTGCTGGAGGGGGAATCTTAGTATATGTTTCATCTCAAATAAAAGCTAATAGACGCTTGGACTTAGAAATTCCTAATAGTGAGTTAATATGGATACAACTAGATTTTCCGCATAGTAGTATCTTGGTGTGCACAGTGTATAGACCTCCAAATACCATTAATGCCTTTTGGGAATTATTTCGTGCATCAGTAGAGAAAGCTCTGGATTTATCGTTAAAAATAATTATTGTAGGTGATTTAAATGTTGATATGCTCACTGTATCAAGGAAACATCCTTTATCAGATATTTTGAATGATTTTAATTTGAACAATGTTATAAATGATCCTACTCGGATAACAGTCAATAGTGAAACTCTTCTTGATCCAGTAATTATCTCAGAACAAATTAAAAACTATTGAATCGTCCGTTTTACCTATAGATAGAACTATCAGTGATCATGAAGCATGTCTTGTATATATAGAAATACCGTGTAAAATCAATGTAGCTTTTAAACGTGAAATATGGTGCTATAAACAATCGGATTTTAATGAACTTAACAGGCAAATTGAAAATTTTGCTTGGGATGAAATGTTTAATGAGACTGGAAATATTGATGATGCTTGTGAAAAGTTTACCAATACATTTAAATCCATGGTTAGCACGTGCATTCCAAAAAAGTTTATTACTATTAGACCTAATGATAAGCCATGGATGACGTCTGAACTGAGAAAAAGCATTCGAGTACGAGACAGACTACATAAAAAATGCAGAAAAAGTAAGCGCGATACAGATATTAACTCTTTTAAAAGAGCTAGAAATAAAGTCAATAATATGAAAAAATATGCACGTGAATCATTTTATAATAATGTAGAAGGGCTTATTGACAGTTATGTAATATCGGACCCCAAATCGTATTGGAGATTGTTAAGAAGGTTCTATTCAAGACAGTCAGGTTTTATGTCAAACCATTCGACTGTGCACCAACTTATTGAAATTTATCATAATATCTGTTTAAATCTAGAGGAAAAGAAACATACTTGCGTTATATTTTGTGACATTTCCAAGGCATTCGATAGAGTTTGGCATAAAGGTTTGATCGAAAAGTTAAAATCTTATGGTGTTACAGGACAGTTTTTGAAATGGATAATTAACTACCTTCATTCCAGGCAACAACAAGTGTTTATAGGTGGATCGTTTTCTAATAGTCAGGTTCTTAAAGCAGGCGTACCACAGGGTTCAGTATTAGGCCCACTTTTATTTTTAATATATATAAATGACATATCAGAAAATCTAATCAGTGTATCAAGGCTTTTTGCTGACGATACATCTTTGATTTTTGGCTCTAGTTCATGTAATGAAATTAAACAAGTCATGAACCACGACCTAAATTGTATAAATGAATGGTCTAAGAAATGGTTAGTTACTTTCAATTCAAATAAGACAGACGTACTATTTATTTCAAATATTTTAAAAAATCACAATTTAGAACTTATGTTAGGTGATGACGTTTTGAAATTTTCAGATAAACATAAGCACCTTGGAATCACATTTAGTGCTGATGCGAAATGGAGTGATCATGTTGAAATTATTTGCAAAAGTGCTTCAAAAAGAATAAATGCTCTAAGACAAATCAAATTTTTGGTAAATAGGAACATTCTTGGCAAAATTTATAAATGTTTTATCTTGCCTTTAATGGAATATGCTTGTGAACTTTGGAGTGGATTAACCAAAGCAAACATCGAATCACTAGAGAAACTTCAATTAGAAGCTGCCAGGGTGGTAACAGGTCTACCAGTATACGCTAGTAAACATTCTCTATATTCTGAAACAGGATGGGAAACATTAGAAACAAGACGAAAACGGAGAAATTTAACATTATTTTATAAAATGCATAACAAGATTGTAAGACTCTTTCATATGTGTATATGTAGGATAGGGATATTCCACCCGAGGGGTCACAAAATGTGGTGAAACCCGAGGCTTGCCGAGGGTTTTACCACATTTTGTGATCCCGAGGGTGGAATATCCCTATCCTACATACACACATAATGAAAGAGTCTTTTTCTCTCATATCATTACCGAATTTCTGGCGAAAGTGTCCCTCAGCCATCCATTTTCTTCAATTTTTTAATTTCTTTATTTGACGTTTTTACTAAATATACTTGGGATATTCTGAAAGATCATACCCTATTTTGACAGACTTTGTTTGAACACAAATTTCATTCATTTTGTGGTTAAGTGATGAACGAATGAACAATTCGCCGATAAAAATTACCGTAACTTGACCGACTTTTACGTGGCCGTGATCAAATTGTCAACATCCGAGAAAAAGAAGTTCTATCAACAATACTGAAAGCCAACGCTGAAATGAGTTTTTCAACTTCACATATAATTTGATTTGCACCTCGACATATTTAATCATTTCACAGAACACACTGTACTTTTAAATGTCAAGTCCAATTTTTTTTTTTAAATACTACGTCACTGCATGACGTCACGACTGTCATTGGAATTCCATTCATAGTTCAAGGATATTGAGAATGATGTCGATCTCGATCGCGGCGATGTTTCGTGGCTGGTAATTTTAAATTCACTGTGATTTTGGCAACTTCGTGTGTGAACCAGCGAACAGTGACTCTATACGAGTATTCGATCTCTTCTGCGACATAGGATTATATGTGTTTAACCGGTTGTCTTGATGGAATGACGAAGGTAGGTCAGTCGATAGGCTAACGATGATCCTATTGAAAGGCTAGGATGGCAGTTAGTTTTCATGGTTACTCTACACAAATATAGACTCTGAGTTACAATTAAAATAAATATTTTTATATGAACATCGAGGGGTGTCATTTTTACCGAATGTTCGTTCATTTAAGAGCCAATTCCCAACTTCCAAATACACAGGTTACTGAGTAGGCCTACCAGTTACTGACAGTACAGTAGAGTAAACAAATTCCAGGGCCCCCTGCTGACGCAAACGGAACCATTTCATAGGTTGTGACGTTTGACATTTTCTTTTTTTATATTTTTTTATGTATGGCTTTTATTTTACTTCCTGTCATTGCCAGGTGATTGTGTGTGTTTACATGTTTTTAATGACAAATGACAAATCTGTCGGGTAGGCAAGTCTGTATTGTACTGTAACTGTCAACAGGCCTGTAGGCGTAGTCTAACTGTTTGTTACAGTAACGGAGTTATATGTTCGCTTAGATGAAATGTCTAATCGTTTAACCGTGTAGCCCTATTGATTTACTGTTGATATGATATATATTTATCTAAGAATGTATGTATTTTTATAGTTAAGTCCAACGTTTCAAAACCGACACCGACGATAAGGACTGTCGGATGTGAACACAAGCAGACGACGTTGTGAGAGTTGTCCCCCTTGAACGCAGATTAATCCGCGCGCGTGAAATGCTATGTAAGATAGATTTATCTTACATAGCTATCTTACATGGGCAAACTCTATCCAACATGGCGAGATATGAGAGAAAACTCCTTCATATTTATATACATTACTTCCAAGATTAGTAGGTGACAGAACTCCATATCCTCTAAGAAACAATAATAACTACCCAATGCTAAATTATAATCTTACCAACACTAGATCATCATTTATACCAGCAACCACAGAAATATGGAATAACCTTCCTGAGAATACCAGAAACCAGACAACAGTTAAAAGTTTTAAAGGTGCTATAACACCTCGTGAAAATAATCTAAATAATACCCCAGATTTCTTTAGTTACGGGGCTCGACGCCTTAACATCATATTAACAAAACTTAGACACAATTGCAGCCAGTTAAATTATGACCTATATCGTGTTAATCTTGTAGAATCTCCATCATGTGCTTGTGGTTACCCTTGTGAAAACTCTTTTCATTATTTTTTTCAATGTCCAAATTACACGAATATTAGACGTATAATGTTTAATCAACTCTTACATCATCAGCCTATTCGCTTGCATTTATTGTTGTGTGGAAACGTAGACCTGACGACCGTTGAAAATGAATTCATTTTTCGAACAGTTCAAAATTTTATTCAATTTAGTGACCGTTTCTAATTCATGCATTCGTGTGAACATCTATATCTCTATGTTTATTCTAACTTTAACCTATGTCTTACTTAGAATATGTAATTTGATAATGTTTATATTGTAATATGTTCATATGATGATATGTTAATTCACCAGTATAATTAATTTCGAATGCGTGGTACACGGACAAGAAACCTAGGAAGGAAAAGCTTGATATAAGAGAATGTTCCATGGATTGTGTTTACTACGAACAATTGATAAGTGACCTGTTTTGAATGTGTAGCTAGATAGTGCCACGTATTATTATTTATTATTACTCTGGCCTAGGAGAAAGCGTTTGAAAGACCAAGATGTACAAGCATTTTAGTGATTCCGATCGGGTAAAAGCGTCCGAAAGACCAAGATTTTGAAGCATTTTAGTGAATCAGATCAGGAAAAAGCGTTTGAAAGACCAAGATGTACAAGCATTTTAGTGAATCAGATCACGTAAAAGCGTCTGAAAGACCAAGATTTACAAGCGTTTTAGTGATTCCGATCGGGTAAAAGCGTCCGAAAGACCAAGATTTACAAGCATTTTAGTGAATCAGATCAGGAAAAACCGTTCGAAAGACCAAGATTTACAAGCATTTTAGTGAATCAGATCAGGAAAAAGCGTATGAAAGACCAAGATGTACAAGCATTTTAGTGATTCCGATCGGGTAAAAGCGTTTGAAAGACCAAGATTTACAAGCATTTTAGTGAATCAGATCAGGAAAAACCGTCCGAAAGACCAAGATGTACAAGCATTTTAGTGAATCAGATCAGGTAAAAGCGTCTGAAAGACCAAGATGTACAAGCGTTTTAGTGAATCAGATCAGGTAAAAGCGTCTGAAAGACCAAGATTTACAAGCATTTTAGTGATTCCGATCGGGTAAAAGCGTTTGAAAGACCAAGATTTACAAGCATTTTAGTGAATCAGATCGGGAAAAACCGTCCGAAAGACCAAGATGTACAAGCATTTTAGTGAATCAGATCAGGTAAAAGCGTTTGAAAGACCAAGATGTACAAGCGTTTTAGTGAATCAGATCAGGTAAAAGCGTCTGAAAGACCAAGATTTACAAGCGTTTTAGTGATTCCGATCGGGTATAAGCGTCCGAAAGACCAAGATTTACAAGCATTTTAGTGAATCAGATCAGGAGAAAGCGTTTGAAAGACCAAGATGTACAAGCATTTTAGTGATTCAGATCAGGGTAAAAGCGTCTGAAAGACCAAGATTTACAAGCGTTTTAGTGATTCAGATCGGGTAAAAGCGTCTTAAAGACCAAGATTTACAAGCATTTTAGTGAATCAGATCAGGTAAAAGCGTCTGAAAGACCAAGATTTACAAGCGTTTTAGTGATTCAGATCAGGTAAAAGCGTCTGAAAGACCAAGATTTACAAGCATTTTAGTGAATCAGATCAGGTAAAAGCGTCTGAAAGACCAAGATTTACAAGCATTTTAGTGATTCAGATCGGGTTAAAGCGTCTGAAAGACCAAGATTTACAAGCGTTTTAGTGATTCAGATCGGGTAAAAGCGTCTTAAAGACCAAGATTTACAAGCGTTTTAGTGAATCAGATCAGGGTAAAAGCGTCTGAAAGACCAAGATTTACAAGCATTTTAGTGAATCAGATCGGGTAAAAGCGTCTGAAAGACCAAGATTTACAAGCATTTTAGTGAATCAGATCAGGTAAAAGCGTCTGAAAGACCAAGATTTACAAGCGTTTTAGTGAGTCAGATCAGGTAAAAGCGTCTGAAAGACCAAGATTTACAAGCGTTTTAGTGATTCCGATCGGGTAAAAGCGTCCGAAAGACCAAGATTTACAAGCATTTTAGTGAATTAGATCAGGAAAAAGCGTTTGAAAGACCAAGATTTACAAGCGTTTGATAGGTCCGGAAAAGCGTATGAAAGACCAAGATTTACAAGAGTTTTAGTGAAACAGATGTGGTGAAAGCGTTTGAAAGATTATAATTGATGTACATGTACAGATCGTTGCACATACCTTTTGATTAAGCCAGTCTGGTCCTATATATGTTGCTGACATCTTAATGTACATAAACCGGCTCGCAACAAGCTGCATACTATATTTCGTGGTCCGGCCGTCCGTAAACAATTCTTATTGCTAATCCTCAGAAAGTCCTGAAGGGATTTTTTCTCAAATTTCATATATAGGTTCCCCTTGGTGCCTAGTTATGCATATTGCATTTTGAGACCAATCGGGAAAACAACATGGCCGACAGGTAGCCATCTTGGATTTTGACAATTGAAGTTTGTTATCGCTATTTCTGAGAAAGTACTGAAGGGATCTTTCTAAAATTTCATATGTAGATTCCCCTTGGTGCCTAGTTATGCATATTGCATTTTGAGACCAATCGAAAAACAACATGGCCGACAGGCAGCCATCTTGGATTTTGACAATTGAAGTTTGTTATCGCTATTTCTGAGAAAGTACTGAAGGGATCTTTCTCAAATTTCATATGTAGATTCCCCTTGGTGCCTAGTTATGCATATTGTATTTTGAGACCAATCGGAAAACAACATGGCCGACAGGCAGCCATCTTGGATTTTGACAATTGAAGTTTGTTATCGCTATTTCTCAGAAACTTATGAAGGGATCTTTCTGAAATTTCATATAAAGGTTCCTCTTGGTGCCTAGTTATGCATATTGCGTTTTGAGACCAATTGGAAAACAACATGGCCGACAGGCAGCCATCTTGGATTTTGACAATTGAAGTTTGTTATCGCTATTTCTCAGATACTTATGAAGGGATCTTTCTGAAATTTCATATGTAGGTTTCCCTCGGTGCCTAGTTATGCATATTGCATTTTGAGACTAATCTGAAAACAACATGGCCGACAGGCAGCCATCTTGGATTTTGACAATTGAAGTTTGTTATCACTATTTCTCAGAAAGTACTGAAGGGATCTTTCTGAAATTTCATATGTAGGTTCCCCTCTGTGCCTAGTTATGCATATTGCATTTTGAGACTATTCGGAAAACAACATGGCCGACAGGCAGTCATCTTGGATTTTGACAATTGAAGTTTGTTATCGCTATTTCTCAGAAAGTACTGAAGGGATCTTTCTCAAATTTCATATGTAGGTTCCTCTTGGTGCCTAGTTATGCATATTGCATTTTGAGACCAATCGAAAAACAACATGGCCGACAGGCAGCCATCTTGGATTTTGACAATTGAAGATTGTTATCGCTATTTATCAGAAATTGCTGAAAGGATCTTTCTGAATTTCATTTGTAGGTTGCCCTCTGTGTCTAGTTATACATATTGGATTTTGAGACCAGTCAGAAAACAACCTGGCTGACAGGCAGCCATCTTGTATTTTGAAAATTGAAGTTTGTTATCGCTATTGTACAGAAGGTACAGAAGGGATCTTTCTCAAATTTCATATGTAGGTTCCCCTTGGTCCCTGGTATTGCATTTTGGGACCAATCGGAAAACAACATGGCCGACAGACAGTAATTATCGCTAAATCTTAAATTTTATATATAGGTTCCCCTTGTTTGAAAAGTACTAGATCTAGAGGGCTGTTTCTGAATTTACACAGATTAGTAAGACTTAGAAGAAGGGAAAAGTAGAGAAAAGATCAATCTGACATGGAACCTATAAAGATCATTCAATGGTGGGCGCCAAGATCCCTCTGGGATCTCTTGTTTTTCTTTTCATAAAACTGGTTGATAATCACGGGGACTTGATTTACATAGCATACACATAGACCATGGTTCAAAATCTGTGCCTAGAAATGACTAGCTGTTTCCGAGGGTTCAGTTTAAAGCAACTTGACCATATTGTGATTAGTTCATTCTAAGGTTAGATTTTTAGCCCATCATCATGAGATGGTGGGCTATTCAAATCGCCTTGCGTCCGTGGTCCGTCCGTCTGTCCGTAAACAATTCTTGTTATCGCTATTTCTGAGAAAGTACTGAAGGGATCTTTCTCAAATTTCATATGTAGGTTCCCCTTGGTGCCTAGTTATACATATTGCATTTTGGGACAGATCGGAAAACAACATGGCCAACAGGCAGCCATCTTGGATTTTGACCATTGAAGTTTGTTATCGCTATTTCTGAGAAAGTACTGAAGGGATCTTTCTCAAATTTCATATGTAGGTTTCCCTTGGTCTATAGTTATGCATATTGCATTTTGGGACGGATCGGAAAACAACATGGCCGACAGCCAGCCATCTTGGATTTTGACAATTGAAGTTTGTTATCGCTATTTCTGAGAATCTGGGATCTCTTGTTAATTTAATCATTTATTTTCGTGATGTGTTTGTTGGCAGGGTGTTTTTTTTTTTTTGGGGGGGGGGGGGGGGTGTATTCATATGACATTTTAAAGTTATTTGTTAATGATAATAACTCATTTATTTATTTGTTTTCTGACATGTGCAAAACTACATCAAATCCAGCAATGCATTTTGATATGTATTCTTGTACTCTTTCTTGCAAACCTGTGTCTATGTAAAATAACCTATATATTTATACATGTACTTTATGTTTATGCCAATTATGATATCTCGATGATTTCATATAATATTTTTGTATGTTGGGAGAGGAGGCGTCCATTATTTGAAAAAAAAACTTGTGCCTAATCCTTTGTCACAATTAAATTGGCAATAAAATATGTTTAAAGTAAATAATTTCTAAATATCAAAAATGAATTATTAATATAATTTTTTTCTTCTAAATATCAATAAATAAATCATAAGTATTAATACTAATTCCTAAATACCAATAAATGTTTCTTTTCTCTACAACGGCATGCCATATAAACGTACATATGATATATATACAATTGTAGCAATAAATAAATGTGCTGTTATGTAAATTATTAATATTGTCTAGGCCATTGAATGTTGTATTGTTTAATTGTATATTGGGAGAAGGCTTTCATAAGTTGTAAAAAAAACTTGTGCTCTATCCTTGTGTTCAAATGACAATGAAATAAGTTTAAACTAAAAACACAATCCCCTGTGTAGCGACGCATCTTTCTTTTGATCTATCACCTATCTCAATCTGTTCAGAGTAACCACGCAAAATAAGTGAACATATCAAAACAATAATGTTAATCTGGTGGTACTTCTCCGACTGAGAGTAGCCATCATCGACTGAAAACAAGAATTGTTTGTTGCATTTTTTTTTCTGTTGTTTTTTTTTCTTTTTTTTTTTTTTTTTGGGGGGTTTTTTCTTTGTTTTTTTGTTTGTTTGTTTTTGTTTTGTTTTTTTTTTGTGTGTTTGTGTGTTTGTTTTTTCTTTTTTTCTACAATTCTCCAAAAGTTTGAGCTTCTCTTTTCATCTGTTCAATAAATGGTGGTAGAATCTCCTGATAAAGGTCATGCTGAAGACGCCGTTAAGATTGTCGTCATTTGCTGGTATGAATTAAACATATTTCTTAGTCATCATGTTACGACTCTGTAAAAGTTGATGGTATCATTAATGATTTTGTAGCGTGTATGATGGAACAAGTACCAGTGGGTGGCTTTGTCCTTTTTATGGATATATACTCTTACTATATAAGTATATGGTGGCTGATTACGGTGTTGTCGTCTTGTCGTTTTGTCGCGTTCAGAAACTGCGACAACCCGAGATTCAGTAGATGAAATGTTGTCCTGTTGCATTTTCAAACCGCGACAGGACGACGAAACGAAATGTCCATAATCAGCTACCATATGTAAAACTTTCGGAACAAGATTGAATTAAAATATACCTCACGTGCCATTTTACAATGTATGCATTTATGTGACAAGTTGAGTTTACCAGTCAGCCATGTACTATTGTCTAAGTAGAGTCAAGGGTAAAATCCAAGTCCAGTCCCGAATTGGGAGCAAGCTAGAAATTAAAATAAAATCTACAACAAGATCAAATTGCATGAACAATATTTTTCGGTATCGATACTGTAAACGTATATATTTTAGTAGCCCGAGTTTCCTCTGGCCCTGACATGGTGTCAGGGCTATATGAAACTCGGGCTAATTTTAGCGCTGAAAGAATCCCGCTAATTTATAATTGTGCTTAGTACGCTGTCTTTACATTGTTTCTAAGGCAAGTATTTGTGGGCGCTAACTCCTATTTCGGTAATCAGTATAAGCTCGAATGTGCGCTAAAATTTGTGTTCGCCAAAATAAATACGATTACAGTATGTGTGCATATTCCATTTCGTCCCAATTATACCCGTAAATTGATTGCCACACAGGAAAGTAAGTCTTCAATTTCTTCTTCTTCGTCTTCTTTCCATTTAATACTAGTCTTGGAAACTAAAAAGTGCATGTAGCTCTTGCAAACTTTACCGATAAATACAGTCCATTCATATTCAGACAGAACTGGAGCTGTTTAGTAACAAAAGCTTTTGGAGAACAACATAGCTCGTCTCGCAAATGTTTGTCAATAAATAATTAAAATATCTTAATTGGAATGGTTTCGCAAATTGCATTTATAATATTTATATTGTTTACTTGATCAGCTATACCAATTTATATATATATGTTAATTATTTATTGACAAACATTCGGGAGACAAGCTACATTGTATGCTGTTGTAGATTGAATAAATATATTAACTACAAATGTAATTGCTTTTTGACCTATTTCCTCAATTTTTTGATAAAATATTATCCTTGTGAGAGTTGTCTCCCTTGAAAATTGTGTAATATGAGCATTTTCACTTTTTTTCAGTTTAACTCCAAGAAGGGATAGTGTATCTCCAGACAAGACACTTTTACCAAATATCATCACCCTATTACAATCATAAAGTGACGTGCTAATAGCTTTCAACACTTGCACAAAATAAATTCAAAATCTGTTGTTTTTTTCCCCAACAAAATTTTGGCCAGGCTGAAGGCGAGACTGCGAGAGGAAACCGGAGAAAAGCCATGTGTGATTCGGAAAGCAACTTTTTCCTCATCAGGAATCGAACCCCGGCTTCCAAGGCGAAATAGGAGTTTGTTGCCACGTATTGCGTCACTCGACCAAGATATGTAATTGACCTCAGGTGAGGAAGGCATTCGGATCATGCTCGGGTTGACTCTATCTCTATTTTGTATTTTGAAAAAAAAAGAAACAAAAAAAAACGAGGAGTTCCGGATGGGGAGGAAGGAGGTTGAAGGAAGGATGTGTGTGTGTATTAATTCCTGCCTGACCTGAAACTGATAGGAGTTCTTATTTCTAAAACAGGATGTCTTACCCATTTGTTCCATTGGTGTTTCCACAATTGAACCGCATTTCGCATTACTCATACTTGACGAGACATCGCCTCAGCATTCTCTGCAGGAAAGACAGTCTTTTTTCTCTAATACAATGTATATAACAAATGATAAGTTAGCAGAGTTAGGAAGTTAGTTTGGGAAACAGCATGCGTGTTATTAAACGAATGAACATCATGCAAGTACATTTACATGGAGTTATAGTACTTACTTGGGGGAAAATCCTAACCATACACGTACTTAATTGGATAAACATCCATCCCATATGATCGTTTATTGCACAAACCACCATTCTGTTCCATATGAACGTTAATTGGACAAACCTCCATCCCATATAAACGTTCATCGGACAAACATCCATCCCATATAAACGTTCATCGGACAAGATCCACCCAATATAAACGTTCATTGGACAAAACATTCTGACCCATGAACCTTTATTGAGCAAAAGATTAATCATACACATCCAGTTGGAAATAGAAAATCTAATATATTGCATGCGAGATTAAGAAACAAATTTAGTATTCTAAAAAATGATCTTTTTCAATCACATCTTATTGATTATCGCCATTGTCAGTGTGGACATCAAATTGAGGATGCATACCACTACTTCTTTATTTGTCAAAACTACTTTGAACAGAGAATTGAATTGTTCCGAAATCTAAACAATTTCATGCCACTAGACCTGCAACTGTTATTATATGGAAACAATGATTTATCCACTGAAGATAATTTTATGATAAGCCAAATCACTCAGAAATACATTCAAGACTCAAGAAGATTTTAATTCCTCGTTTTCTCTTTTCTTAATCAATATTGTGAAATATTATACATACATATTTGTATTGACAGTTAAAAAATGTATTTATAAAGTCTCTTCCGATTCCGATAGCGCAAGAGAAACGAATATTTTTTTCCAGAAGGCAATGGATCGAACGGAGAAAGCTTACCATGGAACAGGATATAACGAACATTAGAAATAGCGGTGTGTTTTTGTGCAGCGAACAGTTTAATCTTCTGCTATCGAAATCGGATTTGTTTGTTTGCTTAGTAAAAAAAAAAAAAAACTGAATTTATCAATTGAATATTTGAATAAATTCGAATCGTAATACCTCTCTCCCCGATTCTCTGTCTCTCTGTTTCTCTCTCTCTCAGTCTCTCTCTCTCTCTCTCTCTCTCTCTCTCTCTCTCTCTCTCTCTCTCTCTCTCTCTCTCTCTCTCTCTCTCTCTCTCTCTCTCTCTCCCCAAATATAATTGTTTATGTTTCAAATGTCATGTCATCTTGTATAAAAATTGTAAAAATTCATGATAATTGGGAAAGGGCTTCAAATAAGTTTGAAAACTTGTGCCTAATCCTCTTGTATATATTGATACAAATAAAATATGTTTAAATCAAAATACACATCCATCTAACACAAAATATAAACCATGTATAAGTGCATTGATCGGACAATGTCCTTGTCTTAACAAAACAATGTACCTTCATACAACAAGAACATCAATGTTAAACATATATCGGACAAAAACATGAAGATTCTTAAGAACAAAAAACAACGCATACATATACCTCAAAAAGAGTCCTAAATACGAATATTTGCATTGTTCAGTGAAGACGGAATTCTGCTCCATTCTTATATATGTATATTTTTTGGCATAGCCGTAAAATATTCGTTTGGCCCCGGATATGACGCGACAGGTGGCGTTCCTGGTCAAGATGAAGTATGTGGTTGGTCAATGTAGCGGGAAATGCATAATGCAGATATGCAGTTAAAAATGAAACAAAGTTAAGATTGAATACAAGCAGAATAAGTGGATGTATCTATTCAAATGAAACATAAATCAAATTATATTTCTGATTCAAATGCAGTCTAATTACATTGTATCACCAAAAATTATTCAAAATGATATAATTTTGTTATCCGTGCTGAAACGCATTAGTTCGTTGCTTTATTTCACCAGCAGTTTTACATATTAACCACCAGCATTAAAACTAGTGGTCAATGTAGCGGTAAATGCAAAATGCAGACTTATAATTAAGACGAAACAAAATTAAGAAATGACAAATGATACATTAATAAAATCATACTCCTGATTCCAATACAGTCTTATTATCACCAAAAATTAGTCCGTTAATTTATTTCACCAGCAGTTTTACATTATAACCACCAGCATTAAAACTATGCCGTTTATCCTTTTTTTAAAGATATTTCTTGTTTCTAGTATGATATCTTGCAAAACAACTCTTCAGAAAAAGCGGGGTACATGATGCCGACAGGATGCAAGCGACGGCGTCTCGAACGACCGTTGATACCAAAACACGGGGGCGAGATTTACATTGCGTTCTGGCGGAGTTTAAATTGTGCACTCGCGGGGGGAAAAAAAACAAAATACACACACATGTGATAACAACAGGTCATGTACGTCGTACTCTTCCTGAATAAGAATGACAAGCAGTAATATATTTTGGTTTGGAGAGGGAGGAACATATTCTGTGGGAGAGACAGAGGAGTTTCTGGCTGCTGTCCACCTAGAGATATATTGATCGCATTGCTATCCATTAATACAGCATAACATATACGACCAATACATACAAAGCTACACACAGATTTGTTCTGCAAGAGAGTGAGACATTTTTGTAGTTGTTTAAGGTAATTATATAATTTATTATATAATTTATAGTCATCCTTGTGTTAAAAAAGCAAAAACAAAAAACCTGTTTTCCATTTTTTGCGCTGTCGGAGGGGAGGTAACTCGAAGAAAACTTGTGCCTGGTCGTTTCAAGAAATCTTTTTTTTTTTTTTTTGTCAAAACAACGTTTTCTGTTTTAGAGTGGTAACCCTCCAAGCGTGCGGAATTAGAAGATTGTCGGAAATTTCAGAGATGATGCGATTAGGGAAAGTGGCTCGGGCACGAGCTAAGAGGGAGAAATATGGCAATACTGATATGGAAATTGATAGGCACCAATATAAAGGGGTAGGGACTAGCGGGAGCGAGTTGTGAAGCGGGATATAGGCGGTAGTTGACGGCGCCGCGGGATGGACCCGGTAGATACGGGAGTTTGGGCAGGTGATGAACGAAGTTTGGGAGAACAAACTCACACACACAAAAAAGTAAAGATATTACATTTAATAAATATTTGCAGAAAATGTCGCACCATAGAGTGTACATAGTATTCACACTAAACTACAATCAATAAGTACACAGTTATATTCAGACCTACCAGGAGTCTATGTACATGTAATACAAATGTACCACAGGCGTCTGTTTCTAGTAGGAGTAAGGGCTAATATATTTTTCTCTATTAATACTAACCAGAAGCAAACGCTTGTGGTTATACGCACTAATTACATAATGTCAGGCATGACAAACTCGTGCTAACTTGACGTGCAAGATATTGCTTCCATGTTAGCTTATGGGACTCATTAACTTTTTTAAACACTTTAGATACATGTATACTTATGCAATATAAATTTATTTCGATACATATGACATTTTCTCTTGTGTGCAAAGCCATATAGTTTTTGTTGAGTAAGTAAAACCACCAATTATTAAATAACACATATGTAAAATAAATTCTAAACCGTCATAAAATGCCGTTTTCACAAAAGAAAAAGAAGAAAGCGCGTCACGATCTCGCTGCGAAAACGTGGCTCTGGACGACGGACGGACAATTTCTGACAGTTGATCGTCGTTAATTTATGTGTAGCGGTCATGGGAGGGTGTGGCAGTCATAATGGTTGCAGCATGGTGTGCCAGACATATATGGGTTCGGGAAGGGTTTGGAGATCGTGTAGGAGTCCGGGGGGGGGGGGGGGGGGGGGGGACATATATAGGGACCGGAGTGGAAAGGGTGTGTTGTCATATAGGGCGAGGCAGTATAAAGTAGGGGTCGGGGACACAGGGGCCCGTTATCAATATGCTACATGAGAAATATACAAAATACCCTGGGAAAGAATTACAAAATACGATGTAATTGAGGTTGTCGTGTGTGTGTGTGTTGGGGGTGTATCGTGTGTGTGTGTGTTGGGGGTGTATGTCTGGTAAACTAAACAAATATTTCTGCACATATGGAAAGTATACTTACAAACATCCTAATAAGGAGAATACTTAGACGGTATGGAACCCAGAAACGGTACACATATATTCTACTCCACAGCAATCACTCACAAGAGACCGTGTATGATAGTAGGTCTACTGTGATTGGCTGAATAAAGTGAGTATTTGTCACCGTCTCGTCCGAATGGTTGCACGTGCGTAGCTTACTACAAACGCCAATCCGATTTCACGTCTAAATGATTTGCAGTTGAAACGATTCGATACGTTTGCATCCACGATCCGTTTGTATCACCAATAAAATTTTATGCATGTGAAATATAGGAAATTGAAAACTCTGAACTGCTAGAGAATATATTTACCGTATTAAAAAAAATCTGAAGGTTCGAAGTATTTCTCTGAACTATATGTATGGTGTGTAGGAAAGGAAACAGAATTATCATCTTGGTATAAACTTGATAATGGACGTGTTTAAGGTAAACAATAATTTACATTATATGTATAAGACGTTATCTGAAGTATAAGATGCTACCGAATTCATTATCAAAATTTAAATGGTTATATTTTGTTTAAAGATTTGGTATGGTATTGAATTCAGTAATCTGTCTGTTAACAAAAAAAATCGCTAAGACTTCGAGATAAATTTATACAAGAATGGTTTAGTGACGTAGAAATTTCCTCCCTAGGCTGAGCAGAAATACAAAAAAAAAATTCAAAAAAAAAAGTATATAAAAAATATGTATATGTACAATATATATATATTTTTTTATCAAGATAAAATTACAACAAGGAACATTTTGTGTAAGCTCCGAACATCGAATTTAAATTTCCAATATGGGAAAGGAAGCTGGTCTGGAGTTTCGCGAGATGAGCGTACATGTTGTGGCTTGAGAGATTAAACCATAAATTCTTACAAAAGAAAAGAAAATGAAATTTGATGTGAAACCATTAACGGTAAAATGCACAAATTTAAATGTTTATTGTCTACGAGAAACAAAAAAAAATCAAATATTCATGACTTTCTTATGTTCCTTTCCGGCCAAATACTAGCCTTTAGTGTGTATAATTTGGCGAATAAAATAAAACACGACATTAGAATTCTAAGCATTTTTATTTACAGAGAACGATGTACAACTTGTATTCTAAGTAGATAGCTTGAATTATAGTGATAATTACATTTCATAGAACATCCCTTTTACGGCATAGCCGTATAATATTGTTTTGGCCCCGGATATGACGCGACAGGTGGCGTTACTGGTCAAGATGAATTATGTGATTGGTCAATGTATAGCGGTAAATGCAAAATGCAGATATGCAGATAAAACGAAACAAAGTTAAGACTGAAGGCAAGCTGAATAAGTGGAGGTATCTTTTCAAATGACACATTAATAAAATTATATTCCTGATTCAAATGCAGTCTTATTATTACCAAAAATGATTCAAACTGACATAATTTTGTTATCCGTGATAACGCATTAGTTCGTTGATTTATTTCACCAGCAGTTTTACATTATAACCACCCGCATTAAAACTATGCCGTTTAACTTTTTTAAAGATAATATACAGTATCTTGTTTCACTTACTTTTTTCTTGAAATATGTCATTGTTTTTTTCTTGATATTTTCTTTAAATGTTTTTTTTTTCTAAATATTATGTTCAATCATTCTAATATTTTTCTTACTTTTTTTTTTATATTTGAATCACATGTATCGTACCATCAATGCAGCCAATCCAAATATGTCCACATTCGCTGGCACATACAGATATTGGATGTGTGACTTCATGACTGTTGTCCAGGAGAGGCTTGGCGATTTTATCTCTCCCTGTAAGAACATATATCTGGTTCGTACAATAGTCTGGTACAAATATTCTGCCGTGCTTATCACGTGATATACTAGCGTTGCTCGCTTCTGATAACTTCTGACCATTTTCTAATTCACCATTCCAGACATTTGTGACCTGATTTGATTTGTTCACGAAAAGCAATGATCTACAGATGAAATGGCTACCAGTTGTGAATGCCATACTGTTCTCTGCCAGACAAGCAATGCGACATCCGGTGCCTACCTCTAACGACAAGTGTCGGATAATGTCTCCAGACATACAATGTATTAGAACCAGTTGGAAGGCAAGTTTGTTAATACCAACGAGCACTTCTCCATTTTCACTGACTGCGATATTCCAGGCTTTATATGGACTGATATCAGCAAAACTGGACACACGTCTGTCCTCGGAAAGTCTGCGTATCACTGGTGAAGAATCCTGGCACGTGATCAACAGTTCTCTCGTGCTGGTCAAGGCCAGAGACCAAGGTTTAAAATCAATTTCAACAGACTCCACGACTTCGTCCATCTTTGTCGACTTTGATCAATTCCTTCACGGCACCGACAACCATGTACGCATGGGCGTCATCGATGCAACATATTGAGAATACGGGACGCTGATGAGGGATTCGGAATGTTGATATTCTTTTCCCATCTTGAATTTCCGCTTCCATCCTCTCGTGTTCGTCTGTACAATCTCGATTGTTTCACTAACGTCTGTCAAATAAACCTCCGAGATAGTATTCCCGCCATTTTTGTTGACGTCATCGATGGATACGACGTTGTCATGTAGAGTCTACGTCCTTACAATTCTCACAAATAGCTTCCTGGCTTTCATAACAAAACAATTTAACTGATTCCAGGCCATCACAGACCCCACAAGTATCGGAAACATCGGAACAGCGATTCAATAATTTACCAGCCATTTCAACTTTAAAACCAAACTATGTATCTGGCTCGCCATTTCCCATTTCGAACTGACAGTTATATTCGGCACACAGCCATTTGCAATTCTTCATGTTAAAACGTGTTCCACTTGATTGAAGCCACGTGTGTTAGGTATATATATGTATATATATTACAGCTGTCTTTACCATAGACTGTATGTAGGTTATTTAATTGTTTGATATGACGGAAGGGTACGTACACTGTTAATATTGTAAATTTGACACTTATCGTGGCGGACATATATGGTATACACATGTACTTAAGCAATGAACAGTGGTTTTAATGTTGTTATAGTCGATATGGCATCAAGATGTATGAAGTGCAAATGGCATGGGAACCCGTTAGGGTTTCCATGCTACATTTGCCCACCAGAATTGTATTTTTTTACCAAATTTTAATCTAGCACCCCAATACGCCTTAACATTAGGGAAGGTCCAAATATAAGTAACAAATTTTCAGGTCCCTGTGGCCTTTTGTGTACCAATCAACATTCTGTACTATATTTCACAGATACCGGTACTTGTGGTCAGGATCGTAACTTTCCATTAGATATGGTAAGAAGAGAATAAATGGATTTTAAGATTTTTCAGGCCACCATTTGGATTATAACTATCATAAACGTTTAAGATTTGATTGCTATACTGTAACAATGATTTATTTAATGAAATATCATACCCCTGTCATCCAACGTCAGCATGATTGGTAGTTGTGCTATATAGACTGACGATTGGTCAGGTTTGTGTGTCTTCAACAAGATACATTTTCTTACAGTTTGTGATATATATATTTATCCATCATTGGTACAAGAAACATGAGAACTTTAAAGATACGGCATGTTTTTCATGAAGTAGCATAATTGAACATACAATGTATAACAACACAAATGACGAAGGAAGACAACTTTTTGACTCGTGCCCTGACCGGGCCTCGAACTCACGATCTACGGCATCCAATCGCCTAGCCAGAAATACCCGCACATAATACCCATCACATATGTGTGTCATTTGAACATATAACCGACCATCCATCACATTTAAATCATTCTAATATCTTTTGACTCAGTATTCTCTATTAAAGAGCCAGATTGTTCAGTATTCTTATTTCCTGCTCACAAGATTTAACATGTTATGATGAATGCCACACGAAGTAAACATTTTTATTTCGTTATTCGTGATTACGGTATACAGTCGTTATCTCGTAATTACGACTTAGCTATCTCAGAGACATATATAGATTGCGACTAAGTTATCTCGTAATAACGACTTAGTTATCTCGTAATTATGACTTAATTATCTCGTAGTTACGACATAGCTATCTCGTAATTAAGACTTAGTTATCTCGTAATTACGACATATTTATCTCGTAATAACGACTTAGTTATCTCGTAATAACGACTTAGTACCTCGTAATAACGACTTAGTTATCTCGTAATAACGACTTAGTTATGTCGTAATAACGACATAGTACCTCGTAATAACGACTTAGTACCCCGTAATAACGACTTAGTAATCTCGTAATAACGACTTAGTAATCTCGTAATAACGACATAGTACCTCGTAATTTCGACTTAGTTATCTCGTAATTACGAATTAGTTATCTCGTAATAACGGCTTAGTTATCTCGTAATTACGACTTAGTTATCTCGTAATAACGACTTAGTACCTCGTAATAACGACTTAGTTATGTCGTAATTAAGACTTAGCTATCTCGTAATTAAGACTTAGCTATCTCGTAATTACGACTTAATTATCTCGTAATTAAGACTTAGTTATCTCGTAATTACGACTTAGTTATCTCGTAATAACGACATAGTACCTCGTAATAACGACTTAGTACCTCGTAATAACGACTAAGTTATGTCGTAATTAAGACTTAGCTATCTCGTAATTAAGACTTAGCTATCTCGTAATTACGACTTAATTATCTCGTAATTAAGACTTAGTTATCTCGTAATTACGACTTAGTTATCTCGTAATAACGACATAGTACCTCGTAATAACGACTTAGTACCTCGTAATAACGACTAAGTTATGTCGTAATTAAGACTTAGCTATCTCGTAATTAAGACTTAGCTATCTCGTAATTACGACTTAGTTATCTCGTAATAACGACTTAGTTATCTCGTAATAACGACTTAGTTATCTCGTAATTACGACTTAGTTATCTCGTAATAACGACTTAGTTATCTCGTAATAACGACTTAGTACCTCGTAATAACGACTTAGTTATCTCGTAATAACGACTTAGTACCTCGTAATAACGACTTAGTACCTCGTAATAACGACTTAGTAATCTCGTAATAACGACATAGTATCTCGTAATAACGACTTAGTTATCTCGTAATAACGACTTAGTACCTCGTAATAACGACTTAGTTATCTCGTAATAACGACTTAGTACCTCGTAATAACGACTTAGTTATCTTGTAATAACGACTTAGTTATGTCGTAATATCGACATAGTCATCTCGTTATTACAACATAGTCATCTCGTTATTACGACTTAGCTATCTCGTAATAACGACTTAGTTATCTCGTAATAACGACTTAGTTATCTCGTAATTACGACTTAGTTATCTCGTAATAACGACTTATTTATCTCGTAATAACGACTTAGTAATCTCGAAATAACGACTTAAATATCTCGTAATTACGACTTAGTTATCTCGTAATAACGACTTATTTATCTCGTAATAACGACTTAGTTATCTCGTAATAACGACTTAGTTAACATGTAATTAAGACTTAGTTATCTCGTAATAACGACTTAGTTTTCTCGTAATTACGACTTAGTTATCTCGTAATAACGACTTACTTATCTCGTAATAACGACTTACTTATCTCGTAATTACGACTTAGTTAACTTGTAATTAAGACTTAGCTATCTTGTAATAACGACTTACTTATCTCGTAATAACGACATAGTATGTTATCATATACCCTGTCTACTTGTCCATCATAATGTGTGATATGTTTCTCTCTCGTTTTTAAAAGTGGCGTGGTACTAGTATTTCACAATTGAAAAGAGATGAACAACTAGCGTATATATATTCAAAATACTCGAAATACAATAAATGAATGGCCCAAGGACTCAGCATTGTTGCAATTTTCATGGAAATAAGTAATCCCAACAATCCGTCCATGGAAAACAACTATGTGGTAATTACCACATAAAAAGTTTACTGCATGTGGCAATAACCGGCTTCCGTAATATAACATGTCGCCTCCTTCAATACGGGGCCCACAACATTTCAATCATCCCTCGTATTTTGATTCCCTTGACTTTAATAAACTTGACTGCCATTCACCATAGCATACAATAGCATTTATCATGTCCATATGCATACTGTCCAATCAGAAATCATTTAAGATGATAACATATTTAACCCCTCAAAGCACTGAAGGTGAATTAAGGTCTTTCATTTAAGTCCTTCATAACATCATCCTTTTGGTTAAATATCACGAATGTCATCATCTTGGTTACTGTGAGGATGCTTAGAATCAAGATTTAACATGTGACCTTGGAAGTGGGTCAAGGTCATTCCACTGAACAATCTTGATATACCTTCATTCCAGCATTCTACACACAAGATACTAATTGACCTTGGAAATGGGTCAAGGTATTTCCAATGAACAAACACGACATACCTTAATTCCGGTATTCTACACATGAAATATTCTGGTGACCTTGAAAATGGGTAAAGGTCATTTCATTGGGCAAAATATGCTAATCCTTATATTCCAGTATTCAAGTCACAAAATATCATGACCAAAAGCTTTCATTGTTTTAACAGTTACACATTAGACACGAAAAGATGATATTTGTAAATATTTTTATTGTAACTACAAGAATTTATTACATAAAACAGATTCCCATGAGCAATAGTCATGGAACAAACAAATCATTCATATTTTTGATAGGAAATTTATCAATTCAAAACTTAATTGTTTTCTGGCAACATTCAAAAGAGCCGATATTTTCAAATACATTGCCAATTAGAAAATACATATATAGGCACACCAGAAAAGAAATAAAATAAGCACGGACTCAATACGTCTTTATGGAATGTTAAATTTATCACAGTTATCACTATGTGAGTTGATTCTATATTTGATAGAGAATCAATATTTTGCTTACAGTAAAAACACGTGTTATTTTGGGAGGTATTTTTTGTGGCTGAAAATACTGGAAAAAAACTTTTATCGTTATGTTTTGCACATGAAAAAATTTGACCAAAAAACCATGTCCAGAAGGTCCCGAAATTGATGTTTGAAAATGAAAACTAAGATTATAACAAAACTTTGTTTGAAATTATTCTAGTAAATACTTAATGGTTAAAATGATTTGATAATTTAGTGTTTATAGTTAGCTTTAAAGAAAATAGCAAAATTACGTCTTCTTTATTTTCTTTGCATGTATATTAAACTCATCCGCAGCCAATGCTGATATTAGGATTTATCTAATATCTTCAAGCTTAGTTAATAAAATAGCATATGAAATATTTTTAAATGATCACTTTATCCTTTTAAAGTGGAAGCTAATTAATGTAGTATTTTATTGAACACTTCCCTAAACACAAAACAAACTTTCTATAAATGTTTAACCATGATCTTTCCTTATTCATTCCGAAAAAGAAAAAGAAAAAACCAAAAAAACCAAAAAAACAAGAGATCTTATATATACCGGTCATTCACAGGGATTTGGTAACAATACCCTGCCCCAGAGTCTGGTGTAAGTATTATACAACATACACATGGACTGGGTGGTTGGAAATTTTTGCCAAGTCCCTGTGATATACAGAACCAATCCCGATTTTATACTTCTACCATCTGTTTCATATAATTTGTTCAAATCATTCTTTTTTTACAGCAGTTTTATACACCATTGTATAGAATGTATCATATATATATATATGTGTGTGTAAACATATTGCTATAATATCTTTTTAAATTATGCATCAACAAACAACTTCAATATATCAAACATATATAGATTTTAGCATCACATTGAATGGGTGAATCCCAAAGAGACAGCATTTCGTATTGCATAGAACACATTTTAGAAAGCACTTATTACTTAGTATCACAGTCCGTTTTTCTGAAAGTTATTTATCTTATTTGAAAGGAATTTTCACCAAAACCAATACAGTAATATGTATGAGAATTAAACATTTTCTGATAGTGTAAGTCATAGGACATCAATAACCCAATAATGGATATCCTTCTTAAGAGTTATATGTAAATTATATCATTGTATTCATGAATAATACAGTTCATGAATATTCAATACTATAAATATTCATAAGATAGACATAATTTACAAGCACTCAATTTAATCAAATAATCAAAATTTATGTTAATATTATGAAGGATTTGGAAAATTTGAACCAAGATACCTGAATCTAAACAGAAAATGGACGCAGTGAATAGAAAGTAATGCTCTGATTGGTCAATTCAAAATCAAAATATATCTTTTTTTTAACAGATGCAACACAATGCAGTAGTGTATTTGGCATTCCGGCCAGTTGAGCTGAATACAATGTACATCGTAGAATTATTAGCCAAGCATAAAAATGTACCTTAATTTGTATGGAAAAGAATACATTAAGTTCATCAATGAATATAAATGATAATGTGAAATAAATGGAATGGATTAATTATACAAAAAAATTTGCTCCCACAAGTACACGTGTCCCACCCCTCCTTATCTGAGATCGAGAGTCATGTATGATTGCGTACATGAATTTACACATAAATGAATCCATGATATATGAGTAAAACTTTTTCATTGTTCATGATATTTGAAATTTAATTAGTCTGAGAACAAAGAGCCACAGCGGCGGTCTAAAAATGTTATTTTCTTTCGTTTGAAAATTTCAACAAGAACAATTTCCCCCATGCAAATTTTAAAAGGTAGGCAAGCAAGCATGCATGGCTATATTATGCAAACAGATATACTCAAGAAATGATCAGATTTCAAAGAGAGAAGAGGTAAAACATCCCAGACTCAACTGATAAGGACAGTTAATTAATCACTGATTAATATAAGATATCTCACAGCTAACACTTGGTTATATACCCTTGGTAAGTTAGGTTTGTTTTGTTTAACGTCCTATTAACAGCCAGGGTCATTTAAGGACGTACCAGGTTTTGGAGGTGGAAGAAAGCCGGAGTACCCGGAGAAAAACCACCGGCCGACGGTCAGTACCTGGCAACTGCCCCACGTAGGTTTCGAACTCGCAACTCAGAGGTGGAGGGCTAGTGATAAAGTGTCGAGACACCTTAACTACTCGGCCACCGCGGCCCCATGGTAAGCCAATCCATTGTTCCACCAATCAAAGTACAGTTGTGAAAATCGACAATGCTCCATGATAAACAAAAACACTCTAGCCTGTGGAGACCGATCACAAACTGTGGTAAGGATGAGCTTTTAATAATGGGATCCTTCAGCAAAACTTTGGTATATTTGTACAAAATCTCATTTCGCCATCCAAGTAAGAATAAAATTTTGGAATGAATTATTCATCATAAGACAGAACAAGAGATCCCAGAGGGATCTTGGTGCCCACATTGAATGGTCTTTATAGGTTCCATGTCAGATTGATCTTCTCTCTTTTCAAACAAGGGGAACCTATATATATGAAATTTGAGATTTAGCGATAATGGCCGTCTGCCCGGCCATGTTGTTTTTAGACTAGTCCCAAAATTCAATATGAGGGATCCAGGGGAACCTACATATAAAATTTGAGAAAGATCCCTTCAGTACTTTCTGAGAAATAGTGATAACAAACTTCATTGGTCAAAATCGAAGACGGCTGCCTGTCGGCCATGTTGTTTTCTGACCAGTTCCAAAATGAAATATGCATAACTAGGCACCAAGGGGAACCTACATATAAAATTTGAGAAAGGTCCCTTCAGTACTTTCTGAGAAAAAGTGATAACAAACTTCAATTGTCAAAATCCAAGATGGCTGAAATTACATACCAACTTTCACCAACATACTTTGAATCACGTCTGAGAAAAGTGCAAAAACTGAGTGGATGGACAGCCAGACAGACAGACAGACAGACAGTGAGGACTCTATAGTCACCCCGGTTTCACGAGTAGGGGACTAATAAAGAATTGTCTAATCAGATCAATTTATCCCACCCTCAAAACATTCTTAGCAAGACTTCTGCTTAAATATAAATATATTTACATTTTCCGAATATTATATTGTCAATACAAATAAACATACCTAATCCCATAAAATATTTGCTAACTACATAAGAAAAATCCTAGTAGAAATGGGCAAGATCATTAATCTCAACAGATACAACAGCAATAAAAAGATTATTCAATAGAGCACTTTTTATACTGGTAGTGTATAAATTTTGCAAATAAAAAATATAAAAATAAACAAATTGAAATGTGATAATCTCTATTCAAATGGCATATAAAAATTAAATTAGAGTATTCTCAAACCTACATTACTTAAAGAGGCTTACCTGCAGACGGACCGGTAAACGGCACATCTCCAATCACTAAATAAACTTCAGTACACGTTTCTATGTGACAAAATTAGAGGCTTTCCGACTTTATTTCTTGAAAACAATTACAGAATATGTTTTTAAAAGACGTTTTAAAACTCAACCTGAGAGGGAAATGCATGGAATAAAACGACAAATCTTCTTTGTAAATCGCCGCTGCCTTTGAAGTTATCACTGTGCGGCACTGTGCACGTGCTTGTTTCTTTGATGTGTCAATCAAATTAGACTTATTGCGGGTTGCGATTAAATAAATAATATTTAAAATGAGGTTTTAATATCACTTTTCAGCGTTTTATAAGGAAAATAAAATGAAAAACTCAACAATTCCAACAATCTGTCATGTGTAAAAAATCTTTTTCTATTAGCCAATTTTTCTGATCTCTCTGTGGGCAAGCCTCTTTAAAAATAAAAAATAAACCAATAAAATGACAAAAATATTTCATTTAAGATGTGACCATTGGTTTCTTTTTCTTTTCTCTCTTTGATAATTTTTTTTATGTCTGCATGATAAAGATTATATCAACCGTGCAATATACAAACAGATCATTGAACAAGAGGCTCAGAGGGTCTGTATCGCTCACATGGTTGAACATACAAACAGATCTTGGAAAAAACTCAGATCTTTTACTTCAAAATTAATTACAATGATACATAAAATGTGTTGAAAATTTTCCATGAGAAAAAAATTCTCCGTTTTCAATCCATCTATGAAGATTACAAGCGTACAGGACAATAACTGATGCCTGTATTATTTCAAGAGGACTGATATTGGCAATGGCAGTTGTTCAATCCTTTGGTACCATTATGTCTCGTAAAATGAAATTGATCAAAATGAATTACAGTCAAACTTCGATGTTCCAAGTTCAAGGGACTAACAGAAAAACTTCAAAACAGCAGGGCTTCAAATTATTCATGGTTGACAATAGATGGATGTTTTCTTGATAATGACCATAGCTGTTAATGTTACATTTCCTCGGTGTCTTCCTGTAGATCATCGCCTGTCAGGCTCACATCGAAACGTTTAGTTAATTTACCCCAAACCCATAAAAATACTTTTCATCAATTATACCTAAGCTTTTTTTAATCAAACAAACTATGTATCTGTTACAAAACACTTATATCACATTTAACAGATAAAGCAAAAGTACAATGCACACTTACGTTAACGTTTTTCTGCTAAAGACACGTGTGTTTGTGTTATGTGCATATAAAATACAGAATGCCGATCAGTTGGAGAATGTATGATTGAATGACAAATAACCGATTCACATGGATATTTATGTATAAGTTTGAAATGTGACACTTTGAATATGAGTGAAGACAACGCTAATTGTTTTTGTTTAAAATTGATCTGCTTGTTTTACTGTTCCTGAAATTCAATCACCAACCGCTGATTTCAATGGCGGCGGAGATCATCTGAAAGAGGACTACCGGTATGGTTTACCGGAGTGATTAAATGCCATGGCTTCTAAATACACTATTTATCTATCAGTTTAGTCTGACTATTAATTAACCCCATGATCGGAAGTGACAACGCACGCTATCGTTATCCCTATTGTCAGTCATGGCATTTGTGGGAGGGGTGTGAAATCTTGCCGCGAGGGTCACGACAAACACCTGTCCAGTGGTCAGTACAGGTAAATTTTTTGTTCGAATCATGAGATGTCAGTTACCTATAATATCCTAGCTAACGGGCCATAAAAAAAGTTTGATACAATGAAAACTTCGATTTATAAAAAATCAAATCATACATTGGTTCATTAATAGCGTTATATGGTGAGGAAATTCAAGACCAAGCAAAAATGTTAAAACAGCGAGAAATTTGAATCAACGAAGTTCGAATCATCGAGGTTTGACTGTAGGTTTTTTAGCTTCATTCAGATCACATGTTTCTATGGCTTCGGGGTAAGGTAGATGGGTACAACATTAGCCAGGTCAACGAAATCTGGACGTTTGTACACGTTCTGGTTCTTGAGGTTGGTCATTTTGAGAACCCAGGCCTCTGTAGACGGGAGCTGATTTGGAGAGATGCTTGGGAAGGCGATGTCGATGGTTCCGTTGACCGACTTGATATACTTAAGTTCTTTTCCTGGGACACCGAGCATCTCGATGACCGTGCTGGTCTGGGTGACTGGGGCCAACAGCTGGAGGGTGTTATTGGTGGGCCAGGAAAGGACGATGGCGTATACAGCAGTTATGTTCACCGTCTTTTTCATAGTGTACCTAAGGAAAACGGAAAAGATTATTAACTACAACCTGTACGTGTCATTGAAAAACAATACTAATAGAATCATTCACCCCCTTGGGGGTTAGACAAGGATTTCTTCCATACTTCACAGGGTTATCCGGCGGTTGCTAGGGAAAAGATTAATCTATCTTACACAGGGTGGGTAAAGACAGCCGACACACGCTTTATGATGCTGCTCACAATAACGTAATGTCATCATTTTACATTGAGTAACCAAGTCGTAAATGATGATGTCATAAATTTTGAAGCACATTTCAAGGAGCATTGAAGATGGAGTGATGAAAAACATTCTTAAAACCATACGTTTGGTCGCAAGTATGTGAGAAAATAATTAATCATGTGTCTGTTCCGCGAATAACAATAATATCTTAAACCTCGTGTAAGAGTTTGGCTGGCGAGCACTCGTTAAGCCTCGTGCTGACTGGCCAAACTCTTACACTTGGGTTGAGATATCCCTGTCCACGGAACAGACCCATGATAGATTCTATTAATCTCCATCCAAGGGAGAAGATTCTTAAGTTGCAAAACATGAGGCTTTCTGAGTGATTATTTTCTCTTATGTTTACCCTCTTATGTATCTAATTTGGATGTTACATCTATGCAAGGAAATGTTGACGTGGCATGATTGAAATTGTCAACAAGACGTAAAATGAAGACTTGACAAGTAGTGCAGGACAAGCCAAGACAGATATAAGTGTTGAAGGAATGAAAAGCAATCCAATCCTATTGTGCCCCGCCTCCTTGTTCTTGCTATGGAACTAATCAGGTCAGTCTACGATTGGAAAGAGTAAGTCTATCTAGACTGGGCCAGAAAATGTAGGTCTATCTGGGCCAGAAAATGTAGGTCTATCTGGGCCAGAAAATGGAAGGTTAGTCTAAGATTGGAAAGAGTAAGTCGATCTAGACTGGGCCAGAAAATGTAGGTCTATCTGGGCCAGAAAATGTAGGTCTATCTGGGCCAGAAAATGTAGGTCTATCTGGGCCAGAAAATGTAGGTCTATCTGGGCCAGAAAATGTAGGTCTATCTGGGCCAGAAAAGGTAGGTCTATCTGGGCCAGAAAATGGAAGGTCAGTCTATGATTGGAAAGAGTAAGTCTATCTAGACTGGACCAGAAAATGGAAGGTTAGTCTAAGATTGGAAAGAGTAAGTCAATCTGGACCAGAAAAAGGTACGATACAAGTAGAGGAAATGTCTGTCTGGGCCAGGTAAAGGTAGGTCAGTCTAAGATTGGGAAGAGTAAGTCTGTCTGGGCCAGAAAATGGAAGGTTAGTCTAAGATACAAGTAGAAGAAATGTCTGTATGGGCCAGAAAAAGGTTCCATAGGTCAGTCTAAGATTGGGAAGAGTAAGTCTGAATGGGCCAAGAAAAGGAAGGTTAGACTAAAATAGACTGACATGATGTGAATGAATTGATGATGTGACGTCGTATAATTGCATGGTGCCAATTTTTGTGAGAGTCTGACTGCAGTTCTATGCCAACATTCTTAAATCAAATAAAATATACTGATTTGTCAGCAAAGATTGCTAGTTTGGGATTTCCATAACTTCTTTTGAAAAATTTTTACGTTGCAAATAACATAATTTCACTACAGGTAAGTGATCACTGGAGACTTTACCTGTGAACCAATTTGGCGTCTGTCAGACGTTGTCACAGTTATGTGACTTTTTTAATTAATCCCTAGGGGTCAATTAGTGTCACTGACCACAGCTTTCATACTCTTTGTTGAGTCTGTATATTGGACAACACATAAGACTTATATACAGCACTAGATTTTGTCAAAAGTGCCGGTTTTGCATCCATGTTGGCGCATTTGTCGTAGAATTTTTCCGCTGATTGATTATGTAAAAACACCATTGATGATTGGAATTGATATCCTTTTTTCTGTTGTTAATCGATTCTCACTGATCAACAGTATCACACTAGTGTAAAAGGATGCTAAACATCACTGTGTATAATTGGTTGTCATGACAACCAAGCTAAAACCAAAAGCTTTGATTGGTTAAAATTCAATTATTGGTCGATTTTCACTAAATTTGGTGTACAGTTCTAACAGGGATACCAAACATCACTGTATAGGCTTTGTTGCCATGACAACCATGCTGAAGCAAATGACAACCTCTTATTGGTTAAAATTTATATATTGCCCTATTTCAGCTAAATTTTATATGTAGGTGAATAAGCTACAGGTATTCAAATAAATATTGGCCTCCGATTGGTTGAAATTTAGATATTGTTGGAAAAGGGTGGATTTCATTAAAGTTTGCAAAAGAATGGTTTGTGTGCTTGTACAGTGTTTTAATTTTCTATTTGACACTTATCTATGGGGTTATTAGATATCTTCAGGATGACAGTTTTAGTTGCCTGTGTTAAGTTGTATACTCATGGCATTTGAAAACAAGATATTCTACATTTTTTATACTTTCTTTATTAAAATTCTTTAAATTAACATTATTATAGTGAAATATATTATCATATAACAATTACTTTCAATTTTCTTTTGGTTAAAGTAAACATCAAAATAATCTTTATGTTCCACTTGCTAATATCTTTTATTTGTTGATGCATAATTATGTTGTGGGGATCTCGACTGCTTCAAAAATATAAACCAGAAACAAAGTCAAGATTCGACATAACTGTATTCAAAGAAACTAGAGTCACTTGGGAGGGGTAAAGACCCCAGGGCCTATTTTTACATCAGGATTGTGTTTATCTCTTAAGCTTGATGCCCAGGCTAATATGATTATGGGGTCGGGATCTGAATGGCTTCAAAGATACCATGGTATGGCATAATTAAGCTCACCTGATCCAAAAACAGCCTTTGCACTATGTTTATTATATAAAGAATATTTCAGACTCACCAGACGCCAAGCGTAGCATTATCCTGTTGTGTGTGCCAGGGTTTAGATTTATAGATGGCTTCTCCATTTATCTTCATCCAGGCTCCAAAGCCTCTAAGCCTTTCTTCGAATATAGGGATGATTCGGCCGTCAGCATTTGGACCCACATTCATCAGTAAGTTTCCTCCACAGCTTATCAGGATTAATGGTCAAAGTTCAAAGGTCAAAACATGTATATCAGAACAATTTTTATACAATGGTTTTGGTTAGGTTAATAAGAAAGCAATATATAACTAAGATTATATTTCAAAATGAGAGTAACACAGAGTGGATCAACCACATGCTATAAAGTGTTATTATATAATCTCATGCATTGAAATAAGATTCACATTTCCTTATAAATTGTAGCTATCACCATTCAATACAAAATCAAGCGTTTAATTTTCGAACAGTTAAGATTATAAGAATAATAATTGCAAACAATTTTATGAGTTGATTATAAAGTCTACAAAATTTCTAAGAAATTGGTTGAAAATTGTAGGATGAGATATTAACAAAAGTTCATGACAAATGACCAGACAACACCGTATCATGATACTCCCATCAAATTTGGCAGCCATAAAAAAAAGATCTTTCAATTTGAATTTACTGAAAGGACAATGCATTATGTACATTAAAAAGTTTACATCATTTACAATTGCTTTTGTTTGACAACTGTTTTTAAGTTAAATTAACTCCAATATAATTAAGCTCATAACTGATTTATCTCGCAAATAAAAAGGAGCAAGTGGTATTTAAGGACTTATGTCAAGTTGAAAACAGAAAAATACTTACCTAACAGTTTCCGCCAAGAAAGTCAGGATTTCATGCAGAGAAAGGATGTCACCTGATACAATATCGCGACGATGTGTCCAAGCGTTTCTATCTATGGTCATTGCATTTTCCCACTTGTGAGGCAAAACCTTTCCTATTGATTTAAAACAATGAAGAAGTTAGTAATAATATTTACAATGACAGTCCAATAGAAAGAAATGAACAGTGAATATGGTATCTATATTCTATTAATACAGTCAAACTTCGATGTTTCGAAGTTCAAGGGACTAACAGAAAAACTTCGAAACAGCGGGACTTCGAATTATTCATGGTTGACAATAGATCGATGTTTTCTTGATTTTGACCAAAGCTGTTAATGTTACATTTCCTCGGTGTCTTTGTGTTGATCGTCGCCTGTCAGGCTCAGATCGAAAAGTTTAGTTGATTTACCCCAAACACATAAAAATACTTTTCATCAATTATACCTAAGCATTTTTTAATCAAACAAACTATGTATCTGTTACAAATCACTTATACCCGTCTAATAGATCAAACAAAAGTACAATGCACACTTACGTTAACATTTTTCTGCTAAAGACACATGTGTTTACGTTATGTGCATATAAAATACGGAATGCTGATCAGTTGGAGAATGCATGATTGAATGACAAATAATCGATTTACGTGGATATTTGTGTATAAGTTTGAAACACGACACTTTGAATACAAGAGGCCCAATGGGCCTGTATCGCTAACCTGGCTCTACAGCAACTTTGAAGTTGATTGAGGTCATTTCTAAATATACTATATTGATTACCTCTTTATTCAAATATCATTTTAAGCTAGTTTTATTCACATTAAAAATTTTCTAGTCCTTCATTCCAGCATTCTATTGGCCTAATATCAGGTCTTGGAGGCTCTTGGCTATCGCAAAATTATTGTTTACAGATTTAAGCCGATTTCACCCCTGTGACCTTGAATGTAGGTCAAGGTCATTTATTTGAACAAAATTGGTAGCCCTTCACCCCAGCATGCTACAGGCCCAATATCAAGTCCCTGGGCCTCTTGGTTATTGAGAAGAAGTCGTTTGAAGATTATAGCCTATTTGACCCATGTGACCTTGAATAAAGGTCAAGGTCATTTATTTGAACAAACTTTGTAGCCCTTCACCCCAGCATGCTACAGGCCCAATATCAAGTCCCTGGGCCTCTTGGTTATTGAGAAGAAGTCGTTTGAAGATTATAGCCTATTTGACCCATGTGACCTTAAATGAAGGCCAAGGTCATTTATTTGAACAAACTTTGTAGCCCTTCACCCCAGCATGCTACATGCCCAATATCAAGTCCCTGGGCCTTTTGGTTATTGAGAAGAAGTTGTTTGAATGAAAAAGTTGACGGCGGACGGACGGGCAGGTGAGCTAATAAGTGAAGACATCGCTAATTGTTTTTGTTTAAAATTGATCTGCTTGTTTTACTGTTCCGTAAAATTTACCCACAAACCGCTCATTTCAATGGCGGCGGAGATCATCAAAGACCACTACCGGTGCAGCATGGTATTTTGAATCATGGTGAAATGACCCGGGGGTCAAAATACCATTATGGTGAAATGACCCCGGGGTCAAAATACCATTATGGTAAAATGACCCCCCTCATGGTGAAGTGACCCCCCCTTTCCCCGCTCATTCCCTTCCACTACTTTTACAATACTTTGATATATCTTTTTTACCAAAATTTTATAACAAGTTTACTTCACAAAAAATATAGTATTTACAATCTTAGATTTTGGTAGATCATTGCAAAAGCTGGGGCAGGTTTGGGTCACTTTACCATGACCGTAATGAAATACTTTTTTAAAAAACCTCAATTCCTTAAACTATACATTAAAACAAAACTAAATTGGTCTAAGATAAGTTTTTGATGTGATCATGTAAGGGGGAGGGAGGGGGGGTCACTTTACCATGGCCATTTTTGTGATTGCCTTTTTTTCACAAAAATATTTTTTTAAAAATTCAATTCCTTAAACTATCTATCATAACAAAACAAGATTTGTCTAAGAGAAGTTTTTGATGTGATCATGTATGTGTGATATGGTAGTGTAATAAGTAAAATTGATCAATATATATTAATCAATTTTACTTACTACGCTACTATATCCATAATGAAATAAAATATTTTACCCTTTTTTCTTAATAAACCTTAATTCCTTAATCTATACATTATAACAAATCTAAATTGGCCTGAGATAATTGATATTGATGTGAGTTATATAAGGAAGGGGGGTCGCTTTCCCCCACTCCTCACAGGACTCACACTAACATCACTTGTTGTTATAATGTTAACATCCAAACATTTTGTAGATGCTTTATGTTCTCACATATAGATTGATTAATTAATTGAAATAGATTAATGAAAACTTTGGTTAAATAAGTATTATTCTATACATCAGATCATGAAGTATCAACAGCATTGTATTGGGGTAGATCATTTCAAGTTGTGGCAGGTCTATACATTAACAGCAACATTATTTGGATGGCTATGGTAAAGTGACCCCCTCCCCCTCCATCAAGAAATAGTTTTTTGCCAAATCTTTCAGTAGTTTACTTCAATTGATTAACTGAATTAATTTTTAATTTAGAACATAAAAATCAACACAATATAAAATATTGTTAACTTTGTAGGTGTGTGTGGAGGGGGGGGGGGGGGGGGGGGGAGGTCACTTTACCATGGCCATTGTAAAGTGACCCCCCCCCCCCCCCCCCCCCCCCCCCAGCATAAATGACTCATCAAAATCAGACCAATTTTGTTGTTGTTGAAATTTATAGAATTTATATTGATGTATACTGATAAAGGTTTTGTGAAAATAAGTCCCTTACCATTACCAAAATTAATGATAAAAAAGTTTTATTTCTCCATTGATGTTCTCCATCAACTATTCACCTATATTTCACTCTATAGTCAACCTACCCATCGAAATTTGTACTTTTTATAATAATACAATATTGTTTTAATGAAAATATGTTAAATGATATATGAAAATCATGTTTTTAGTGACTCTAATATGGGGGGATCACTTTACCATGGGGGGGGGAGGGGGGGGGGGGGGTCATTTTACCATACTACACCGGTATGGTATACCGGAGTGATTAAATGTCATGGCTTCTAAATACGTCATTTATTTATCAATTTAGTCTGATTGTTAATTAACCCCATGATCGGAAGTGACAACGCACGCTATCGTTATCCCTATTGTCAGTCAGGGCATTTGTGGGAGGGGTGTGAAATCCTGCCGCAGGGGTTACGACAAACTCCTGTCAAGTGGTCAGTACAGGTTTAATTTTTTGTTCGAATCATGAGATGTCAATTACCCATAAAATCACAGCTAACGGGCCATGAAAAAAGTTTGATACATCGAAAACTTTGATTTGTAAAAATTTGAATCATACATAGGTCCGTTAGTAGCGTTATTTAGTGATGAAATTCGGGACCAAGCAAAAAGTTCCATACAGCGAGAAATTCGATTCAACGAAGTTCGAATCATTGAGGTTTGACTGTATATGAGAATATGGTAAATAACTTCACTCAAAGTAGAAGGTGAACATATTATTGCAGCAAAATAAAATAGCATTTTTAGGAGATGGGAGAAATGTGTGGGAGGAAATGTGTTGTAGGGGGTATCTTGTGTGGTAGGGTATCGTGTGGGGTAGGGGGGGTATCATGTGGGGTAGGGGGTATCTTGTGTGGTAGAGTATCGTGTGTGGTAGGGGGTATCGTGTGTGGTTGGGTATCGTATGTGGTAGGGTATCGTGTGTGGTAGGGTATCGTGTGTGGTAGAGTATCGTGTGTGGTAGGGGGTATCGTGTGGGGTAGGGGGGGTATCGTGTGGGGTAGGGGGTATCGTGTGGGGTAGGGGTATCGTGTGGGGTAGGGGTATCGTGTGGGGTAGGGGTATCGTGTGTGGTAGGGTATCGTGTGTGGTAGGGTATCGAGTGTGGTAGGGGGGTATCGTGTGGGGTAGGGGTATCGTGTATGGTAGGGTATTGAGTGTGGTAGTGGGTATCGTGTGTGGTAGGGGGGTATCGTATGGGGTAGGGGGTATCGAGTGCGGTAGGGGGGTATCGTGTGGGGTAGGGGGTATCGAGTGCGGTAGGGGGTATCGTGTGTGGTAGGGGGTATCGAGTGTGGTAGGGGGTATCGAGTGTGGTAGGGGGTATCGAGTGTGGTAGGGGGTATCGTGTGTGGTAGGGGGGTATCGTATGGGGTAGGGGGTATCGTGTCGGGTAGGGGGTATCGTGTGTGGTTGGGTATCGTGTGTGGTAGGGGGTATCGTGTGTGGTTGGGTATCGTATGTGGTAGGGTATCGTGTGTGGTAGGGTATCGTGTGTGGTACATATATGTAGAGTATCGTGTGTGGTAGGGGGTATCGTGTGGGGTAGGGGGGTATCGTGTGGGGTAGGGGGGTATCGTGTGGGGTAGGGGGTATCGTGTGTGGTTGGGTATCGTATGTGGTAGGGTATCGTGTGTGATAGGGTATCGTGTGTGGTAGGGGGTATCGTGTGGGGTAGGGGGTATCGTGTGGGGTAGGGGTATCGTGTGTGGTAGGGGGTATCGTGTGTGGTAGGGTATCTTGTTGGGTAAGGGGTATCGTGTGGTAGTGGGTATCGTGTGTGGTAGGGGGTATTGTGTGTGGTAGAGTATCGTGTGGGGTATGGGGTATCGTGTGTGGTAGAGTATCGTGTGGGGTAGGGGGTATCGTGTGTGGTAGAGTATCGTGTGTGGTAGGGGGTATCGTGTGTGGTTGGGTATCGTATGTGGTAGGGTATCGTGTGTGGTAGGGTATCATGTGTGGTACATATATGTAGAGTATCGTGTGGGGTAGGGGGGTATCGTGTGGGGTAGGGGGTATCGTGTGTGGTTGGGTATCGTGTGTGGTAGAGTATCGTGTGTGGTAGGGGGTATCGTGTGGGGTAGGGTTTCGTGTGTGGTAGGGGGTATAGTGTGGAGTAGGGGTATCTTGTGTGGTAGAGTATCTTGTGTGGTAGGGTATCGTGTATCATTGGGAAGGGACATTTGAGTGCAGATATCACATGTTTAAGGAAGGAGGTAGGGGGTATTGTGTGGCGTAGGGTATTGTGTGTGGTAGGGGGGTATTGTGTGTGGTAGTGGGTATCATGTGTGGTAGGGGGGTATTGTGTGTGGTAGTGGGTATCGTGTGTGGTAGGGGGTATTGTGTGTGGTAGTGGGTATCGTGTGTGGTAGGGGGCTATCGTGTGTGGTAGGGGGGTATCATGTGTGGTAGGGTATCGTGTGTGGTAGGGGGTATCATGTGTGGTAGGGGGTATCGTGTGTGGTAGGGGGGCATACATGTCAACCTCTGAAACCTCCAATGAGGGAGATCTCCCTCATTCCACATCTAAAATCAGGGTGATGTCCTCATGGGCATGCGCAGATGTAAATTACCTCGGGCTACATTTTGATATTTAAATTTGACAACAATGGTTAATTGTAAAGAATAACGATAATAAAAAAAAAAATAGAAGAAAAAAAAATAATTAAAAAAAAAAATGTTTTCAGAAATTTCATAGAAAGGAACTGTATTTAGTGAATTATATTATTAATGATGTAGTCACTTGAAATTTGCAACCAGTATACAAAGCAACTACTTATCTCCTAATTTTTTTTTTTTTTTCCATTATTTTGTTCTGAAATATTTCTAAATGTATCAAATTATCTCCCTTCCTTTCTCAAATAATAATTACACAGTAATTTATTTCTTTTTGTTTTACTAGTAGTTCTATTATGACATAAAACAAACTTCTTAAAAAGTCTTTTTATTTTTTTCTGACCCAAATTGAAATCCGGATTTTTGTGGCAGTTTATGACTTTATATTAGTATTGACCAATTAAAGATGGCGGCAGTACAAACGCTGGTATTATTAGCTTTCATGTGAGTAAATCTTGTTGGCAGATATTATCAGTGTTTGTTCTTGAAGTGATGTATCCTGGTTGTAATCACAAAATTAACTGACCATGTCAAATGAAGCCAAATACAGTTGTAATGTATACACCGGTCGGCACGCATGCATGATGACGGATGAGTGGTGACCGACTCCCCTCTCCCACCAAGCCCTAGGCCAGGGCAGCTACACAGGTGGTGGGGTTGTTTTGATTACATAATCAGTTTAGGGTCGAAGTGTCTGAGATTTCCGGGGTTTTATGAGGGATGACTGCTCAAATCCGGGAGAAATTTGTACCAAATCGGGATTTAGGGGAAATTTAATTGATTTTCCGGGCACTTCCAGCGTAATCCGGGAAGGTTGACACCTATGGGGGGGGTATTGTGTGTGGTAGTGGGTATCGTGTGTGGTAGTGGGTATCGTGTGTGGTAGTGGGTATCGTGTGTGGTAGTGGGTATCGTGTGTGGTAGTGGGTATCGTGTGTGGTAGGGGGTATCGTGTGTGGCAGAGGGTATCGTGTGTAGTAGGGGGGGGGTATCGTGAGGGGTAGGGGGTATCGTGTGTGGTAGGGTATCGTATGTGGTAGGAAATCGTGTGGGGTAGGATGTATCATGTGTGGTAGGGGGTATAGTGTGTGGTAGGGGGTATAGTGTGTGGTAGGGGGTATTGTGTGTGGTAGAGTATCGTGTGGGGTAGGGGGTATCGTGTGTGGTAGAGTATCGTGTGGGGTAGGGGGTATCGTGTGTGGTAGAGTATCGTGTGTGGTAGGGGGTATCGTGTGTGGTTGGGTATCGTATGTGGTAGGGTATCGTGTGTGGTAGGGTATCATGTGTGGTACATATATGTAGAGTATCGTGTGGGGTAGGGGGGTATCGTGTGGGGTAGGGGGTATCGTGTGTGGTTGGGTATCGTGTGTGGTAGAGTATCGTGTGTGGTAGGGGGTATCGTGTGGGGTAGGGTATCGTGTGTGGTAGGGGGTATTGTGTGTGGTAGGGGGGTATCGTGTGTGGTAGGGGGTATTGTGTTTGGTAGGGGGGTATTGTGTTTGGTAGGGGGTATCGTGTGTGGTAGGGGGTATCGTGTGTGGTAGGGGGGTATCGTGTGTGGTAGGGGGGTATCGTGTGTGGTGGGGGGAATCGTGTGGGGTAGGGGGTTTGTGTGTGGTAGAGTATCGTGTGTGGTAGGGTATCATGTGGGGTAGGGGGTATCATGTGGGGTAGGGGATATCGTGTGTGGTAGGGTGTTTGTGTGTGGTAGAGTATCGTGTGTGGTAGGGGGTATCTTGTTGGGTAGGGGGTATTGTGTGTGGTAGGGGGTTTCGTGTGTGGTAGGGGGTATCATGTATGGTAGAGTACAGTGTGTGGTAGGGGTTATCGTGTGTGGTAGGGTATCTTGTTGGGTAAGGGGTATTGTGTGGCGTAGGGTATCATGTGTGGTAGGGTATCATGTGTGGTACGGGGTATCATGTGCGGTAGGGGGTATCGTGTGTGGTAGTGGGTATCGTGTGTGATAGTGGGTATCGTGTGTGGTAGGGGGTATCGTGGGTGGCAGAGGGTATCGTGTGTAGTAGGGGGGGTATCGTGAGGGGTAGGGGGTATCGTGTGTGGTAGGGTATCGTATGTGGTAGGAAATCGTGTGGGGTAGGATGTATCATGTGTGGTAGGGGGTATAGTGTGTGGTAGGGGGTATAGTGTGTGGTAGGGGGTATAGTGTGTGGTAGGGGGTATAGTGCGTGTTAGGGTTTCGTGTGTGGTAGGGGGTATAGTGTGTGGTAGGGTTTCGTGTGTGGTAGGGGGTATAGTGTGTGGTAGGGGGTATAGTGTGTGGTAGGGTTTCGTGTGTGGTAGGGGTATCGTGTGTGGTAGGGGGTAAAGTGTGGGGTAGGGGTATTTTGTGTGGCAGGGTATCGTGTGGGGTAGAGGTGTGTGAGATAATGTTTGTGGGGGATGGAGGAGGTGTGTGGGATGACGTTTGTGTAGGATGGAGGAGGTGTGTGGGATGACGTTTGTTGGGGGAGGAAGGAGGGTTGTGGGATGATGTTTGTGGGGGAGGAAGGAGGTGTGTGAGATGATGTTTGTGGGGGACGGAGGAGGTGTGTGAGATGATGTTTGTGGGGGAGGAAGGAGGTGTGTGGGATGATGTTTTTGGGGGAGGAAGGAGGTGTGTGAGATGACGTTTGTTGGGGGAGGAAGGAGGTGTGTGAGATGATGTTTGTGGGGGAGGAAGGAGGTGTGTGGGATGATGTTTGTGGGGAGGAAGGAGGTGTGTGAGATGATGTTTGTCGGGGGGGAGGAAGGAGGTGTGTGAGATGATGTTTGTGGGGGGAGGAAGGAGGTGTGTGAAATGATGTTTGTGGGGGAGGAAGGAGGTGGGTGAGATGATGTTTGTGGGGGAGGAAGGAGGTGTGTGGATGATGTTTGTGGGGGAGGAAGGAGGTGTGTGGGATGATGTTTGTGGGGGAGGAAGGAGGTGTGTGAGATGATGTTTGAGGGGGAGGAAGGAGGTGTGTGAAATGATGTTTGTGGGGGAAGGAGGAGGTGTGTGAGATGATGTTTATGGGGGAGGAAGGAGGTGTGTGAGATGATGTTTGTGGGGCAGGAAGGAGGTGTGTGGGATGATGTTTGTGGGGGAGGAAGGAGGTGTGTGAAATGATGTTTGTGGGGAGGAAGGAGGTGTGTGAGATGATGTTTGTGATGAGATGATGTTTGTGGGGGAGGAAGGAGGTGTGTGGAATGATGTTTGTGGGGGAGGAAGGAGGTGTGTCAGATGATGTTTGTGGGGGAGGAAGGAGGTGGTCAGATGATGTTTGTGGGGGAGGAAGGAGGTGTGTGAGATGATGTTTATGGGGAGGAAGGAGGTGTGTGAAATGATGTTTGTGGGGGAGGAAGGAGGTGTGTCAGATGATGTTTGTGGGGAGGAAGGAGGTGTGTGAGATGATGTTTATGGGGGAGGAAGGAGGTGTGTGAGATGATGTTTGTGGGGGAGGAAGGAGGTGTGTGAGATGATGTTTGTGGGGAGGAAGGAGGTGTGTGAGATGATGTTTATGGGGGAGGAAGGAGGTGTGTGAGATGATGTTTGTGGGGAGGAAGGAGGTGTGTGAGATGATGTTTGTGGGGCGGAGAGGTGATGGATGATGTTTGTGGGAGGAAGGGTGTGTGAGATGATGTTTGTGGGGAGGAAGGAGGTGTGTGAGATGATGTTTGTGGGGCAGGAAGGAGGTGTGTGGGATGATGTTTGTGGGGGAGGAAGGAGGGTGTGTGAGATGATGTTTGTGGGGGAGGAAGGAGGTGTGTGAGATAATGTTTGTGGGGCAGGAAGGAGGAGGTGTGTGAGATGATGTTTGTGGGGAGGAAGGAGGTGTGTGAGATGATGTTTGTGGGGAGGAAGGAGGTGTGTGAGATGATGTTTGTGGGGGGGGGGGGGGGGGAGGAAGGAGGTGTGTGGGATGATGTTTGTGGGGGAGGAAGGAGGTGTGTGGGATGATGTTTGTGGGGGAGGAAGGAGGTGTGTGAGATGATGTTTGTGGGGGAGGAAGGAGGTGTGTGAGATGATGTTTGTGGGGGAGGAAGGAGGTGTGTGAGATGATGTTTGTGGGGGAGGAAGGAGGTGTGTGGAATGATGTTTGTGGGGGAGGAAGGAGGTGTGTGGGATGATGTTTGTGGGGGAGGAAGGAGGTGTGTGAGATGATGTTTGTGGGGAGGAAGGAGGTGTGTGAGATGATGTTTGTGGGGGAGGAAGGAGGTGTGTGAGATGATGTTTGTGGGGAGGAAGGAGGTGTGTGGAATGATGTTTGTGGGGAGGAAGGAGGTGTGTGAGATGATGTTTGTGGGGGAGGAAGGAGGTGTGTGAGATGATGTTTGTGGGGGAGGAAGGAGGTGTGTGGAATGATGTTTGTGGGGAGGAAGAAGGTGTGTGAGATGATGTTTGTGGGGGAGGAAGGAGGTGTATGAGATGATGTTTGTGGGGGAGGAAGGAGGTGTGTGAGATGATGTTTGTGGGGTTTGGAGGTCGTGTGTGGGAGGAACAGAGAATGTATCTTTACCAGGATTGTACTTGTCTTTGCAGTTCCAGTAGCCGCCATGTTTACAGGCTAGTCCTGATCCCCATCTGTCATTGGTCACAATGTAATCTTTTACGGGGCTACAAAAAAAAACAAATACATTATTGCTATGAAACCAATCAAAATCTCCATCTGACAAAGTGAGCTATAAACATGAACAAGAGGCCCATGGGCCTAAACGGTCATCTGACAAACACTTACAGCAGGAACACACCCCTCAATCAAGCATCATTACCATAAATTGTCTATACGCAGCCAGTTATATTTCAGATCAAATTTGGTTTTTATCCATTTTGGCTTAAGGAGAAGTAGCATCTTAAAACAAAATTTCATCCAAGTTCCTATTTTTGGGCCATGCCCCCCTCTCCCCATGGGTCAGACCAGCCTCATTTATATCAATTAGGATTGCCCTTCCATAATGATTTTTCATACGAAATACAGTATGGTTGTAATGAATTAAGGCATTAAGGAGGAGTAGCATTTAAAAGCAATATTTAAACTAATTTTTTATTTTGGTGGCCCGTCCTTCTTTCCCCAGGGGTTAGACCCGGCTCATTGATATAAATCAAGATTGCTGTCTTCTTATGATGTTTCAAACCAAATTTGGATTGTAATCTATTAAGGCATTAAGAAAGAGTAGGGTTTTAAAGCAAAATTTTGGCTAAGTTCCCCTATTGGGGCCTTGCCCCTCTGTCCCAAGGGGGTACACCAGCCTAGTTTATATCAATTATGGTTGCCCTCCCCAATGATTTTTCACACTAAATTAGGTAGCAATCCGCTTTGGGGTTAAGGAGTAGCATTTTGAAAGTAAAAGTCTAACGGTGCACATCGGACGACAATGGACAGAGCACAATGACTATAGGTCATCCTGACCCTTTGGATCAGATGACCTGAAAATAAAACATATTTTAACTTTTAAAACTGAAGCCATACATGTATATACATTTGTATAATAAAATGTAAATCATATTCATCGCACTTATGGATAAAGGTCATTAAATAAATCCTCTACACCCTGAAATGTAGATTACTGTGGTATATCAACAAAATTTCCTCTGTCAATAAAAACAATTTGCTATTCTTGATAAATTTTCTCTGCAAGTTCTCAAATTACCTTTTCAAAATTAGCAATATGGAAAAAATTAAATTTTTTACCTTTCGTTGTACAACCAAGCTAAAAATTGGGTGGAATTCCAGTAAGTGTCTGGTGCCATCCAGTCTCCGTCGGACCACAGGATCTCAGGTTTGTAATTATTGATAAGTTCATAAAGCTCTGGCATGGTCTTAGTCTGCAGTAATAAAAACACCACCTTTAACTTGAAGATTTCTTTTAATGTTATAGTCAAACCAGAATGACCTCTCGCTTGACCTTTTCGTGGAATATTCAAAGTGGGTAGTTCCATTTGTACACAGGTGTGGTAACAAAACATATTGATTAGGAATACTACTGTGTCCAGCAGGGTGCTGTTTTGGACCATTCATTTTTGTTACAATTTTATATTGACAACACAGGGATTGTATGATTTATTTTTGATGCATGGTTTAATTTTACACATACTCAAATGTGATCAATTGTTCACAAGTTAACAGTTTTGTCGCTAAATATAGACCAGTATAAATACAAATTATGCAGCTGATGACAAGGTTTGTTACATTATAAACAACTAACAGATATATACATGTATATATACACAAAGCACCTATTTCCCCCAAATGACTATATATAGACTCGTCTGTAATCAATATGCTAATCAAAGTTCAACACGACAGGTCATTCTGGTCAGACTTTATATTTATTCAAAAAGTAAATCAATATGTATGCCTGGTAATAAGCCCATGCATTACAGTTCAGTAGATATGCCATGTACAGTTCATGCTATTTTGTTGCCTTCTTGAAATACTAATAACTGTTTTAAGCTACAGGTACCCTTGTTTTCAATTCCAAGAATATTCTTATGGATATTTTATTTTAAATGAATGCCAATCTGACTGTATGAAGCATAACTGCAGCAGAGCATCATAAAATCCAAATATCTTCTTAGCCTGCACAGATAGAAGGATGAATGGACAAACAGATAAGCCTACATGTCTTTCTCTATTTTGATACCCACTGCCAACTCCTTCAGGGAGAAAAACTTAAAGACATTACTCAACTTGTCCTTAATTACAATTTAAGTTCCGTCATCCTGAGTGTAAGATTTAAGCATTAGATTCTAGGGAGGGTATATTTGTGAACCATTTTTAGCTTACTTTTAAAAATAAAATCAAAATTACATAATTTATATAACCTGTCAATTATGATTAAGATTTTACTTATATTAATTGATTTGTTGTCGTTTGATACACAAATAAATCCTGTCGCTAGGTGGGAGAGGAGTAAGCTTACATAGAATCATCATTGCGTTTGATGGGTATGCTGACATGAAGGAGACAGAAATTGAAGAGTTTGATTGAACATGACTAAACAGAAAGGCAATAGCATAATATGAAGACCTTGAAAGGTCTTAGCATAAAAAGATGGGGGCTTATTTGAGGACAGCCTCACAGGGGCTAACAGGGGATAAATACGGTACACTAAAACATGTACAGGATACATCAGTATGTCATAATCCAAGGTTTCTATTACAAAATTAAATGTTACCATGACAAATTCCTGAGTACGGTAATGATTTTGTTGATCTTGCAGGAAGAGTGGATTGTAAAACTCAAAAAGGGAATGGTAAACCCCAAAGTGGAGGTCTTTCTTCTTCCTCACAGCAGCAGCGAGCTCTCCTATTGGAAAACAAAATGTATTGATGATAGCCTTCAACTTTAACTCACAAATATCAGGAGCGACTGAAATTTTTTTAAGTTGACATTGTATATATATATATATATATAATTTTAAAACAAAAAAAATTAACAACGTTCTCTTAGCGCTTTCTCTCCATCTTGGGAGTTCTTCAGAGAGATTCTAGTGCTTTCTCTCCAGAGGAACCTCTCTGAAGAACTCCCAAGATGTATAGCAATTAAATATACTTAATAATTAATGTAATACCATATTTTACCTAGTATAGGCATGCACACCCCATTCTATTTAAAGGAAATAGTACGGGTATATGATATTGAAGTCCATAGAAATACCGTATAGCCAGTTATTTTCTGGGTTAAAAAAATGTGAGATTCTCATTTAAAGTGAAATAATTTAATAATAACGAATCAAAATTTTATGACTCGGCTAAAGGGATATCTAATTTTCACAAATATTGCTCCAAATTTTTAACATTTCAATACATGATTCTGTCTCCAATGTCTTATAATTTCATAGATTATATTTTCGCTAATGAATTGATTGGTCCCAGCATCCTAATCATCATATCCGTGGAAATTAACCGGCTATGTATAGGGCACCTTGCTTTACTTCCTCCAAAGAATAAAAAAACTTTTGATGTTGATGCAGAGAAGCAAAATAAATACCGAGTTTCAAAGAAATTTTTCTTCCTTTTTTTGCCAACCCAGATTTTGAGTTTGTTTTAAATTTTGAAAGTGCATTTTGTGGTTATTAGGTCATATTTGATCATTTGATTTATTGTTTTTTTGGGTATTATTATACAATTGGTGCAAGATATATGCGAGTGAATTTTGGGAGGCTGCGGTAAGTTTGTGTTTGTCTCCTTGTGAAAACGCAGAACTGATACAGACTATATATAGTGCTACCTCACTGAAGCATGCTGCTGAAGACACCCAGCAGGACACCCCACCTGGTCACATTATTCTAACAACGGGAAAAGCAGGTGTAGCAATGTGCTGCATGTACTGTTTTTAAAGACTTTGATATGTCACGGCCAGGGGACAGAACTATATTCCATATTAATTATTGGAGATAAATAACTTGTTCAGTCAGAGCAGAAAACATACCTATACATTATAACTTAATTTTCGATAGTGATATCAACTGTATTATAGCGTAAATTCATCTTACCCAGTAAATCTCTCTTTGGCCCAATGTCACCAGCGTTCCAGTTCCAGGAATGGTTAGATGGCCACATTGTGAAACCTTCATGGTGTTTTGTTACAAGAACAACATACCTGCAAAGTTAACGAACCATACTAGACTATAGTACAAATTTACTTCATCTTTAAAGTTTGTTTTGGGTGTAAGAGTCTTCACAACACCCAAGTTTACTTGAGGAACTGATGCCTAGAAGTATAAGTATCAAAGACAGAAGGCACCGAAAAAAAAACAAAAAAATATATAAAGGCTTTAAGTGTTGTAATTGAGGCAGAAGATCCTAGTGTTGGGTAATTGGTTGAACACGCCAACCGATGATCGGTTGTAATCGGATGATCTTGGTAACCGATTATAGGATTATAATCGGTTGTTATTGATTAGTCTGTTTGAAATTAAAAATGCAAACAAAATTGAACCAGAGAAGGCAACTGGCACTTACTTATTCATTTGCTATTTATATCTATGGGACAAAGAATGTACAATGCCAGTAAAACATCCTATTGAAATTTAAAATTATCAAACGAGTGTTTATAAAACTTGACAAGTTTATTATGACTAGAAAATACACACATGATTGCAGCTTGTAAGTTAACACAATACAGTTGTACTAAGTTAGCACTTATTATCACTTAAGCCAAATTAATAAGGTTTTGTTTTGTTTTGATGTAACATACTGCGTGTATATACATGTAAATAAATATGTTTCAGTAATATCATGGTTCACTGAGTTATGAGTATCAACTAGACAACTACATTGCCTCAATGATTTTTCAATACTGAAGGGCTTAAAGATTAGAGCCAAAGATGCCCAACTCATACTGGTGAATAAAGAATATTGAATTTTAATTGAATAGTGTCTTAAGAAATATAATTAGTTAACAATGAGAATAAAAATTCTGATGGCATTATATGTATATAAACATAGGGACCCGATTGATCGATTATACAAAACATGATCGATGATCGTAATCGGTAGACAATAATCAACCGTTAATCGATCATTCCCGATCATCGACACATCACTAGAAGATCCATTTTGATTTCTGCAATAAATCCCTTACATACATATGCATTTAGAAGACATGTACAGAAAGTCTGTGATTCTGCACATGGAACCTCTTTAATTGGTATCCTGCATCACCATCCAGTGAATCAAAGTACTGAAAGTACTGTAGGAGGCGTTAGTCAGATGTAAAAGGAGATATTTGAAATAAAGCAAGAATACAAATTAAACTGATATCAACATGACTAAACATTTCCACTTAAGTGTGTCAAACCAACCGGACATAATGGTTTTCACAGTCCTGATGAATGTAATGGTTTAGACTGTTCCGATGTACATAATGGTTTTAACCATCTTAAAGTTTCAAACCTACTTCTAAAAGTAGTTAAACATTTCTTATTTCAATCAAACCTTTACTTAAGAAGTCAAACATTTTATGTTTTTTCAAATCAACTTCTACTTAGGTACATGTCATTAACATTCATACTTTAAACCATCTTTTATACTTAAGTAGTTCAAAATTTGCATTAATGTATTTAAAACAAACTTATATTTTATAGGCCTGGGTATTAGAAAGGTCGAAACAATATGATACGCATTTCGATAAGTTATAACAATACACGATATGTATTGAAAATACAGGGAGTGTCTGCTACTTTTTTTGTTGAAAGTGTGCAATGTCTTTCAATATCTTGTAAACAAAATTGTTTATTCCTTTCTATTTTGATCTTAGAATAATATCAAAATTAGCTTTTAAAAATTATTACACTTTTTTTTCAACAATTCTCATTTTTAAGGACAATTATTTCAAAATTAGATATCAATTCCATCTATTTTAATAGATCCAATGTCAATATTAACAATAAACTGTGATTTGTAATTTGTTGCTTTTTAATTTACCACCAAGATGTAGATAATAGCCTAGTAGCTATAGGTACTGTATATAAATATACAGCGTTTTACATGCAAAATATTGAAGAAAACTTTCATATTTGATATCAATTCAATATGATTGTATAAGTCCCTTGGGGTGGGGAAAGAACCCTGGGCCTATTTTTACATCAGGATTGTGTTCATCTCTTGGTGTCCAGCCATTGTGGAGTTGGGATCTGAATGGTTTCACAGATAAAACAAGAGGCCCAGAGGGCCTGTATCGCTCACCTGGTTTTATGAGATATGAAACAAGAATGATGCTTAAGTTTATTTGTCGCTGGTATTTCTATGTCAATATATCATAAGCATTTTATATGGGTACATGTACATTGGTTTATTGTTATTCTAAAAATGTCAATTTAGCGAAATTGACCTCTTTTGGTCCCATCCTTCAGCCCCTGGAGGTTAACCCTTACATTCGTACAATTTTGAATACCCACCCCATAACCATGCTACCATACAAATGTAGGTTTTATACCAAATTGTGAAATTAATCCATGAAATGAAATTGACTTTGGGTACAACCCCATAGGGATTGCTACCACACCAATGTGAGTTATATCCATAACTTAGTTTCAGAGAAACCAATTGACCCCTTTTGACCCTGCACCCCTGGGGGTCAACCCCACCATTTTTACAATTTTGAATCCCTACCCAAAAGGATGCTACCAGTCAAGTATGAGCTATATCGATTGCTTAGTTTCAGAGAAAAAGTTGTTTATGTCAATTAAGCCAAATTGACCCCTTTTGAACCAACAATTGAATTGCAATTTATTGATAATTTTTAATTTTGGCAAGAAAACATTCTTTAAAGGGCATGTCTGCATCATTTTTAATAATTTGCCCTTGAAACTTCGCACACACCTTCATAAGAGCCGGTTCTTTAAAATGTGAATGAAGGTCAAGGTCAGAGATAAACTCAATATTTGTAGCCAGTCACACATGTTACATGTATCTGTTTGCCAAATATCCAGCCTTCATGTGTATGTGCATGCAGTTTTGGGTCATTTTTTAATTTAGGTAGGAATTTCTTTTTAAAAGTGCCATATCTGCGTTATTTTGATTATTTGACCTTGATACATTGCACACACCTTTAAAACGGCTGATTCTTTAAAATGTGACCCAAATTAATAATTTTGAAAGAACTTTGAATTTTTTTCATCATTTGACCTCCATGACATTGAATGAAGGTCAAGGTCAAATATAAATATAACATTTGTAGCCAGCCATACGTTATCGATGCGCCAAACATCAAGCCTTCATGTATATGTGTATATAGATAAAAGAGCAGAAACCTTTATCCTGCAATTTTGGATTATTTTTTAATTTTGGCTGGAGAAAATAGCTTTATGATTCTTTTCCAAGTGCCATATCTTTCTGCTATATTTTTTATCTGATGACAATAAAATATGCACATTCTGTTTCAGTGGACTATGTTCTTTCATATGAAATGAAAAAAATAATCAATTTGAGATTTTTATTTTTGACATTTGAACCCATCACAAGTCGTTGGCCTTGACATTCTCTGACAATATGTCATTGAGAAAAGTTTGCCCTAACCACGTGCTAACCAATTTCCAATGAAAATGAAACAAATTATGCTAAAATATGTGTGATATGTTTCCTATATAAACTATAGTAAAATGTCCTCTACCCAGGGAGAATGCGACACATAGGGGGCCATGAAATTAACAATTTTGATAAAACAGCTTAAGAACCTTTTGTACACCATTCTGCGATATCTTGGTCTTAAGAAGAAGACCGACGCATGACGACAGATCAAATTATAATGGTGTATATTAAGAGCTGAATGTCACTCTGAACAAATTTTATTATATTATCAGGCAGTCAGCCTAAATGTATGTTTCATACTTACCATATTAGAAGTTTGATGTTTTGTACGATATATATATATATATACTTAATTTTTACACATACATTAAAGGAGTTAGCTACTTTCATCAATTAAGATGTTTTTTCTAGAGTTCACTAGGCCGGATGAAATATGATCATGAGCAATCCGTATGGTCAATATGAGATTTGAGAAAATGCCTCTCGTAGGTCAACCACTCATGATCACTCAACTTCTTTTTGTAGGAGTCAATATTATATGTGCGAGAATTAAACTCTCGCGATGTCTGTTGCACATAAGTACAAAGAAATACAATATCACTTAAGCCGAAAAAATTCCCTCTTAAGTAGCAATAACACATAATAGTCAAAAACCCTAATATATGTGATCAGTGATAAGAAACAGTACTTATAAGCATTTTTGGCAATTTATCCTGAAACAGCCTTCCATATTTGACATCCCACAGATTGTTGCTTGTATATATATATAGTTTTAAAGGTCAACATTGGAAAATACCTAAATGGTTATACATGAATTCATAATAAATAGAATTATTGACAAAAAAGTTTCATTTATTTTCACACTTTCTGGAGACCGATAAGGAGATTGATGATTATTTTAAGGGATTTGTTCGTGACATGAAAATCAAACATTTTTAATTAAATTTCAAAAGCAAATATAGATTTATTTTGAAAGTTATGAGGAATATTGATATTTGAAAAAGTCTTATATTATATGGATTTGATATATATATCGATTGCCAATAGATATACATGTATTTATCATTTTACATGAAAACAACAAAAAGTTACACATGAAAACAACAAAAAGTTGTACTAATAGGTTAAAATGCAATTGGTATACATTTTGTTAATCTACAATTACTTTGTATTGTTTAAATATTCTATGTAATACAAACATTTCACAGCTTGGTGCATACAAATGTATATATATATATATTACATGAAAACATTTGAAAAGGTTGAATTGTGAGCTAAATAATATATAGGGAAATATAACGAAAACGAAAGTGAGAGATTGTGACGTCACAACTCGTAGGTGATTGTAATATGGCAGGCGTAAACGCCTCCATAAAAAGGAATTATTCAGTTACAAAGAAGCCCATGGGACCTTATAAAGCTCACCTGAGATTTCAATTTTTTCTGTCAATTTGACATCTTGACCCCACCCATCAGCCCCTTGTGGGGTCAGTCGATCAGGCCAACATTTACATACCGTATTTGACCTAATAAGGGCGCAGGGCGCGGGTAATTGACAGTGGGGGCGCCCTTATTAAGATTAGTTATTCTGAAGTTTTATGAAACAGACTATACCTTATAGCAGAATACCCAAGGTTGTGGAAACAGTAAAATATTCAGTCATAAAAATATTTCAGATGAAGATATCTAATCATTATCATATATTAAGCTTAAACATCATTTGATAATTATCAATACAACACTATATGATCAACACTTACACCATGATATTATTGTAAGTGTCTCACAAACAAATGTTTTAGATAAGCCATCTCTGTATTCTATAGTTTCTGGTTATATATATAGATTCTATGCCAATCATAAACTAGAAATATAGGTTGTTTTATCTAATTAAAATAATTTCACATTGAAATATCTGTTTTTAATGTTTCTGTAACAAACCTAAACAAATATATCATGTCATTAGTTTATGCTTTTATCATTGATTACAAATTGGTTATATCTCAAATCTTTCTTGGCACAAGTGTACTTAAATGTACCCAGTTTTTTACGCATGAAAATTAAAGCACACATATTTGTTTAGGCATGATGTAACATATATATTGATGCAATGTAACGTTAGCCTTGTATAATGCCAAACAATATTCGCATACAAACTATGTATTTGTAAATCAAATGGGCCAGAAATGCCTGCATATTATAATTATTCATGCGTGAATTTATAGTGAGCCTTTCAATGAAGGGGAGGAAACTCGCATATACATTAGCGAGTTCCTGAAATACAGAATAAAATGCAAATCATATATACTTGGCCCCAGAATCTTCAAAGATGTCGGCCCAGTAGTCTGGGTCGTAGAGGGAAGCGTGGAAGTCTGGAGCAAAGTCTGCATATGTGAAGCTGGGTGGGTAGTTGTCTTCCATGAATTCCACATACGATTTCTCCCTGTTATGCCAATAATACCAGAACCAAGCTGACTTGTATGCGGGGACGGAGAAAACACCCCAATGCAGAAATATTCCCACTTTCGCTTCGTCAAACCACGGTGGCAGCGGTCTGGAATCTAGGGAAGCCCAGTTCGGTTCATACTTTACAGCAACAGAGGCTGTTACTGCAAAAAGTATACAGACCAAACCAACACAGCCTCCTGGGGACTCCATTTTGTTTATTGTCACGAGATGCACATCGACGTCTCATATGTGTTTGTTTAAGCTATGCCTTTTAAGCGTATTAACGATTTAGATTTGATATGCGGACAAACCGGCTCGTAAGTTTTTAACAGCGTGTTCCATTTAACGGAACGTTCCGGTTGTGCCAACTAGGAACGGGTTCGCTAAATGGTACATGACGTTCCAATCACGTTCTGCGCACGCGAAATCCAACATGGCGGACATAATAATGATTGCGTCAGCGTCCTATACGTTTTTGTCGTTTTTCAACGAGGACGATGACGATACTGTAGAAACAGCAGCGGCGGTTTGTAATATAAGAAACGAACGTACCCGAATTTCTTTTTATGTACTGACCATTGTCAAATATTATGATGAACAGGAGTTTCATTATCATTTCCGAATGACCAGGAGTTGTTTGAATTTCATTTTTTTTAAATTTCATTTTTTTTTTAATTTCATTTTTTTTTTATTTAGAGCAAGGGTACGTAATTTCGCACAGTACGTAAATTCGCACACCTGACATTTTTTTGCGTTTTTCCTCCAAGTGGTCGAGGGCTGTGTTTTTTTGTTTACATGTTGACTAATGCCAACCTTTAGTGGAACATTTGCCGTTTTAAGTACATATTTTCAGATTTAGTTCGTTTTGAAAACAAATTTTAACTGATACGACTCTCGTCCGATAAAATGGATACCGGATGATTAAATATTTTATTTAAAATAATCCCAATTGTTGATTGGCATGTGAATTTGCAAATATTTAAGGAAAATATCATTTAATCAGATTATAAACAAAACTTATTACAAATCCACCAAGTATAACTAATAACAGCGCTGACCTGCAGACACCCCGTCATTTTCACCGCCTTGTTTACATTACCTCCGTAGGGAGCGGTCATTATTTAAAGCAAAAATGGCGGTAAATTGACACTTTCCAATTTTACATTATTTTGTTTTTAAAGATATTTTTAATCATGGCATTGGGCTTAATCTTAGTTTAGGATGTTGTTTGTCTACAAAATGGCTGAAAACTATTTTTACCAACAAAATTAAAGAAGTTAGATGGGTGTGCGAAATTACGTTCCCGATCGTCTTCAAACCCAGCAATAAACACAAGTTAACAACAGCTCCCTTGCGCAGTGATACGTGTGCGCATATCAGGTTGCACACTTGTATGTTACGAAGCATTTGTACATCTAACAATGTGAGGTATTCTTTCTTGATTTGAAATTGATTTGATGGAAATGTATTTAAATACATACCGAAAGTGTGCGAAATTACGTACCCCCACTCTATAAATCTGCTGGCATGATAAATGCTGCAATCAAGCATATTCAAAGTTTCAAAATTTCAACAAAGATGTACAGCCAGAATGATATGCGATTAACTAACAAATAGATTATTATCACTACTGTGTTAGACTTCCGACCCTATCAGACACTATCCAGCATATCTGATTGTCCCTGGATGTTTTGAAATCTTAATAGATCTTATTCATGGCACTGGTAAAGTGCCGGTCTATCATGAGCAGGGCCGCAGACCGTTTCGATGTCACTGTCAGTAGTATCGCCAGGACTAAGGCGCGAGTCATCATCGCCATAATGGAATATGATGAAGGAGTTCATCGTCTGGCCAACTGGCAAATAACACACAATCTACCTTTTACGATGCCATCTACTTTCACTTTTGAACTTGATAGAATATAATACAGTCAAACTTCGTTAACTCGTACTCGGATAACTCGAAAACCCCGTTCAACTCGAAGTATTACTCCGGTTCCGGCAAAAATCCTTTTTCTTAGTAATAAAAACTCTGATAATTCGAAAAACTCGGTTATTCCGAAGTAAAATATTGGTCGCGATATTATAAAACCTATGTAAAATGTACCGGTTATCCCGAAGTTGAAAACATCATTTTCAATTTTAAACAAAATGTGTCAACAAAATACTCATCGTACATTTGTACGTCTTGGTTAAATTGTTTACGATTTCGTGCACGGGAAATATCCAGTTTTTGTTTCGTTTTGTTATTAAATTACCTTTAACATATCTATTTTTACTGTAAAACCCGTCTTTTTTAAGATCCAACAGTATTGATGTTGACAAACAGAACTTACATAATCCCTTTGATGATTAAAGCAGTGCGATAATTATACCCAAGTTACACCCAAGCTGGCGCCTCTGTACAGCTGTCTAGGTTACCATGTGCGTTCAGGCGGAACTATCCGACACACCTGAAATCACAACTATGGCCGGGTAACGTGTGAATTAATTCCAGGACTTCGTTTATGATCGAACTATGATAAACTGCATTTCCTGCTGCTACTGCACTTGTCAACACGTGATCTGTGCCGATACATTTGTGTATGTATTATTTGCCGCAGACTTCGTATATTGTTTTTTTTTTATGATTTTTAACGATAATATAATTTTTGTACCACGACAGAAATTATTTAAATAGATTTTAAAGTGATGAAATTTTGTGTTAATCTTCTCGTCTTTCACTCACTTAGAAATGGCATGTCGGACCCGCCTCCCAATCACAAATATACTGGCTTACTGGATTTCAAAACGATATGATAGTATTGTATCATATATAATTTACTTTTTAGAAATGTCGTGTCTAGCATAAATAATAAATACGATTTTTTATAATTAGTATTTGGAATCAAATAGGCGTGTTTCTGTTAAGGATGCGTTTTTATGCAGAGATGTAAATGATTTTTATAGATATAATATACCAACACGTCTACCTTGAAACTCGGTTAACTGGAAGACTCGGATAACTCGAAGTTTTTCACGATCCCGACGACTTCGAGTTAACGAGGTTTGACTATAGTTTAAAATGGTCATTTAAATCTACTTACGCGGCACAACGCCGCAAAATAGGCCACAGTACATAGTCCTCGTCCTCCTATGCCGTTTCAGTCAATTCAAAACAATGCGGGTTGAAAGTTCACAAGAGCGATAACTCCTGCAGGTGCATTCGATCGACACAATATTACTAGGTAAACCTTGTCACATTCAAATTCGATGTAGCTATTAACAATTCCAGTTTAATTACCGGCAAGTGTTTCGACAGACTTTTTTTGAATCATCTGGATATCAGCAAAATCGTTAAGGAAGAAAATGATAGTAAATACAATAATAGAACATTCTGTTGTAAACGGTCTAATATTGTTTTTTAAGACTGGCCAAATCCAAAGACTCGCCCCGTTTCTTCAAATATCTGGTTTCATATTTCAATATACAATATCATTATTTAATTTACTAAATGTTAGTTTGATCAGAAATAAAACTATCAACAAGTCATTCCTAAATGCCTCAGATTAAAAAGAAATGGTTTTGGCTAATGATCATTCCAACGGTGGTTATAAAAACGTTATACATAAACGTTTATGTAGGTGTTGAACATCACTGCTCCAACATTGTGATTGGAAGTTTCTGATAGATACAGTAGCATCGCCAAACATGTCGAGAAGTAAAAAGTATTAATAAGCCATGATATTTAGAGATCTGAGGTATGTTTGTCTTCTCCCCTTAAAAATACCTTTCATTATATTTCACATTTAAATTAAATTTCAAGGAACTCGACGACAGATGGTCCAGGAAAAGTTCAAGAGGAAACATGTTTTATTTTAGAAATGCTTAATTTAAATAGACAGAAATATTGGTCCATTAGTACACGTGTATATGTATAGTCAGACTACCTTTGGAGGCAGAGGAGTAAGATCTATTCTCTGACCCGTGCTTTAGCCCTGGACAGGACTGACCAGTACAGCATGTATGCATGTGCAGATGCATGTATGTATGTATGCATGTATGATATATACACTTTAATGAAGTATCCACCAAAGAAGAGAAAAAGATTAATTTTATTACCCCTATTATCAATGAAGCCAGATTATTTCTAATCTGCCATCAATCTGTACAAAGGGACGAAATGTACCGAAACATGTTTTATTTTAGAAATGCTTAATCTAAATAGACAGAAATATTGATCCATTAGTACACGTGTATATGTATAGTCAGACTACCTTGGAGTCAGAGTAACAACATCTATGCTCTGTCTCCGAATAAAACTGCATTCATTTATACGTGTGTCCAGACCTTTCATTTTCAACACCACATCATTCATCTATAAGGTGAATGCTTTTCCCGGAGATGTTGGTGCCATTGACGGGACGCACATTTCCATAGCTGAGCCAAGCATTCATAAAACCTCTTACTTCAACAGCAAAAAAAATCTATAGTGCTACAGGTACAAAAACATTTTTTTTAAATAATGCTTTATTCATACCAGATTAAAAGAACTTTCTTTCAGTTCGGCGTTTACGTATCTTTTTTTCTAATCAAAAGTTGCTTGGGTATTCATTTTCAACGAGGTTCAATGATACGAACATGTTTTTAACCCAAATACATAAAAGAAATGAAACATGAACACCTGCTTTTAATGTACATTTTATATCTGTACAGACAGTGGTTGACCATATAGGATGGCCAGGCTCTGTACATGACGCCAGGGTTTACAAGACAGGCGCGGTTGGACCCAATGAGGATTCAATGTAACTTGGAAATTACCGTTAACATTGCATCTTTGACCCATATATATATACATATAAGTATATCTACTGTTCTGTGTGGCAAGTGCGTATGCGTGTTTTGGGTAGCCACACGCATGCATGTCGCACGCACGGCGGGCCGTCCTAAAATTGTACCTTTGCTGTTAATAGGACGTTAAACAAAATAAACCAAACCAAACTGTTCGGTGCACTTGTGTCGGCTTGTGTCAAGATGAAGATGTGGACTGCTTCGAAAATGACAACTTTAATCTATACATGAATAGGGCACAAGTAATATAAAATAAGATAAATTTTCTTTGATAATTTTACTTTTATGCCAAAATTATATGTGATGTTTTACAATAAACAGGATACGAATGAATTTAAAATGTTATACCAATATCAATATGTCTACAGCAATTATTCATCAGCACAAAACAGGTGTAGATAAATATATGTGTTGGCTGATGCACATACATGGTACCAAGTTTACAAATGCAATTGTATTGTGACAAGACTCGCTAAACTGGTAATTTAAGACACAATATGTTAATACCAAATATGTGTATGTTTTTTCGTATAAAAAAATGCCACAATTTCCATTTTTTGGCACCAACCAATGTAAGTGATTTGAAATTCTCCATTTCTTACAGGTATAACTTACATTAAAACCAAGCAAAAGACCAGTCTGTTGCTATCTACAACGTTAGCCTAGTTAACGTTAACGTCATTGTGTTGAACGAAACCGTCTGCGCAGGAACGTCGTCTACTCGATATCAAATCAATAACTTATGGATACTTTTAGGCATTTGTGATTCATTTGACACACAGTGGACTGAAAGTATTATAAATTTTGATCATTATTTTCACACGCTTTCATTTCTCCCGTGTTTGTTGACAAAAAACGCACTTCGCCCGGATATAGCCTAAAGAATAGAGGCGTAAAATCCGGCAAAATAATAACGATTTACGTCGTTGAGTTCGCCATGAAAGCTGAGAATACCTTAAATATTATGCAACATGTACTAATGCAAATTCATCGTTTTCTGTTGAAATTCGACTCAAAGATCTTTCAACGGCGGCCATATTGGTTCCAACATGGAACCCTCAAATGAAACGTGCCAGACGAACCGGTTCGTTCCAGCGGAACGTCGCATTCCATTTACCGGAACGGCCGGTTCGAACTGGAACAACCGGAACGTTCCGCTAAATGGAACACGCTGTAAATGTAATAGTTTCAAACATATCTTGACGGACCTGCAAATGTTAATACAGACCTTGGAAGTCTTCGCCAAGGCTCGTCTGAAAACAATATAAAAGGTCCGTCTTTATTTCATAAACGAAGTGTACACCGGTCCAACTGGTCCATGCCATAATAAAAATTTGATAGGCCTATATATTTAATTTTTTCCAAAGAGTTGAATTTGGATCTAATATGGTTACATCAGTTTCCTTATTAATAGATACATTAACCAGAGTAGATGCGACATGAACTATCTGATATTCCACTCGAAATAGCTTTTTGAATCTTCAATTGGTTGTTTGTCATTGTTAGATCTGTGTTTTTATTTTCTTGTTTTATCTTATTGATTTTATTTATTGCTAATTGTCACTTGCTATATTTGTAACTGAACTATATCGATCAACACGAATCTGAAGGTTTCTGATGCTTAACTGCCCATTCAAAAATCTTATATGGGCTCGTTCCATTATTGTTTGTATCAGAGGGGCGTAAATTAGGCTATATATGTGTGTGTGTGATCTAGTGATTTCAAACTGGTTTATTTTCCATAGGAACGTGTGTCAAACCCTATGATTTATAGAAGTATGGCCGAAATATATAGGCAAATTAACACGTGACCCCAGTGATTACACAAGTGCCATGGCTTATTAGCGCGCTGTGCGTTGTGAACGATTATGAAGTTAATAAGTAATATTTACATTTACACTGCAGCCCCACTATATAGAGAATACATGGTCAGTGTCTTAAAATATAAGCTGTATTTTTGGCGAGGGTAAAGAAAGACAAAAGTGGCGAGCCTTGGCGAGCCACTTTTGTCTTTCTGTCCCGAGCCAAAAATACAACTTATATTTTAAGACACTGACCATGTATTCTATTTATCCTGCAACAGTCATAAAAATACTCATAAAAATAATCATTTTGAAGTGAAACGGTGTCAAAAATGATAGAAATATGTTCGCCTTTTAAATGTAGTTTCACTTTGAAGTAGGTCAGTCGAACTGACGCACGTGCAAAGATTCCAAAATACAGCTGTTTTCCGTCACTGCCGTATACAACAAAAATATATACGGTGGGTGTATTCCGACAATGCGGTGGCAGTTGCAGGATAAATAGAGAATACATGGTCAGTGTCTTAAAATATAAGCTGTATTTTGGCGAGGGTAAAGAAAGACAAAAGTGGCGAGCCTTGGCGAGTCACTTTTGTCTTTCTGTCCCGAGCCAAAAATACAGCTTATATTTTAAGACACTGACTATGTATTCTATTTATCCTGCAACAGTCATGAAAATAATGATCAAAAATAATCATTTTGAAGCGAAACGGTGTCAAAAATGACAGAAATATGTTCGCCTTTTAAACGTAGTTTCACTTTGAAGTAGGTCAGTCGAACTGACGCACGTGCTAAGATTCCAAAATACAGCTGTTTTCCGTCACTGCCGTATACAGCAAAAATATATACGGTGGGTGTATTCCGACAATGCGGTGGCAGTTGCAGGATAAATAACTTTACCATGCTCACTTGGAAGTTATGGACTATGACGTCATTATTATAGTAACGTCATAATTGTAACGTCGGCGATAACGAAAGATGGCTGTTGAAAAGGCTGGTCAGTCTTTGATATTGTACATCAATCTAATTAAAATTAGACTTGTAATTTCCGTTCCTCTACGATACACTGCCATACAAGATCTAACGACGCCCCGTAGGAGGTCATCTCAGCATGACCTTTGAGCTCAGCCAATCAGTGCGTCGCCTATGAAATTTTCGGTGTGATTTCATTCTTCGGAAGTATAAATACTTACGTAACGTTCCCGAGGTATTCCGATGGTCGATAGCAACGTTAAACAACATGGCTTCACCCACTCCACCTCACCTCACCGAGAATACTTCAACAGATTTACATTTTTTAAGTAGTCTGGTGAAATTTTGCGTATTTCAAATCAAGCGCTGATTTGAGTCTTCAATACTAAGGAGACGCAACCGAAGACTCGTATAAGGCTGTTTGTCATTGGTTGACTGATGACGTCATTGAACAATTAACATTGGCTTATATTCAAATCTCAAAGGTCATGCTGAGATGACCTCCTACGGGGCGTCGTTAGATCTTGTATTGCAGTGTATCGTAGAGGAACGGAAATTACAAATCTAATTTTAATTAGATTGTATTGTACATGTAATACTATTTGTGTTGATACTGTGCATGTACACTGTAATACTATTTCGTGTATTGATACTGTTAATGTAATACTATTTCGTGTGTTGATACTGTACATGTAATACTATTTCGTGTGTTGATACTGTACATGTAATACTATTTCGTGTGATGATACTGTACATGTAATACTATTTCGTGTGATTATACTGTACATGTAATACTATTTCGTGTGTTGATTCTGTACATGTAATATTATATCGCGTTTCGATACTGTACATGTAATACTATTTCCCGTGTTGATTCTGTACATGTAATACTATTTCCCGTGTTGATTTTGTACATGTAATACTTTTTCGTGTGTTGATACTGTACATGTAATATTATATCGCGTTTCGATACTGTACATGTAATACTATTTCGTGTGTTGATTCTGTACATGTAATACTATTTCGTGTGTTGATACTGTACATGTAATACTATTTCCCGTGTTGATTCTGTACATGTAATACTATTTCGTGTGTTGATTCTGTACATGTAATACTATTTCGTGTGTTGATACTGTACATGTAATACTATTTGTGTGTTGATACTGTACATGTAATATTATATCGCGTTTCGATACTGTACATGTAATACTATTTCGTGTGTTGATACTGTACATGTAATACTATTTCGTGTGTTACTGTACATGTAATACTATTTCCCGTGTTGATTCTGTACATGTAATACTATTTCCCGTGTTGATTCTGTACATGTAATACTATTTGTGTGTTGATATTGTACATGTAATACTATTTCGTGTGTTGATACTGTACATGTAATACTATTTCGTCTGTTGATACTGTACATGTAATACTATTTCGTGTGTTGATATTGTACATGTAATACTATTTCGTGTGTTGATACTGTACATGTAATACTATTTCGTGTGTTGATACTGTACATGTAATACTATTTCGTGTGTTGATATTGTACATGTAATACTATTTCGTGTGTTGATACTGTACATGTAATACTATTTCGTGTGTTGATACTGTACATATAATACTATTTCGTGTGTTGATACTGTACATATAATACTATTTCGTGTGTTGACACTGTACATGTAATACTATTTCGTGTGTTGATACTGTACATGTAATACTATTTCGTGTGTTGATACTGTACATGTAATACTATTTCGTGTGTTACTGTACATGTAATACTATTTCCCGTGTTGATTCTGTACATGTAATACTATTTCCCGTGTTGATTCTGTACATGTAATACTATTTGTGTGTTGATATTGTACATGTAATACTATTTCGTGTGTTGATACTGTACATGTAATACTATTTCGTCTGTTGATACTGTACATGTAATACTATTTCGTGTGTTGATATTGTACATGTAATACTATTTCGTGTGTTGATACTGTACATGTAATACTATTTCGTGTGTTGATACTGTACATGTAATACTATTTCGTGTGTTGATATTGTACATGTAATACTATTTCGTGTGTTGATACTGTACATGTAATACTATTTCGTGTGTTGATACTGTACATGTAATACTATTTCGTGTGTTGATACTGTACATATAATACTATTTCGTGTGTTGATACTGTACATATAATACTATTTCGTGTGTTGACACTGTACATGTAATACTATTTCCCGTGTTGATTCTGTACATGTAATATTATATCGCGTTTCGATAGTGTACATGTAATACTATTTCGTGTGTTGATATTGTACATGTAATACTATTTCGCGTATTTTCTAATCGTGACGAATTAAAATCACATAGGAAATGACATATTTTATTGAAATTTAATTACAAAAGAATGGGCCACAACTTATATAACAGCCATTCCATATACTGTACAAAATATACACACATTTTAACATTTACTAGAATTGCCGAATCACAAAACGAAAGTAAAAAAAAAAAAAAATTAAAAATGATTAAAAATAGAATACATAGCTATAGAATTACTCAACGTTTAAATATTTGTGACTAGAAGCAAAATTTGCAACAACTTTAAAATAGCACGTTTAAAGAAGTTATGCACCTGAGCTTTATTTGAAAACAAGGTTGGATAGTATTGCAACAGCAATACAAAGTCCCCTGCCTGACCCAGGAGTGCAACTATTTATTTCCCATTTTTTAAACTACCCGTTATACTGATAACGTATACCAAGTTTCGTTAAAATGGGAGTAGTACTTTAGGATTGTCCGGACACGCCTCAACCATGCAATGAGAAGTCGGCGGCCATTTTGATTTTTTTTTCTTTTTTTTCGAAAAGAAAAATTGGGATGCACAACTACATGTTATACTGATCACGTATACCAAGTTTCGTTGAAATTGGAGTAGTACTTTAGGAGTTGTCCGGACAAGCCTCAAACAATGAGAAGTCGGCGGCCATTTTGAAAATTGGTTTTTCAGAAAAAATGTAGGATGCAAAACTACATGTTATACTGATCATGAATACCAAGTTTCGTTAAAATCGGAGTAATACTTTAGGAGGAGTTGTCCGGACAAGCCTCAACCAATGAGAAGCCGGCAGCCATTTTGAAAAATCAATTTAAAAAAGAACAAGAGATCCCAGAGGGATCTTGGCGCCCACCATTGAATGTTCTTCATAGGTTCCATGTCAGATTGATCTTTTCTCTACTTTTCTCTTCTTCTAAGTCTTACTAATCTGTGTAAATTCAGAAGAAACCTCTAGTACTTTTCAAACAAGTGAAACCTATATATAAAATTTAAGATTTAGGCACCAAGTGGAACCTATATATGGAATTTGAGAAAGATTCTTTCAGTACTTTCTGAGAAATAGCGATAACAAACTTCAATTGTCAAAATCCAAGATGGCTGCATGTCGGCCATGTTGTTTTCTGATTGGTCTCAAAATGCAATATGCATAACAAGGCACCAAGGGGAACCCACATATGAAATTTGAGAAAGATCCCTTCAGTGCTTTCTCAGAAATAGCGATAACAAACTTCAATGGTCAAAATCCATGATGGCTACCTGTCGGCCATGTTGTTTTCCGATCAGTCCCAAAATGCAATATGCATAACTAGGCACCAAAGGAACCCTACATATGAAATTTGAGAAAGATCCCTTCAGTACTTTCTGAGGATTAGCGATAACAAGAATTGTTTACGGACGGACGGACGGACGACGGACCACGAACGCAGGGCGATTTGAATAGCCCACCATCTGATGATGGTGGGCTAAAAATGTGGGATGCACAACTACATGTTATACTGATCATGTATACCAAGTTTCATTAAAATCGGAGTAGTACTTTAGGGGGAGTTGTCCGGACAAGCATCAACCAATATATTATATACACATGCGGATCATGTGGACCTTACGCCAACGTTGTTTTACAGTTCATGCTAACATGTTTATTTCTTATGTTGTTTAAAAACAAAATTTTGGGTTACATTTTGATCAGCATTTAAGCGTTTACCTATTTCATTAAGAAAATGATTAATTGTTCTTTACCTTAAGATGTATAACTGATGGGGATTTTACCTCTTCTTGTAATTAAAGAAAGTTAGCATATACACTATATTTATTGAATATCTTTATTGTGAAGAAAAATGTTTATAAAAAATAATTATTTTTTTGATGATTCGCAAATAAACCTATAATTTTTTGAAAAACATCCACAAGTAGATATTAAATATGGGTAGTGTTAGATGCTAATTACAGGTAGGTGAGGCAGAGGAGCCTGGCACAGCATGCTATAAATGGACCCCTGGGGGGTAATTGGGGACTTGACAAAACTATGGACAGGTGTTAAAACAGGCACACCTGGTCCTCATCTAATACATATATATATATATACTGTAGGTAACGTGTTATGGAGGTCCATATGGTGGTGGTGAGGTGGAGTTTGGGTCCTGGAGCCCAGGTGGTCATGACAACAGGTATGTCCTGAGAGTACCAATTATACATACAGGTACTTTTCGTGTAGATATTATATGTCTCTTAAGAACATAAATGAGAATACATGAAACTTCTGATTCTTGATTTTTGATTATATACCATGTAATGATTTCATGGTTGAATTAACAGATATTAGTGAAGTAACAATACATTGAATTTAAAAAAAAAAATTGTCTGATAAAATAATAAATATTAAAATATAATGTACATATACAGTGTACTTGAGAAAAAAATCTACAAAGAACCATCAAGGCCTAATTAAGGCAGAATTAATCATTAATATAAAATGTATATTAATTACATCTAAAAAAGAAATAAATGAAAAGCATCAAAATTTTGAAATCAGCAAGATAAACCTTAATTTTACACTACAATGAAATCTTTAAAAAAAACCATATAATGATAAAAAAAGCCACTACAAATCCAATTGATAGAGTTTTAATTCCTCTTGTGATAATAACTGCAACCAATCTTATTTTGAGGTAATATTAGATAAAATTTTATCAAATAAGGCAGTCAATTTACACAGGTCTGTATATATGGTATCTAACACAGGTGTCCAGTGGCACTGCCCATTACCTGTATAGGGGAATTTGTGGTCACACCTGACTGGACGTAGTGCACTACTAGTTTACCTGTAGCTTAAATGTAATGCACTACTAGTTTAAACGTAGTGCACTAGGAGTGCACTAGGATGTAAAGGTTAGCTTATACTCAACTGGATATACATTATGACCGAGGGTTTGGAATCTAGCTCCAGGTCCCTGTGGTACAGCGGGCAAAATAATGGTCAACATTGCTTTGATTCAACATCCCAGTCTACATTTACGTATATTTTCCATAAATTCTTCCCAATTTTCTATTCCACAGTTACACGTACTTTTTTGTTTTAAGATAATGCATTACCCGTGTGAATATCATGGACGGTAAACAAGCATAATCAGATAATCGGGAACTTTCGGTAATTTCCGTAAACAATATAACGTTTACGGAAAATAACGAAACTGCCACCCAAATCCACAAATATCTCTGATGAATTCTTACATGTAAGCCATGCAATTATATTGTTCATGCTTCATATCTGCACGTGTACATGTCATAATTATTCTCACATAGTGGCCATCTAGCAGCCATGTTGAAGCACCCATTCTTGTTGAAATTCGGCATTACAAAAGATGAAAAAAATGCTGAAGGGATTTCAGTGTAAAATATTTGTAAATCCTTGGAATACAAAGAAGGTTGAAAAGTACTGATAAAATAAATTATTGAAGCTGTAGATAAGAACATTTCCTCGAAACAAAGAAAAAAAATTCTTGTCATCTATCAAATATGTAAAGAATTCGGAACCATCCCGAAATATTTCGATGGCTACACACAGAAATGAATAATATGCAATCATAGAAAAGAAGTGAAATTCACATGAAAGAAAGACCAAAGCAGTAAAAAAATGCAGAAAGAAAGACAAAAGCAGTAAAAAATGCGGAAAGAAAGACAAAAGCAGTGAAAAATGCAGTTTCTTATTTTGGTATACAATATAACTGTATTTGTATCTATAATACGCGTAGATCAAGTTTCCCATGCCCCTTTGTGACACACCCACACATACGCCATACCGTCTCATCCCCACCACAAATACACAGAAACATCATATAGTAACTGAATGAAAATGTTGGAAAAGGTCGAATTGTTGACAGAATCGGCCGAGATGTTGACAGAATCGGCCGAGATGTTTACAGAATCGGTTGAGATGTTTACAGAAGTTGCCAAATTGTTGACAGAATCGGCCGAGATGTTTACAGAATCGGTTGAGATGTTTACAGAAGTTGCCAAATTGTTGACGGAATCGGCAGAGATGTTGACAGAATTTGCCGAGATGTTGACAGAATTTGCCGAGATGTTGACAGAATCGGCTGAGATGTTGACGGAATTTGCCGAAATGGTAAAGACCAACTCCGCGAAGTATCTGAATAAAAAACTGTTGACGATATTGGCCGAAATGTTGACGGAATTGACCGAGTTGTTGACGGAATTGACCGAGTTGTTGACGGAATTGACCGAGTTGTTGAGGAACTGGTCGGGATGTTGCGATTGAAGCAAAATGGTGAACATTTCTCGCTATAGTACATGTACATGTAAATCATTTCCGCCACAATACAAATAGTATTTAGCTTGAGGAAGGACCTTAAAGTTCTATTAACATCCAGGGTCATTTAAGAACGTGTCTGGTTTTGGAGATGGAGACCACTCCGGCCTACGGTCAGTACCTGGCAACTGCCCCACGTAGGTTTCGAACTCGCAACCGCGGCCCCCTCGGCAGTGTCTGTTTAAGTGGATCTCGACGCCTGTCATTAAGGTGTAACGAATATTTCTGATATCTTGAATATATATAGATATTAAAAGTATCAGCTTAACAATTTATTCCGAGTCCGAGACTTCTATCCAGAATTTCTTGTCCAGTAATCGAGATAGTCCTAGATCTCCTCACTTCCGGGGCTCCGACATCTGTCCGTTGAAGCTGGGAACAAATAAATAGAATAAATCGTTATTTTATTTATTTATCAAAGAGCAAAGCACAGTTAAACAAGAAACGAGGGCGGAAGGCTATAAAAAAATCCTCATCCGAAAAATGGGGGGAGGGGGTCCTGACCCCCAGAACACCCACCCATCCACCCTGGATCCGCTCTAGTGGGAACGATGGATTTGTATACAGCCGTCTAATACCAAAGATAATAAACATTCTCCAGAAATAACCGTTAGAAAATAACTGTTATGGGACTAGCCAGAACGTTTATGTTCTTTGAAAGCCTTAAAAGTAATCCGTCAGAAAATTTCCGCAGAAAATACGGAGGGACGGAGTATCTATTTATACAAAGGGCAATAACTCCAAAAATGATGGTCAGATAAAATAACTGTTATTCAGTTTGTCGAAAACAACATAAAGGTATTAAATTCAGTTTGGATATTCATTGTTTTTCAAATTTGTGGTGTTGAATATCTAGGAATCGTTATTCAAAATGTTAAGAGAACACTGTACAGCCAAATTCAAAATGAAGGGCCCTAACTCCCAAAATGAAAATTACGATTCTCTAACTTGTCCGTGTTCTCACGTTAACAATGCTGACGTTTCCATAGAAGTGTTTATGTGTATGACGTAATTGTGAGTTATTTTAACATTACAAAGCCAATCAAATCAACATCCTTTCTTCATTTAACATTAATTTACGGAATGAACTCTTGACTAGCGAACGTGACCCACTCCCGTTGATTTCGTGTTTAAGAAGAATAACACGTGAAAACAACTTCTGTGTGCAAATGAATATATATCATAGAGAGATAGACATACCACTGTAACCAAATCGATAGATAAAACCCCAAGACTTGATATTTTTACAGTTTATGTACAAGTATTTGGACTTATCCTCATGTGTGTATCACAGGGACTTGGTATCTTTATAATATATTCGTATTTGGACTAACCCTACTGTTTATCACAGGACTTTATATTTTTACAGTCTGTTTATTTGGATTTATCTTAATGTTTGTACCACTGGGACTTGATGTTTTTCCAGTCGGTTTATTTGGACTTATCTTAATGTTTGTACCACAGGGACTTGATATTTTTTCCAGTCTGTTTATTTGGACTTATCTTAATGTTTGTACCACAGGGACTTGATGTTTTCCAGTCTGTTTATTTCTCTTAATGTCATTACCACAGGGACTTGATATATTTTCCAGTCTGTTTATTTATCTTAATGTTTGTACCACAGGGACTTGATATTTGTCCAGTCTGTTTATTTGGACTTATCTTAATGTTTGTACCACAGGGACTTGATATATTTTACAGTCTGTTTATTTATCTTAATGTTTGTACCACAGGGACTTGATATTTTTTCCAGTCTGTTTATTTCTTTTAATGTTTGTACCACAGGGACTTGATATATTTTCCAGTCTGTTTATTTATCTTAATGTTTGTACCACAGGGACTTGATATTTGTCCAGTCTGTTTATTTGGACTTATCTTAATGTTTGTACCACAGGGACTTGATATTTTTTCCAGTCTGTTTATTTATCTTAATGTTTGTACCACAGGGACTTGATATATTTTCCAGTCTGTTTATTTGGACTTATCTTAATGTTTGTACCACAGGGACTTGATATTTTTTCCAGTCTGTTTATTTGGACTTATCTTAATGTTTGTACTACAGGGACTTGATATTTTTTCCAGTCTGTTTATTTGGTCTTATCTTAATGTTTGTACCACAGGGATTTGATATTTTTTCCAGTCTGTTTATATGGACTTATCTTAATGTTTGTACCACAGGGACTTGATATTTTTTCCAGTCTGTTTATTTGGACTTATCTTAATGTTTGTACCACAGGGACTTGATATATTTTACAGTCTGTTTATTTGGACTTATCTTAATGTTTGTACCACAGGGACTTGATATATTTTACAGTCTGTTTATTTCTCTTAATGTTTGTACCACAGGGACTTGATATATTTTACAGTCTGTTTATTTATCTTTATGTTTGTACCACAGGGACTTGATATATTTTACAGTCTGTTTATTTATCTTAATGTTTGTACCACAGGGACTCGATATATTTTCCAGTCTGTTTATTTGGACTTATCTTAATGTTTGTACCACAGGGACTTGATATATTTTCCAGTCTGTTTATTTATCTTAATGTTTGCACCACAGGGACTTGATATATTTTCCAGTCTGTTTATTTGGACTTATCTTAATGTTTGTACCACAGGGACTTGATATATTTTCCAGTCTGTTTATTTATCTTAATGTTTGCACCACAGGGACTTGATATTTTACAGTCTGTTTATTTGGACTTATCTTAATGTTTGTACCACAGGGACTTGATATATTTTCCAGTCTGTTTATTTGGACTTATCTTAATGTTTGTACCACAGGGACTTGATATTTTTTCCAGTCTGTTTATTTATCTTAATGTTTGTACCACAGGGACTTGATATTTTTTCCAGTCTTATCCTTACGTATCCTTACATTGTGTTTCTCGGGGACAAAAGACTTGTTACAAATCTAGATCTACATGTTGTATATTTGGACCTATCCTAGTGTATACAGCATTTTCATTAAAATGCCACATTTAACTGCGTTTACAAGAATATGACTCCAACATACATGTACATATACTTAGACTGCCCCTGTCTCTATAGAATATTGAAATTATAAATAAAATTGAGCTGTATGATTTTGTCCCTCCCTAAGTTTGAAACTAGGGGCAGATAATCTAGTATTAGAATTTAGCTTGACGAGCTTAGGTTTAACATATACTGTGCACAGCAAAATCTCTGATCCCTGTCGATAACATAAAACACATTTCCTTCACACCTATACCAAAATCTCTCCCAGAATACATTGCGGTTATACTCGTCATGAAGGATAACCGCAATGCACTCTGGGAAAGATTGGTCTATACCACAATTTACTTCCCCATCCCAACCCATAGGACCTTGGCACGAACCCCCGGTCCACGGTCCAAGTATCTAAAATATCTACTATATAAGTAGGAACAATATCTAATATGATAATTAACTGTGCTGTACACACCATACCGATTATACTTACTCGTATCATATGTTAAAAAGCATCCAAATCCATCATTTTTCACACCCTGGTGATTTGTATTACTGTAATGAGAAGCTTAAATACGGAGAGTTTGTTCTATATTGCAACACCCTAAAATATCCACTGTTATCAAATTAAAGATTTTTTGGTTTGTTTTTGTTTAACGTCCTATTAACAGCCAGGGTCATTTAAGGACGTGCCAGGTTTTGGAGGTGGAGGAAAGCCGGAGTACCCGGAGAAAAACCACCGGCCTACGGTCAGTACCTGGCAACTGCCCCACGTAGGTTTCGAACTCGCAACCCAGAGGTGGAGGGCTAGTGATAAAGTGTCGGGACACCTTAACCACTCGGCCACCGCGGCCCCAAATTAAAGACAGAGTAAAATGTTATGCCCTGAACAAAATTAATTGAAAATGACATTTGACCTTTAAATGAAGGTCACAGCAGACCGATTAGTTCAGACTATTTACATAACAGACATCTAGGAAACTATGGTGACTGATTTCTCGCATTGGGGTGCAGGCGCTATGGCGTGCTGGTGTGGTAAAATGTCGTTTTGGTGCGCGTGTTAGCGTTTTGGGGCGCGTGTTAGCGCTTTGGCGCCTTGTCGCAGTTTTAAAACGCGACAAGACGACATTTTCTCTCTTAAATCTCGCTTTGGCGCAGTTTTAAAACGCGGCCAAAGCCAACATGAGATGGCCGTAATCATTTCACCATAAGAAACTGATCCAACACACACGCATACACACACACCTCACACACACACACACTCTGGCACGCCCGCCAACCTCTATAGTGACTCATGCATTGAAATCACGAATACATATATTATTGTATCTATTACACAATATATGACGTATTTTACCGTGTCCTAAATTCTGACACAGGAAATTCTGCTTTCGATTTCTCCACATTCACTCTTATAAAGATCTCGGTTATCAAGGCCAAGATGGATGCTGCGGCGTAGTACTAACAAGAGGCCAAGGGCCTCGTAGCTCTCTGGACGTTGATTTGAAATCCAGCTTGTTTGTATATACAGTTACGTGCCAATTTTAGTCTTTCAATTTTTTTTAAATTTTGCTATATATTCTTTGTATTTTCAACTTTTTCAATGAATTTTCCTGACTTTGAGTATTGATCGTTTTAAATGAAATTTTGTACTCTTATAGAGAATTGTTTCCTGTTTCATCTCATAATATTTTCAGTTTTCCTATGTATGTGACTAGAGAAATCATATACATTTATAAGTCACCAAAGGTCACAGGTCAAATTGGTCATCAATATATATAGTATCAATGCGACATGCTTTCAGCTGGCACATTATCAATACATAATACAAATCATCAATATATATGCATATGACTATAATCAATTAGAAACCTATACTCTCTCCAAATTTGATTGAAATTATCACAAGTTTTCTTATATTTACCATATTTACACAAGGTACACTTTATACCCAAAACACATTTGTCAACAGTTATCAGTGATTTAAAGCTGTACACTGGGTAATGGGACAGATTTCATTACTAAGTAATAGCTCTGGAGATGGGGCTCCATTCCCATGCTTTCAAGAAATTAAGTTAATATAAACAATTGGAACTACTAAGAATACATAGTAATGTTTCATATCAGTGTTTGCCAGGGACGTATACACTGTAGCAGACGACATAATGTGTATAAAGTAACACGCACAGCAGCAAATTTTTGCAGCGGCACAGGGATACGTGTGTTTCAGCGAATTATTATATACACATAACAGTGGGTTGATACAGGAACTTTGCCTCATAACTCCTCAGAATATCGTTCGGCATGTCCCTGTGACACCGAGTATGTCCAAAATGACACCGTAAATTGACGATTACTCGAAAATGAAAACATTTAACAACTCAAATTTCTTGTCAAATCTAGTTCGTGTCGACCCCAATCATGTGTCTTGAAATCCATTCTGACAGTCCCACTGTTTCTGATATCCTCTGTCCACAAAATCTTAATAATTCTACTTCCGGCAAAAACATGAGAATGACTGCGTAAGCTCTCCTGGACTCCGTCCAGAGAGCTAAAAAAAGTAACCCCGTCATGAATATCTTGGCTAAAGGTCAGTATACAGACCAGTTTCCTGTACAGCTAGTAACGTTGAACAGCCAGATCAAGTCATATGCTTTATCTCTCTAGACAATATAGTGTGTAGCAAAGTTTAAGAATATACGTGGAAAATAAATAAAGAAAAGATTCAGTTAAATACGATTAACATATCCTCTTAATATTTCTGAAGAAAAAAAAAGTAAAAAAAAAAAGATTTACCCAACTCTAACCGTCAAGAAAGTTTGGAGTATTTTATGCTTTGTTTGATAAAATTTCCCCACAATCAGTGCCCATGATCCATCAAATTTATTACGTCGTTTGATAAAACTAAAAAAAGGAAAATATTTAAAAAGAAAGAGAAAGAAAAAAGAAAACCTACCTTTTGAGAACCTCCTCTAAATGCGACGCATTTTGCACATGGTACTTTCCCATCACATTTGCGATGTTTCTCTGTGATGAGCCACGAAGATAGAGTCCAATCGAGAGGATGATGAGACATACAGTTACCATTGACAACAGGACCACAATGTAGGTCAGCATATCACAGGGATCTGAAAAAAAATATTCTGCCTCAATTCAATGGAAACAAGAAATATCTTTAAACAAGAAATATCTTTAAAAAAAGATAAACGGCATAGTTTTAATGCTGGTGGTTATAATGTAAAACTACTGGTGAAATAAATTAACGAACTACACTGTAATTAATAAATGCGCAGTTTCAGCACGTATAACAAAATTATATCAATTTGAATCATTTTGGTGATAATAAGACTGGAAATGTGTCATTTGAATAGATGCATTCACTTATTCAGCTTGCATTCAATTCAAAAGGGACATCACGGTAAAAACGTTGCAATTTTCACTGAATGTACGCGTTTTGTTGCGTTCCAATGTTCACAGTCAATCCCTATGTCCAGCTTGACCACTCGATTTAGTTGGGAATCCCCCTCTAAATTTAGCGCGGAAAATATTTTTAGATCGTTACGTGACTGTTTTGAAGTCGTGGCAACACAAACACACGATAGTTTACAAGGCGATATCTATATTCCATCTGGGTTAGTTGGATAACGATATTATACACAGTGGTTTAAATGTTAAATAACACGTTCTGTAAATATTAAATCTGAATCGATGACACAAAGGCTTGTAGCAGTAAAGCAATGCATATTTCAGGGAGAACAGGGATTTCCTCGAGAGGGTAGGCGGTGACCTAGATTTTCGATCTTATAAGGCCGAGGGACGATTTTTTTTCAAATTAAGCATGCGATTGTAATACAATAATTTACTCGTCTATAATGAAACATTTGAATTAGAAATATCATAATCATGTCCACAAGTACCTGTGGTATATATGTCTCTGCTTTAACTTTTCGTTTTTAACTGTATATCTGCATTTTGCATTGACCGCTACATTGACCAATCACATACTTCATCTTGGCCAGAACGCCACCTGTCGCGTCATATCCGGGGCCAAAAGAAAATTAGACGGCTATGCCGAAAAACGGCATAGTTTTAATGCTGGTAGTTATAATGTAAAACTACTGGTGAAATAAGTTAACGAACTACATTGTAATTAATAAATGCGCAGTTTCAGCACGGATAACAAAATTATATCAGTTTGAATCATTTTTGGTGATAATAAAACTGCAAATGTGTCATTTGAATAGATGCATCAAAAGGGACATCACGGTAAAAACGTTGCAATTTTCACTGAATGTACGCGTTTTGTTCCTTTGCAGTTATGATTCTGTGCTGTCCCAATGTTGACTACATTGACCAATCACATACTTCATCTTGACCAGTAACGCCACCTGTCGCGTCATATCCGGGGCCAAAACAAAATTAGACGGCTATGCCGAATAACAAATTTTGACTTCCTCTATAGGGTCGGGTTCCTCTTCTTGTTTCAGTTACTCTATTTCTCCTTATGTCATATCTCTGCCACCCTAGCCCTTGGTAGGGGAAGGGGAAGGGGGAGGGTTTGGGTTGTCAGACGATGATATATTTACATAGATATAAATTAACCTGTGACTTGAAATACACTATTGATGTCATCAAGGTATTAACGTATTTCCCACTTTGATGACAAATTATCATACCGTGATGTATTCTGACCTGATATTTCATATCGACATTTTTCGGCATAGCCGTATAATATTCTTTTGGCCCCGGATATGACGCGACAGATGGCGTTACTGGTCAAGATGAAGTATGTGATTGGTCAATGTAGCATTCGATGCAAAATACAGATATGCAGTTAAAAACGAAACACAGTTAAGACTGAATATTCAAATGACACATTAATAAAACCCTATCCTGATTTAAATGCAGTCTTATTATCACCAAAAATGATTCAAACTGACATATAATTGTGTTGTCCGTGCTGAAACTGCGCATCTATCAATTAGTTCATCAATTTATTTCACCAGCAGTTTTACATTTTAACCACCAGCATTAAAACTATGCCGTTTAACTTTTTAAAAGATATTTCTTGTTCAAAATGATATTGCTTAAGAAGCGTCCGTAAGGGTGGGAAGTTATGCAAAATCCCTCTAGTTCGAGCATGACCAACCGTAAAACAACATATTTGTACCTTTACAAGCATCCAAGAGGTCTTCGCATCCAAGACGACAACTCCTGTCAGTGGCACAGAATAGATTCTTTCCACAAGGAGCGAATACTTCGTCACAGGCGGCCATTGTTTCTGTTTTAACTAAATCTAAACTGGACTCCACAGTCTCCTCTGCGCTATATGATGTAAAGTGTTACGTGTGATCTAAATATAGATATCCTGTGTTTTCCCTTTCGCTAAAAATAACTCCTTGTAATATTGAAGTAGATAAAAGTAATTATTATGCAAGAGACATAGTAAGTGGCCAGATCATCTGCTATCTAGGGCATACACGTCTAGTCCGAGTTTCCTCTGGCAAATAATATCCGATAGAAAAAGAGCCGTCCAGCGGCCTCTATGGTGTCAGGGCCAGAGGAAACTCGGGCTATAACAAGTCATATGTTTAAATAAGTGCAGATACAACAATGCTTTCTTATTTTGTAAGTACACAAGCTTATGATATCAAAAAAAATGTAGAACACTGTAAATCACGATACCAGAGTACATCGTGCATACAAACTTAGCATTCGAGCACAGGGTCTAGGCGCAGACCTACAAGACAAAAAATAATTGTCAGATACAAAAAAAATGGGTCATACACGGAGAGGCTATTTTTTTTATCTGATAATTATTTTTTTTTTTTTGTGTGTGTGTGACGTAGGTCGGCGCCTACCCCCACGGCCATGAGTAAATTAAAGCTACAAACTAATTTGTCGGGTAGGGTTAAAAATGATGTAAATATATTTAGTAACCAGGGCTGTTCGTGGTCGTCATAGTTACAAACTGAGTTGATATTTTGCTGTTTGATTTTCAATGTTATGATGGCTACATATAATAGTCAAGTCATTGTCAAGATGTGGAGTTAAATAACAACAGTAATAGCCTCATTGTCAAGATGTACAGTTAAATAACAACAATAATAGCCTCATTGTCAAGATGTGAAGTTGAATAACGATATTAAGAATGAAATTATCTATAGAAAGCGAAAGTAAGAAAATGTCTACGCTATAATTGTCACCATTGTTTCTTAGAACTGCTGAATTAATAGAGTTTGACGCAACCCAAGTCACACGACTTTTATGTAAATAGATAATGTAACGTTCCTCATTGGTTGGTTCGACACATTTTCTAATGAAAGATCTTAGTTTTTAAATACCTAAATGTAAGAACACACTTTTGCTGTTATAAGGAAAGCTGAATTTTTGTTTGTTTATATTGAAACTAAAGCCAACATTTTTAGCGCGAACTGATCGGACAATGTTTGTTAACAGAAAGAGAACATCGTCACTGACACTATAAAGGATCTAGGATCGGACAGTGTTTGTTGACAGAGAGAACATCGTCACTTATAAAGGATCTAGGGATCGGACAATGTTTGTTGACAGAGAGAACATCGTCACTTATAAAGGATCTAGGGATCGGACAGTGTTTGTTGACAAAGAGAACATCGTCACTAATAAAGGATCTAGGGATCGGACAATGTTTGTTGACAGAGAGAACATCGTCACTTATAAAGGATCTAGGATCGGACAGTGTTTGTTGACAGAGAGAACATCGTCACTTATAAAGGATCTAGGATCGGACAATGTTTGTTGACAGAGAGAACATCGTCACTTATAAAGGATCTAGGGATCGGACAATGTTTGTTGACAAAGAGAACATCGTCACTTATAAAGGATCTAGGGATCGGACAGTGTTTGTTGACAGAGAGAACATCGTCACTTATAAAGGATCTAGGATCGGACAATGTTTGTTGACAGAGAGAACATCGTCACTTATAAAGGATCTAGGATCGGACAATGTTCGTTGACAGAGAGAACATCGTCACTTATAAACAATCTAGGGATCGGACAATGTTTGTTGACAGAGAGAACATCGTCACTTATAAAGGATCTAGGATCGGACAATGTTCGTTGACAGAGAGAACATCGTCACTTATAAACAATATAGGGATCGGACAATGTTTGTTGACAGAGAGAACATCGTCACTTATAAAGGATCTAGGATCGGACAATGTTCGTTGACAGAGAGAACATCGTCACTTATAAACAATATAGGGATCGGACAATGTTTGTTGACAGAGAGAACATCGTCACTTATAAAGGATCTAGGGATCGGACAGTGTTTGTTGACAGAGAGAACATCGTCACTTATAAAGGATCTAGGATCGGACAATGTTTGTTGACAGAGAGAACATCGTCACTTATAAAGGATCTAGGGATCGGACAGTGTTTGTTGACAGAGAGAACATCGTCACTTATAAAGGATCTAGGGATCGGGCAATGTTTGTTGACAGAGAGAACACCGTCACTTATAAAGGATCTAGGAATCGGACAATATTTGTTGACAGAGAGAACATCGTCACTTATAAAGGATCTAGGATCGGACAATGTTTGTTGACAGAGAGAACACCGTCACTTATAAAGGATCTAGGATCGGACAATGTTTGTTGACAGAGAGAACATCGTCACTTATAAACAATCTAGGGATCGGACAATGTTTGTTGACAGAGAGAACATCGTCACTTATAAAGGATCTAGGATCGGACAATGTTTGTTGACAGAGAGAACATCGTCACTTATAAAGGATCTAGGATCGGACAATGTTTGTTGACAGAGAGAACACCGTCACTTATAAAGGATCTAGGATCGGACAATGTTTGTTGACAGAGAGAACATCGTCACTTATAAAGGATCTAGGATCGGACAGTGTTTGTTGACAGAGAGAACAACATCGTCACTTATAAAGGATCTAGGGATCGCACCATAGAGTTAATTTTTCTAGGCCATAGAAACGTGTCAGGTCCCTGTGGTTCTACCAGACTTTAGAACAGACATGACAGGGCGGTACATACGATGACATGATGAGGATAATACAGACGATGACATGATGAGGGTGATACATACGATGACATGATGAGGTGATACAGACAATGACATGATGAGGTGATACAGACGATGACATGATGAGGTGATACAGACGATGACATGATGAGGTGATACAGACGATGACATGAAGAGGGCTATACAGACGATGACATGAAGAGGAAAATACAGACAATGACATGATGAGGGTGATACATACGATGATATGAAAGGGTGATACATACGATGACATGATGAGGTGATACAGGCGATGACATGAAAGGGTGATACAGACGATGACGTATACACCTGACTATGCCTGTGAAGTATGGAGTACTCATAATGCTTTGGAAGTTGAAAAGGTACATTTAGAATTTTGTAAAAACTTACTGGGCGTTAAAAAATCTACCTGTAACGCTATGATTTATATCGAACTTGGGCGACTCCCACTGAAGAATATGCAACTTAATAGAATGTTAAAATTTTGGTTTAAATTGTTGAATTCTGATAATTGTATACTAAGAGAGGCTTACAACTTGCTCTACATGGAAATTGAGAAAGAGAATCCAAAACAGAATTGGCTCTTGCATGTGAAGCACAAATTATTTGAACTTGGATTTGGATATACGTGTATATGGTTACGTCAGTTGCCTTCTGATTTTGTTTATATGCCTATTATAAAAGAAAGAATTAATGACCAGGCCTCTCAGACATTGTTTAACTCATTACATATGTCGAGTAAATGTGATCTATACAAACATATGGTTAATAAAGTAACACTGCAATTCTACCTCACCAAATCATTACCAAGTCAATTGAGAAAAATGATAACAAAACTGAGACTTTCAGCACACAATCTAGCTATAGAATCAGGAAGGTATAGGAATATTCCCAGGTGTCATAGGTATTGCATTAACTGTAATTCTTTAGAAGTTGAGGATGAATTTCATTTTTTACTCGTATGTCAAAAATATTCAACTCTTAGAGGAAAATATATAAAGAAATATTTTTGGAAAAAACCTTCAGTCTTCAAAGTATTAGAATTACTGAACACAAATAGTCTTAAAGAATTGAATTTGCTAGGAAGATTTATCAAAGAAGCTTTTAGTTGCAGAATTGTGTAAATATACTCGGTTTGTGTAGGTGTTGAGTTTTGATGTAACACGTTATTGCATAATAGTGTGCTTATACATTGTTGAACCTCCCGGTGTCCGTCTGTCGTGTTTATCAAATGGTATTATCTGATACTTTGTTTTCCATGTCTCTCTGACTGACTGTTATAAAAGTTCTCCTAGAATCCTTATTCTGTAACAGTGTATTATAATTAGTATCAATTCTGTGATTGGGCGCAGCCCTTGTAAGATTAAGTGGTTACAATGTATTTTTTTTTTTTTTTTTTTTTTTTTGCTGATGTTGCCAGTAGACAATATGGTTGATTAATATTCCTCATAATATAGTACATATGTCGGTTAATCGGTTTCCGTATTTAATTATAATAAGTCAATTACGTTTTGTAATTTTATTATAATACATGTTGTATTCATATATATATATATACATATATAAATACATGTATATTAATTTATGTACTGATGGGTCATAGACCTAAAGTCAATAAATGAATTGAATTGAATTGAATTGACTAGCTACCTGTGTGCGGTGACGTATACGCCTGACTAGTTACCTGTGTGGTGACGTATACACCTGACTAGTTACCTGTGTGGTGACGTATACACCTGACTAATTACCTGTGTGTGGTGACGTATACACCAGACTAGTTACCTGTGTGGTGACGTATACACCAGACTAGTTACCTGTGTGGTGACTATACACCTGACTAATTACCTGTGCGTGGTGACGTATACACCAGACTAGTTACCTGTGTGTTGTGACGTATACACCTGACTAGTTACCTGTACATGGTGACATATACACCTGACTAGTTACCTGTTTGGTGACGTATACACCTGACTAGTTACCTGTGTGTGGTGACGTATACACCTGATTAGTTACCTGTATGTTGTGACGTATACACCTGACTAGTTACCTGTGTGGTGAGGTATACACCAGACTAGTTACCTGTGTGTGGTGACGTATACACCAGACTAGTTACCTGTGTGTGGTGACGTATACACCAGACTAGTGACCTGTTTGTGGTGACGTGTACACCAGACTAGTTACCTGTGTATGGTGACGTATACACCAGACTAGTTACCTATGAGTGGTGACGTATACACCTGACTAGTTACCTGTGTGTGGTGACGTGTACACCAATACACGCATTCACTTGTGACCCTTCATTCCTTTTTATGTTATTATTCATCACACATTTGTTGTTTGGATAGATTGATAGTTGAGAGAGAAAAATGCCAGCAAAACTATGTCATTGTAATTTTGAACGAATGTGACAAGGATTATTTAAATGCATATACATTTGTATTAAGTCCAGTTTTTCCGAGAAAAGCAATGTATTTCCCGTTTACTTTGACAAATTCAAAGAGCAGGGATTTAGATAATTGTTTGAGTTTCGTTTCCATTAGTACCATTTCCGACATTCGCTTACATGCAGCTTGCTTTCCTAAAATCGATTAATCATCTTTTTTCACGAAATAAACACTTGACAGATGCTTACGTATCATCTACTTAAGTAATCATGTGACAACATCCCATTCTTTTGATTGGACGGAGACGCAATGCATGATGGACTAGCAGGCGTTGTCATATGGCCTTTATAACCATCGACTCGACGTGATTCGCGCACAGCGTTCAAAGTTGTTCAGAAGACACACACGCACCAGGCCTTTCCAGTTTCGAAACAAGAGCCACCTCTGTCGGTACGCCCAGGAGCTAGAGAGACTGTGAAGTCGGTTTCGAAGACCTTACTGTAAGTAAAAATATTGAGATTCGGTTTCTGGTGAATTTTTCGTAAAATCTAAATTCAATTATATTCAAGGTTCACAAATATATTCGTAATATACATATATATAGTCATAAAGTTGTCTTCCTTCGTCATTTGTGTTACTATATCATATATCAAATATTTAGACCTATGTATCATATGCGCTGTGTTGGCGATCCGAAGATATGCATTTGAATTTCCTGTCGTAGTTGTACTTGATGAATATTTGTAATATGTGTACAATTCGCATCCGTGTACGTAAATACATTGCGACCAGGTATTCATATAATCTAATTGACGACTTCCACAATGATCATGTTAGAATATCGGGCCGACCATTACTGCGCCATTGAAACGTTCTTTTTTAAGAACGCCGATGTGGCGCAGCGGTATAGGCTGCGGATATTTCTGGCTAGGCGATTGGATGCCGTAGATCGTGAGTTCGAGGCCCGGTCAGGGTGCAAGTCAAAAAGCTGTCTTCCTTCGTCATTTGTGTTACTAAGTTATATATGTATTTATTAGCACAATGTATCATATACAATATGTTTCGTGATCCGAAGATATAGATTTGAATTTACTGTCGTAGCTGTAACGAGAGAAATATACTTGATATGTATATCAACTACATTTCTTTCATTATTCTTGTTCACAACACTAAGTTTGTAAAACTTGCGGTCATCAAATATTGCACAAAAATAAATGTCCACCGAATATGATACACTAGCATTTGCAAGTATTGCGCGAACTTCATTACCGCGAACTAATTTCGGCTGTGACAACCGCGAAATACGCGAGAGGCAGTGTGTAATCAGTGTGGTCTGTATGTAAGGAAGGCTATGTGGGGGAGTGTCTGTGTAAGGAAGGCTGTGTGGGGGAGTGTCTGTGTAAGGAAGGCTGTGTAAAGCTTATGAGTGGATGACCAGCAGCTACCTAGCTGTTATGGACTTTACTGGTCGGTATCCCACAGGCGGAGGGAATCCTGTTTTGGTTACAGGATTTTAAATTTTTTTATAAAAATAAACTGGATGAAATATATTAAATAAAATCGACAAATTATACTCGATTCAGAGTTGTCCCTACATAACTGATATCTCACTATATTATATATTATATGAATGATGTTAACATGTATATACTCATTGTTACTAAATGGAGAGAACTTACATAGGCTATGCCTGTTGTTCAATCCTTTTTCTTTCAGAAATATCTTCTTTGAGAAATAAAATTTGTTGAAATGAAAGTGTGGGGGAGGGTCTGTGTGTAAGGAAGGCTGTGTAGGGGAGGGTCTGTGTGTAAGGAAGGCTGTGTGGGGGAGTGTCTGTGTGTAAGGAAGGCTATGTGGGGGAGTGTCTGTATAAGGAAGGCTGTGTGGGGGAGTGTCTGTGTAAGGAAGGCTGTGTGGGGGAGTGTCTGTATAAGGAAGGCTGTGTGGGGGAGTGTCTGTGTAAGGAAGGCTGTGTGGGGGAGGGTCTGTGTGTAAGGAAGGCTATGTGGGGGAGTGTCTGTGTAAGGAAGGCTGTGTAGGGGAGGGTCCGTGTGTAAGGAAGGGTGTGTGGGGGAGGGTCTGTGTGTAAGGAAGGCTATGTGGGGAAGGTCAGTGTGAGGAAGGCTGTGTGGGGGAGGGTGTGTGTGTAAGGAAGGCTATGTGGGGGAGGGTGTGTGTGTAAGGAAGGCTATGTGGGGGAGGTCAGTGTGAGGAAGGTTCTGTGTGTAAGGAAGGGTGTGTGGGGGAGGTCAGTGTGAGGAAGGCTGTGTAGGGGAGGGTCTGTGTGTAAGGAAGGGTGTGTGGGGGAGGGTCTGTGTGTAAGGAAGGCTGTGTGGGGGAGGGTCTGTGTGTAAGGAAGGCTATGTGGGGGAGGTCAGTGTGAGGAAGGCTGTGTGGGGGAGGGTGTGTGTGTAAGGAAGGCTATGTGGGGGAGGTCAGTGTGAGGAAGGTACTGTGTGTAAGGAAGGCTGTGTAGGGGAGGGTCTGTGTGTTAGGAAGGCTATGTGAGGGAGGTCAGTGTGAGGAAGGTTCTGTGTGTAAGGAAGGATGTAGGCGAGGGAGAATCTGTTTATTTCTTTGAACACGCTAGTTTAGACCTATATTGATACTTTCCTTTCCATTCAGATAGTGCATTGCTTTGTTTTGTTGTTGTTTTCTATTGAACGGTAACGACACACTAAATGTACAAATATTTGTGTTGAGTCCGTTTGTTTAAAATTCAAAGAATTAAAACAAACTAACTTCATTACTAATATTTATGAATTACTGTGTATTACCGTCCTTTTGTGGTGAAGTAGTCTAGTTAGCTTCATCAAACATCAATTATCGATGAACCGAAAACAGCACCCCCCAAACCGCAGTACCGGGATTAAGGAAGTGTGTGCTACATCATAGATTTTTGGCGTCAGCAATTGTAACGCCATTTTTGGTATATATGAAGTCTCATTGTCCTGTTTTCATAACGTTATATACGGACAAGCACCCCGGCCTTTAATGACCTCAAGTACCTGCTACGTCCGTGCCATCGTCGCTGTGCTCCAATTTTGCAATTGTTTATGTTCTCTGAAATTTTAAAATCAAGTGTTTAGCTTTTCCTGTTTTTCAATAAATACACGATCGATTGAATGTTCTGATACGAATTACAAACAGAACGGAAGTGACGTAGGGGATGAGACTTATCACATGGGTGGCTATTCAAATTGCCAACACACAATCCTTGGCATCGCTGTTCACTTGGTCCCTATAGTGTCTCCACTCAATTCTAAGTCAGATCCGGAAAACAAAATAGCCGAGAAATCTGTGTAAGAAAAGGTCTGTGTTTAAGGGAGGCTGTGTGTTAGGAAGGGTCTCAGTGTTAGGAAGTGTGTGTGTGTTAGGAAGGGCCTCTGTGTGAGGAAGGGGGGGGGGGGGGGGGGGGGGGGGGTTGATGAAGGATCTATATGTAAGGAATGGTCTCTGTGTGTAAGGCAGACTGAGTGTAAGGAAGGGTGCGTATATAAGGAGACTACGTGTGTAAGCAGGGGATGTGGCAGGGAGGGTCTGTGTGGGGGAGGGTCTGTGTGTAAGGAAGGCTATGAGGGGGAGGTCAGTGTGAGGAAGGTTCTGTGTGTAAAGAAGGATGTACATTTGTAGGCGAGGGAGAATCTGTTTATTTCTTTGAACACGCTAGTTTAGACCTATATTGATACTTTCCTTTCCATTCAGATAGTGCATTGCTTTGTTTTGTTGTTGTTTTCTATTGAACGGTAACGACACACTAAATGTACAAATATTTGTGTTGAGTCCGTTTGTTTAAAATTCAAAGAATTAAAACAAACTAACTTCATTACTAATATTTATGAATTACTGTGTATTACCGTCCTTTTGTGGTGAAGTAGTCTAGTTAGCTTCATCAAACATCAATTATCGATGAACCGAAAACAGCACTCCCCAAACCGCAGTACCGGGATTAAGGAAGTGTGTGCTACATCATAGATTTTTGGCGTCAGCAATTGTAACGCCATTTTTGGTATATATGAAGTCTCATTGTCCTGTTTTCATAACGTTATATACGGACAAGCACCCCGGTCATTAATGACCTCAAGTACCTGCTACGTCCGTGCCATCGTCGCTGTGCTCCAATTTTGCAATTGTTTATGTTCTCTGAAATTTTAAAATCAAGTGTTTAGCTTTTCCTGTTTTTCAATAAATACACGATCGATTGAATGTTCTGATACGAATTACAAACAGAACGGAAGTGACGTAGGGGATGAGACTTATCACATGGGTGGCTGTTCAAATAGCCAACACACAATCCTTGGCATCGCTGTTCACTTGGTCCCTATAGTGTCTCCACTCAATTCTAAGTCAGATCCGGAAAACAAAATAGCCGAGAAATCTGTGTAAGAAAAGATCTGTGTTTAAGGGAGGCTGTGTGTTAGGAAGGGCCTCTGTGTGTGTGTGTGTCTGAGTATTACGGTCTATTTGAAGTAAAATAGTCTAGTCAGCTTCATCAAGCATCAATCAATGATAAGCCGAAAACAGTTCTGCCCAAACCGCACTATCGGGATCAGGGAAGTGTGTGCTACGTCATAGATTTTTGATGTCAGCAATTGTAACGTCATTTTTGGTAATGTAAAATTTGGCCAGGAAAGGGTTAGTCCGCAACAAGTTTGTCCAACATAAAAATCACCGCCCTTGTATATCAATCTACCGAGTTAAAAGCAATTTTAGATTTTGACATGAGTGATTCTCCTTCCTGATAAGTTTCATCCCATACGTCACTTCCGTTCTATTCATGAAATTCGATCGATCGTATATTTATTGAAAAACAGGAAAAGCTGAACACTTGATTTAAAATTACGGGCAAAATGAACAATTGCACAGTTGGAGCACAGCGACGATGGCACGGACGTAGCAGGTACTTGAGGTCATTAAAGGGGTGCTTGTGCATAACGTTATGAAAACAGGATAATGAGACTTAATATATACAGTCACACATCACAACATCAAGGTCTACACCTGAACAGCTCCCATGATGGGGTGAAAGCGGTTATTTGTGTCTGTGTATCTTTAAATAATTATCACCACATTTTGTCGTTCTATAAAGGAAATAGATTTAAACGTTGAACAGAAAAAATCACTTACAAGTCATCAGGGAGTTTCCATTGCCAAAACAGGAACCCGAATAAATCTGGTCTACACTCAGGTATCAAAGACCTTGATCATTCAAATACAAAAAAAATCCTATAAAATATTGTGATCATTTGGCATCTACTTTTTTAATTACACCTTGTCAGCCAACTATCACGAGATGGTGGGCTTTTCAAATCGCCTACGTCGTCCGTCCGTCCGTCCTGCCGTCCGTGAACAATCCTGTCATAATTATTTCTTCACAAGTACTTGAAAGTTGTTTTTTCTCTCTCAAACTTTATATGTAGGTTTTCCTTAGTCGCTAGTTGTACCAATTTGATTTAGAGTCTGATCCAGAAAACAAAATTTCTGACAGTTGAAATTTAGTATTGCTATGTCCCACAGGGATTTGGCACAAATTCACAAACCTCGGTCCATATATATCATACGGTCCGTAGGTAGGGACTTCGTGTCAGGTCCCTGTGCTGTTTCCTAAGTCCCAGAAAATTCTACTTAGCTCTCTGTTAGAAGAATTCATACGCAGGTTCCCCTTGTTTCAAACTGTATATGGACGTTTCCCTTGGAACTTAATTGTGCTTATTTGATCTGGAATCTGACCCAGAAAACAAAATTGACTGACAGTTGAAAATCATTGCTATTTAAACTACATGTATTTCTAATTCAAACAAAATTCTTCTTACGTTTAGATCTCTCTTGTATTTCATATTCTTGTTTTTAAACCATTTAAGTAGAGAAAATATATCAGACTTACAAAGAACCAATAAAGAACATTCAATGGTGGGCGCCAAGATCTCTCTTAGATCTCTTGTATGTCATGTTGCCTTTTAGCGGAAAAATGTTTATCACAGTACTTTTATATCAAACAGGCAGTACCTCCCCATCTCTCAAAGGACATCAATTTTCAACAAGAAGCCAGGGAACGGAGCATATTTGCTTTATTTCAAAGACTCCAATAAGCCGTGTCTGTAAGTATTGTGTCAAAATCTTTCTTTTTTTTTCTTTCTTTCTTTCTTTCTTTTTAGTCTCTTTCTCTAGCGTAAAGGTCCCATTCAATACAATAATTATATTTTGTTTCTTTTATCATCCCGGAAACAGCCATTCAGCTGGTAGCTATTCACTGTACAGTATACGAAAGATCGTCATATCCAGATCATTTATGGTAAAATGTCTTGACCATGGACACAGAACCTCCACATTTGTACAACTCCGTATCGAGGCCAATACAAAATAATTTGTACATGTACAACATATTATCTTGTACGTAGAAGATATCATCTTGTATGTACAACTAATTATCTTGTACGTAAAACTTATCATTTTGTATGTATAATTCATTATAATTTCTCCTGTCCGTGGGCTGACCGGTGTTCCTTATTTAGAAAAATAGTTTGGAGAAACCTTGACCCATTTTTGATGTTGTTAAATGGTAATTGTTTATTCGATAGAGAGTACATTTATTTTGGTCGGCCCTATACGAACGTTTTGATATCAATAACGACAGAACAGACAAGTAAATTGTCGAATTTTCGAGGCAATCTGCCCCTTTATCAAGACACAGGTAAATTACATACGGTCACATATAGACATATATATATATACGTATAACTTATCGAATATAATGTAGATGTTTGATATTAATTCTGACATTTCTTTGTTATACAGATACAGCAGAGGATTAACAACAGTCGCCACCTTTCAATCTTTTCCCCACAATTTTACATATATCTGTAACCATGGCAAACCGCGCACAAATAGTTATAAGGGAAAAAGGGCAGATAAAATGTGATGTACACAAAGATAACAATGTTATTTTTGTGTGCAAAACGTGTAATGTATTAATATGCACAACATGTAGCCTTACAAACCATAAAGCTCACTTCGACAGCTTCTGTGAGCTGTCGAAAATCAAAAATGAAAAAACAAATATTATAATGGACTTTATTAATGACACAGAAAACGTAAATATTCCAAAACTGAACGAGGAAATAACTTCATCTCGAACAAAATTATCTTCGTGTAAAACTGAGTACGAAAAACGTCGTAAAAACGTCATCGATAATAATGTGAAATGTAAAGAGGAATTAGATCAAATTACAGCACAGTACGTATCGATTTATAATAAGATGGAGGTGGCGGACACGGACCTCATCCAGACACACATCACAGACATGGAGAGGAGGTTGGATACTTTGAATAAACTCTCAACAGAATATAAACAGACTCTCCAGACAGGAACCGAAGTACTCGTGTACGACTCGGTATCAGAAATCCTGGAACTGGATTCCGTTATCCCACCGACACCTAACATAGACATGGCAGAATTTACTCCGGGAATAGACAGACAAAGTCATCTTAAACAGGCCCTCGGCAACATGAAACTCCCAACCGACCATCTCCAGGCAGGGTCAGCATCTGGTGGTCACTCCGACCAACGTCCAGTAGTCCGACCAAAAGAGTCTACAGAGGCTGGTCAAGCGTCCACTAGAGCACTCCGGTACAAACTTCGTGATCGTCCTAAGGTCAAATATCAGTTCTCATACCCGGATGACATCACAACGATCTGTCCTACATCTGATGGACGTGCGTGGCTGTGTGACTGGGGCTCCGACACAGTAAAGCTCATTAAAAAGAAAGGTCAGGTCATACAGACGATACGACACAATAGTAGGATACAGGGCATCAGTCTGGACCCCACCACAGGCCGTCTGTGGTTCTGTTGTTGGGATGAGAGGTCTATCTCTGAAGTATCTTCATTATTTACACCAGTCACGAGGTTTACTATAGAGGATTACCCAGCCCGTCTGTGTGTGACCAGGGAGGGACGGGTAGTGGTGGGTACAGAGGGTATACAGGAGTACAAGGTGATGATATACACTGTAGACGGCCAGGTGTTACATACACACATTGTGGAGGGGTCAGGGACGGGGGTAGTACAGTCAATATCACAATGTAGTGTTACAGGTAACATAGCTGTAGTGAGTAGTAAACATATCAGTGGGGACTACACTCCAGACAACTACAGGCGTCACATCATTGTGTACAACCCAACACTCCAGCCTCTGGTCCATTACCGGGGGGAGGGGATAGAGGCCCGGGTGGAGGGAATGCAGGTACAGAAGTCAGTCACACCAGACAAGTTTGATCCAATCACAGTTGTATATGACAGTAAGGGTAATATTGTTATTGCTGACGAGACAAGGGACACAATAGAACTGATAAGTGGAGCAGGGAAGTACATAAAAACACTTCACACAAACAATAAGAGACAGGGAGTAGTAGGTATACAGAAGGGTGATGTGTTGTGGTCACGCTTAGAGTTAGATACAGGAAGGCCGGGACTCAAACTCCTCAAGTATTATAGTGACTGAGTGACTCAACCTTGAGTGAGGATACAGACAATTTATATCAGTGGACTTATACAACATAAACTTTATATTTTATCATCATGGTCGACATTTCCCTCTGATGGATTCTGTCAACAATGTTAGAATGTGTGGACATTTTTCTTTCACTGAACTGTTGTTCCCATCATATGAATGTGATATTCATTATTGATTTAAAAACAATGTTTTATTTTAATTACGGACTAAGATGTGTTTATCTAAGTCCGTGATTTATAGTAAATGTATCAATGCACATTTATCTGACCGTGGGTTTGGAAATTCATGCCGGTTTCATATCAACCCTGAAATCAACATCTCTGTATCTGATTGAGGTGTATAACCTGACTTCCCTACCTCCTCCAGTGGATCGTCCAAAGCCTGTTTTACCCACAAAATACTTGGGATAACCCAAACAATTTTTTTTTTTTTTTTTGTAATAAACTAATTATAACAGACATATGACGGGTGACCTAACAAGGAGTCAAACGTACCATTGTTACTTTATAAATTTATAAATCACCACCCTGTCTAGTCATGTTGTGTACAAATCATTTGTAGATATCAATCATTGTTTTTTATGTAATAAAAGTTAATGAATTGTTAATTGGTGTCGTTTTTTTATCATTTTAACAAACTGACCTGACTGTTTCATCGTTTCCAATCGCAAAGCCAGGGTTTCTGACGGTTCTTCTTTGACCATACATGTGGTTATAACGATGACAATGACAAGATTTTATAAAGTGCAAAAAATGTTACGAAAGCCGATATTAGCTGGTCACTTAATTAAAAGTGTACCGGCCGGTTCTGGCTATGGTACACACTTATGTTATTTTGCTCTTAAAAGTATTACACTTTTAGATGGTACATATTTGACTGCTTTTTATACCAATTATGTATTGCGCCACAACATTTTATGTTAATACATTTGCCTTCTTTTGCTGTTAAAAGTGCATGTACCGTAATATACGGTATCTCGCGGCCGAGAATGACCACGGGACACTTTTTACCACAAAATGATCAACATTTCGTATACAAATGTGTCCCTGTTAAAATTTGTACCATAGTCGAAACCGGCCGGTACACTTTTGACCAAAGACTCGGAGTAATTTAAATTTGTACCATTGTCGAAACCGGTCGGTACACTTTTGAACAGAAAATAAGTTAAATATATGTACCGCAAATGAGTTACGCGGCACATTTTTAATTGAAAAAGTATTAAAATGTGTACCATGGTCGGTATAAGTCGGTCAGCGTAAAAAGGTGTTTAAAGTGTCCGGCCGATATCGTCCGGGAAACTGCTTTTCACCATTTTTTGCAATATACTGACTCTTCAAAGTACACATAGACTTCACAATTATCAGGTCCATGTGAGACGGACGGCCGGACGGACAACGTCATACTGTGACACATCCGTCAAATTTTGACGGGCGTATAAAATAATTAACTCGTACTGAAGATATTTAGACCACAGGGACTTGGGAATTTGTTTAGATATTTAGACCACGGGGACCTGGGGATTTGTTAGATATTTAGACAACAAGGACCTGGGAATTTGTTAGATATTTAGACCACAGGGACTTGGGAATTTGTTAGATAGTGAGACCACAGGGACCTGGGAATTTGTTTGATAGTAAGACCACAGGGACCTGGGAATTTGTTTAGATATTTAGACCACAGGGACCTGGCAATTTGTTAAGATATTTAGACCACAGGGACCTGGGAATTTGTTAGAAAGTAAGACCACAGGGACCTGGGAATTTGTTTGATAGTAAGACCACAGGCACATGGGAATTTGTTAGATAGTAAGACCACAGGGACCTGGGAATTTGTTAGATATTTAGACCACAGGGACCTGGGAATTTGTTCGATAGTAAGACAACAGGGACCTGAGAATTTGTTTGATAGTAAGACCACAGGGACCTGGAAATTTGTTAGATATTTAGACCACAGGGACCTGGGAATTTGTTAGATATTTAGACCACAGGCACCTGGGAATCCGTTCGATAGTAAGACCACAGGCACCTGGGAATTTGTTTGATATTAAGACCACAGGGACCTGGGAATTTGTTAGACAGTAAGACCACAGGGACCTGGGAATTTGTTATATATTTAGACCACAGGGACCTGGGAATTTGTTATATATTTAGACCACAGGGACCTGGGAATTTGTTAGACAGTAAGACCACAGGGACCTAGGAATTTGTTATATATTTAGACCACAGGGACCTGGGAATTTGTTAGATATTTAGACCACAGGGACCTGGGAATTTGTTAGATATTTAGACCACAGGGACCTGGGAATTTGTTCGATAGTAAGACAACAGGGACCTGAGAATTTGTTTGATAGTAAGACCACAGGGACCTGGAAATTTGTTAGATATTTAGACCACAGGGACCTGGGAATTTGTTAGATATTTAGACCACAGGCACCTGGGAATCCGTTCGATAGTAAGACCACAGGCACCTGGGAATTTGTTTGATATTAAGACCACAGGGACCTGGGAATTTGTTAGACAGTAAGACCACAGGGACCTGGGAATTTGTTATATATTTAGACCACAGGGACCTGGGAATTTGTTATATATTTAGACCACAGGGACCTGGGAATTTGTTAGACAGTAAGACCACAGGGACCTAGGAATTTGTTATATATTTAGACCACAGGGACCTGGGAATTTGTTAGATATTTAGACCACAGGGACCTGGGAATTTGTTAGATATTTAGACCACAGGGACCTGGGAATTTGTTCGATAGTAAGACAACAGGGACCTGAGAATTTGTTTGATAGTAAGACCACAGGGACCTGGAAATTTGTTAGATATTTAGACCACAGGCACCTGGGAATCCGTTCGATAGTAAGACCACGGGGACCTGGGAATTTGTTAGATATTTAGAACACAGGGACCTGGGAATTTGTTAGACAGTAATACCACAGGGACCTGGGAATTTGTTAGATATTTAGACCACAGGGACCTGGGAATTTGTTAGATATTTAGAACACAGGGACCTGGAAATTTGTTAGATATTTAGACCACAGGGACCTGGGAATTTGTTAGATATTTAGAACACAGGGGCCTGGAAATTTGTCAGATAGTAAGACCACATAACCTGGGAATTTGTTAGATAGTAAGACCACAGGGACCTTGGGAATTTGTTTGATATAGGACCACAGGGACCTGGGAATTTGTTAGATATTTAGAACACAGGGACCTGAGAATTTGTTAGATAGTAAGACCACAGGACCTGGGAATTTGTTTGATATTAAGACCACAGACACCTAGGGAATTGTTACATGTAATTTTTTATTTTATTTTTTTTTTTTTGGGGGGGGGGGGGGGGTCATGATTAATATTCGGTAAAAAAAACGAGGAGTGTCATGTTTACCGAATTTTAATCTGGCCCCCAAAACGTCTGAAAAATATGCTATACACACTAGGGAATGTCCGATTACACAAATATGTAACAAATTCTCGGGTCCCTGATATTAAGACTTGTTATCGGCGGTATCCTTGCATTTTGTATCTGTAATGCGTAAACCATGATGACCTATGACCTATACCAGGAGTCTCTAACACTGTTAACATCATCATCAAACTTTATTTCCTCCCAAAGGAGATAAGTGGAATACAACAAAATCGACAGAAAAAAAAAAGTAATATCAAAATAAGTGAAGAGTTCATTTAGCGCGCTTTCCATGAGTAGCTACTATGTAGCTTACTCACTATCGCGTACTTGCATCAGAATCAGGGCGAGAATAAGCGCGTGACGCTAACAACGAATCGAGCCGCCTTCATAAGGAAGCGATTCCTGCAAATATCATCATCAAATGGAATGTTCTTACTAGCGCCTAGTAGGACTTGAACAAATGATGCGTTGTTCTCGCATGTCACGATGTTGAAAACACGTGGGCCAAAATTGTTCAGAATATCTTGTAGGAAACGTTCACGTGATTCCCTGAAGTGGGGGCAGATGGAGCTGCTATGCACGATGACATCGCTGAAGGGCTGGTTGCACAAGACACACACTGCACTAACATGGCTTGAGGTCAATGTTGCACATAACGATTGAATTATCTGGGTGTCTGGTAGAGATTCTGCGACTTGCCACATAACGTAAGGACCATATGAGCAGTGGCACGCACGAAACAACTCAAAATCGCGATCAGATGCCATGCGATCCTGTGAGGCTTTGTTTTCGGTACTAGATATAGCCGCCTTTACTAGACGTTTCCATTGCCGTTTCGGAGGAAAGACGTAGGTTTGAGTATATGTAACAAGGTACGGAAATAGTTTATATCTCTGGAGCACATTGGTTATATCTGGGAAGTACCCGTTGGCGCGAGGGCATCCAGGTTTGAAGGCATGCGCACTCAGAAACGAATATAGTCGCGCTAAGAAAATCCTTTTAACCAGAAAAGAGCAGTCAAGGGAGATAACTTTCTGTAAGAAGCACAGCTTTCTCCTGTCAATTTCCGCAGATATTCTAAATAAACCAAGCATTGGTTCTACCATATCCGATCTGGCCCGCCGATGAACACAGAGAATAAGTTTGGTAATATCACTTACGGTAAGGTTTAACCAATGTTCACATCCGTAAAGAATAGACGGCAAAACGACTTTCTTATATAAGCTGGCCTTGATAAGAGGATTAATGGCGGTAGATGGGCAAATGCCAATTATCGAGTGGAGTGTTCTTCTTCCTTTGTCACACGCAGTTTGTACTCTTTCCATGTTGGACATCGTAGATGAGATTATTGTCCCAAGGTGAACCTGGGATACAGCTGTCTCTATGCTGTCAGAACCAAGCCTCCAGGCAAAGTTCGGGCGGATCGGAATAAAGTTACCAACTACAACAATTTTACATTTCGAGTTATTAAATTCGAATTTCCACTTTTCACTATAAGTCTGACATATATCCAGGAGTCTTTGAAGAGCTAGAGGTGACGTACTTATCAACGTAATGTCGTCGGCAAGAGTCGGATTACCAGTATTGAGAATCGCAACATTCGCACCGTTTTGACTATTTTCTAGAAGATCAAGAAGATTGTCTATGAATGACTGGTATAAAAACGTAGATAATACACCGCCTTGCCTAACACCAGATCCAACATAAAACCACTGTAACGTCATGCCATGCCACGTCACAGCACTCATCATGTCCGTGTAGGAGTCTCGTATGGTGTTAAAGAGATTACCAGTGATTCCGAGAACGTGAATTTTGTGGAGAAGTCCAGCGTGCCAAACAGTGTCAAAAGCCTTTTTGATATCCAAAAATGCTATAAAAACTTTACTATTCAGTTCAAGATTATGATGGATAGTTTCTTGCAGGGCATATGTGGCAGATGAACATCCTAGGGATTTTCTGAAGCCGTTACTACTTTTTGAGCTGACTCCTCCCTCCCAACCGTAATTGTTCATTTTAAAGAAATTAAACTATATTTCCTCTATTGGGCCCCACCCCTCTCAACCAAGGGGAGCCACAGTATCTGTGTATACCAATCGGTCGGGGAAATTTCCGAGTGTTACCGGAAATTTCCCCGAAATGTTACGATTGCTGTGTATTGTAATGTCTTGTGCATTGGATCTCTTTTGCCAAACAATGGTCCAGGCCAAATTTCACTTCCTCCACAAATTATTCTTCTCTCCAAGACGGTTTAAATGGATAATCCATCTACAGAAAAAATAAGATATTAAAAGTACTATAAATACAAAACAAGAAATATCTTTAAAAAAAATAAACGGCATAGTTTTAATGCTGGTGGTTATAATGTAAAACTACTGGTGAAATAAATTAATGAACTACATTTTAATTAATAAATACGCAGTTTCAGCACGGATAACACAATTATATCAGTTTGAATCATTTTTGGTGATAATAAGACTGCAAATGTGTCATTTGAATAGATGCATCCTCTTGTTCAGCTTGCATTCAATTTAAAAGAGACATCACGGTAAAAACGTTGCATTTTTCACTGAATGTACGCGTTTTGTTCCTTTCCAGTTATGTTTCTGTGCTGTCCCAATGTTCACAGTCAATCCCTATGTCCAGCTTGACCACTCGATTTAGTTGGGAATCCCCCTCTTAATTTAGCGCGGAAATTATTTTTAAATCATTACGTACCTTTTTTGAAATCGTGGCAACACAAATAGACGATAGTTTACAAGGCGATATCTATATTCCATCTGGGTTAGTTGGATAACGATAGTATACAGTGGTTTAAATGTTAAATAACATGTTCTGTATATATTACGGCACACATATTTATGTGTAAATAAGTGTAAACACTGTCCATATAGTATAGTGACAGTAGCGATATACTGGTACAGACTGTGTAAATATTACAGAGCTTGTGGAACTATTACCGAGTTTGTGTTAATATAACCGAGTTTGTGTAAATTTTACCGAGATTGTCATGACCTACTATCAAACAATCAAGCAGAATACGAGCGGCGTCCGTATTACTGCTGTTTTCATGTTTGAACTGTTACAATCTATTGTACTGCTTCCAAAGTTTAATTCTAGGATTGTGTTTGACCCATTTTCCTATTATTCTCTTCATTGCGGAAGCTGTTATCGTTTCCAACCGCAGTCGATTCACATTGGAAGCCATTTTTGTTTCCATGTGTTTAGTTTGTTGTGCACCTGCGTTTATCGTATATATGTCACAAAATTTGCATATTCAGAGTGATAACCTTTTAATAATTGATAATTGATGTTTTTATGTACATACATCATCAAATTCGAATGGTTATTGTTCAGAAGGTTATATGATAGAAAATACAAAATAAATATTGGTTTACCGTGATATCCCTCCAACTTTGTTTCGTTTTTAACTGTATATCTGCATTTTGCATTGACCGCTACATTGACCAATCACGTACTTCATCTTGACCAGAAACGCCACCTGTCGCGTCATAACCGGGGCCAAAAAACAATTTAAACATAGTTGATCTGACGTCTTCGTCCATTATAGAAATTGTCAGTTAAAAATTTATGAGAATTCCTATGTGCAAAGGGAGACAACTCCAACAAAAAAAGCGAGATACAAATTTCAAATTATACCGAAGAAATTATACACATTCAAAGTAAAAAAAATGATGTAGCAAGCGGCACCGAAAAAGAGTTAATTCTGAGAATTTGCTTTGTGCTAAGGGCCATAACTCAAGCGAAACAAATGTTTTGAACATCTATTGCTATAAAAATGACTTGTACAGACACTGTGTAGAGCTAGCAGTAAAGATATGACTTGTACAGACGTTTTGTAGATCTAGCAGTGTATATATGACTTGTATAGACGTTGTATATATCTATCAGTATAGATATGACTTGTACATATTTCATATTGAATTTTATGAAATTTGTTGTAATATAAACATTATTGGACATTTTACATTTGCCATAATTTTGGATTTTTTCGTCATCTAATTTCTCTTTGTAAAAAATGTTACACTTACAAATTATTTAATTACATCTCAACCAGCTGTCTGTCTTTTGAAAGTGATATGTATAATTCCCCTTTTCTCATTGTTATCGGATTAAACCGCGCAATATGTATGTACATTTTCCTTTTGATGTTAATTGAGTTAATTAACTGGTCTGGCCAGGTATGACACCTAGCCTCGGACAAAGGACAATTAAGCTTATTATCTCACCTGTCTGAAATGTGACCATCTGAGTACTAAAATGCCACCTGTCAATCATTTGTATTAACTCTAGCTTAAATACTATATGTAAGGTTTTGTAAAGTTAATTAGAACCTAGAGTTCGGACTGTACGGGTCGATTTTCGGATATTCCGTAAATCGCCTGCCGACTCCTAGAAAGTTTAGTGTAATAAATACTATATCTTGGACCGTATTTTAACATCTTTGGATTTTATATATATTCTACAAAAATATTACAACGACGGGGAAAATCGTTGTGATAAATTGGTGCGAGAAACCGGAGTAACTTGCCACATTAATCAAGTCAAGTTACGTACAAGATTCCTGGAACCTCTACTGCCAAGCAATATTCCCCCAAACAAGAGAAGAAACCGATCATCGGAATCACACGGAACTGGAACTACACCAAGACTGTGTTCGTCATATTTTAGAACTTTCCAGAATAACGTTATAACAGTAAGTCAGGATGACATCGTGTTATAGGTGTGGTAGACACTTTAACTCTAACCACCTGATACACTGTCCTGCAAAAGGATGTTACTGTTTTCTTTGTGGAAATGTTGGACATTTTTCAAGAATGTGTTTTGCACGGAGCAGACAATACAGCACAAATTGTGTTACATGATCGTTTTCTTGGACCAGGCAGCGTCCACAAACGTATCGACGTTCTGTTCCTGTCCGCATATCTTCGGACAGCGAGTCTGAGGTGCAGGTAACGCATCAGAAAAGGAACAAATCTTCCTCTTAACGGCGACGAGATTCCGAAAGGCTCAGGAAATTCCGAGACACGAAACAAGTACTTTCTGTTTTACCATTTTATTATATTTCTGCCGATGAATTTGACAACGAATTTCCGAAAGAATCTTCCTTCACACATCAGATTACCAATTTCAAATCAAAACTTGTACGTGCAAAGTCAACAATTTCAACTATTTCTGTAAAGTGCGCGAAGCTTGAAGAAACAAACAGAATTCTAGAAGAGGAATGTAGGCGTTTAAAAAGTGTCACCATCAACAATTACGTGTCCCAAATAAAAGAACTTGAAAAAGCTTTAGATAATAGAAAGAAAATAATGAAGAGCAAGGACGAGACAATAAACAGCCTTCACATAACAGCCAAAGAAAAGGAACAAACAAGTAGACAGATATCAAATTTAAAATCGAGGATTTCGGAGAAGGACGAGCAAGTCAAACAGAAACAACGGGTGATTTTGAGCCTACAAAATCAGCTTAGTGGATATCATGGTCAAACACAAAATAACAATTCACGACAACAACGATCGCGCATATCTTTGGATCATCGAACAGTTAACTTCCGGCCGAACTTTAGACATCAAGTAGTGGACAGCTAAGATAGATTTTAAACAAGTCGCGGGAAGCGACTTTACAGGAGCCGGATGGATATTTCATATTGAATTTTATGAAATTTGTTGTAATATAAACATTATTGGACATTTTACATTTGCCATAATTTTGGATTTTTTCGTCATCTAATTTCTCTTTGTAAAAAAGTTACACTTACAAATTATTTAATTACATCTCAACCAGCTGTCTGTCTTTTGAAAGTGATATGTATAATTCCCCTTTTCTCATTGTTATCGGATTAAACCGCGCAATATGTATGTACATTTTCCTTTTGATGTTAATTGAGTTAATTAACTGGTCTGGCCAGGTATGACACCTAGCCTCGGACAAAGGACAATTAAGCTTATTATCTCACCTGTCTGAAATGTGACCATCCGAGTACTAAAATACCACCTGTCAATCATTTGTATTAACTCTAGCTTAAATACTATGTGTAAGGTTTTGTAAAATAATTAGAACCTAGAGTTCGGACTGTACGGGTCGATTTTCGGATATTCCGCAAATCGCCTGCCGACTCCTAGAAAGTTTAGTGTAATAAATACTATATCTTGGACCGTATTTTAACATCTTTGGATTTTATATATATTCTACAAAAATATTACAACGACGGGAAAAATCGGTGTGATACATACGTTGTGTAGATCTAGCAGTGTATATATGACTTGTACAGACGATATCTCGATCTAGCAGTGTATATATGACTTGTACAGACGTTGTGTAGACCTAGCAGTATAGCTATGACTTGTACAGACGTTGTATATATCTATCAGTATAGATATGACTTGTACAGACGTTGTATAAATCTATCAGTATAGATATGACTTGTACAGACGTTGTATAAATCTAGCAGTGTATATATGACTTGTACAGACGTTGTATATATCTATCAGTAAATATATGACTTGTACAGACGGTGTGTAGATCTATCAGTATAGATATGACTTGTACAGACGTTGTATATATCTATCAGTAAATATATTACTTGTACAGACGGTGTGTAGATCTATCAGTATAGATATGACTTGTACAGACGTTGTATATATCTATCAGTAAAGATATGACTTGTACAGACGTTGTATAGATCTAGCAGTGTATATATGAATTGTACAGACGGTGTGTAGACCTATCAGTATATATATGAATTGTACAGACGGTGTGTAGACCTATCAGTATATATATGAATTGTACAGACGGTGTGTAGATCTAGCAGTATACATGTAGATATGACTTGTACAGACGGTGTGTAGACCTAGCAGTATATATATGTCTTGTACAGACGGTGTATATCTGTTTTTTATTTTGTTCGAACTTTTGCCTTAAATATGGTAGATGTTGTTTGATATTTTCTACATTAACAAACATCCAAAATTGTATCTTCTCTTTCTTTTTAAATTTCGAAATGAAAAAAATTGCATCTTAAATAATTTCTGGTTTGCCCTGTCACATCATTCTGAATGTTAATTTCTGTCATACTTCACTACTATATTGATAATAAGACAGAGATTATCGATTAGGGAGGATCAACCCAAAAAGTTTATCTAGACTTCATGAAAGCATTTGACACTCTTCCACATCTACATCTTATAACCAAATTAAAGACATACGGACTACCAGCAGAAATCAGTAAATGGGTTCAAAGTTTCTTAAAGAGGCTTACCCGCAGACGGACCGGTAAACGGCACATCTCCGATCACTAAATAAACTTCAGTACACGTTTCTATGTGACAAAATTAGAGGCTTTCCGACTTTATTTCTTGAAAACAATTACAGAATATGTATTTAAAAGACGTTTTAAAACTCAACCTGATAGGGAAATGTATGGAATATAACGGCAAATCTTCTTTGTAAATCGCTGCTACCTTTGAAGTTATCACTGTGCGGCACTGTGCACGTGCTTGTTTCTTTGATGTGTCAATCAAATTAGACTTATTGCGGGTTGCGATTAAATAAATAATATTTAAAAATGAGGTTTTAATATCACTTTTCAGCGTTTTATAAAGAAAATGAAATGAAAAACTCAACAATTCCAACAATCTGTCATGTGTAAAAAAATCTTTTTCTATTAGCCAATTTTTCTGATCTCTCTGCGGGCAAGCCTCTTTAAGATACCGGAAACAGCGTGTATCAGTAAGCGGGAAATTATCCAATTTGATGGAGGTAATACGTGGAATCCCCCAGGGAAGCGTCTTAGGGCCATCCCTTTTTTTTATTGAACATCAACGACCTTCCGGAATCTCTTAACGCAAAAACATAACTTTTTTTGCAGATGATACAAAAATTACAATAGTAATGATAACTCAAATCTACAAGCAGATCTAGATTAGCGCCAAAAATGGTCAGATAATGTGGTTTTGTTTTTGTTTGACGTCCTATTGGGGAGCACGAGAGGAGAAATGGAGTGAAGCTTAGACATATTTGTTAACACCAAACCCTGTAATTTTTGTAGGACGGAGGAGTTCCAGACCTTTCTATATATATGTCTATATGCGGTCTTGGACTTATAAACGTGCTTGGCACCTATTATTCGAGTATAAAAATTCACGGTAGGACATCACGTGACATACAAATTAACAAATGAAGGATACAATGAAGCTGTCACTGAGGGTTTGTTAATTCCAAACAATAACAAGATAACAAGAGGACATAGTCTGCCACTACTAAAAAGGAGAAGTAGACTAAATTTAAGAAATATTCTTTCAGTGAGCGGGTTCTTAACCATTGGAACTATCTTCCTAATGTTGTCGTTACGTGATGTTAATTTTCTACACCTTAATGTTCGGCAAACATCGTGGATGTATGATATACATATATATGTATACTGAAATAATTGCCAATGGCATGTATGCGTGGTGTTTGTTTGCGCAGCATCAATTTAATTGCTTTTCATAGCTTCATTTAAGTGTTAAGGGAATTTGATGGGGAAGTAATCAATCATTGTCAAACGATTATATGAATGAGACACAGGGAAGTCTTTTCAGGTTTTGGTTTGGTTTATTTTGTTTAACGTCCTATTAACAGCCAGGGTCATTTAAGGACGTGCCAGGTTTCGGAGGTGGAGGAAAGCCGGAGTTCCCGGTGAAAAACCACCAGCCTACGGTCATTACTAGGCGAATGCCCGACGTGGTTTCGAACTCGCGACCCAGAGGTGGCGGGCTAGTTATAAAGTGTCGGGACATCTTAACCACTCGGCAACCGCGGCCCCATTATTTATTTCAGATTTCCATATAAGGACGTAAACAAAGATTACGGTCATTAACAAGTGTACAGATTACATATCTATCCTTTTTTTTTTATATATATATTCGCTGAGTTGGATTTTTTTTTCAAAGAAAAAAAAAATCATTCTACTGAGACAATTTAGCATGGTATGACACATACTATGATATACTATATATACAAAACAGTAACACAAATGACGAAGGAAGATAACTTTCAAGTATGACTAGTGCCCTGACCGGGCCTCGAACTCACCATCTACGGCACCAAATCGCCTAGTAAGAAATACCTTATGACATGACATGAACATATTGAAAGTCGTCTATTAGATGATTAGAATGCCTGGAGGGCAATGTATTTATACACACATAGATGCGAATCGTACACATATTACAAATATTCATCACAGTAGAGACCTGCCAGAATGACCTGTCGTGTTGAACTTTGATTAACATATTGATTACAGACGAGTCTATAGTCATATACATGTACATATGTATATATGTTAGTTGTTTATAATGTAATAAACCTTATCATCAGCTACATCATTTGTATTTATACTGGTCTATATTAAGCGACAAAACTGTTAGCATGTGAATAATTGATCACATAGTTACTTGAAAACGTGTAAACCATGCATCAAAAATAAATGATACCATCACTGTGTTGTCAATATAAAATTGTAATAAAAACGAATGATCCAAAACAGCACCCTGCTGGACACAGTAGTATTCCTAATCAATATGTTTTGGTAACACACATGTGCACAAATGCAACTACCCATTTTGAATGTTCCTCGAAAAGGTCAACACGACAGGTCATTCTGGTTTGACTATACAATTACAACAGGAAATTAAATTGTATATCTTCGGGTCACCAACACATAGTGCATATGATACATAGTGCTAATAATTAGATATAGAACATTGTAACACAACTGACGAAAGAAGACAACTTTATTTTCCTTAGCCACTGCATCACTTCTCATAGGAAAAACTCAACTCTTGTATAAATAAATTTGCTTATATTTATTGGTAACTAGCGATAGGTATACGCCGACACATTTTACAAATACTCGAACTCGTACACTCATTCACACATTACAACATCATGTATGTACTATAGACCTCAAATTCCCCACTGTGAAAATCATAAGAATTATGAAATGCAATACATATATTTTACCAATTAATCCTGTATACATGTATGCCATCTTATATAAAATAAGCAATGACTTGGTCTCGGATATTATTTGCGTATACACGTGTGTCGCCTCTGGTCTACCCTCGCTCAATGACACACGTTATACCTAACACTATCAACTGCACGTGCAAATACCATGACGCCACCTATGAGAAAACTCGCAACCTAAGGGAAAATAATTTCCGTCTAATTCGCTCCGCTCAAACCACGGAAATTTTTTGACTCGTGCTCTGACCCACAGGCGCTTGCATAGAAATTATGATTTATTATTATGAATTATAAATATATGACGGTATGTGTACTCTGTAAAATACAAGGTTGGAAACTCCGCCACGAGCGAAACGACACACCACCATACTTTAATCGACAAATACACATTTATTCAAACTGACACGGCGCATACTATATATTACCGACATCTAAAAACATTCATCTTTAACCTACCGTGTCACTCGATACGAATTGTTACATCCAAAACACTATAATCCGTGAAAACATCGCCGAATTCCTCCAACAAAACACCATTTTTCAAACTGCTCCTTCAGCCTGTCCAGATTCTTCATTTACATACGGGTTGAAAGGTCACGTGTTTATATAATCTACTGTCAACAGGTGCACTTTTGGGGGTCATCTCGGCATACTTTATTTTACAGGTGCATGTACAGGACGTCGCTTGTGAGATCACGGACTAATTAGATAGCATGTTTTAATGCCAGTGATGAGATCGTCCTTTTCTTTTCTTCAACTGCATCATTTCGGTAGTTATTGAAACTTCGCTTTGAAATCGAAAGATTGCATGTAACGGTGCTCAATAACTTGTTCAAGACAGGGCCGGGGCATTGTACATATACCATGAACTAGCAGTATCGGTTGAATTTTTTCGAAGCTGTTCAAATTTGGATGGGGTAATAGCTGATAGTTGTTTGATATTTTATTTTCAAATTGAACTTGTCATCTATTTAGGGTTATGCTTATCTTAAATTTAAAAAATGGACCATTACATGACTAGTTAAAAATATATAGACCACACACAAAACCGGTAAGAATAAGAGGTTTAATTTTCTAGGCCTTGTTGAATATTGACTGTAGTTTTGAAATCAGCAGTTTGCAACCGTCGATTCATTATATTGGCTTTAAGAGATTGCTTTCCTTTTTATCTAATAATTTAATTTTGTATGAAACACGCATTTTCATTGGCTGAAATAATTTTGTTATACCTCCATAACAAAATTTTTGACGTTGCGAAATGTAACGTCATTTTTGATTGGCTGATGACGTTGCGTAATAATTTATCACAGAAAAGAGTTCGCCAAAGAAAGTGAAATATCTTGGTGTGTATAAGACGAAATTAAATTATAAGAATTAACATTAATTATTTTTTCTGTTATACAGTCATAACATAAAAAAACTGGAGTGTACTCTCTTCATAAACCGCTTCGCGGTTTATTTAGAGTACACTCCAGTTTTTTCTGTTATGACTGTATAACAGAAAAATAATTGATGTTAATCCTTGAATAATATAACTACTAGTTATACCTTTTAAAAAACCTTATCTTTCTCATTTCAACTCAGTTTCTTTATTCTGTAAGCCCTTCAGCCAGCTTAATTATTATTAAAGTAGCGTTGGATGCTTACACACTCAATTACACTTATTCAGCTAATTCATCAATACCTTATATATTATATACGCGATGTAAAGTGGAATTACATAGATAATCAGTATTACGAAGAATACCGCGTTAAATTCTTTGACATTGTTGACACTAAGCGGCAAAATGGTATCAAGTTTATGAAAATCGAAATCAAGTAAGCAAATAATAGGGTTTCAAAAATTTTAATAAAAAAGGGTTCAAAATAAAATTAAACTCATCCTCAATATTTTGATAATCATACAATCTATATGCAAGTCCCGAGTCTTGTATGTACTCATAAAATTTTGATGGAGCTCGAAAAATTTCTGTGAAATATTAAATCTAACATTGTGGGACTCATGAAAATGAATTAATGATGGATCACTGATCACAACGTACAAATCGTTTGACAAATCTGAAGCATGATATTTGATGATTTGACGACGACATGATATTTGTAAAAATTTGTGGAAATAAATGAACAGGTCTGAAGAAAGCAATGTTGGTACACAAGTATACGTTCCAGTAACCTGATGGCAGCCTTATTCGTGATACGTCAGATGTAGGACATTTTGATGTGAAGATATCAAGGTATGAGAACTGGGACGTGACGGTTGGACTGTCAGGAAGTTTGTACCTGAATACTCCAATTTTGTAACAGGAGAGGGGAAAATGTAGCGGCCAGACCGGGGTTCGAACCCGGGACCTCCGAACACTAGCCGGATGCTCTACCAATTGAGCTACCTGGTCACCGATGATCGACCCAGTCCAGTCCCGCCACACACCTCCCTCCTTTTTTTTCAAGTCTTCGCCCCCGAAGACACACGTACGAGACCCTTATACCACCACCGTGGGTATTTTAGTTGGGCGCCAATTTTGTAACATACTCCTGTGGAGGCATGACCAGTTTCTGCAAATTGTTTTTCTCTGCCTTCCGGACTTTGGTCGGGTTGACCACTATTTGCTGATCCTACCTGGCCAATGGCATACTTGAGATAACTACGCCTGTCTTGGCCAGTAGGAAACTCCACGTTACCTACCATAGGTGTCTTCGAAATGTCAATGTCTATGACTTGCATTTCTGATACCGACTCATACACAAGTACAGCAGTACCTGCTTGGAGAGTCGTTATATATTCTGATGATAGTTTTTCCAATGTGTCTAACCTCTCTTCGAGGTTTGTGATGTGTGTCTGCATGAGGTCTTTGGATGTCCCCATCATATTGTCACAGATCACCAAGTAATCCTCTGTTATTTTGTCTAAGTCTAATTTGCACTGATCACGCTGTTCCTTTATTAGTTCCGACAGTTTTTTTGTATTCATGTTGACAATTTTGAAGCTCTTCTATTTCCTCATTTAATTTCGGTATCTGGACACCAACTGTGTTGTTAACAAGATAGTGTAATTTCTTTTTCTGATCTTTTGTAATTCGGTTAATTTCAAGAAAACTGTGTGATTTGTGTGCGGTGGTAGAACACTCACCACACGAGAGTACCTGACAGTCTTTACATAAAAATGACACCTCATTTCTCCTATGGCTGGCACACTTACTGCCACCTTTCAGCCTGATCGGATACTGTCCCCGATGAATGGATCTATCAAATTGCTTTGACATGCCAGTGCTTTGTATGAAGTTGCACATGTCTACCTCGGTTACGCTTGGCACATGGAGAACTTGTGTGTACCTGTGTAAGAGGAATATCAAAATAGCATCAATAATGAATAAAATGTGTTAAAGTTCTACTGCTCCTGTTTAAATCTTTTACTAGACAGTGATATGGTACCCGATTGAGGAGGAATTCAGTCTAAATACAAAGTAAAAATTGATTTAAGATGCCCAGACGACCTTCATCGCTCAGCTCTCATGCAGTTAAGTCATAACCCCATTTCTATCTACCTCTCAGGACGATGAAAGAAAGTTCAGCTTTGTGTATCAATCAATGCTGATTCATTTGAAATCACTTATCTTTAATAACTAGGCTTGATTTATGATTCTTAACCTCAATCCTATGCCTTTGGGGACAAACGGGGTTGAGGATAAGCTGGATGTAAAACACAGATGACTAATACCTTTTAATTTTGAACTTTGAGTCTTCTTTCCTTAATAATGCTTTCAAGACTAAATACAAAAGGTATCAAAATTCATCCTTTCATCATCTGAGCATAATCTGCTTTTCTCGGTCCAGCCGTCTGCAACCATGGAAGCCAGGCGCTGTGTAGTATATAATATTCAGAATCCTTCATTCAATACTGGTCCAGACTAAATTTGATTAAAATGTTATTAGTTTTTCACGACTATGAATCTCGCCAGTATTTGCGTATCAGGTGAGCTAAAACATTCAAACCAAAATAAAATAGAACATTAAAAGAAACTCTATTTTGGCCTTTGGTCTTCTGCCTGGAGGTGATTCTTCCAATGGAGGTGGGATGCCGAGGTTTCGTTGGGCAGTCGATGTGGAGGGCACTTCGGATCATCGGTATCACAGGGCCAGAGAGGAGACAACTTATAGGACACCTGGGCAGGGAAGCAGAGCTGGCATCTATGTGGCTGTGGGGGAAGAGAAACGACAAGTGGACAGAAAAGACTGATCATTTAGACCAAGATAGTGAGATATATATAGTGCATAAAGACAGTGAGGAAAGACTGTGAATGAAGACCAAGACAGCGAAGTGACTTGATCACCCCAGTCGGCGCACCTCTGGAGATTGTAGTGGACAGCGCCGAAACGACCTAGAAAAGAGGATCCACCTGAAGACGGAATCATGAAGCATCTAATCCAGCAAGATGTGTACAGGTAATTGGCCTTTGGCCTTCTGCCTGGAGGTGATTATCTTTTTACCATTTCACATGAGTTTATATGAAAAATGAGAGAAAAAGTACGGGACCAGGTATTGGTTGACTTGGGCTAGGATTGTGGTTTGATTTAGTAAAGTATTGTTTAACGTTCAATCAACAACTAAGGCCATTTAAGGACCACCACAGAACCCAAAATCATTTCTTACAGCGCCTAATGCTTTGCTTAGGGCAGTGTCAAGGGTATATTCAAAAGAAGAAAGTTGTTTAGAAAGTAGGGAAAATATATGATCCCGAATTCAGTTGTCTCTTACGATCATGCAATGGTGGCATTTAGAACCAGGAAGACTTAAATGAGCAAGAGGCAACATGACCAATTAGTAACGAGGTTTTGGCGGTTACTTCGATTTTATATTGAAGTGCCACGCCATATCTCAATAGAGGTATAACGCTAAAACGTATATAGAAATATATGGAAGTATATAGAAATGACGAATAGCGATTTCATAATTTAGCAGAATGTTCTCAGCACGAAAGGAGCTGAAAGAAATAACGTATATTCATTTACAGTTTTTTTACTGATCGAACATTTTATAACAGACACAAAACAAATAATTTTCATTTAAATGTTTATTTAATAATTTAAATATTATCTAACCTTATCGAAATCATGTAGTCGTGGAAGTGGCATGACCTGTGACCGGTTCCACGGTGGTCACTTTAGGTTTTCTGAAGTGTCTGCATATCTCGCTTACTTCTTTTCGAAAACGTTCGTTTCCAATATAATATACCACAGCATTCAGAGAATAGCTCGTGTTCTGTAGTAGTTGAGAACAAGGCATTATCAACAGCATATTTTTCACAGGCATCAAGCTTCCTTAGATTGACGTGATTGGTAAAATGACAACGAGTGGGAATACACAAAGCAGGAATATCGCCGTAACAGTCATGACAAGCTTTGTCGTCCTCAATTCTCTAGACTGTGCTGGAGTCAGTGTTCCAGTAGAATTGTGTCTAGAACGAAACCTCCGTAACAACAAAATAACTAGTGTCAAATTACAAACGAGTACACCACCAATAGGCAGAGCGAAATAAACAAACACGGCAATCTCATACAGTACATCATATACTTTCTGGTCTAGCAATGTTTGTGGTAACTGCATTAGATATTGAACTTCATCTTCAGTCCTCTTGTTTAAAAGTACGAACTTGGGTTCCATGGCAAATGGGACGAGAGTCAGTGGAGCGATGATAGCGATAACGATGATGTATACCATTCCAACTCTTTTTGTGAAAAGAATTTTCATCCTGTGTGGCCACGCAACACTCACGATTCTCTCGATACTGATGAAGAGCAGCATCAAATTGGAATAATGTTTTGGAAGTCTTGTTATGGCATTAAGTATGGCGAAGTAATCGCCCTGGTTCCATCTCACGAAAATTTGAACACTCGCTATAGCTAATGGAATGGCACCAAGTAACGTAAGAAAGTCAAATACAGCTAAAGCATTCAATATCAAATGTGTTGCCGTAGTGGACGTTCGAACTTTTTTGCTGAAAAAGCGAATACTTAATAAAGTTCCAGGAATACCGCCGATAGCCACAAGGAAAACAGGAATGAATAGAAAGCTAAATGAAGCTAAAGGCGTGTCTTCCTCCAGGGAACTATTGGACGAGATGTTGGAGTAATTTACCATTATGTCTCCAGTTCGGAAAGCACTAAAAGTATAACACGTTTCAAGATCAACTCTAGAATGTGGAGCAAGTTTTTGCTCTTGAATATATACCTGATGTTCAATCAACATACATACGTTGCATCATTGATACGATCAGACGTTGAACAGTGCATATAAAGATCCAATGGTATATTCTTTTGTATTTTTACGGTACCTGTAAAGTAAAATCTAATCCGTCTAGTAGCACGGAAGATACATTTTCAATACAATTGATTAAAGCCAGCATCTATTGTGTCGTCGGAATCACAATCGATTCATCTTAATTGAAACGTACTTTTATATCATACAAGATAAGTTTCTATCCGGGCTTCCATTGCCATATATTCTATAGATGCCCACGCCATGGTTTTACATATATTGATGCAAAACGTCCAATGTTTAACTGATAGTTTCTCGAATTGTAACCGCAGAAATATCAATTTTCTATGGAATAACCCGATAAATGAAAGCATTTAATTTTGAGCAATTTATTTTAACCATTAAAATAATAATTTGTATTTTTATCATAGTTTGAATTCAAGAAAAAGAAGATCAATAAGTTCGTTAAAGCTAACCACACTCTGAACATCGTGTTTCTCATTTAAATGACAATATCTCAGTTAACTTTAATTCTTTGTTAAACTGAAGCTAATTGGATCAAGCAAAGCAATCCAAGTTCACTGACAGAAGGAACAATCTTCGTGATCAACAAGACGGATTTATGGTAACGATTTACTTTGCATGACTACTTGTCTGTACAGTCATAATCTTCTGATGAATCAGGAATGATACCTGTTTCAGGTCGATTTTCCATACACAGTGTTAAAAAATCCGATATTTCATCAGTGCTGTAAATATGACTTTTCCGTGTGAGTTAGCCCACCTATAGTGCGTCCATACACAATTCTTCAGATCGTTTTTCAGCTAGCTTACATGACAATTCTAGAATAGGGATGAGATAGTGCTATCTGGTTGTAACTGGTGTCATTTAGTATTTCACCAGATAGGGTACAGGAGGGGGTACGGTATTGTTTTATAGCCAATCGGCAATTTGAGTAGTTTAGGGCCAAACACCACCAGATAAGAAAGACGTTCATAGGAAGAAACACATCAAACTGAAACTAAAATGTCAAAAGGTAAAAATCACTGATGTCAAACATATATTTCTAGTACACATTGATAATCATCAGATATATGCAGAAATGTATCGAATAATCAGATCATAGAAAGTTTAAAAGGGGATTTCAAGAGCGAACGTGTACTTACTTCATGTCGCGCATCTTCTTTACCGCAATTTCATCAGGTTCGTTATCAGTAGTTTAAAATCGGAACAAATGACAATTTTGTTCAGACTGTTATCGAAACATCACACTGTTAAATGAAAAAACACCGACAATTATGTATTCCAACGCTCTACTGTTGTCGCCAACTCCAGACAACAGCTAACAATGTCGACAGGGAGGAAAGTGATATCCAAGTCGTTTTTTTCACATTTCCGATGTCTTATGACATCATTAACAGCCACATGTATTGTCAGATATACCAATCTTTTAACACTAAACTATTGGTTTTTTTTTTATATAGACCCCAATAATCATATTTAAAACTAAAATAATCGGGACGAAATGGTCATTCGTCAAATCCTACTAATTTTACCAATGCAACCGCCTGTGGGTTCTTCCACCCTTATTAGAAAATTGAGATTTAACCAATGATTCAATTTTCAATCTCAGTAGTTTTTCTAATCGAAAGTAAATCGGAGACGTCCGTAGGAAGTTTCATGAAAAAAGGTACATTTGAGTTGAACGCAGTTTTGCGCACGGGCAGGCAACATGGGTACGGGCCTGGAAAACACCGTGTGTCAACCCCTGGTAATCCATTCATCTATCCATTAGTTAGGGGTAGACCATGTTGCAGTCATGCAGGCATTTCTTCGTACCGAGATAAGGTATGTTTGTATGATGTCGATTTTATAGTGTTATCTCACAGAGGCATACTTATTACCAAAGTCATCCAGCAGGACACCCCACCCGGTCATATTATGCTGAAAACTGGCGAACCAGTCGTCCCATTCCCATAAGGCTGAGCAGGAGTAGCAATTACCATTAGACTCTGGTATGTCTCGGCATGGGAATAGAACCCAAAGCATTCATCACAGGGGCGAACGCTCAACTAGAGGCCAAAAATAAGGCAGTGTCAAGGGAAACATAAAGAAGAATTGAGTTGGCAGAAAGAAAAGGGAAAAAAAGAAGAAAATTCCATTTTGCAGTGTCAGCGGCAACATTAGGAAGAAGAAACAAGGGAGAAGATAAACACCCAAGTGTGGTCTCCTCTTTTGTTTCCATGCAATGGAGTCAGCAGGTACACTTTACGATCTACCTGCAGGGCATTGCTTAGCATTGTATAACGTCTTATCAACAGCTATGGTCATTCAAGAACGGAATCCCCTATGTGGAATGGGTGGTTCTTGCTTAAATGATACTATAACATGGAGGCAGAATGAGCATGCTGCAGCCACCTAAAACGGAAATACACTCTCCAAATTGATGTATATCGCACATATGAGACCATCCTTAAATTACCATAGTCTTCGATAGCATGCTTTGACAATACATAACTGAACAAAACTCCGCTGCAGGAAAAGCCTTTCCTTTAGCTAAATCGGTAGATAGGGCAGTTTGACAAGCTGGGGGCTGATTTCCGGATGGGACTAATAAGGCGAGGTGCTTTGAATGGTGCTACAACTGAGAAGATATAATTGTGATACTAGAATGGTCTTGTAAATGGTTAATACATACATGGTGGTCCTCTTACCTTCTTCACAAACTCGCCGAAATTTAGAGGCGTCCTGACAAAATGGGTATGCTAAGTTTGAACAGGTGCTAGTCGGCAAATGACGCGTCCTTGGTGAGACATCACTGCATTCCAGGTAGATTTTGTATACCTCTTTCACGCACTATCTAATATTAAAAAAAGTCTTAGCTCTAGAGTTGTGTCAGCAGTTATGGTCCGTTTCATATATGTAGTTTACCTGGTTTTAACCACTGTTATTCTACATTACCTGGTTTACACTTTCATAAATAGCATAGCTACACAACCTTTGAAACAGTCTTTTTGTAATGCATTTTAACCGATGGTTACATGCTATTTTATTCGATAAACTATACAGAAAACAGCAATGTGATATCTAAAATACTGCAGCAATCTGTGGTTCTGGTTGATAAGTACTAACGTGAGTAGACTTGACTTTATCACAACCAGTGTAGGAAATATTTATTTCAGAATGAAACTGAATGTCAAATATTGAGAAGAATGCTACAAGTGATTGAAATGATACGCTGTCATTTTCACTGTGATTCATACTGTATAGATGTTTAAGGTTCTTTCTTTATCAGTGTTGCTTATTTAACAATTAAACGCTTGGTAACGGGCGTCATTCTATTTATCTGTCACCCAGATTGCATTGATCTTTCCAATAAATACAATTTACCAAGCCTTTAATTGTTATATTTACATCAAGATACGTTAAACTTCACTTTCTCTTTGCTAAATCTGGGGTTAAAATTCAGCTATTCCCCTGTTAGTTCAATTGAAAGAACGGCACATGTGAAATCGTTTTCATTGTAGTGCTTGGTTTGCATTCAAATTCATGTGTAATACAAAGCCTCGGCGTGGCTATGATCAACACAGCACAAAAATGACGTCATATATACGCAATAGTTCTAAGTCGAAATCCTTGCTAGGTTCGATACAACCGCAATGCATTGACAAACATTTTTTGACGCTGACGGAAGTGACGTCATGTGATATGGGCTGCATTTAAACACAGGAGTAATGGGAGACTGTCACACAGAATGTAAATATAGGAAAATCAATACCAGCGCATATAAAGGGGCTTTTTAACATAATATCATAGTGCTATGGATATCAATCATGTATATCTATCTACATGTGTGTGTTTATTTCATCAATATGCTTAATTTCATAGTAAAAGTGTGTTGTTAGGTATGTATTGTTTTGTTTAACGGCTTATCGATAATTTGAGACATTTAGGATCAAACAACACCAGACAAAAGGGAATGCACAGAAAGACGACGCTAACTATTTGATAAGATAACTTTAATAATATCAAACGAACTGAAGGCAACACACGTTTTATTGCATTTTTGTCAGTGAAATACAGAAAATCATCAATCTAATAAAACTTTTATTTTCACTGCAGCGATGACCAGTGAAGATATCAGATTTTGCAGTGAAAATATATAGTGGATATTGAATGGTTTCCCGTTTAATTAAGCATTGAACTGCTTTCATTTGGAAGTTATGGGTTGATGAATGCCAACTGGACAAAGGCAAATTTAATGAAGCGCGCTAGCTCAATGCTTATATTTACATTTGACAACGAATTTGAAAGACTATATCCAGGTATTTTACTCTGATAATGAATAAACAAATTAGAATTGTCAAAGACGGAACAGCCTTTTCAACAGCCATCTTTCGTTATCGCCGACGTTACAATTATGACGTCACTATAATAATGACGTCATAATAAAGATTTGGAAGTTATGGACTCATAACTTCCAAGTGAGCTTGGTAAAGTTATAATAGTGGGGATGCAATGTAAATGTAAATATTATACCATATATTTCACGATACGAGAAACCATTCAATTTTCTTTTTATTGCATTTCATAAACTTAACAAAATCAAAAACATCGAAAAATTAATTATATAGTGTCAAAAAGTGCATGAGTTAGTAATGACGTCATCTCTTTGTGACGTTACTCCACGTCAACTTGACGGCGCCATTTTGAAAGGACTGATAAACGCAATATTTAAGAGTTTTCTGCTGTTATAGGAGAATCTGTGCATGAATAACTAACATCAAGTGAGAATTTTGTCAAAAACTAGTCTGAAAATTTCAGAAATAATGCAAGTAACCCATTTATCTATCACGATCTAAGTTTCAACGAGGTGAAAACAAAGGTACGCTCTGATTGATCAACCTAGTCATGAACATTGTATACTTCGCTGTCCCCATTGCATGGTCGTAAAAGGCGACTTAATTAGGGATCTTATCTTTTCTTTCTTCTTCCTAATGTCTCCCTTGACAACGCCTCACGTTTTGCCTATAATTGAGCGTTCGCCCTTGTGAGGAACGTTTTGGGTTCTGTCCCCTGGCCGAGACATACCAGTCTTTAATAATGGTAGTTGTTACTCCTCCTTAGCTCAGGTCTGAGTTAAAATAAATTTAAAAATTTATAAATAAATTGAAATAAATCTGGATTTAACACTGGCGTTGACTGGTAAGCATTTAACACTGTCGTTGACTGGTGTGGATTTAAAAATTTATAAATAAAGTTAAAATGAATTTAAAAAATTATAAATAAATTGAAATAAATCTGGATTTAACACTGGCGTTGACTGGTGTGCATTTAACACTGGTGTTGACTGGTGTGCAGTTTACACTGATGTAGACATACCAGTCTACACCGGTTTTAAATGACACCGGTTAAGCAATGCCTAACCAAAGCAATTAAACGAGTGTGGAGATGGAACTCAGAAAAGTGTGGAATAAATTAGTGTATAACATTTTAACAAAGACGTCAGGAAGGTAAGGTAGGCAAGACAGATATTGTATGACACCTCGTGTGTGAGCTCATTAATCGAAGAACTGAACTCGACATCACTTGGAGGGGTTAGAGAGCTAGAGATGTTTTTGACCATCAACGGACTTCTTGCATAATGAACTGATAAAATGATCGGTACTTACGGAGTATGCATTTGAAAAACCAGTAAACATTTGTATCCAAAGGTCAACAGGTGTGAGAAAAAACTCAAGTAATGTAGATTTCGCTACTAACCGTCATCTTTCAGGTATTATGTATGGTCGACTTGGACAATTAGAATTACAACATAGACAAACATTGTCATCGCCAATCAGATTCTTGGACGAGGAAGCCATATTGGATTCCGGATTATGTGGTTTAATGTGTAAACCAACATAAATCTATAATGTAGCGTCCTTGTCAGAAAATTGACTCAGTAGCTGTAAGAACATGTTCTCACTCAAAGTCCGTCACATTTTTAAATTTCATGTTTCTAATTTATTCAAAATTGAAACTTCTTCCCTCGCCTTTATGTTTGTTTTGATAATGTATTCAAAATTGTAATTTCTTCCTTCGCCTATTATCATGTTTGTTTAGTTTTCTATATAAAAAAGGGAATTGATATTGTAGCATCCCCTTCCAACCAAAATAAACATACATTTTTTTTTATTTTTTTTTTTGCACAAAAAGAGCGCAATATTCTCGCGTATGTACATTTTGGACTTTAATTCCTTTTTGTAAACCTAGGACTACGGAGACTACCAATAGAACATACAAATGTACAAGCTATCGTATTTGCTTCTTAGGCCCTTATGAAACTCCATCTTTACAGTGATGAAACAGTTCTAAAGTTGGTTCCATTCAAGTTGTACGTAGACTAAACCCAAATAGCCTAAATAGGTGGATTTGACTGTTAAATCATCAGATCAGAGTGGTTTAAGTTGGTAGTTGTGACTGAACCGGCCAAGGATGGAAGTAAAATGACCCGATTGGTCTTACAAAAAAATACAGACATGCAAAAGAAATCGAAATGGAAAAAAACAAAACCATAAAACAATGGATTAACAAGGACGTAATAAAGATTCCCATGGCGACCTTAACATACTGCAAAAAGAATAGGACAATGTGAGTTGTATGGAAAGCCGGTACGAAAGGCTAAATGTGAAATTTGGTTTAAGGTAGACCGACCCTTCGGGTTTCCTCTGATAGATCTCCTTAATTTTATTTTTATTTCAATGTTAATTATGCTCTTATCACAAAAGCCACATAAAAAAACATATGTCACCACGTTCGCTTTACTACCAGGGCCACATAAAGATACGTATTAATTAATAACTGAACCATATTTTTAAGGATTTTGCTAGATTTTATCTTTCCCCGATAATATTCACCTAAAGCACAAAAAGAAGTTTATATCCTATTTATATCATCAGTATGAGCAATATAATTCATAATTTTTTGATGTGTTTGCTTGTTTTTGTTTAACGTCCTATTAACAGTCAGGGTCATTTCAGGACGTGCCAGGTTTTGGAGGTGGAGGAAAGCCGGGGTACCCCAAGAAAAATCACCGGCCTACGATCAGTACCTGGCAACTGCCCCATGTAGGTTTTGATCTCGCAACCCAGAGGTGGAGGGCTAGTGATAAAGTGTCGGGACACCTTAACAACTCGGCCAGATTATTTACATTTTTTGTGACCGAGAATCAGTCCCCAATACATCTTACCACAAAGTAACTTATCAAATGTATCATGCTCAAAACGTGATTTTCTACATATAAACTACACTAATTTTACCCCCACCTTAAGCCTTTTCCATCTATGAAAGCCATATAATTCACAATTTTGGTTGACCTTTTGCTTCGAAAGGTTTGACCTTGAAAATAAGTTCATAAAAATACGAGGAATGTTTAGTCCGTCCGTCTATCTACACTTTTCCATACTGACACTTCATACTTGGGACAAAGGTTCACCTAAATAAAACAGTGTGTCGCATGCCAAAACTAGGTCACTCTGACCTACATTGTGACCTTTGACCTGCATCAAAGACAGGCTTTACTACTATTGTGATTGAGCCTATATACACACAAAAATTGTCTTACATGTATGTTTGTAATACTGTAGATATTCAGTTTCCATATAGTATGATCCTGATACATCTGTATGCACATTTAAGGTGTAAAATTTGGTTTTAAATACAATTTACCAGATTCGGTTATCAAATATTTCTAATTCAGGAAGCAGTATCAAAATAATACGTTTAAATTGGTAAAATACCAAATTCAAATAAGTTGTACTACCAGTTCACATAAGCACGATTGAATTTACACCCAAGAATGGGTGACAATTAACATTGACCACATTGCCTCTTTGAATTTTTCGCGTTCACATCCGAATCCCCATATAAAATTACCAGCATTACTCCATACCACCAAATAATAAACAGGTGTCACCAGATCCAATTTCTTGGTAATAGGACACCACTCATCAGTAAATATCCATCAGATTTATTAATCATCTGTGAATTCTTGGCATATAACTCGCTGAATTGGTCTTTTATACTTAAACTTGACCCCCTTAATAGTTTGAAAACGGGTAGTTTATATGAGGAAGCACCAAAGCACACTGACAGCATGCCATATACCTACTGTCAAAATATTTTGATTCCTTAATTTTTACCCCCCCAAAAAAAAAAAAATTCCGAGTAAGCACACCACGCCCAATATGAGCACTACATGAAAAACATGTTTATTAGTCCTGAACATTTAAAGAAAAATATTCACCTCTAGACTATATCAGCAATAGTAAGAGTATGGGCTAATGGTTTTTCCTATAAATACTAACCAGAAGCAGACGTCTGTGTCTGAAGTTAAGTTATTGGATGGAAACAAAGTTTGCATTTATAGTAATAGTGACATTGACCTCGAAACTCAAAAATAAATCCTAAGCAAAGAGTGTATGTTTAAGGTCACGGTTAGCCATAATAAGTCCAGGTGCGGATCCAGGAATTTGAAAGGGGGTTGGGGTGTCGTCCAGTAATTTATTTGCGAGGGGTCTGCGGGCCAAAATTTCGGAAAATCAAATGATTATAGCAAATTTTGCAATCTTTCGGTGATACGATTTTCGATAAGCGGGTAACCTGGCGGTAAACCCAGAGGAAAACCTACGGTCAGTACCTGGCAACAGCCCCACGTAGGTTTCAAACTCGTAACCCAGTGGTGGAGGGCTAGTGATAAAGTGCCGGAACACCTTAACCACACAACCACCATTCTATATTGTTACACTTAGTGACCTTGACCTTTGGACCCAAAAGGAAATCCCAAGCAAACACTCAAAATAAGAAAGCAATGTACACGTCTGGAGTAAAAGAGTTTGATCGATTCTAATTATTGTCCAGAAATTGTAACAAAGATGGACCGAGTTACAAGACAGCAGCATTACAATATTCCCTTCCGGTTATCGATCGGGGCGAGATAAATTCAGTTCTGACAAAGAATGGGTAGGAAAGATATCAAACAACACTATCATCATAAAAATTGCTTTGTAACTTGCTGTATTCAACATAGACAACCCAAGAAACCACTTCTCACCGTCTTTTGAACCATAAGTAAACATGGGCATTATAAAAATGGGTTACTAAGCATATATCATACATTTCTTACTAATGTCAAAATCCCTTCGTGGTATGAATACAGTGGACACTTAAAAAAAAAAAAAGAAAAAAAAAAAGATTTTGTTTACAAATTTGGCTATCAAGTTTGATTTGGTAAAGTTTGTTCTTGTTTAACGTCCTATTAACAGCCAGGGTCATTAAAAGACGTGCCAGGTTTTGGAGGTGGAGGAAAGCCGGAGTTCCCGGAGGAAAACTTAGTCAGTACCTGGCAACTGCCCCACGAAGGTTTCGAACTCATAACCCAGAGGTGGAGGGCTAGTGATAAACTGACGGAACACCTTAACCACTCGACCACCGCGGCCAATTTGTAAAGAAAAACAAGATTTTGATTAAGCTTTAAGAATCAGGTTTATTTAAGAAATCAGGTACTGTGATTACGTCTGGCAGGGTAGGCAGACACACGTAATATCTCGCTGTCTTCTTCACACCATTTATACCACACTCCGACATTTACAGCAGCCACTGCAAGTCAGCATGAACACCAGCACGTATTTTACTTTCTCAAAATGGCAACTGACATTCACCCAGGCAGTGTTAGATAGTAAACAATAATGACAGTCACTTTGATGGGTGATAGAGTAACCATGCTGTCGACTGACCGCCCCAAAACAGTGACATTCATTCCGACCCTAACAACATATTAATGTCCAATCCCAAGAATTATGTCCAATTGGGCAATCCACACATCAATTTCAGGGAGATAACTCTAGCATATATTTTCCTGGATTACCTCCCTTGACCGTGAAAAATAAACACAAGGCAAGAAACATGCAATGATCCATGTCCTTGCACGACATATTTGATTATATTTTTCACAAGCCCAAGAGTTAACTAAATCAAAACACATAATGTGTGCGCTGATAGATTGAACATATTCTCCAAGACTGCAATGATATATATAACATACACAATCTGCCCAATAGTCTTGTTTACCATGGAAACACAGCCTACAGTCTGCAGTAAGTATACACAGATTTAAACATTTCAATTATTATAACAGGAAATGATAATCAGAAAATGATACCTAAAATAATAATTATGTGACCCAAAACACAACAAATTCAAAATAATGCCTGTTGAGGAAGTTCTGTAACTATTTGAATCAGTTTTCCCCAAACATCTGTTATCATTATTAGGAAAAAAGAGGGAAACAACAATTTTAATGGACGATACATGCAAGTTGAACAAAATGGACATGATCTGTTACGTTACTTATAAACCGCAATTTCTGGACTACACAAAGAAAATATTTCAAAACATGAAAAAAAAATATCTGTAAAATCCTTCATGCATCTACCTGTATATGCAGTGCAGCAATCTCTTTTCGAGTGTTTAAAGAAAAAATAAATGCGAAAACATCTTCATTGTGAAATATTTTCCACTTAACCTAGCATATATACCCCATCGGCAATATGAACTGTATGAAAGAAAGATAAACTTTAACAGATACCATATATCAAGACAGAGACTGGGTATTACATGTCAAAATACTTTTAAGGCAGAGATTATATTTAACAATGACAACACAAAATTTATTCTTCAGAAATCAGCCAATTGATCTCGAGCAGTTGAATGTGGCTGCACCTTCTTTCTTTTCTTATTTTTAAATATTATATATAATACATACTGATAGTGCCCCCCCCCCCCCCCCCCCCCCCCAAGTCACTAATTAACAAAACAGCCAGTATCAAGATAAAAGTCCCTCACAAGTCGTACTGATCATTAATCAAATCCAAGAATTGTAATACACTGTACCAATTCATTCAAACGCTTAAACCTATAATTATCTTGGTCTTATAAAAAAACTACCAATAATGGTTTTACTTACTAAAACTTAAAGTTTCATATCCCCAAAAGTTGTAAAGATTTTTTTTTAACACCACCATTTTATGCAATATTAAGAAACAATAGGTAAGACATCCAACAAGATAATTTATCAGAATGACAAATAGCAATATGGCAATGAAAAAAAAAAAAGCATGAAGCACTTGACATATAGTACAATTGTACCAGCACTATGTTCTACTATATAATGATCCTCTACACAGAAATCAAAACTGTCTTCCATATATACAGGTCTCAAACACGCCATGTTGACCAGTCACATTCTATGTACAGTGTCATCTGGTCAGCAACTTATTATCGGTAAATAAATTGTTCGCAATTTTGCAAGTCAAATCTAACCAGTTTTATTCTGTCGCTATGAAAAAGGTCCCATACAATGAAACGAGATATCATTCTGTACTTTAGCATGTGACAAAAAAAAAAAAAAAAAACCCACATCTTTCCGACTGATGGAGGTGCCTCCAAAATATAGCTACAAGTTAGACAACTCTTTGAGTTTTTAAGACAAATTTTTCCTTGCAGTTTTGTTTTAATCAATGTACATGTACTTAAAATCTTTTCCCTGAAATAAAACAATACATTTTACAATTTACTGAATGTACATGCATTTGTGATAATGTTCACAGCACAATTCCTGAATTATCGAACTTGTACTGACAACAATCCAAATTCCTGCAGGACTTTTCTGCTAACACACATTTCATATTTGCCGGTTAGAATTTTTCAAACAAGGAATTGTACATGAACATGCATCACATTTGAGCTTTAAATACCAAAATAAAATATGTTTTTATCTTAAGTTGACTGCTTCAAAACTATTCAAAAATTCTATTTTGGATCTGTATGTGTAGGCTATTCTAATGTAGTCTAGATTGTGATAATTTTTTTTTTCCTTTTTCTTTTTTCAACTTTTGATTTCTCACCAAAATACAGACAATTCGACACTTGACAAACAACACTGTGGTAACGTTGTTCCCTTAGACAACAACAGTTATTGATGAAACTATTTGTCTTTACCTGGAAGTATTACCCAAACAACGACTACCAAATGTCATGCATCAAGTGTTACAAAGTAGTTCCATTTTCCAGATAATGACTCATCACTTATGGTTGATCACATCAGATTGATTTTATAAAACTGAAACCATTTTCTTTCCTACATGTGAAGAAAAACATATAAAATCTTACCCAAGTTATGTTTCTAAGGGACAAATAGGAGGGACTTGTTGATATCCGATACCAGGTAGCGGGGTAGCCGTTAACTGTTTACTTTTGTATGGTGATTTTCAAGACAGAAATAATGGTCGATTAAAGGATGAAAAAAAAAAAAAAAAAAAAAATAATTAAAAACAAAAAACTTTCCAGTTAGCATTATTTCTGAAATTTTCGGAAATAAAAGGAATTTATTTTGGTTTTCGAACATTATGATCCATGATTGCTGAAAACTGATTGTAATATGTAGATGTATGGTGTGTCAACTGTAAAAAGTGAAAAGTTACCTCCCTTCAGTCTGTACACGTTCATCAGATACCTAGAACTAGCTTCTAAATTATTGTATTCCCCCCCCCCCCCCCGAATTACATAGGAACTGACCCTTGTTTACCAAACTGAAAACACAGCAGAAAATTCACCAAGAAGGTATTCAACAAGTAAAATATCTTGTAGTAGTTACCTGAAGATCTTCTCAAAAAGGATCTATGCTTCAGCAAAATACTGTTATACCAGATTTACAGATTACAGCGATTACTTCACCTTTGGATTCCGGTTTCTGACGTACAGACGTGCAAATAAACTGTTATATGGAAGGGGTCAACAACAGTCGAATGAATAAATAAATGTGTAAATGCCTTCAAATGAAACATATATAATGATACCATGTTTTTTTTCTGATTAATTCTCACGAGCAAAGTAACAACGTGTTTCACGTACGTGTACACAAAAGAATGCATCTGTAAACGACAATTACATATTTACATCATTTTACAAGCACAGGTAAGACAAATTTCTTTTGGAATAAATCAAATTCTGGATCCATCATGTCCTGTATTTGATATAAAACTTATACACTGATATTGAAAAATCAAATCAAACAATTAAAAATAAAGTTTGTTATCTATATCAAACAAAAAAGTTCCTTTTGTAAATCCAAACTATCAGTCACATATCATCAAATGTCAAATACAGGAGAAGATGGTGCAATCATGGTCAAACACATTGCCGTACCAAAAGTTATCCTACATATGGCAATAGCTACTTCTCAGTCTGGTGTTGGCAAAACTTAGGATGGGATTCCAGATGTCCGTTACACTCAAGTGGACTGGGAGGCTAAAACAGCACAGTTTTTAACGGCACCTTATATCACAAAACCTCTTCATAATCTCGTGTCAAGTCTTCCAACAATTTTGACATAGACAAGTCCAATGGAAATTTAAAATCTACTTCTCAAATTCATATCAATCAAATATTTTGTTAACACATATATATGTTAATCATGAATCTTAATTTTATCTTAAATTAATAAACAATCCGATAAACTTTTGTTTGAACCATCAAGCATTGGGCTTTAAATACCATAAAACAGGTAACAAAAATGTGTGATGTGGATTGCATACATTTGCAGCACAGAAAAAATGGGTTTTTTAAAAATAAAATTCACCATGAGTCATGCCTCAGCTTTTAACAGCTGTCAGAGCTTATGAATCCTGCCTTTGTCAAACTTAATTGCTAATTGACCTCTATAATTAAAATACACTACCAAAATAGCAGTTGACATTGACATTCGACTACAGGAGATTACCTAGCTTTAGCACACCAACTTTACCATAATCATCTACAAGTTAGGACTGATGGCAAATAAATTCTAGACTGAAACATACATGTTTTTTTCATTAATTTGTCCAAATATGATCTCTAGGACAGCGAAATCTTCAGACTTTTGAAGCGAGATTTCTGATTTCTTTGAAGAAATTGTGCCAAGAGAACAACATGTTCATGACAAGACTTGTACCAAACAGACACATGGGTATGTAGGCAAGACTTAATGGAGAGAAATCTGCAAATTACCGTACTACGGACAGAATTCTCTCCATCAGAGTCTCGTGTCTGTTTAGCTTGCTCATATCAACAGACAGGATCTGTATCTTTATGCTCATTTCCAATCCAGCTGTTGCTCGTAATCCAATGTAATATTTCCGCTCTCTCTCTCTCTCTCTCTCTCACAGCAGACACACACACAAACAAACAGGCCAATCATTCCGTGACTAAGATCCTAATGTTATACTCTAAACCGGTCCCGGGCCGTAGATCCTGTTTTCGTCATGGTGTCTGTATGTGCCTGCAACAGATCAACGAACTCCCATTGACAAGAACACTTTTTCTTGGAAAAAAATTCTAAAATGGCATTTAAAAAACCGATGCTGCTGGACTCTGTTTTTTTTGTCTTTGTTTTTTTCTCCTGTTAATTCCATTATTTATTCCCTGTTCTACAGAACAGCCAGAAGTAAAAAATTTACCAAAGAGAACTCCAGATCAGAACAGGAACTACCAATACAATTGATTTAACTCAAACGATGCCATATATTACATTTTCTACTGCACCAACCATGCATAGTATTTCTTTATTTCTTAAGTCCTCCTGTAGGATATATATTTGTACTGGAATACTCACAAATCTAATTTATGTACGTTTTTTTTTTTTTTTTTATTATTTCACTCATAATTTGTCAATGATTTAGTTCAGTTTTGTGATATTTTCACTGAATCACTTTTAATTTTGCAAAGATCTTGTTTTACATTCAAAAACAGACAATTAATGGTCTGGTGCCTGCTTATTGAGACAAAACACTTACCTGGAAACCTATTGCAATTTTGATGGGTATTTTTAGACTGTCCTTTAATTTTTTCCTGAAATGTAAAAGTAAACAATCTTGAAAACTCAAAAATACATTTAACATTGCAAAAAAATTCATTTTCATTTTAATTTAAGAATTTAAATTCATGCAGAGTCAAAATTACAATATCTAATCACATGACTTTGGAAAGTCTCTATAGAATCTTAGTTTTATGATTCAAAACTGCTGTGTTTTATCACAAGCAACCCATTCCATGGCCAAATCATGTAGTAATTTTTAATCAATATCAGTAATAACAGCTTATATTAAAGCTCAGCTGGATCATACTTTGATTTAAGATGATATTCAAACTATTTATTTGCAAACTTGTACATCTAACAGTATAACTAAACACTAACAGAACTAAAGGCAAAGTCTAACCAAAGTCTGTTAACAGGTGGACCGACAAATAACAAGAAGCCCATGGCCCTTAACGGTCACCTTTTATATATCATTGTAATGGATAAGTGCGTGAGTGCTGTTTTAAAGAAATCAACACTTCAATAATGTCAGTACAGCCTATCGACTGTTGTCGACAACGGGGAAGAGGGAGCTTGAGCCAACAATGCTACAAAACGTGCCGCTCTTCAGAACTTTGTACAAGAAAGATTTGAAGGACACAATGTTCGTAGATTCACATCGATCCTACCCACCCTATTTTCATGATTGCGTCGGGCCGTGTAGCATCTCTCGTCCACAGACTGAGTTTGTCTCCCTTGTTTCGTACATTCACCACTGCACCGTTAACATCGTCGCTGTATTCCTCAAATGACTCGCCTATTAGACACAGTAACTGAAAACACAAAAGATTCACCGTTACAAATTAGAGCAAAGATATAAAAGACCAATATTTTCCAATCTGATCAATGAAAAGCAAGTTTTTTTTTAATTATAGGCCAACGTATGAAATGTGTTTGTAACCTAATTTGACCGTTTACCCTCTGGTGGCAACTAATCTCGTCCAGGTTAATCTCAATGTCTAGTGATTGTCTACTATTGGCAACAAGTATTAACATTCAGGGGTTAATCTAGGATTTGGGGAATACCACCCATTATGAAATTGAGGGGAAATGAATGGCCAGTTTCTTGAATTATTCTTTAAGTTTTAACATTTTACAGCTATTCTTTGCTATAATTCTTGCATAAATTTCATCAAAAGTTGGGGGATTTCCCCTCTTTTGGAGAATTTTTCCCGTTTCATGTGATTTTTTCTTGATGGGGAATTTGTTTTTGTTCAAAGGGGAAAACACCATCAGTTGGGAATACTGCCTAATTTTGGTAGCAAAATTGGTCTAGATTAACCTCTGACATTATAGCTCTGAAGACAATTTGGAAACTTTGAAAATAGAAAATGGTAAAATTCAACCATGCACATTACTTTGTGGCTGGGTATATGGGGGTTGTCCTACATTTTTACTAGCTAACATATACCATGTATTGCATGCAGAAATGATGTTTCCATAGAAACAATTCTTGTTTACATTATTGTGATCTATTTTCAATTACTTCAAAATAAAGCTCTGAGTGTCACAAATATCTACCACCTTATGTGTCACCGACACAGCGTGCCCCATCATGTACATGTGTGCAATTCACACATCAAACAATTATATATATGCCTACACAAACGCTTGATGCCAAGGGTACACTGCCCACGCATTAAAATGGATGTAAAAACAGAAAACATGACTTGAAAATCATTTAAGAATCAAAATTGTCTGAAGAAAATAGAATTTGACGACGAGACAAAGTCTTCCCGATCATTTCATGAGCCTGCTGCTACTGTCAGGAATCCTGTATTTTGATTGGCTAATGATGATGCGCAGGTCTAGGTTATTTCAGAGAGGGTACACTTTACCCTGATATGATAAAGTAATGGGACACGCTACTGACATCCCAATTTACTTATTTCACAAAGTCACAGATAACAATACAAGTGATTTCCTTGCCTCAAAAAGAGTATCACATACAGAAATCATCTGTAAAACAATCTATACAGGAATCTAGACTCACCGTTTCTAACCAGAAATTGTCCAGATCTGAATGTCTCTGTTGTTTGTTGAGATTGATTAACCATCGGCCTCCATCTTTGTTTTGACCATCTTCCCACATGGGCTGAATACCATCCTAGAGTAAGACATTGAAAATTAGTTACATTACTATAGCTATTTATCTAAATGCCTTTTTCCTTCATAAAGAATTTGTAGTTACAACAACAAAATTTGAATTCAGCATAAGGAAGACAAAATAAATAATTTCTCATATTTCACTGGCAAGACAAAACCTAAGTTTTTAATTTTGTATCAACATTTCTCATGCTTTCACTGGCAAGACAAAACCTAAGTTTTTAATTTTGTATCAATCTTTCTAATAATTTCACTGGCAAGACAAAAACTAAGTTTTTAATTTTGCATTATTATAACCATTCTAATAATTTCACTGGCAAGACAAAAAGTAAGTTTTTAATTTTGCATCATAACCTTTCTAATAATTTCACTGCTAAGGCAAAAATAGACTGGCCCCATTGTCTCTAGAATATTAAAATTATAAATAAAATTGAGCTTTATGGTTTTGATCCCTAGGATATGTCTGATTCTAGATTCTAAGTTTCAAACTAGGGGCAGATAATCTAGTATTAGGATTTAGCTTGGCAATTCTTAACAAAACAACTTAGGGTCTGGTGGCCAGTCTAAGGCAAAAACTAAGTTTTTAATTTTGTATCATTACGCTTCTCACAACTTTCACAATCAACAATACAAAGTTTGAAAGTATAAATTACACATTGCAGCAAAAGCTGCTGTATAGATCTGCATTTAAAGACTGATGTCTGTATGTGGGAATGTAGTATTATCTGCTTGCTGGCTTATATTAATCCCCTCGTAAACAGCCAGGGTCATTTCAAGTCTGTGTGGTAGTTGGCCATGGTGACTACCTCATTGAACAATGAACATACGGGATGCCCAGCACCTGCCATCCAAATGACCTTATAATCAGGGCAAACTAAAAGTGCCTTGCCCATGGACACCATCATAACAGCACAGACCCACCAGTTACTCAGCTTCCCGAGAAACACAAACTGACATGGGTAGCAAGTGTCGACCCACACACCTCTGATCTTAACCTGAGGTTACATAGAGCTAAATGCAAAGACTAATTCAGGCTGTTGTACAAAACAGATATACAGGAAAAACTCTACTGATAAAATATATACAAGAAATTCAATCATAACAGCACAGACCTGATAGTTACTCAGCTTCCCGAGAAACACAAACTGACATGGTTAACAAGTGTCAAAACCACACACCTCTGATCTTAACCTGATCATGAGGTTACATAGAGCTAAATGCAAAGTCTATCTAGCTTTTTTTGTTGTACAAAACAGATACACAGGAAAAACACTACTGAAAAAATATATACATGAAATTCGATAGGAAACAATTTATTGTCTTCAATGAAGCACACATCAAGACTCACATTGAAGTTTACTCATAATCAGATATCCAGTGATGGAGCTAATTGCATTATAGACCAATTACAACAGGCAGATGCATGCTTAAAATCCCTTCATTCCATTCAGGGGAAGCATTAGTATATTTAACAATAAAATAAAGATGCATTTGAATCCGAAAATTCTTGGACTCATCCCACAAGAATGTAGTTCTACAGAATGGAAAGGTTCTACATTACAAATCATAACAAAACCTATTTTACAAGGGACTTTACAAATTATAACATAACTTATATTAGAAAGGGCTTAAACCTCACCTTGAACAAAGAATAATCACAGCCTGATGGCAGCTTGCTAGCTTTCTGCACATGGTTGTATAATCTGAAAAAAGAAACATTTCTAATTTAGTTTTTCAAATCCTCTGTTCAAAAGAGAAATTCAATGTAGACCTCGTCTCTTACCAAATGTTTCCTAAAATGTTTGTCCACTTTCGATGAAAATAAAGCTAAAATTTCGACCTACATAAGGACAGATATGTTACAGGGCATCCAATCGCTGACCCTTAATATTCATCAATTTCAGAAGTCAAACGACCATTTTTCTGAAATCTAAAAGGTCAAGGTATGTCAAACACAAATGTTCTTTCAATTCAAGAGTCAATTATCATTTGTGGTAGTCAAAAACATACTCTTAAGGTTCTACTGGCCCCATGGGTGTCACAGTGTTTATCCTGTCTATATAACTGGGTGCCCAAAACAACCCCATTTCAGATGCATTTTAGACTCATTTTCCCCCAAATTTGAAAAAAAAAAAAAAAAAAAAATCCAATTGTCTGTAGATTAAAACTTATATATAATGGCAAATATTCCACAAAATAGATAAAAAAAAGGACCTTGACCCAAATACCCTGAAACTTACATACCAACTTTCACCAACATACCTTCAAGCATGTCTGAGAAAACTGAGTGGACAGAATGACAGATCTAGATGGACCGACAGAAAGACGGATGGAAAGGAAACCATTATATAGTCCCTCAGGTTTCACAGGTGGGGACTAATAAATTAATAATGTCATATGAAACTCTTGACTTACGCCCAAAAATCTTCCACTGTGTCGAAGGATGTGACGAGTTTCAAGTTTGCTGTCCATTCTTTTGTGCGGTCATTCTTGAAGAACCAGAGAGCCCACTTGTTTTGTAAGGGGTGTTTGATGAGGGCGTCTGGCGACAAAAGGGTACTGGCATTCTCTTCTGCAACTCCTTCCTCTTCTCCAGGATGAGAATCCTATCAAAATAATCATACATATTATTGCAACAACCAGGTTTCATGATGAAAATAAAACTAAATTTTTAAGTGGGACACAAATATAATCAAGGGACCAAATAAGTGCAGCATTTACAGTAGTACTGAGAATAGGGTTTAAAAAAAGGAAAAGGAAAAAAAAAACAAACAAAAAAAACCACCAGAGCATCCACTAACCAGAGACCTCGGGTCAATGACGCAGCAAAATTTAATTTTACGCACGACTTTTGCATGCCGTGCGTCAATCCGACGCTTCACATTTTGACCACCACTGTAATTAGTCTATGTGTTGTCCAATACCCAAGCTCAACAAAGGGTATATTTGCTTTAGCCAGTGACACTAATTAGTAGAATACCCATGGGAGTCAATTAAAAGAGCCACTCAACTGTGACTAATCCAACGGTCGCTACCGATTGCCAAATTGGGCCACCTATATCTCAATCTGTAATTTCATTTTGATGTTTAATGAGTTTCATATACATATAACAGGGGTTAATCTAAGATTTGGGGAATATTTCCCATTATGAAATTTAGGGGAAATGAACGGCCTCAGTGTCTTGAATTATTCTTTTACCTTAAATAATTCTTACATATTTCATCAAAATTTGGAGGATTTCCTGTTTTGCAGAATTTTCCTGTTTTATGGAATTTTTTCTTGATGGGGAATTATATTACTTTTTATTCAAAAGCGAAAATTAAACACCATCAGTGGAGTATTAAATAACTTCAGCAGTAAAATCGGTCTAGATTAACCTCTGTTTAAACTTTCACTTTTCATTTATTGAAAATATCAGAAAGTAAAATATCAAGAATGAAGATCAAAAGCTTCTTATACAGGATTGATATTCCGAGTCCCCTGTCTTCAGCCTCTTGCAAGTATTAGTGAAGAAATTAAAAGGAATTCTCAGTGCATAAGCAAAACAAGCTGATTTTGTGCTTGTAAATTGAAGGATGGAGATTTAGAGAACATTGAAGAAAAACACTCTGGCAATAAATTGAAAGTAAAGTCCTTTTTAATTCTGTTTTAATGTTTGTAGAGTGACATTTAAAAACTGATAATCAATCTCATTTTACATACTCTTAATCAATACATATCATTTTGTTACTGTAGTTTGAACCAAGGCGCTATATATCAAGTCATCTCATGATCAGTCACAGCTGCTTAAGGCATTTATAAATATTGAACTAGCTATAGGTACCTCAGATTGTGACGCAATTTGTAACAATATTTATAATCGCCTTGAAAGACCACTGAGCTGACAGGTTTTGAAATGGGGCAGTCCAAGCTACCAAAGGTAAAGCCTGGCCCCCTCTTGGGGGATTTGTTGGCATGTCCCTCCAGCCCCTAATTTAACCCCAATACTGAGGAAAAAATTGAATTCTAGATTAATTTCCTGCATTATCGTTCATTCTGAGCATAGAAATATATATAGTGAATTATCTGCACAAGAGTTCCATAAGAAAATATTTGAAGCAGGGATCATTTTGGAGGGGGCCGTGGGGCCATTGGCCCACAATTTCCTGAATGACCCACATGATTCGAAAAATCCCTTGAATTTCGAATTCTGTAAATGGCCCATAAATTATATCACAGTCTGGACACAGATACATGTAGTTCTTTTTCTTGAAAACGACCCATCCATTTGGTAACCCAAAATATATCCCTGTGAAGTAATTTTAGCTGAACATTATACATTTGGCTGAAAATGTTGGCAGCCAACGGCTGCTAGTCTGGACATTCTGGCAGCCCGACCAGATTTCAGACAGCCCAGGCCAGGGCTGCTGGGCTACTGTTAGTGTTGATCCCATTATAAAGATCAAACTCACAGTAACACTTCAACATTGCAATGTTTCTTAATCATGTTGTCTTTGTATTTATCAAATAACTGATTTATCAAAGAACAGATAGGGCCTACTGGTTTCATTATCTTTTGAGTACGTAATTACTCGCATCATATATGTGCTATCAGCAGAATTAATCCAAATCCAGAAAACACTTAAGCTTTAAATTTTGTTGTCTTACGAGTGTGATGATCCAAACATTCCAATGGCTTCAAATTAAATCAATAAGACTTGCAAAAATGCTTGAACCTGGAGTGCACAATGAAACATTCCTCTAATATAAAGTGGTTCATGTTTAGTTTTCACCACTGCAGCAGCTGCAAAATGTACCAGGGCAAACAAACTTATTTCAGTAAACATGCCTCAATATTTTGGGAATATCAAAGGACTTCCAATGTCCATTAGGTGAGTGTCAAAGATTCTACATATGCTATTTTACGATAGTGGACAGTTTACTGTAAATCTCTTATATTTCGCGAGTACTTAATTTCGCGAACTCACCTAATTTGACTTATTCGCGAATACATAATTTCGCGAATTCCGATCTCAAAATGACTTTAAATTCGCGAATAACGTTAACAGTCGGAGACATGTCCATGTTGGTAGCCATTTTGTTGATGAGAATCATGTGACGGTACAGGAAAAGTCATGTGATTCAATCATGTGATATCGGTGTCTGGTCATACTGAATTGTATTTACCGTACCTGTATACGTCTCTCGGCAATATACAAGTGGATTAAACAAAAGAAATGTGGTGTTCAACGTGCGTTTATATTTGGAGGGTGAAATGAGTTGTTTTCAATATAAATAAAGCTTTCACGCCCGCTCATATGTAGTTTAGTCTGGATTATTTCACGGACATGACCACGCTTACAAAGGCGGTGTCAGACATTAAACAAAACCCACGGCTCATTAAGAATGCCTGGGAGATGGCGGGACTACATTAGGTTGTGAGTAATTAACGTACATTGTAATTAACGTACGTGTGTATACAGTGATACCGATGAACAGTTCTCGGGACAGTCTATTTTGAATAATATATACCCCAGGCGATTATTTGTTCTGAATGTTTGAATTAAATAGATAATCTGTTTGATTTCAACTTTGTTGTGGTAAATATCTTTTCGAGAATAAAGCGTTGTGAAGTGCTATATATACATGTAACCTTACATAACTTACAACAGCGTGGGTAATAATGTACGACGTATTCCGGATGACCATCCGGGATCCTCGGGACCGTACCTAATTAACTACATGTAAAACGTCGTCAAGAAGTTAATTAAGTCCGAGTTCAACCACAATATTAGTGTTCAGTGGGGTTTTGTGTGCGTGAAATTTTGGTGTTTTGTGATATAAAATTACACTCTGATCTACATGTAAGTATATAATCTATCATTCTATTATTACTTTAATGGCGATGTCTGTTCACCAACTAAAGATTACGATCATTTCAAAATGGACGCCAATTATTCTTGTCATTTTTATACAAATATTCGCGAGGGATTTGAATTCGCGTTTGACTCTCCTCGCGAATTAACGCGAATATAAATCCCACGCGAAATATAAGTGATTTACAGTATTCCATAGAGCAGAAGCATATAGAAACTGAATTATGCGTATGCACTGCAAATGGAAGTAGGTTCGTCATTTAGTTCACTAGACAGAAGAAATCAAGCAGATGGTTCTTGTTACTCTTGCCAATAGAGGCTTAAAAACTAGGGGGTTGGGTTGGTTTACATCTTCGGCTTTTCAGCTTAGTTGGTAGCACGAGGGATTATCACACTTTAGACCAGAGTTTGATTCCTGTTGGGGTGTTTGGGTGGAATGTAATTCCCTGTTTATTCACATTGGCACCTAACTAAATACCTAACTAACATGCCATATGGAATATATGTCTGCATTCCATTGCGTTTATACCACCGTAAACGCACCATTGCGTTTATACCACCGTAAATGCAAAGATCTCTCTCTAGCCGAGTGGTATATAAGGGCTAGTACTGACCAGGGTTACACCCCCCCCCCCCTCCCCTTCAGGAAAGAACTCATTCTACATTTCTTGGGGTAACAGCAATGTACGTGGTTCCCACTTGAGTGTCAATGTAACAAAGCAAATGATTAATTAAATTCAAATCACTGACACTGCTAGGGATCAAACCCAGGACCTCTGGCTTACTAGACTTAAACTCAACCAATCAAGCTAAACTGAAGATCACTTTTGTCGAGCGGTATATTGCGGCTAGTATTTACCAGGGTTACATACATACTCTATAAGAAATTGACTGAAAGACATGCACAAGTTGAATCCAATGCGTTTGGAGGTTTTGCAGTGTTCATATGTGTAGACCTCCATAGGCACTTGTATCTGGTAATTAATATCCAGAGTTAAAATCCAATATCAGTAGGCCTACATATCCATGATAATTTTAACTCTGGGTGTAAATTGCCAGATGCCTTCATTATGGTTTCCTGTCAAATGACATCAGTTCTGCTTTTCACAAAGTCAGATACAACTATAGGTAAGGCTTTCTGAATGAACCCTCCTTACACACATGAGAGGGAGTGAAGAATGAGGAAGGGCATATGTAAAGCTAAGTGGGGAGCTCGGGAGGGAGGGGGTGTAAGAATGAGCAGTACGTCATCGCTCGACAATGCTGGAAGTTTCGGCGCTGATTCATGTGTGTATTGTTACAATACTGAAAAGTACGATCCACAAGATATGCACTAGATTTACTGAAAACATTGCTGATGTGTATATAGTTGTATACTGTTACTATATTTACTGTTTGACACCCCCTTTGTTTCATTCTAAGTCCATCCACGTCGTGTCGTACGGGAAATATTCCGACATAAAATTGACTTTCTGTCCGTTTCGATACTCCACATGGCATGTTTCCTCCTCAACTAGACTATCTCGTAGGCTATCATTTGACTATTGTATATTCCGATATCTGTCACTCAAACAAATATCATTCATATTACTTTGAAGAAGTACATGGTTCTACAACATGTCAATATTTTACCTCAGGTAACTCCACTTGCACTGAAGCCATGTTGTCCGAAATCCAATATGGGTTCCAGTCACATGGGGTACCGGCATCGAAAACGAGGCTGTAAAAGCACCTGCTTCTTTTTATAAAGGAATTATAGTAAATATGATATTCATACTCATTTTTCATTGCTATATGTTTTACATTATTTTTGTTAAAGATATGGTGTTATCGTTGATTATTATATAGCTATATTTGATTTTCGGAAGTGCCGATAATAGATCGTGTTTGCGAAGCAAGGGAGGTAACTAAAAATATGCTTACCATTTATGAGATCGCCTATATATTTTAAAAGTTGTCAGATCAATTTTTACACGTTATTAGCTATGTTAAAGAGTACAGACTCATTGCAAGTCAAGTTTTTTTTCGAAGGGTGTCATAAGATGTACATCCGACCCATAATCAAAACGTATCAATTAGCAAAACCTGTGCATTCTGACACTAGCTGTCTAATCCGACAGAATTAGCCGGATCTCAATATTATGTTTGAAATATAATATGCCTCAATTAAAAAGTAATAATAATAAAAGGACATACAAAAGAAACCATTCTTTGATATCAAAAATGTATTGTATATTTCTTATAATTTCAACATGACAACAGCATACTTATTCACTAGGATCAACACTATTACTACTAATTCATGCATGCCGTGATTAAAAGTTTACAGCAAGTGGTATTTGAACGATCGATCAATATGTTTGATTAAACATGAATAGCAATTCGTTATTCGAAGCAAAACCTTTGAAGCATGAGCTGCCATAGTAGTGTATAAAGTGTCCTTTTTAAAATGAATTTGAATTAATATTTGTCCATTAACAAAATAATTTCGTTATTTTCAAGAATGGATTCAAAGGTAATTATAAAACGGTCATCTAGGCTAATAATCATGTGCTTTCTTCCCGTGTAAAACTGCAATATTTTGTCTATTGTTATTTTATTTATCATATTTTTACCCGTACATCAATACAGAGACATATATACAGATATACTGTATATATGTCTCTGATCAATAGAATCGATTATATTTTCATAGCAACAGTGATTTTTTAATCTTAACTTTATTTACAACAAAAAAAAGACTAGAAATTCGTACATTCTTAAATGGATGCATAAATTAAATGTTATAAATTGAGATGAAAATGAATTCTAGACGCAATAAAATTAATTTTCAATAAAAAAATATCACATACGTTGTAGAACTAGTAAAATATCTTCCATTATTATGTAAAAAAAAAAAATTTAACAGGTGTAAAAAAAAAATTACGAGAAAATGTTTCGGTGAAGTATTTGTTTAAAAAATAGGATATAATATCCTAACTTAAATTAATTCATTTAAAACTTGCACACATGTACATTTCTGATTTTCCCCCACAACTGGTATAAAAAAAAAATCTTGTTTCGCCGTAAAATTTGCATGGCTTTCGGAAAGGAGGTCAACAGGGTGACCCATTTTCGCCAGTATCATAATCGTTCGACAGCGCTGAAAGTCACATCAAATATCAAATTGATGATAAAAAATCCTTATTTTCACATAATCTCTATTATATCCTCGAGTTTGTCCAGCACGGAATAACATGATGGTCGTTTTTTCGGATCCTCTACGGTGCATTCCCGGGCGATAGGATCAACCTCGGGGATAAGAAAAGTCTCCGAAATCTTGTCCACAAGGTATCCGACGGCGTAGAGGTCCGAGGCTGGTGTTGAGTGATACCCGTGGCGTATCTCGGGGGCGTAGTTCTCAAACTGTTCCAGATAGGCCGGTCCATTGCAGAATCGATACCCCCTTCTGTACGAGGCTAGCCCAAGGTCAATAAACCTATAAATAAATTTAGTTTAATAAACATAATTTATTTGCCAAAAAGTGACAAGAGATTTGATTGGCCACAAGTTTTACATCATCATTATCGCCCATTCCACAAATATATACATAAGATTGAGAAAATGGCATAATAGAGAGACGAGTGATAGATATAATTATAACAAAAAACAAAAACAAAAACAAAAACAAAAAACAACAAAAAAAAAAAACCCCCAAAAAACCCACAAACAAACAAACAAAACAAACAAAAAAGAAAAGTTGTCAACAGTCTCACAAGTGTTATGGATTTCTTAATAAGTTACTTATCAAATCTACCGCCGGTCTTTATAAATTTTTTGCACAATTTCGAAAAATACCATTGCTGATTTGAGTATCCGGAATATCGGATAATGTTTCGGATTTTACCGATTGCTACCCTCTTGTTTACAAATAGGGTATATTTTTTTCAATAAATAAATAAAAAATATGAATTTTTCATAAGAGATATCGCGGACTTTTGAAAATATACATGTGTATCAAAGTTCGTGGTGTCAATTTTTCACAATATTCATTTTTTTTTCGTGAACATTGATTTATCTTTTACATTTTCACTTCAGAAAATAGAAATATAAACAGAAAACTCGTAACAGTGAATACACTGGACCATGCAATTTGATCTATAATGTTGTCGAGGCTGATTGCTGTTGTTTTTGTCAAAAAAAACCCAACAACAACAACAACAACAACACCGTTTTAGTAGCCATGATAAAAAAAACCCAGCGTACCTCATGTTAAAATGTAGTTTACCAGAAAGAAATCTTTTTCTATTCTTTTTTTTTATCTTTATTTTTATTTTTATTTTTTTTGTCCTAAATTTGCGACAGTTTTACCAAGATGTCAACCCTCATGTTTAAAATGTAGTTGACCGCAAAGAAATCTTTTTGTATTCTTTTTATTATTATATATATATATATACATGTATATATATTTTTTTTTTTTTTTTTTTTAGTTTTAGTTTTACCACGATGTCAACCATCGGCACTCAGAAGAAGATGGACACAGAACACGGAACAAATTTGTCAGAGAAAAGGGAAAAAAAAAATGAAAATAAATCTAAATAAATCTAATGCCGACATGGAGATGTCAAAATACCAGCTGAAATCCTTACCGGATGTTGCTCATGATGTCACTTGAGTTGTAATCCACCAGAATGTTGTCACTTTTGATGTCGTTCAACAACACTTGTTTTTCGTGAATCATGTTTAGACCCCAGAACAGCTGGTAGCAAACCGCTATCCACTTCCTCTTGGAAGATACTAGGGGTTTATTCTTCAGCAACATTCGTAGAGTGCATCCATGAGCGAAACACTCTTGGACGAGCGAAAGGTCGCTGGATATGAAAGGTGATTCCATTAAGCCGAGACAGAGAGGGACGAACTTTGTCGTCTGCAGATAAATAAGGAGTTTTGCCTCATGGTGAATGTCGTAAATTGTCGAGGAATCCATTTCAAATTCCTTCACACAGACATCAAATGGGTACTGCTCGTGTTTCGCCAAGTAAACACATCCGAAACTTCCACTGCCAAGAACCTCAGACCCATTCTTGTCTTTTTTTAATACTACGTCTTTTGGGGAGACCACAGGAATTCTGATGTCTCTCAATGTCTGGGGAATATCTCCGATAATGTTATATCCAAATTTACTAAAAGGGGAGGTAGCTGACAAATATTTCTCGTTGTGCTTATAGAAAGGCAACTCTGCATGGTATCTGAAAAATGTATAATGCACTGCGCATGACAAGCTGTTATTAAATGTCAATGTGAAAAAATAAAGTAAAATAAAATGCCCCATTCATTGATTGATATATAACTTATCATATGCAAAGCATTTTAGAAAACGACCGGTGTCATTGATGACGTCATTTCCGCTATGTAGTTTTGCATCAACTAAGTATTTTATATTTTATTCAAAATATCCTTCAAATTAAATATATCATACCTGACACCGCCTTCGCCGGTCGTCATTTTCTGGGCGTTACTTTGAACTGACTGCTGTAAAAAGTCGTGTCGTTTTCTTTCTGTGTCAATAACATTTGGCTGCACGTGCTGAAGATCTCCACTTCCACAATTTGGAGGGAAATCAAACATCTCGAATGGAATATCTTTCAGCTCCATCTTTATGGCCTGATTGAGTGAGGCACTGTCGATACATATGAAGGGTAAGAGTGAAGAAAATGTATCTTTGATATAAAATCATACTGCATTTTAATCCAAAGTAAATTTTCGCAAGTCATGCTATTTCTTCCGCGTCAGCGTCAATTTCTGAAGGAAAAAAACCCCCATAAACTAATAAGAAGTATTCATTTAATATACTTTCAACTTTAGAAAGCGGTAAACAAAATTACAATGCTTACTTTCTAATCTAGTATTTTATGATTTTCTGAAATATTGGCTTGGGCAGTGCGTGATGATGTCGTAATGACGCAATGTCGAAATGTTTTACTTCACTGAGTAATCGGTCAGGAATCAACAGGGATATTTGGGGTAGGTTAATAGGTTTACACAGGATGTTGGGATATTCAGATATGTCAGGATAGACAGGACGGAGGGATACTTAGAGATGTCAGAATAGACAGGGCGGAGGAATACTTAGAGATGTCAGAATAGACAGGGCGGAGGAATACTTAGAGATGTCAGAATAGACAGGGCGGAGGGATACTTAGAGATGTCAGGATAGACAGGACGAGGAATACTTAGAGATGTCAGAATAGACAGGGCGGAGGGATATTAAGAGATTCCAGAATAGACAGAACGGAGGGATACTTAGAGATGTCAGAATAGACAGGACGGAGGGATACTTAGAGATGTCAGAATAGACAGGACGGAGGAATACTTAGAGATGTCAGAATAGACAGGACGGAGGGATATTCAGAGGTGTCAGAATAGACAGGACGGAGGGATATTCAGAGGTGTCAGAATAGACAGGACGGAGGAATACTTAGAGATGTCAGAATAGACTGGACGGAGGGATATTAAGAGATTCCAGAATAGACAGAACGGAGGGATACTTAGAGATGTCAGAATAGACAGGACGGAGGGATACTTAGAGATGTCAGAATAGACAGGGCGGAGGAATACTTAGAGATGTCAGAATAGACTGGACGGAGGAAAACTTAGAGATGTCAGAATAGACTGGACGGAGGAAAACTTAGAGATGTCAGAATAGACAGGGCGGAAGGATATTAAGAGATTCCAGAATAGACAGAACGGAGAGATACTTAGAGATGTCAGGATAGACTGGACGGAGGAATACTTAGAGATGTCAGAATAGACAGGGCGGAAGGATATTCAGAGGTGTCAGAATAGACAGGGCGGAGGGATACTTAGAGGTGTCAGGATAGACAGGACGGAGGGATATTTAGAGGTATCAGAACAGAAAGGACGGAGGAATACTTAGAGATGTCAGAATAGACAGGACGGAGGGATACTTAGAGATGTCAGAATAGACAGGGCGGAAGGATATTCAGAGGTGTCAGAATAGACAGGACGGAGGGATACTTAGAAGTGTCAGGATAGACAGGACGGAGGGATACTTAGAGGTGTCAGGATAGACAGGACGGAGGAATACTTAGAGATGTCAGAATAGACAGGGCGGAAGGATATTTAGAGATGTCAGAATAGACAGGACGGAGGGATACTCAGAGATGTCAGAATAGACAGGGCGGAAGGATATTTAGAGATGTCAGAATAGACAGGACGGAGGAATACTTAGATATGTCAGAATAGACAGGGCGGAAGGATATTTAAAGGTGTCAGAACAGACAGGACGGCGGAATATTCAGAGGTGTCAGAATAGACAGGACGGAGGGGTACTTAGAGGTGTCAGGATAGACAGGACGGAGGAATACTTAGAGATGTCAGAATAAACAGGGCGGAAGGATATTTAGAGATGTCAGAATAGACAGGACGGAGGAATATTCAGAGGTGTCAGAATAGACAGGACGGAGGGATACTTAGAGGTGTCAGGATAGACAGGACGGAGGGATATTTAGAGGTGTCAGAACAGACAGGACGGAGTAATACTTAGAGATGTCAGAATAGACAGGACGGAGGGATACTTAGAGGTGTCAGAATAGACAGGACGGAGGAATACTTAGATATGTCAGAATAGACAGGGCGGAAGGATATTCAGAGGTGTCAGAATAGACAGGACGGAGGGATATTCAGAGATGTCAGGATAGACAGGACGGAGGGATATTCAGAGATGTCAGGATAGACAGGACGGAGGGATATTCAGAGGTGTCAGAATAGATAGGACGGAGGGATATTCAGAGATGTCAGAATAGACAGGACGGAGGAATACTTAGATATGTCAGAATAGGCAGGGTGGAAGGATATTCAGAGGTGTCAGAATAGACAGGACGGAGGAATACTTAGAGATGTCAGAATAGACAGGGCGGGGGGATATTCAGAGGTGTCAGAATAGACAGGACGGAGGAATACTTAGATATGTCAGAATAGGCAGGGTGGAAGGATATTCAGAGGTGTCAGAATAGACAGGACGGAGGAATACTTAGAGATGTCAGAATAGACAGGGCGGAAGGATATTCAGAGGTGTCAGAATAGACAGGGCGGAAGGATATTCAGAGGTGTCAGAATAGACAGGGCGGAGGGATACTTAGAGATGTCAGAATAGACAGGGCGGGGGGATACTTAGAGATGTCAGAATAGACAGGACGGAGGAAAACTTAGAGATGCCAGAATAGACAGGGCGGAGGGATACTTAGAGATGTCAGAATAGACAGGACGGGGGAATATTTAGAGGTCTCAGAATAGACAGGGCGGAGGGATATTCAGAGGTGTCAGAATAGACAGGGCGGAGGAATACTTAGAGATGTCAGAATAGACAGGACGGAGGAATATTCAGAGGTGTCAGAATAGACAGGACGGAGGAATACTTAGATATGTCAGAATAGACAGGGCGGAAGGATATTTAGAGGTGTCAGAACAGACAGGACGGCGGAATATTCAGAGGTGTCAGAATAGACAGGACGGAGGGGTACTTAGAGGTGTCAGGATAGACAGGACGGAGGAATACTTAGAGATGTCAGAATAGACAGGGCGGAAGGATATTTAGAGATGTCAGAATAGACAGGACGGAGGGATACTTAGAGGTGTCAGGATAGACAGGACGGAGGGATATTTAGAGGTGTCAGAACAGACAGGACGGAGTAATACTTAGAGATGTCAGAATAGACAGGACGGAGGGATACTTAGAGATGTCAGAATAGACAGGACGGAGGAATACTTAGATATGTCAGAATAGACAGGGCGGAAGGATATTCAGAGGTGTCAGAATAGACAGGACGGAGGGGTATTCAGAGATGTCAGGATAGACAGGACGGAGGGATATTCAGAGATGTCAGGATAGACAGGACGGAGGGATATTCAGAGGTGTCAGAATAGATAGGACGGAGGGATATTCAGAGATGTCAGAATAGACAGGACGGAGGAATACTTAGATATGTCAGAATAGACAGGGTGGAAGGATATTCAGAGGTGTCAGAATAGACAGGACGGAGGGGTATTCAGAGATGTCAGGATAGACAGGACGGAGGGATATTCAGAGATGTCAGGATAGACAGGACGGAGGGATATTCAGAGGTGTCAGAATAGATAGGACGGAGGGATATTCAGAGATGTCAGAATAGACAGGACGGAGGAATACTTAGATATGTCAGAATAGACAGGGTGGAAGGATATTCAGAGGTGTCAGAATAGACAGGACGGAGGAATACTTAGATATGTCAGAATAGACAGGGCGGAAGGATATTCAGAGATGTCAGAATAGACAGGACGGAGGAATACTTAGATATGTCAGAATAGACAGGGCGGAAGGATATTCAGAGGTGTCAGAATAGACAGGACGGAGGGATATTCAGAGATGTCAGGATAGACAGGACGGAGGGATATTCAGAGATGTCAGGATAGACAGGACGGAGGGATATTCAGATGTGTCAGAGTAGACAGGACGGAGGGATATTCAGAGATGTCAGAATAGACAGGACGGAGGAATACTTAGATATGTCAGAATAGACAGGGCGGAAGGATATTCAGAGGTGTCAGGATAGACAGGACGGAGGGGTACTTAGAGATGTCAGAATAGACAGGGCGGAAGGATATTCAGAGGTGTCAGAATAGACAGGACGGAGGAATACTTAGATATGTCAGAATAGACAGGGCGGAAGGATATTCAGAGGTGTCAGAATAGACAGGACGGAGGGATATTCAGAGATGTCAGGATAGACAGGACGGAAATATATTCAGAGATGTCAGGATAGACAGGACGGAGGGATATTCAGAGGTGTCAGAATAGACAGGACGGAGGGATATTCAGAGATGTCAGAATAGACAGGACGGAGGAATACTTAGATATGTCAGAATAGACAGGGTGGAAGGATATTCAGAGGTGTCAGAATAGACAGGACGGAGGAATACTTAGATATGTCAGAATAGACAGGGCGGAAGGATATTCAGAGATGTCAGAATAGACAGGACGGAGGAATACTTAGATATGTCAGAATAGACAGGGCGGAAGGATATTCAGAGGTGTCAGAATAGACAGGACGGAGGGATATTCAGAGATGTCAGGATAGACAGGACGGAGGGATATTCAGAGATGTCAGGATAGACAGGACGGAGGGATATTCAGAGGTGTCAGAATAGACAGGACGGAGGGATATTCAGAGATGTCAGAATAGACAGGACGGAGGAATACTTAGATATGTCAGAATAGACAGGGCGGAAGGATATTCAGAGGTGTCAGAATAGACAGGACGGAGGAATACTTAGATATGTCAGAATAGACAGGGCGGAAGGATATTCAGAGGTGTCAGGATAGACAGGACGGAGGGGTACTTAGAGATGTCAGAATAGACAGGGCGGAAGGATATTCAGAGGTGTCAGAATAGACAGGACGGAGGAATACTTAGATATGTCAGAATAGACAGGGCGGAAGGATATTCAGAGGTGTCAGAATAGACAGGACGGAGGGATATTCAGAGATGTCAGGATAGACAGGACGGAAATATATTCAGAGATGTCAGGATAGACAGGACGGAGGGATATACAGAGGTGTCAGAATAGACAGGACGGAGGGATATTCAGAGATGTCAGAATAGACAGGACGGAGGAATACTTAGATATGTCAGAATAGACAGGGTGGAAGGATATTCAGAGGTGTCAGAATAGACAGGACGGAGGAATACTTAGATATGTCAGAATAGACAGGGCGGAAGGATATTCAGAGATGTCAGAATAGACAGGACGGAGGAATACTTAGATATGTCAGAATAGACAGGGCGGAAGGATATTCAGAGGTGTCAGAATAGACAGGACGGAGGGATATTCAGAGATGTCAGGATAGACAGGACGGAGGGATATTCAGAAATGTCAGGATAGACAGGACGGAGGGATATTCAGAGGTGTCAGAGTAGACAGGACGGAGGGATATTCAGAGATGTCAGAATAGACAGGACGGAGGAATACTTAGATATGTCAGAATAGACAGGGCGGAAGGATATTCAGAGGTGTCAGGATAGACAGGACGGAGGGGTACTTAGAGATGTCAGAATAGACAGGGCGGAAGGATATTCAGAGGTGTCAGAATAGACAGGACGGAGGAATACTTAGATATGTCAGAATAGACAGGGCGGAAGGATATTCAGAGGTGTCAGAATAGACAGGACGGAGGGATATTCAGAGATGTCAGGATAGACAGGACGGAAATATATTCAGAGATGTCAGGATAGACAGGACGGAGGGATATACAGAGGTGTCAGAATAGACAGGACGGAGGGATATTCAGAGATGTCAGAATAGACAGGACGGAGGAATACTTAGATATGTCAGAATAGACAGGGTGGAAGGATATTCAGAGGTGTCAGAATAGACAGGACGGAGGAATACTTAGATATGTCAGAATAGACAGGGCGGAAGGATATTCAGAGATGTCAGAATAGACAGGACGGAGGAATACTTAGATATGTCAGAATAGACAGGGCGGAAGGATATTCAGAGGTGTCAGAATAGACAGGACGGAGGGATATTCAGAGATGTCAGGATAGACAGGACGGAGGGATATTCAGAGATGTCAGGATAGACAGGACGGAGGGATATTCAGAGGTGTCAGAATAGACAGGACGGAGGGATATTCAGAGATGTCAGAATAGACAGGACGGAGGAATACTTAGATATGTCAGAATAGACAGGGCGGAAGGATATTCAGAGGTGTCAGAATAGACAGGACGGAGGAATACTTAGATATGTCAGAATAGACAGGACGGAGGGATATTCAGAGATGTCAGGATAGACAGGACGGAGGGATATTCAGAGGTGTCAGAATAGACAGGACGGAGGGATATTCAGAGATGTCAGAATAGACAGGACGGAGGAATACTTAGATATGTCAGAATAGACAGGGCGGAAGGATATTCAAAGGTGTCAGAATAGACAGGACGGCGGGATATTCAGAGATGTCAGAATAGACAGGACGGCGGGATATTCAGAGGTGTCAGAATAGACAGGACGGAGGGATATTCAGAGATGTCAGGATAGACAGGATGACGAAAAGTGTTTTGTATGTTGATATCGACACAGTAATCTTACATGAGGATGTATACCTTGTAAGGTTTGTATTGCTTTTCAGCACACATCTCACAATATCCAGGAATAGGTTAGAATCCCTCTTGTTGAGCTTCCTGGTAACGCCGTTAATTTTAATGGAGATGGGATTGTCCTCTTGTCCATTCAGTCTAGACGGTGATAAAACTACCTAATAACATACAAACAAAAGTTACTCTGAATGTTGATTAATTTCTGATCACTTAGTGAATCTTTATTTGAATATTGAAATGGCTTGCTGTGGTATTGATCATTACGGCTATAAATATCATAGAATGACATTTAATTGCTTATATTTACATTACTTGTTCTTCATCATTTCAGTCGTAATGGTGGTTTACAAAGTTTACGTGTATATATATATATATATATTTTTAAATTCGATAATATTCAGAAAGAATGTTATTTGTTTAAGCGATATTGTGTTGTCAAAAGCAAAACTTTGTTTTGGCATATAGTCCATGTATTAAGAACTGTAAAAATAAAAATGTGATTTTTATTTAGAGAATGGTATATTTATAAATGTGTTAGACACTACATCTAAGGAGATTCAATATGAATATCCACCTGAACTGTGACATGTTGCTGCCTCTGGCTAGAACGTGAAGTACAGCAGTCACTATGGTCAGTAGGGGTCACCTGTACCCCTGAGTCCATCGGTGATGTACATGTACCGGACTCATAGGTCATTGGCTTGGCCTGAACACCGCAGTCCGCGGTTCCTGGTTTTGCCAGCGACGCCACGGTTTGGGTTCTAAGACCACGCCAGTCTGTCTGTGAATGAGATTCCGACACTTGTGTCTTTACCTGTGTTCCACTGGAGGACAATGTCGGTCTCATCTAAAACAAAAACACCAAGAAAATACCGACATGGTAACTAAACTATCAACATATTTTCTACACGTTTTTACATGGAGACTCGAAAACAAGTACGAGGAGAAACACAGACAGGGTGTTTAAGAAGGACAAGAATCTTCTACTTTGTCGACACAATCGTCATGCATGTAAAATTTTAGGTGAAATCCCGGTAATGTAACGTCCTCAAAACTCGAACCAGGGAAGTGTGAAAGCGGAACAACGGGTATTATATTACTGTTCATCTACATCTCTAATTTTTATCGTGAACGGAAAGAAATTGTTTCGCGATAAGTATGACAAAATCAACCACAAAAACTCTCATCGTCATGTATCTTCTCCCACCAGGGACGTGATAGCTCAATCAGTTAGAGATGTTGGTCATATAATCTCAAGTGAGGGTCTGTGGTGAGTGGTTTTGACGCTCCCTACCCGTGTCGGTTTATGTTTGGCAGGGAAACTGCTCGGTCTGTGCTGTCATTGTTATGAGCAAGACACTTTATCCTAATTGCTCTGGCTGGCATGGGACGGGCCTCCCGTATGTTGTTTTGTGAGGTAGTTCCATTTGATATGGGAAAGATACTTTCAAGATTTAAAAAAAAACAAAAAAACATACCTTGTTATAAATTTGTTTCTGTATCAATTCAGGCATTTTCTCTGGAACTTTCCCAACTCCCAGTGCTGTGAGGCAGTCTTCTTCCTGGACTCTTTGTAGTAATTCCTGATTGAGCGCATCTTCGGGTTTAGCAATGCATTTCCATTGGACGATGTCAGACTCAATTTCATTTTCTACAGGCAGACACACGTTGAAGAGACCATCTTCACATCCCACAAACAGCTCGAAGCCATCGTCGTCACATGGTAAATATGATGAGAGGACATCATCAATAAAATTATATGTTGGAGGCTGAAAGCGATGGAAAGGTTCACAATTTCTTAATGGAGTCAAAATCTTAATGAAATACGTGTAGATATATCAACGGCGTTTTCATAAATTTTATGTAAAAGTTAAAAGCTGTTCATTTAAAATCCCACAATATTATGGTCAGCTTTTTCTCATAAGAGAATTTTATGTAAGTTAATTATCACTGTATATCTGCTAAAACACGTTCGTTTTATACAATAACAACATCTTAACTGTTAAGATCTAGTCAAGTTATGGCCGGGTATGTTACAAAAGAAAAGGTAAAGATAAAATTGTCATTTTTACCTTGAAAGTCAATATTTTTTTGGAAAATCGAAATCGCTATTTCATTTTGAAATAGATCTAGTACTGAGGTAGTTGACTAGTTAAGCCGAAGGGTTCTGATGTGAATATCGCCTTTAAAGCTGCCTTGTGTATATCTATGTAGTAAGATCGTCAGAAAATTCGAACTGTCTAGCCTACTAGTGTATCACAATAAGCTCGCATTCATGACAACTTATCTGGTTTGTTACCGATGTTTGCGGTCTCACCTTGTTCACTTTTGATGTTACAGAAGTTATTGAATGTAGGAACCCATTCATCTGGGTATCGCCACATTCAAATTCTTCTTTCCACATCAAATCCATTTGCTTAAGCCTGTTAGTGTTACCACATCCGACATCTTGTCATCTCCGGTCTTATTGACTATCAAGTTGTCATGGTGTAATTTGTATCTAAGCGCTTCTGAAACTACAATCAGAAGCAATAACGCGCTTGATTTTAATAGCGAAATGTAATCACTGTCAAACGTTCATAAGATAATGATTGTTATCTTGGTTACCAAATGCTGTGCAGAGCATAGTTAGCTTGGTCGACAAATGTTCGAATGATGATGTTGATAAATATTTGATAATCATATATTTCAGTTAAGCTTGGAGTGGTGTAATGTGCTATTATCATATCCTAATTTTCAGATTAAAAAATGAATTTAAATTTATTTATCATGCATAATTTAAGAGTTCTGTACTGCAGTAGGATAGACTACAGTGCTGTGATCCTAGTACTGAAACGCTAACAAGAAGCAAATATTGCACGATTTATATCATCCGCTGTAACTGGAAACTTGCATATATATGTTCAATTAAATAAAAAAATACATAATTACGTGGTCATATTCAAAAATAAGTTTTATGCGTCTCTGTGGGCGGTATATAAAACCATATTTCGACTTATTTTACAACGACAAGAAGATGAAATCGGTTCTTTAGAGTTATCGTTCTTAAGGGAGTTCTCCTGTCATAGAGGCGGGAAATCCAAACCAAGATGATGGCAAGTCAGTCGTGTGTCAAACAAAACTTCAAAGTTCCCGTAGGTCATATTGTTATTTGTGGGAAATGGCGAGGCTCTGATCTTGCTTCTGTTCTTCAAGGTAAATAGCAACTCAGCACTCGAGAAACAAAAAACGACTCCAGTTTGGGATGGCGCCTTATTAACGGCCCCCAAAAGCCCTGCTCCGTGCTCGGGGCGAAAGCCTCGTTTTTAGCAACTTAAGAATCTTCCCCTCGAGTTGAGTTTACCCTGTCTCACCCCAAGGAGGTGAAAGATTCTGTTAGTATCGATGAATAGCAAAATGTTTACAGTTTGGTAGAAATTGGACTGGACCAACAGCTAGATGTACTAAACACTCTAATAAAAGGCTTTATTTATTTTAAATTTCTTAGGAAGCGTACAAGTTTTATATGAAGACGATCTAGGATTGATTGACTTCTACCCAACGGGTAATCAGGGTGTGGTATATCTTCCCGAGGCTGATCTCATTACAAGTGGAACATACAAGAGAAAATTAGCCAAGCTGAGAAAGGTCTGTCGACGTACGCGTCCTTCTACAGTAAATTAAATAGTTGGCATCATTTCATATTTGTAAAGAAAAAATACTTCGACAGTTTTACGATCTTCTACAGTGCGTGCTGTCAAATCTCATTATCTCAAAGTAAGTAAGGCCATGAAATAAACGAGATATCCCAAGAGAAAATAAAGTACATTTTATATAGAATTTTTTTTTTGTAGAAACTGAATTTTTACTTTAAGATCAGCATAGTCTTTGAGAATTTATTTTGTGCAGAAATCTATTGATATATATATACATTGTATACGTAATTTTTTGTGATCTTACTTGGGAAATACATGGATCAGAGACTATATATGTATGATATACAAGTCTCTGCATGGATGTAGCAAGAAAAATTTATCTCCTTTGAATATAACAACTGTACACATTGTATTTAGATTACCAGGGTTATAGCATGTCAGCAAGCCATTGTTAGATAGTATATAATGCAATATGACATACGACAGGTGTGTATTGTTCTACCCTGTGCTACTTTTGTTATATTTATCAAATACAAAATTCATTATATCAGTTTTGTCTCCCTGACAGGCCAACAAAGTCTGTGTTCTAGTGATGGCTGAGAGAACTGCTACCAGTCAACAATACTATTCTCCTCTGCAAAACTTCTGTATGCTAGAGCTCGGCTTCTCGCTACTGCCAGTTCCAAGTCAGAGAGAGGCTGCTGGTCTGCTGATACAAATGGTGAGTCTAGTTCCTCTTTCCGGTCCGAGAACGAGGCTAAAACAAATTCATAAACAATATAATCCTGTAGACATTCCTTTTCCAGTCTTGTCAAGTTTCACATTTTTGCCTCCTGCCTCTACATACGGTTTAGTTGTTTGGGTTATATTGCTAAATAGCTGAAAAAATGAAGTACTTACACCCCAAGGTCCATTACAGCATTCTATAAAGTCTGTTAACTCTAAATAATTGTGAATCCTGTATTACTGAAAATACCTTGGTATTATATTTATCTTGAAAAATGCTGATGTTCACATTGAGTTTGGTTCACAGAATTGTCTTGAAGTATTCTACTGATTAAATGCTTAAAGAATTCAGTTTGATAATACAAAATTGATGAAATGTACAAAGTTAAAGCCTTTCTATGTTTTTGTTTATAAATGGGAAAGTTTATCAAGTTCAGCTTTATAATCCCCTTTGGATTAATCTTCATTTGATTTCCACCAAATCTGTTCAGATATGTCAACAATCGATAAGTAAGATATGTAACAGACATCTGGAAATTGAAGATGAACCAACCCTGCACGAACTGACTTATGTCCCGATGATAAACAGAAAAGCGTTTATTTATCAAATGCTGAAAAATTTTACTACCAATCTATGATGGCTTTTCAAGTTTTAAACTATTATAACTTTAATTTTTTGTCTAACAGACTCATGTTGACTCATAGATGATGTGATTTTATCCAATCCTTTTCTTAATTAGCCTTCACCGCAGCAATGGGTACGTCTGATCCACTTTGGGCAACTGATAAGTGCGTAAATCGTCAGTTTGCGCAAGCGTGGTGACATTTTAAGCAGCTCATTTAAATACAGAAAGTTGAGCACCACATGGGAGATTCCCCTTTAATTTATCAGTGGGTAGTTTCCCGGATTTAATCACATCATAATTTTTTTAATTTTGTCAAAATTTTTATGTTCCGAAAACATTGAGACTTTAATAGATTTTGATCGAATTTACAGTCTGATCACAGGGACATGTTACAATAGTAATGTACATTGTATGTTTATATCGACCCCCATATATTTTATACATACATTACTATTGTAACGTGTCCCTGTGGTCTGATCATAATTGATAATGAAATACTTTAAAACTTGAATGAAATAAAATAAAGTTTTCATCAGAAAAAAAAAATAGAAAAATGAAATGACGATGTGAAATTCTATATTTTCCTCCTCTCTATATATTTCTTAATTTTTCTGAGTAAAAATTGATAACCTATCTTTTTCTCACATTTTCTTTGTCCTACAGTTCATCACTAGGTATTCAATAATTTGATGTAATATTTGAACATAACTCTTGTTACTTTCACTGAACAGGATCTTCGTGTTTTCAGCTCTTTGTTATAATGATTTAAAAATATTTATCATTCTGTTGAGCTATATTGACATGTTTACTCCTAACCTCAAAATTATTTGCCTACAATATGTCAGAAAAACCAGGGATATAAATTCCATGAATTTGCTCTTTATAATGATTGTAGGTACATTGTGAAGGGAAGTCTCCAGAGTTGAACCCTTTCGGTAAGAAGAAGAAAGCCGTCCATCTTGACCCTGCCATCCTCACAACTCTACAGTGTGTTCCCAAGCTTGGAGAAGTCAAGGATAAACTTCTGCTTCAGACATTCAAAAGTAAGTCTGGAGCAAAACATCACATAGAAGTTTCCATTTCATATGAAATTTTGATCCCCCACAAAACTATGTTTCCAGAAAATCAGGCTCTGCCCATCTTTGACGAGTTTTTCTTGGCTATCATGTGAAAACCGTTCAGCCTGATCTTTCAGAGACCGAAATGCAGGTTCGATTCATGTAAAGATTGTTTTTTCCATTTTGCATAAATCATCTGGAAACCATAATCTCTTTCCACTGTATTAAAGCTAGACAAGTTGGAGTTGAAATGAATAATATATGATTATGCAAATTTCTTTGTAAACAAAGAATGAAAAAAAATTGGAAAGAACTTTTACCCAAGATCATTTTTCAGTGTTTATGATATGATTTGTCACCTGTCTGGGAAATTCCTTTTAGACACATTCCTTTTGCTTTTACAGACATCCAGAGCATTTCTGTAGCTTCTGTTGAGGTAAGTATGGTAAATCATGTCTAGCTCAAAAACTGAGAGACTGTAGATCTTAATTGTTTTATTTTATTACTTATTTTAGATGTCTATGTATATATGCGATAATAAACCTGTTTGTGCCTCAAGGGGCCGCGATGGCCAAGTGGTCAAGGTGTCCCGACATTTTATCACTAGCCCTCCACCTCTGGGTTGCGAGTTCAAAACCTAATTGGGGCAGTTGCCAGGTACTGACCGTAGGCCGGTGGTTTTTCTCCAGGTACTCCGGCTTTCCTCCACCTACAACACCTAGTACGTCCTTAAATGACCCTGGCTGTTAATAGGACGTTAAACAAAAACAAACAAACAAGTGTCTCAATCATATAATGCGTGAATTTAGGACAACGTTTAAAAACTGTTTTACAATTTTGTAAAGATGTCTGTTACTGAGAAACATTTCCTTTTTCTTCGTTAGGAATTGGCTGCTGTTATAGGAAAGGCAAGTGCTTCGCAAGTGAAGATGTTTTTCTCGGAGAGCGTTACATGAAATTCACCACAAACGGAAACTGAAGAATCCTATATACCAGGGGTATACAGAAATGTGTTATTCTCTGGGTCCACACCTGTCTGGTGTTTCTTGAGCTCCCAAGCATAGGCTGACTGTTTGTTGGTGCTAGTTTAATGACTGTTAAAGTCCTTTTACAACAGCTTCCATTTTATATGAGATTTAAGAATACACAGTATGATTTTTGTGTATAAGTCTTAGAAAAGCTAAAATGAAAATTCTGTGACAAAACAACACAAATACTCCTCATTTTCTGGAAATATTTTTATTTTGTTTTATTAACTTGTTTTTTGTTACAAATTGACATTAAATAGCTTATTGATGTCTTTGATAATCAAGATTCTCAATTATTCTATTCATAGAATGAAAAGCGGAGAAAAAAAAAAAAAATTGTAGGCACAGACACTCGTCAACAACAATAAAATTTGAGTGCCTTAAATCTGTCTTGCTCAATTCACATAAGTTTTATACCTGAGCTTGAGCATAGTAATAAATAACAAGTACAGTCAAACCTGATCTTATGACCACCGGTGTTAAAGGACCACCTGTGTTGAATGACCACCTTTGTAAAGGAATAGCTGTGTTAAATGACCATCTAATTCAAGAGGCCACCTGAGAAAAGAGTAAACTGGTGTTTAATAGGCTGTCTGTGTTAATTTAAGGGGCCACTTGTGTTAAGAGACTGTATTTGAATATTATTTCAATATGTGTGTAAAGGTAGGCCACTTATGTTAAAGGACCATCCTGTGTAAAGGGTCATCTATGGTAAAGGGGCCACCTATTCGAAATGACCTGTCTCAAGGGGCCATCTATGTAAAAGGACGATCTATGTCAAGTGGCAAGCTGTATTAAAGGACCTCTGTGTAAAGGGGCCATCTGTGTAAGGACATTTGTGTAAAGGGGCCGCCTATGTTAAATGACCTGTCTAAAGGGGCCACCTGTGTTAAAGGACCTCTGTGTAAAGGGGCCACCTATGTTAAAGGACCATCCTATGTAAATAGGTAATCTATGTTAAGAGGTTATCTATATTAAAACATTGACATTGTCAAGAGAACTCCTGTTAGGCTACCTGTCATAACTGTGTCGGAGATCTTTGAAATTTAACCTGTAGTAAGAGACAACCTGTGTAACGAGGCCACTATATGGTCTTCTTGAGGGTGGTCACCCGAGTCGGGATTGAACTGTACCACACCCACTCTCTCTCCCTAACAGACATTCATTCACCTCTCTATAGTGCTCAATGACAACAAAACATGGACCCTGATAAAAGTCCCACGATAGCAAACTTTCGAATGATTCTACTGGTGTGATATCTGAAAAACATATATACATACAACTTCATTTTAATTTGGCAAAACCAGGTCTAGCTAGATAGCTACAGACATTTCAAACATCTGGAAAGGTTGGGATATTCCAACATTGATATCTAGAATATTCTCGAGCATCTTGGTGTAAACAGGGACATTTAAATTAGCGAGTTTGGGATGATCCTAACATGAATATCTAGAATATTTTAAAATATCTTCAATCTTTACAAGCATCCAAGACTTAGGGACATTCTGCCAAGAAAATGCACCTCGGATATTGTACGGTATTTTACTATACATACTGATGGATATCTATTTGATTACAACTACACAAAGTACCTACGGTATAGTCTGGGGGTACAATGTATATATATCTAGGGCAAATATAATATTACTGGAATTCTAGGTGCATTCCAGACTAAGATTTCTAACAATATTCCAGAATATCTAGATATCTGTTGTGAGAGCATATCTAGATATATGTAGCTGTGATAGCATATCTAGATATCTAGCTTTGAGAGCATATCTAGATTTATGTAACTGTGATAGCATATCTTAATATCTGTAGCTGTGAGAGCATATATCTTGATATCTGTAGCTGTGTGAGCATATCTTGATATCTGTAGCTGTGATATATCTAGATATCTGGAAGTATCCTAGACTAAAAAAAATATCAGGAGACATTCTGCTAGCATTATTTTAATACCTACAACTATTGAAACACATCTAGATCAGTCACATATACCTTACCGTACAACCTTTTTCTACGCTGACAAGGTAATACATTTAGTTTTTTTTTTTTTTTTTTTTAATTTTATACGAGGGCTTTCTTGGGCTCTGCCTCTGCCCCTATTTCTTTTCGTATGCAAGCCATACAAAATAACACATTCTTAAATGAAATTTAAATAAAGTATGGTGTATATGTACAATATAACTAGGTAGACAACTTTGCCAACCTTTACAATTTTATGCAGTTACCTCCCTTGGCAAGGCTGTTGTCTAAAGGGTATTATGGGTAATCCAGTTACCATATATAGGGATTCCTCATATGAAAAAAAAATCATCTAAATGGTTACGATCTTTATGATACAAATTAACTACACTATGATCAAAACCTGACAGGATAAAACACAAACTAATGGTAAACTTTCACCCTGTCAAAGAATTCATAATTACCTGCAAAATAATTATTCATCCAATGTTAATTTTGTCCTTCACATGAAATTTCTTAATATAAATATGTATACAGTATGACGTTAAAAAATATTTACTGTCATGAAAAAGTTTGTGGTATACAGCAATACAATGTAAATAGAAACACGAAAAATGAGAATTTCTGTTTTAGAAATTTTCTTCTCTTTGTCAAAATGAGAATTTCTAACGCATTTTTGCTTTTTATGAAGCTAATGAACATGGAAATACTACTGGGACCAAAAAATGGAATTATGAAATCCGGTTTGATGGGTTTATTTAGGATATAGAAATGTGTTAAACACTACAACAGTTTTAAAATTGTCACAAAACACTATTTAATATGTCACTACTCACTTGGTGTGTTAAACATGAAGTACGACTGAACTCTCTAAAATTATCAACCTCACTTCGCACAGAATTTTGTGCAATGACATTTAGTCAAAGTGTGCACAGTTCAAAGCCAAATAAAATCATCTCTGAACTTTTTGTCTTGTGTGTTGTATCCATAATCAATTTGAATGCCACATTATTCAAGAATTTCATTATTTTCGATTAAAATTCAATAGCACTTTATTCTGACCTTACAAGGAAATTTCGTAAAACAACTTTGTGAAAAGACCTAAGAAATGTATTTTAAAAAAATTTTTTTTAATATCTTTTACCAATAAATGATAATTATCTACTAAACTACAAATACTAGAAAATATAATATTACACTAATACCTGGTAATAGGAAATGGAAATGTTCAAGGTCAAAGATCAATTTATTAATATGAAAGATGTAGAATTGACATTTTTATAATGATTGAACTTGCTGGAACAGATATTCAAATTTTAGATTGTAGAATTTTTTTTTTTTTTTTTTTTTTTTAAATCTATTTAAGGTCATGCAACAACGCTTGTCATTTTGTTCGATAAACAACAAGTTAAAGTGTCATGTATAAGGGAAATTGACAACTTGCTGTGTAACTTGCCGATCAAATGTAGCAATAAGCCAAGTAGTCATTTAATAATACTACCTCTTTGACACAATAATTACGATCGACTGAAAATCAAGAATAGGCTGTTGTTTAATTTTGTAGAATACAAAAAGTTTCATACTTTATTATGAGAATAAAAAAAAATTGAACTTCTACATTTATCTTTGAAATGGATGAAAAAATTAATTGCATCTAGAAGAAATTTTACTCGGCCTGTACTTTAGGACGGCTTCAACTAACTGTTTTCTTTTCGTTTAATGGTGTTATTTATATGTATATACATATACATGTTGTATATATAGGGTCTAGTAAGTAATAACGATGGTATAAACCAATATAGGTACTGGATCCTAACAAACAAATGTTGGATGCATATTACTAGAAATAGATATATGTCAAGTAGTAATAACGACAGTACAGACAAGTAAATTGTCGAATTTTCGAGGCAATCTGCCCCTTTATCAAGACACAGGTAAATTACATACGATCACATATAGACATAGAACATGGAACAGTTACACAAATATAGTAGGTATAAACAACAAAAAATATTGTAATGTTATAAAAACGATCCCCCTTTTAAGTTATATTATTTATTTATTTATTTATTTATTTACTTTTAGCATCTGTACACCACCTAAGATGTTTCCTAATTAATCATAATAGGCCCTCGGCGAATTAAGTATCGGCCGAGGGGGATCGTTTTTACAACATTACGATATTTATTGTTGTTTATACCTACTATATTTGTGTAACTGTTCCATGTTCTATGTCTATATGTGATCGTATGTAATTTACCCGTGTCTTGATAAAGGGGCAGATTGCCTCGAAAATTCGACAATTTACTTGTCTGTACTGTCGTTATTACTACTTGACATATATATCTTGGGTGCCATTTAATGAATATTTGAAAAGCATTGGATACATTATCAACATGGTAGCACATTTATATCCTTTTCAATGCTATAATATCTACAGTGTACAAGACTAATCAGAGGTAAGGGAGGCAACTCCTTAAGAGCTAATGCCACTTTGGAAACTTGACTCTAATAAATAAAATAAATTTACCATTCAGGTTTTGGAAGCAGTGCTATAGCCATATTTAAATTGTGCCTCAAGCTTAGGTTCAATATCACTTGGAAAATGTGTAATAAATATTTGTAGTCTCTTTAACACTATAAACAACGTCATGTTACACATGTACTTAAATATCTATGTACATGCAACTCCAAAACTGTGAATATTTTCAAAAAAGATTTAACTTACAATATTTATTATTATACATATCAGACTGATTTTTTTTACAATTTATGTACAAGAATTGGCAAATCCTTTCAGGGTTCTCACAAACTAGGAGTTTACAGTGTTTGGCACAAATGAAGAAACCCTAAACAGATTCCGCATTTTCATCACAACATATTCCATTTCATTTCAAATTAAAACTAGAACAAGAAATCACACATACCTGTACCAATCGCCTGCTTTTGACTCTTGAATATCTCATTTAAAAACAATTCTTCACGTCATCAAAATATACCTGTATTGCCTTGCTTATTTAAATGTGAAACTTTAAGAACTTCATGCTATATAAGTTGACCAACGGACAGGTGCCCTACCATGCATAGCATAATCATCCCTCTCAAGCTAGCCATCTTAGGAAAGTGGACCTTAACTTAAATAACTTAAAAGAAGGGTATGGTGTCAATAAAATTCATGCGTAACTTGTGAAAAGAGAAGTACCGGTAATACCATAATAAAACAAGAATATTGCATTCAGATCATATATGAAGACAACGTTTGACGTAGGAAAAACCAAATGCTTTTGTTTCTGTGTGAAGTTAGTCAATACAGTGTTAATTATACCTATCTTATTATCAATAAATTGATTAAAATAGTTTGTGAGACACAATTATCAATACAGTTTGTGAAAAAAAAAAAAAATTATTTCCATTTTTTTTCTTCTTGTTACCAGTAATTTTTCTTTTCCTCATCAGATATGGAGTAAGAGATAAAAAAAAAAAAAAAATCCCAAGTTAATCCTTCATAAATATTTGAATTGTATATCTACTATATTAAATATATATGTGCATGATGATATGACGATATGGATATCTTTAGGTTCTTCTCACACTTTGATATCATCATATAAATTATAAAATTATACAAGAGACGTGATCCTAATTAAAAATCCTTCCCCCCCCCCCCCCCCACCCCGAAGATTTAAGTTTTACTAACAGCTATCTTTTTTTACCTGTGATTCAGGAAAAGTCTCCCATAAAATACTGTATTATGGTCCTTTATCATTTTGTGAAGTTTGATCAAAATCAAAATCCTTTGAGAAATGAAGCCGCTAGAGCGTGACTGACAAAATTTGGTATTACGTACCAGGCTAACGGACAGGAAACCTATACATGTATATTCACCGGTTGGGGACTTATAAACCTATAATTTTAAGGATGCATGCCACCTTATATAATAACCAATTCATGAAAGAGTTTCTCCCTCTTTGTTGCTAGTCCATATATTTTCTTGATGTGGAACTCTTTTGTTAAATATTGTATGTGGATCCAAAGATTTGAAATAATTTAAGCATACACTCTTCAGTTTCGACTAGTGACTTACTCTTTTTTGAAGATCTACACTTTTTACACTTGCCAAAGTTAAACAGATTTGGTCTAGAAAAAAAATATGTAAATAAATATGTACAATTGAAAAAAAAAGAAGAAAAAAAAAAGTCATAATTTAAATACCGATATTAAATAGTTCTTAATATTCAAATATTAAATTAAAATTACAATCATACAACATATGCAGTGATTTATACAACGTCTTAGTACATTAATGTTTTACATGATTAAGGATTGATTTTAAAAAATAAATTAAAAATATTTGATGGAATACCTCAGGAAAATGTCCCACCTGAATTTTTACTGCGATATCATGATGATTTTATTGCTTGATTAACTCGGATAAGATTCCTAAAATCAAGTGGAAATCTGTATCATTTTACATAACGACCAAAACAAGGAGCTGTATTAACTTCCGACGATATTATATAGACATAACATTGACAATTCATTGGATTTTATCTTCCACATTTTGACTGAATCCAATCAAAATGTGAAGTTTTCTTAGTTCTATGATAAAAAGTGTCTTAAACTTGTCCATTCCAAGAAGTCTCACAATTTTTTTAAATTTTCTAGGCTTGGTACATGGGATCTCCTAAGAAATGAAACCTACTTTTGATTAAAGACCCTATATAATTTATACGAGATATATTGACAAAAAAATAATACATGTATTGAAAGGTTTTTACAATACAATATGTGCCTAACTCGGCCAATCAAACCTCTTTTTCTTGTATACCTGTTTAAATACTTTGTATACTCGGTAGACAAACTGCATCTAGCTTGGCCGTTCAATTATGTCAACATCATGCAATGTAAAAACAATGTTGAAATTCATCAACCCCAGCATACCCATTATATTTGGACAAATTGAAAAATGTTTGTATTCAACATGCATTTAAAATTCAGCCATTTAAAAAAAACACAATTTTGTTTAAAATAACTGATTAATCAAATACATACATACATATTGTAATTTTAAAAGTAGTCCATTAAAATATCTGTCATTCAGCAAAGCATTCTTTCTGAAAAACTGCAGAATTTTTCAGATTTCTAAAAAAAATAAATATACATTGTACATTAATTTCTCGCTTCTTCAAATATAAATCATAATACCTGTCTAATCTGACATCCATATGTCGTAATCACGTTTTCTAAATGATACTTGCAAAATTAAACCTGCATTCTGACACCTTGTCTAATCTGACCAAAATATTCCAAAGGAATATCAGATTAGGCAGGTTTCACTAATTAGTAGCAGTTTCTAAAGACATTAATTTAATATTGATAAACAGAAAATATCACATTTTTTATAAAGCCCTGGATTATTCAAATCAACTGATAAACGATGACTTTCATATTTGATCTAATAAGCACCATAGCCATTGATTATAGCAACATTCGAAAATTGGAATACAAAACTTTTTAAATTCTTTTTAAAATAACTCCGAAAAATGTGCAGAATCAAGAAAAGGATACGGTAATATCGGTATATGTTTTTTAATAAATGGATGTGTTTATTAGATCTAACATAGCATATTGTATTAGATTTTAGAAATCATGGTAGATGCATCTTGCATACAGCAATTATAGGCAATAATTACTGAATATTAATAATTTAATATAAATATATTTCATTGACGATAAAAAAAAACAAAATAATGGATACCGGTAATTATGTTACAAATTGTTCGAGACAAGTTCATTGGTCGTTAGTAACTGATTTCATTGGTGTTGAGTGACTGTAAATGGAGTAAAAATTTCTGGTGATTTAATTTTATCTCCTGGAAAACCAGCTTTATTTAACAAAACCAGCTCACAGATTGATAGTATCTTGTCATAAATATGTGGTGCTATACTTTAAATTAGTCGTATTGTTGTCACAATGCAGACTTGCAATACTTTTAATTAGTCGTATTGTTGTCACAATGCAGACTTGCAATACTTTTAATTAGTAGTATTGTTGTCACAATGCAGACTTGCAATACTTTTAATTAGTAGTATTGTTGTCACAATGCAGACTCTTTTCATATTAATCAAAATTTTAACATTCAGTAAATAATGGACGTGTACAGTAATTACAATGTGACCAATCAGTGGTCAATGAAAGTGATCATGACCACTTAATTAATAAGAGAAAAAGTTAAACTTAAAACCTCCAATGAGCTCATATTATTACAAAAATTCAATTTTCATTCATCAACAGATGAAGGAAAATTTTTGAATTTCATAACATTTTTTTTTCCTCAAAGAAATTATATGGTGCTTGAGAATAATAATAATATTTTACACCATATAAATTTGGTGTCTTATTTTATCTCTTCAAAATTGAAAATTGTTACATTAAGGCAGTTAGGCAAAACTTTTAACTTAAGGAGACGTAAAATGGCAAACAAACAGAGCAAAGTTCGTTTAAAATGTGATTCCTTTATTCTGGCAATTCACAGAAAATTTGAAATCTTCAAGATTATTGCATGATTTGGATGGACACCATATAACAACATGATATAAATAATTACATTTGTATGTATACTTATTTTTTTCCAACAAAAAGAGTTGAGAATACAGGCAAAAATGACCTAGTCTGTTAAATGGTAGCTATGCAACTTTATGTTTACAAAATAAGCCTCATAGTAAACCTATGTTATAAAAAGAAAATGGTTCAACATTTGTTTTACTTATATCAATAATGTAATTTTAGTTTCATATGCAGTCAATGCCTTCCTTAATTTCTTTGACATTTGATGCTTCATTAAAGGGGCATTCCTTCGTTTGGACATCAGAAACATGCACAATTTCTATTGATGAAATATTTGTCCAAACGAAGGTTATATGAGTGTCTGTGCCTTCGTGTAATGAAATTAACGCCGAAATGAACAAGAAAATAATGCCGAAATGAACAAGAAAAAGGCGTATAATGTACAAATACTGTAAGTCTTTGTGGTGATTAGTGATACTTCAGGTCCAATTTGAATTTTCAGGACTTAATACTGCAAGAACTTTGGTGCATCTTGATAGTAAAACTGCCTTATTGATTTAAAGATTATAACTTTTACTACTTGGAAAAAAATCCATATTTTCCAGCAAGTTTAATTTTAACGACCTAAACTTTATTCAAACTAAGGAATGCCCCCTTAAGGTAGAAATTAAAAAAACAGGAAATTGCTTTCTGAATGTGTGAAGTTACATAATCAGATGTCACACACATTTCACAAATTTCTTCAAAATTTTCATTTGAAACAGTGATCATTCATGCAGTTTACTTTAAATGGATGATTATATTATCATCTGTGAAAAGGTCAACAGAGGAGGTCAACAGAAGGAGAGGACAGGTCATGATCAACACTAACTCATTGTCAGGTCAAGGTCAATCAATGACCTATATTGTAGACTACTGGTGTGAGTGACAATGACTTGAGAGTACAATGAAAACTAATTTTGTTTATTCTATTGTTACAGAGAGTAAAACAGTTTTCAAAACTATGTACATGTATTGATGACAAATATTTAAAACTTGTTTTCTACATTTTTATCTCCCAACCTAATAGGTTTGCATTAGGAAAAGTTAATTTTCCTGGATGAATACTTTTTCAGTGTAAAAATCCACTTGTATTTTGTGAGGGAATGAAATGTACCAATATTGTGACGTATTTACAATTTAACAAAACAGCCAACAGACATCTTAATACAAGGTATTAGAGATGACGGCTTTCTGATATATATATATATAGTTTACATAAATAATGTTTATTATAATACAACAACATTCTAAATGGCTGGCATATTCATCTATGTAACATAAATCACAAGACAATTTTCAAACATAATTAAAACAACAGTTCGCATGGCACCATCATAAACTGTCGTAGCATCACAGATTGTGTTGAGGTATGATCTGTGTCACTTTAATATAGAATCTTATTTTCTGTGTTGGTCTGTTAATGCGTATACCAAAATAAATTAATTTCAGGTAGTTATGGGTGGATGAATTCTCCACCATATTGTTTTTTTTTTTGTGTCATTCCTGGTAAATCAATTCCCCAGAATTTTCTTTCTTGTGTATTGTGGATAAATTGACTCAACACAATGTTATTCCCTGTGGCCGATTGGGTAAATCGGCTCCACACGTTATTTTTTATGGGTAAATCAACTCGTCACTATGTTGTTTTTTGTGGGTAAATCGACTCGACACAATGTTGTTTTCTTTTGTGGGTAAATCGGCTCCACATGTTATTTTTTGTGGGTAAATCGGCTCCACAATGTTGTTTTTGGTGGTTTTGTGGGTAAATTAGAACCCCACAACATCATTTCTTGTGGTTTTGTGGGTAAAGCAGCTCCACACAACCTTGTTTCTTGTGGTTTTGTGGGTAAATTGCCTGCTTACAATGTTGTTTTTTGTGGTTTTGTGGGTAAATCGGCTTCACACAATGTTGTTTTTAGTGGTTTTGTGGGTAAATTGGCTCAACACAATGTAATTTCTTGTGGTTTTGTGGGTAAATCGGCTCCATACAACATTGTTTTTTGTGGCACCATGGAAGAATCCTTTCAACACGATTATGTATCTTATGTATTTTAGGTAAAATTGCTCCATGCAACACTATTTCTATGTTGTGTTGCAAGCAAATCGACATTCCATAATATTTTTTGTGATTTAGTATGTAAAACTGACTCAACCTTTCCGGTGAAAATCCGTCCACAACAGTTCATGCTGGTGTCAATGGAACACATATACAACAATACTAGCTAACGTTTCCCCGTCATTAGCTCGTTTCATTTGGGTCACCATATTTCTCAAACATTCCCTGAACATACCCTGCCAGGGTCGCGGAGTCCATTATTTTCTCCTGAGCTACAAATGGATGAGCCAGGAGTTCTTCATAGTTGGAACGAGCTTTCACATCCTTTAGCAAGCTGTTAACAAATTAATAAAAATTCAGAAGAACTACAAAAGACTTCAAAATAATATTTGAAACAAAATACTCTAAATATATCAAGCTGGACTAACACCGAAATTTCAGCAACAACAAAATTCTATTTATATTTCTAGCCCAATTTTATTTGCTGTATGTTTGATAATCTGCATTTTTAATAATTTCATTGTTTATGATTTCCTACCACTATTAATGGGGACACAAGCTCCCATGCCAAATTGAACTTTCATGCTTACCATTTTTTGACAAAGCAGTCAAACTCTGGTGAGAACTCGTCTGGAGGAAGATTTGGTGGAGGGTCCTGTACAACCTGTTTTAACTGCTCAAATGGTGTCTTCCACGAGGGGTATGGAAACTTTCCTGTCGCTAATTCAATCTGAAACAAATAGATTTTTATACATGTATTTATCCTGCAACTGATCATGACCAGATATATTTTTGCTGTATTCGGCAGTGACGGAAAACAGCTTATTTCAGAATCTTAGCATGTGTGTCAATTCGACTGACTTACTTCCATGTGAAACAACATTTAAAAGGCGAACATATTTGGAACATTGTTGATACCGTTTCACTTAAGAATGCTTATTTTTGATGACTGTTGCATGATAATAGATGCTTAGAGTCTTAAAATGTAAGCTGTACCTGTATTTTTGGCACAGGACAGAAATACGAAAGTGACGCACCATTTTTGTCTTTCTCTCTATACACACAAATTGGCATATTTCCATGTCTTGATAAGATGAAGGGGTAGGGGATAGAAGGCTTTGTATTAGCATAAAGTGCCCTTGTCAAATCAGGGACACTATAAAGAATCGCCTTTAATAGATGACAGCTAAAATCGGGCTCTATAACACCCATGCCATTTTTAGAGGTGATTGAAAGTTTTTATTTATAACATAGTGTCTCTGATTGACCATTTCTCCGTCTATGATGCTGCTAAATTCTGTCTCTAAATGTCCATTCTGAAGCAAGTTTGGTGAGATTCAGTGTATTAAACAAAGCATGATATACATTTTTGTAATCTAGATTTACCCGAAACTAATTTAAAATTGAAAGCAAACTTCTGGAAATTACTTTGGTTTGGTTTATTTTGTTGAACGTCCTATTAACAGCCAGGGTCATTTAAGGACGTGCCAAGTTTTGGAAGTGGAAGAAAGCTGAAGTACCCAGAGAAAACCACTGGCCAACGGTCAGTACCTGGCAAATGCCCCATGTGGGTTTCAAACACGCAACACAGAGGTGGAGGGCTAGTGATAAAGTGTCCAGACACCTTAACCACTCGGCCCCCTGGAAATTACAAACAATTCTTCTTTCTATATTTCTAATAAGAAGTTCAGGATTAGAGGGCAAATCCTGGTTAGGGTCAGAAAACCCAAAACGGACATAGATCTTTCGGCCTAATCACAAACATTGAAGATGGACTGGTTCAATTTCCTTTCATACAGTACTTGGAGAAAAATATGAGCTCGTCAGTTTTCATTTTAGGCCAAACTCACTATCATAACAAATGTAAATATTAACATGACATTAAAAACAGACAATTGTCTTTTCTCATATTTTCACTAGCAGAGATGACATCTGAAATCTAGCAAACCTTTCTTGAGGAGTAGTTTTGACAGATTTTGATCTCCCAAAGTTGATATTTCTTCCTGATACTTACCAACGTTATACCAAGACTCCATACATCAGATTTGATATCGTATGCCGTCTGTCCCTCTCCTGGGTTGATTCGTTCAGGCTGTAAATAAATTATAATTTATACATAAACAAGAAATGCATTGGCTTGGATTTCTTACTATCTGTACCATGTCAAGCACGAACAGGTCAATTCTTATGGTTTTTTGATGTGTTAAAGATGTTATTCTCCGAGAAAGAGTAATTACGATTGATCAAAGACAAAAACAAATTACGATTGATCAAAGACAAAAACAGACTATATTTTTTATGAAATACTAAAAGTTAAACACTTAACACTATTATCTCCTTCAAAAAAGTTTGAATTTTCTTTGTAAATTTACTATGAATAGAATAAAATGGTTAACTACATCCCAAAGATATCTGCCAAGGGTTCGTGGAGTGTAACTCAATAAAAAGCCTTGCCTAGCCAAGATAGGTAAACTCATGTTTAATACATAATATCCAGTGCTGTGCTAGCGCTAGCCAATGGTTAATCTTGAGATGGTTTGGATAACGACAATTGCTATACATATTTTCACTAGATTTTTAGCCAATATGGCAAACTAAAATAAAGCATTTCATGTGTTTTGGCTTAAATATATTCACAAAAATTAGCCAATTGACTACAAGAAATTGTATCCAATCAGCAGTGACAAGTAATGTAGGAGATATAGCCCGGACAAGATGAAATACAGAAAGTCGGAAGGACACAATAAAAAAAATATAGTTCTCCTCCATTTCTGGTGGAGAACTGATGAATTGCATAATTTAGTGTTTCTTAACAGAAACAGAAAATGTCAGCAATGTTTCACTTACTGCCATATATGGCTTGCAACCGGCATCCATCGTTTTGGCAACTGAATCGACGAGGTAGCCACTGATTCCAAAATCACAGATTTTCACCTGTCCTCTTTTGTTGATGAGGATGTTTGACGGCTTAACATCACGGTGTATGACACCCAGCTCCTTCTTTAGGTAATCTAATGCTTGTACAACCTGAAACGCAAAAAAAAAAAATATTACAAAACATTTATATTTGTATTACATCCAGCTTCTTTATGTAATCTAATGCTCGTACAACATGAAACGCAAAAAAATATTACAAAACATTTATAATTTCTTCCATTCAGTAACTAACCACACAACGTCAAAAGATGACACCGTGAGGTTAAAGGTCACAGTTAATTGACTAATCGCTGTCTTATTAAATTATCAGTCGTTCCCTAGACTTCAGGGCTTTCTGTGAGGGGTTTTAAGGGCCGGTTATGGGCCCCATTGCCAATTCAATTTTTTTCATCTTTAAGTCAAATTCCCTAAATTTTAAGATTACTCTTTTCCAATTCAACAATTTTCCTCCCAAAATGAGACAAAAAGGCCCCAGTGAGAAAAAGCCGTGGATAACAATGGATGAACCGGGTACCAGAGTCAGGTATTTTACGCTCGGGGCTTACCTTAGCTGTAACAACCATTTCATTCAAACGATTGTGGACACAGACAGTGACTTAACCATTTTGTTATACATTAGTCATGCACCTTGGATGCCACAACGGTTCACGGTTATCTATTGAGTGAGTCATCAAATTTTAAATCTTCTCCAGGATTTTCTGTCATTAGTCAAAAGTATTTCTCCAAATGTTTTTCAGGGGCAGTGATTAATATCTTGGTTTAAATCGACAATTATGTACCTAGAGCAAAGTTTAACATAAAGTCTTATTTGATTTAAGTACAGGTAGCAAGAATTTCTTTTTACACATTGCATGTATCACCGAGATATTCCTGAAGGCTTCAATAGACCACCAAAAACCAAAGATGTCAACTACTTTTACTCCCATGGGATTTTAGATTCAGAATAATTGGTAACAATAGCCATTTTATTCTTATAACTGGACAAAAAAATTGCAGAAAAAGGCCTCCAATTTCCGACATTTTATTTTTCAATTTTCACATTTTTAAATTCTGTCAAGATGATACTAACTGGTTGATAAAACATAGTGTCAACCTCATAAGAGGTTCATAACTGTTAAGTGATTGGGTCTAATTGGAAAACTCTGGAGATATATACTTACTGAGAAGGCTATGACTCTTACTACATCCTCTGGTATTTTGTCACCGTTCTCACAAATCTTTTTGTAAAATTTATCCAGGGATGCATCCATCACCTCCATACATATCCATACATCTCCCTGAAACAGCACGATCATTTCCATGATAATGATTTTTATGTTTATAGCAAAAGTGAATTTTATAATTTGAAAGGAAATTTATTGAAAAGTATTGGTGGTAGTTACCGTTGGAATTTGTGTAAGTTGAATCATCATTTAACCAAGTATGAGGTCAAATAGCGTTAAACACACAGAAAACTGGACCGATTTTTACACAATCTCTAAACAAGAATGTTGTTCTTGAATAATTTTTCCCATTGAAGAAGAGAAAGACTCTTAGACCATCTCTTTAATAGAAGATCTGAATATACACATGTGAGTTTAAACTTGATATCCCTAAATACGGGTCAAATGTTCTATTTATGTCAGTTATCGTGAGAGTTACCTCCCTTTACTTACCTCGCGGAACAAAGCACCATAGAAGGTGACCGTGTGAGGACAGGATCCACTCCGCATGGAGATGTCCAAATCCATAAGTAAACGTTTCTGTTCTTTACTATTTACAGTGACAGTGATTCTCTGTAATGAATAATGAACGATGTTTGTAAATATGAACGACATTTGTAAATATGAACGATATTGGTAAATATGAATGACATTGGTAAATTTTATATGAATGATATTTGTAAATATGAACGATATTTGTTTGTCTGTTTATCGCTCTGTGAACAGCCAAAGTCATTATGAAGATGGGTTCCCTTGTAGTAGTTTGTGACTACCTCATTGAACAACATACAGGGGGCCTGTCACATAACATCCACAGCAATAAGGGTAAAGTACGTGTCTTGTCCAAGGACAAAAAGCAGAAAACACAGACCGGCCCGTTTCTCATCTTCCCGGGGTGTGTGTGTGTGTCATTAGTACTGTTACATAATGTAAGAAAAGGAGTCGTTATACACAGGGGGGTCACTCAAGTAGTCTAGACACATCTAACTTTTATACCAATCTTGCTTTTTTTAATGTATAATTATACCCCGATTAATAGCTTTCATCACACTGACTTACCTTTACAGCTAAGATAGTATTACTTTTGACATGCTTCATTTCATCAACTACTCCGTAAGCTCCACGACCAAGATTCCTCTTCAATACAAGATCACTGGCCTCGATCTCAAACTCCTCATCGCGAATCTTGATGGTCGCCTTTGAGTCAAGGTCACGTGGGGGACTGTGGAAAGAAAAAATAAGTTTAACGATATAAATTCGCTCACGGAAAGAGATGATGCTGGGATTGGTGGTCGGGTGGCACAGTGGTGGCATACATGCCTTTCACCAAGGTGGCCGGGGTTTGATTGCCTGACCGAACGTGGAAATGGGTTTTCTCTGGTTTTCTCCCACGCTTCCATCCGGGCCAACAAGGGTAATTATTACAAGTTAGTGTAACTGTTTTCCCAAATCTTTGTCCAATATACAAAATGATGTTGAAGTATATATTGAGGGGACCTATCAGTTAAGACATCCATAATCTATTATCGGTTAAAATCGGAAATATCTTATGATGTAGTTTATTATCCGAGAACATGAATATATTCTCAGCTACAGACATATTGTAATTGTTTTTTTGTTTTTTAATAATTAAACTAAGAAATGCCTAAATTACCTGGAATTTATATAGGATGAAACATTTCAACAACAATTTGATTATATGTACACTGTTATTTCCTATGTTAGATTGCCTGCACAAGCCAAACTAATTGCTTTACAAATTAAAGTCTGTCGATAGCCCACGGTTTGTCCTCTACATTATGAAGTACAAGTTCACTATCAGGGGAATCCCCCGCTGTATTGAGCCCACACAGTTCGCCCGCAGTACATCGACAAGTTAACAGTGTTATCTAATGTTATTAGAGTCATTTTACTTGATATGTCCATGCACAGGTAAATTTATCTTTCATATTTTGGATGTCAACAGAGATGTTGGTACCTGACAATACACCAAGGAAACAAAAAATTTAACTTGAATTTGTCAACTGTCATAGAATCCGCAGTTTTTATGTTTTTGGAAAACATTTTTTCAGAGAGCAAGCTTCATCAGCTTTAGCCCACAGAAGACATTTTATAATGTTTCAAATCATAAAGGCAGCGGGCAATGCAATGAAATGAAATTCCCGTACCAAAGTATATATAGGCTATGGAATTTGTTTAATCTCAAATGAACCCAAGGAAATATTAATCAACTGGTAATTGATTATAAACAAGAAAATTTCTGTAAGACATAAATGCCCCAACTGCCTCTTGACATCCCAAAACACAGTTTGGTGAGGATCGCATCAGCAGTTCCTGAGATTAGCTACATTGCATCTGGACATGGAAAAGCCAGGACGGGAAGGGGGAGGACGGAGGACAGGGGACGGGGGACGGGGAACGGGGGACGGGGAACGGGGGACGGGGCGGGACAAACATGAGCAACACTATATGCCCCCCATTTCATGGTGGGGGCATAAAAATGACACTTGATTATCAGATTGATTACCAGGGTAATAAGCTAAATATCTCTCACCATCAAATATAACTACTACAAGGTACACAAAACATGTTACACATTCCATGAATGGCCATGTCAGTTCTCTTTTCAAAATTTCCTTTTTAAGACTTTGTCCTTGGATGCAAGCTTCTTTAAAATGCCAGAACGTCTATGGAACAATGGCGGCAATTCCGTGAGTTTTTTTTTTTACTGTGAAAAGGTTTTTAAAAATATTTTTTCCTGTTCATGGTTACTATAGACTGTATGTCCTTATCAGGGTGTAAATTAAATGAATCATTTGGATATCAATTTCATAATGGTAATTATATAATGACAACAATTTTCTCAATTTGTTTACAGAAGGAAGTACATAGAAAGGGGGTAATTTTTGCATTGATCTGCTCAAAAGTATCAAAGCTGTTAGATATAACAAAGCCATATTATCTCAATATTTGCCATTATGACCTTTGACCTTATAACACTGACCAATGACAACCGAAATGAGATCAGGTGTAGGCACACGGATGCCATAATATCTATTATTGAACTCTAAATGTTCACAATTGCTCTTACAGGCACAATGACAAAGCATTATATATTCCCAACCTCAACTTTAAGTAGGGGGCATAACATCCTACTTGCCCTATGTTGTGTAAACTGATTTATCAACACTGCTCATTCACACGCTATATTTAGTCTCCCCTTGGGTCTCGGCTGTGAGTTTACTAAATAAAGCAAATACAAAGTACAAACGCACCTGTCTATAAATATACAACCAGTTGAGATAGAACACCATTTTAAGCGAGCAGATATGAAAGCCTGTTCATGTCTGTACCTCATGGTCGTCGTCCTGAAATGACCTTATCTTGTGTATAAGATGTTGTAACATCTCCTCTACATTGTGGCAAGGACTTTCTATCAAGAGATTTGCATGTAGGGACAATTTATAGGGATGAATTATAGAGGATGGAAATCATGGGACTAATGGGTTAGTGGGGGGCTGGATAGTGGGACTAATGGATTAGTGGGGGCTGGATAGTGGGACTAATGGATTAGTGGGGGCTGGATAGTGGGACTAATGGATTAGTGGGGGCTGGATAGTGGGGGCTGGATAGTGGGACTAATGGGTTAGTGGGGGCTGGATAGTGGGACTAATGGATTAGTGGGGGCTGGATAGTGGGGGCTGGATAGTGGGACTAATGGATTAGTGGGGGCTGGATAGTGGGACTAATGGATTAGTGGGGGCTGGATAGTGGGACTAATGGATTAGTGGGGGCTGGATAGTGGGGGCTGGATTGTGGGACAACAGAATTAGTGGGGCTGGATTATAGAGGAAAACAGGATTAGTGGTGGCTGGATTGTGGGGGGCTGGAGAGTGGGACAACAGGATTAGTGGGGCTAGATTGGAGGACAACAGAATTAGTGGGGGCCGGATAGTGGGACTAATAGACTAGTGGTGGCTGGATAGTGGGACAACAGGATTAGTGGTGGCTGGATAGTGGGACTCATGGATTAGTGGGGGCTGGATAGTGGGACTAATGGATAAGTGGTGGCTGGCTAATGGGACAACAGGATTAGTGGGGCTAGATAGTGGGACAATTAGATTAGTGGGACTGGATAGTGGGACAACAGGATTAGTGGGGCTGGATAGTGTGACATCAGTATTAGTGGGGACTGGATAGTGGGACAATTAGGTTAGTGGGGACTGGATAGTGGGACAATAGGATTAGTGGGGGCTGGATAGTGGGACAACAGGATTAGTGTGGGCTGGATAGTGGGACAACAGGATTAGTGTGGGCTGGATAGTGGGACAACAGGATGAATGGGGGCTGGATTGATGAGGATGAATAGTAGGAAAGCTCGGTTAGTGGGCTGGATTGATGAGGTTGGATATTGGGACAACTGGATCGGTAGCGCTGGTTTGATGAGACTGGATAGTGGGACAATTGATTAATGGTGTTGTTGTCCCTACCCCAACTCCCACTTTGAGGAGATGACATACATTGATTTTGTGTGTCAAATAGGACTTGCTCACCATTGCATTTCACAACCTTATTTCATCAAGTTTTAATTTAAGGTGAAATTATCAAATAATCATAATTTTACTTGAATAACAGTTATATTTTCTTTAAATTTGAGATTTTGGTTTGGTTTGTTTTTGTTTAATGTCCTATTAACAGCCAGTGTCATTTAAGGACGTGCCAGGTTTTGGAGGTGGAGGAAAGCCGGAGTTCCCGGAGAAAAACCACCGGCCGGTACCTGGCAACTGCCCCACGTAGGTTTCGAACTCGCAACCCAGTGGTGGAGGGCTAGTGATAAAGTGATGACCATTGACTAGTTTAAAATGGAAGATTTATTGGACTGATACACTTTTTCATAGAAAGCATAAACATCTTTCTGTGTTACTCATGTCTGGTAATAAGCCCGTGTCTGGTAATAAGCCCGTGTCTGGTAATAAGCCCATGTCTGGTAATAAGCCTGTGTCTGGTAATAAGTCCATGTCTGGTAAAAAGTCCATGTCTGGTAATAAGCCCATGTCTGGTAATAAGCCATTTGTCTGGTAATAAGCCCTTTGTCTGGTAATAAGCCCGTGTCTAGTAATAAGCCCATGTCTGGTAATAAGCCCGTGTCTGATAATAAGCCCGTGTCTGGTAATAAGCCCGTGTCTGGTAATAAGCCCATGTCTGGTAAAAAGTCCATGTCTGGTAATAAGCCCATGTCTGGTAATAAGCCCTTTGTCTGGTAATAAGCCCGTGTCTGGTAATAAGCCCGTGTCTGGTAATAAGCCCGTGTCTGGTAATAAGCCCGTGTCTGATAATAAGCCCATGTCTGATAATAAGCCCATGTCTGGTAATAAGCCCATGTCTGGTAATAAGCCCATGTCTGGTAATAAGCCCGTGTCTGGTAATGAGCCCCATGTCTGATAATAAGCCCATGTCTGATAATAAGCCCATGTCTGGTAATAAGCCCATGTCTGGTCATAAGCCCGTGTCTGGTAATGAGCCCCATGTCTGATAATAAGCCCATGTCTGGTAATAAGCCCATGTCTGGTAATAAGCCTGTGTCTGGTAATAAGCCTGTGTCTGGTAATAAGCCCATGTCTGGTAAAAAGCCCATGTCTGGTAATAAGCCCGTGTCTGGTAATAAGCCCATGTCTGGTAAAAAGCCCATGTCTGGTAATAAGCCCGTGTCTGGTAATAAGCCCATGTCTGGTAATAAGCCCATGTCTGGTAATAAGCCCGTGTGTGGTAATAAGCCCGTGTCTGGTAATAAGCCTGTGTCTAGTAATAAGCCCATGTCTGGTAATAAGCCTGTGTCTATTAATAAGCCCATGTCTAGTAATAAGCCCATGTCTGGTAATAAGCCCATGTCTGGTAATAAGTCATGTCTGGTAATAAACCCATGATATACCTGGTAGCCAATCTATGTCTTTTGCAATTCAATAAAATTGCTAAAAAAACGGCTTCTGTAAATCACTTATATTTCACAAGGGATTTATTTTCGCATTAAAACAGGAGGAAAGTCAATCACTATTTCAAATCCTTAATGCTTATTTGTACAAAAATAACACTTTTGGATGGTAGCTATTAAGTTATATGGGCTACTGATTTAGGAGCCTTGTATAATTCTTGTCTTTAACAGTTCAATTTCGTGAATTTAAAGTCATTCTAGATCAGCCTGAGTGAAATAATTTATTCGTGAATATGTCTGAAGAGGTAAGTTCGTAAAATAAAATATTCCCAGAATCTAAGAGATTTACAGTAGTTGTTTATCCTGTAGGAAGTTAATCTCCTACAACATGTATATTCTCTATATGTCAAAGTTCATGCACATCCCCTGACCTTATTATTAGATATTTACGATAACATCTCAAAACAGTTATAAATATCTAAATCTGGGATACATTTTACGTTTCTTTTCCATTTTTTTTCACTTTTTTATTTTCAAATAAATTTAAACTTGAAACGAACAAACACATCTGATTCACAATTGTCGTCAGATAATAATTATACAAAACCTGATTAATAATTTAAATGATTTTAAAATTTTACTACATCCTTGCAGGTAAGCCACAGGTATGTCACCAGATGTTTTTTTTATATCACTTCAATCAAAAGGTGTTTGTTGACCACACATAACTGTTTTCTATCTAGACTGGGAAAATGTGTGAATACAACCTGTTATGAAGGAAGGTTTTGTTTGAAAAATGTGTAAATGACATATATACATAAGGTTAAAGATTGTTAATAAATTTGTACTTACGTAGGATTTGGCGGAGGTTCCGGTGTTTTGGGCACAAAAAACCCTGGGGGGCGTCTTTTCCCTGTTAAAATTGTAAGAAACAACAAAATGAATTATTCATGGTATTTTGGTATTTTTTTTTAATTATCATTCTAATTTTTCGTTCTTTTTTAAAAATTTCTTGAAAAATTACATAAATCGTTGCAGAAACATCATAAACGATTGTGGTTTATTGAATAGATCTTCAGCTACTATAGAATCACATACCCCTACTTTTCAGTTGTACACTACACTGGCCATGCCCACCAGACCCTTACTTTTTAGTTGTACACTACACTGGCCACCAGACCCTAAGTTTTTTTTGTTAAGAATTACCAAGCTAAATTCTAAGACTAGATTATCTCCCCCTAGTTTCAAACTCTAGAATTAGACATATCCTAGGGACCAAAATCATAAAGCTCAATTTTATTTATAATTTTAATATTCTAGAGACACAAGGGCCAGTCTAGGTGAACACCATAATGAGCAATCTTCATACTAAACTTGGGTGCTTTGGAAATTTTTTGTTCTTAGAAACCGGATAAACAAATCTTCTTAACACTGATGTGTGAATGCCGTCTAAAAAGAGTATCACATTATTGATATTTTCACTTTTGCCCCCATCAATGTCACCATGAGACAGAAATAAGCTACACAATGGCTTATTGTGCGACTGTATATAAATTATGTAGGTATTTACTTGTACACCTTTTGTACTTGTGACAGTGACATATAGAGATTAAAGGTCTTGGAAATGTGACATAATTATTCATATGTTTGATAATTATTTCTACACGGGTCAATCTAGCCCCAATTTATTTACCTACATCAGTAGATATCATAGCAGAATTGTCTTCCCTTTTGCTTTACAGATTCTTCTACAAGCTTGAAAAAAACTTCTTAAATGAACGGTTCAATATCATCATAATTTAATACAGGTTTTTTCCTTTGAATCATTTTTCAACCCCTTGACACCCCCCCCCTCCCCTTCCTCCTCGCCCCCAACCTGGCTATCAATCTTACCCTTGACCTACTAGGGGCCTGCACCAAGGAGTTTGAACCCAAATAGTTTTCCCCGAGATAGTAAGAAGGGCACATTCCCCCCGACGTATCCTGCCTTGTCCCCACTGACATCTTACAAAATTCATATTACGGTAGTATACATATTTGTTATAAAACAAATAAACATTTCCAGGAAAACTCTTATCGTATGAGCTTGAGGCTAAAATTATGCACTGCATGTACCGCCCGGTAATTGAGCAGTTTCATCTGATTTTTTTTTAAAAACATTTGCATTAACATAATGTATTATCTAATTCCAAGAAAAGAAGAGATTTCTGTGTGCTTTTAATATATCATCTGATAAACTACCAGGCAATCAGTCAAAATGTTATTTGGGATTTTTTGCGAATTGTTTTTTAGAGAATGTCTGTAATTGTAAGGCATAATTATACAAATGCCCCACCTGTCAATCAACACCCCGAAACAGAACAATGTCAGATCAGAAGTATACTCATTATCGACTTTAAATTTGTATAAAGTTTCATGAAAATCTATGAAGGAATGTACTTGCTAATTAATTAATTAACTCATTTACCCCTGAGCTTTCCTAATGAACCATTCCTACCTATGAATTGGAAGAGGTTAAATGTGTCTTTAGGGGTGAATGAGTTACATGCTTTTCAATATTTAGAAACAGTGATATTGGCCTTGACCTTGGAATCCTGAAACACAATTCAGAAGTATACTTATACTTGATCTATGTTTAAAGTCTGCGAAAATCTGTCAAAGAATGAAGTTGCTAGTTGTTAAAATTGAATTGGGACAAGACCACAGGCAATGCTATATATATATATATGCAATCCCCTCCCTCTCCCTCCCTCCCAATCCATTTCATGATGGGTGCATACATAATCAGACAATATCTAAATTTTGACCAATCAGGAGCCAATGTTTGCTGGCCATCTTCAATGCTACACCAGTATTTTTGTTTCAAATGAACATTGTCATGTTATCATGATTTTCCCATCAAGTTTCATTGTAATCGGTATAAAATAGAGCAAAAGTTATGACAAAATATGATTTCGGCAAATCAGAGGGTAATAAAGGGCAGCCATTTTGATTTTTCATCAAATTAACACTGCTTTCGTCTTGGTATAACATAACCACATGTACATGCCAATTTTCATTGAAACTGGACATTATCTAAATTTTGACAAATCAGAGCTTCCATTTGGTGGCCATCTTGGATTGTAATTCAGTTTGTTTTCGTTTAAAATAAGTGATGTCATGTTATCATCCTGCCAATCAAGTTTCATTGAGATCCATCAAATAGAACGAAATATGATTTCAGCCAATCAGAGGCTGAGGCAACCATCTTGGATGTTTGATCGGTTAAAGGTGCACAAGACATCATACTTATGTATGTAAAGTTTGGTGAGGATTGCATCAGCAGTTCCTGAGACTAGCTAGTTAGATTGCATCTGGACAAAACAGGACAGGATGGAACAGGATGGACATGGGTAACATAATATATGCACCCTCCCCATTTCATGGTAGGGGCATAAAAATGTAAAATTTTGCCAAAAATACACAAATTTTTGAAATATAATCAATCTTATATTACATTGACACCCAGGTAAGATCCTCCATCAATTAATGCATGGAAACTAAGGGCTTTTGTACAAAGCTCTTTGTTATACAAACAGAACTTTTTAAAATGAATGTGTGGTATTGTTTATAATTAACACAGGTAAGGGGTTTCAAATATGAATGGACATTACCTAAAAGTAATCAATGCAATTTTGAAGATGTACATTTCACTTTCATCAGTGACATTTTGAAGAATATGAATATTTATAACCATGATATGCAAAATTTATATTCTGCGCCAGGTAGATTCTTTCGGGAGATAGATCACTTAGAAATATTATTGCTCTATAAAACTCTATAATTTAAACAGATAATTGTTCCAAGGTTGGAACAATCCTACAGTTTAATTTATTCCTTAAAACTTCCAGGCTTATCAATGTTTTATTTCCTGATTTCACTAAAGGATATTTCATCCCTTGTCCCGGAATTTGAACCTGCCTTTGAAAATTTCCACCTGAATGAATAATTAATTAAATCTCAACATAATCATGACGAGTCTAATTAAATAATTATTAACAGATGGTTATGGGACGCTCTTGGCATACATATATAGCATTGTGCACATTAATTTTGACAAGTGAAGGTCTTATGCAAAATCACTGTTGCCTCTACAGTATGATTTCCTATTATAAAGCCTTTCCTTATGAACAGAAGAATTTATAAAAATTTATCGTAAAATAAGATATGATGATTCTGGTCTAATGCCCCCCTCCCCTTCCATTCCCAATTCCTTTTTGGTGAAAAGTGCCCCCTATCGTTATTTCAGGTAATCCAATTTACACTACACGAAAATACATTCAATGTACAATATATAGTATTTTTGAAAATTTTTAACAGTTGCCATCTTTCCAACACATATGGTACATAACGATATTAGTGCTGCAATGATAATCCGCGGGACGATATATATTGCGGTGTAAATGGTACGGTTCAGTTAAGTGTTTTTTTCGCACAGGTATATATGCCCACAGTTTTCTGGTGGCTTAATTAAGCGCTTTCGTCGAGTGACTGTTTAGAATTAAAAGAACCTCCTGCTTAATTTTAATCACATATTTAATTTGCAAACATTTCGGATTTCATGAAACTCAAACAGATGGTATCAAATTTATTCTATTAATTATACGTATCGTACCGTGATAAACGCGTATCGTTGTAGCATTAAACTATATATAATCTGTCAAATGCCTGTCACCTTTACTGGGAAGGGGTTGGAGTATTAATGCAGAATACGAATTAGTTACAAGTTAGTGCAGAAAATCTAGCATATTTTAAAACCCAACATGCCTAGCTCTGACAATAACTAGATTTTAAATGGCATTTTAATTACTAAAAGGTATTTAAAAGCTATTTAAAGTAATTATCTTACAATTCTTTGAGACCTACACTCCCTGAAGATTTTCATAGAAAAACTCATATTGATCCTCATAGATAAGTTTAAGTCAAAGAAGTCGGTGACAATATTGGTTGTACTGTATATATATTGGCAAACGAAAGTTTTTTGGTAAAATTTTTGAGGCACAGATTTTACCCTTCTGATTGAAATTTGAGGTCAGAGGTCACTTACTATAGCTAGAATTCAAATGGTGATACCATATACAGTCAAACCTGTGTTAACGGGCACCTCTATATAGCGGGCACCTGTCTATAATGGGCACTTTCAATTCCCCCCCCCCCCCCCCCCCCCGAAAAGTTTTACTCTTTATTGAATCTCTATATAGCGGGACCTGCTCAACGCGGGCCAGCGGGCACCTTATTCTCATATATGTATTATCAAAAATAAAGGAGGGTGTTATTTTTAAGTCTTTAATATCACACAATGCCAGAGCGACATATACAGAGAGGGAGGGTTGGGACAGAGGGGAAGAAGGGAGGGAGGAAGGAGAAAAAAATGTATGCATCTTTCAACAGTTGAAACAACAAAACCTGTATTTTCAATATAAATATTGTAGAAAAATGTATGTAATAGTTCATACACAGCTTAAATTAGCTTTGTACTTTTTTTTCTTTTTTGAAAATCTCAATCTCAACATTAAATATTAAGTAAATATTTCAAAGTTAGGAAAATGATGTATCAGTTTAAGTATGTATACAATCACCCGGCTCTCCTTTGTTTGGACATTCTGGTGTCTCAAGCATGACTGGAATGTCATAGCGGAGAAAGATCTCATGATGATTAATACAATTCGTAAGTGTAAGTAACGGTAATAGATATGTCACTGATTTTACACACATGATGCAAAACTATCTCACCGTGTACTGTATATATGTACATCAATAAAATAATGGTACACACATTGTCTAGGCTATTAATTCTCGTCTCAGAGCCAACAAGTTTTGTTTGTGAAATGTAATTTATAAATCTGCAGATCCCTGAAAATGATCACAAAAGGTACGTTTTATTTCAAAAGGTTTTTATATTTATTTTTCAGGATTTTTTTTTTTCAAATCATACATGAAAGATACATTTTTACATAAATTTACATAACAATTACACAAAAAATCAAATCAGTTTTCGCTTTTTCCACTTTGAGGTGAAGGTAAATTAAAATACTTTAAAAAAAAACTTTCCCAACACAATTTTGATATTGTTTGCAAGTGTTTATATAAATATATATGTTTCATGAAAACATTTGCAGTCGTTCAAGTGTGACAATAATCTTGATAAAAATTTAACAGACACACACATGCAAACCATCACAAACCATTGTTACTCTGCTGTACAACAGATGCTCTTTGGGAACTTTACAGAGCCCCAAAACCTCAACCTGTTGATCACAACTTACAGCATGTGTCTGGTTAATAATAAGGTTAGGTGAACCCCCCCATATACAAAACTTTAAAGATTTGAAATGAGTCAGCAGTTTGTACAGTACAAAAGACATCATGATCAAAAGCCAGTTCAAAAAGTTATTTTTAGATGCAAGTGGCTTATAGTGATGTACCAAGCAAGAACCGTAACAGCAAATACAAGGTATTTAATTACATTTAATTAAAACAATTCTGATTGTCATATGTATGTATATATATATTCTCTGATAATTAATAATTATAATTTGAAAATAAAGGCATAGCCAGTAAAAACATGTACCATATATATATGGGACTATGAAGTCACAATCTTGAGTAGACATTTATATGTGAACCTGTAAATTATGTTAGCCCCACCCTCAACTGTATTTTTTCAGTTGATGAATAATTTTACCTTTTTTCTTAAATTTCTTAACCCACAAACTGCTATCAGAATTTATATATTACAAAACATGAATTTGAAATCAGTGTGAAATTTCTTTAATAAAATCCAACAAAAAAACTTGATTTCTGTTTGACTTTTTTAAGTATTACAAAATACATTACACAATTATTGCACAAGTTACTGATGACTGTACTAGAATTACACATGGTCCTCAACACAAAAACATGTTACATGTTTATAAATAGCTCTGACACATGATATTTGAGGCGTAGTATTCACATGGTTACGGCTGAGTCCAAAGGATGACTCCCACACTTTTATATGGCTACCCTGGTCATACAGTAGACCTATATACAGTGGTCATTTAAATCCCTGTGGATCTAGAAAATCCAAAACAAACATGGCCTATTATTTAATTTAAGTAGCCACTTCCTGCCCGTCAGTGGCTGGTCAGGGCCAGGTGTCACTGAGAACAGTAAAATATGACAATAAACACTCACGCTTAGTATCCATATTAGAGCCCTGGGTTGGACTGTGTGACCTGTTTTTTAAACTTTCATGTCCCACTTTTAAATGATCGTATAAATGATCTGGCATCATTGTGGTTTCATCGATAACGGGAAATACCTCCGCTAGGCAACTTGATTATAATATAAAAAGTCCTTTCTTTCCACACTAAATTCCAAAACGCGATAGGTCACAAGATCTACAGTCGTAGTGCTGCAATGGAATTTCTGTTTACTACACAATACACATGTTGGCCCTAGCCTGCTTGCCTGGGCTACTCCAAACCAATTACACACAATCACATCCTTATGAATCATCCACTCCCATTGGCTGAAAGCAAATATGTATACCACACCAGCCATGAAATCCCATTCATAGATTGGCATGACTCAACAGGCTTCTGTAATCTGATTGGATGACAAATGTTGGGTTTGTATGTCCATGGGATTCCCCAGCTAGCCACATGTGACTATCTACTATATGAATGCCTTCACACAGGTGATACCTACTGAAGGAGTTAGTAGTATGTACACATATACTATTAGCCTTAATTAGCTAAATTATGAGAGAAATGGAATTGAAAGAAGCAAAGGAGATGGGGAAATTAGCAAATGAAGACTATCTATCTTTTCATACATACCAAATCATACATACCCTTATAATCCATTTTTTTTTTTTTTTTTTTTACAAATGTCTAATTGATTATATTAATGAACATTATTATTTATTTTAAAATATACATGGATAATTTTGGTGTGAGGGTTGCACAATGGAAGTCTTTTTTTACATTTTCTATACACAAGTACTGCAGACAAGTCCGACTGGACAAAAGAGGAATGGAAGAAAGTAGAAAGAAAGAAATTATGTGGTGAGGGAAGGACCGAGATGGTTGCTGTTGAGGACACCACAGGACCAATTTCAATCAAGAACTCACTTTAATTCTAGCCGATTAATAGTCATAGGCTCTTTATCAATGAAGAGTTGATCGGAAAAGTGTGTGGTTAAGAGGAAGATAAATAGACAGAGAATTCAAACAAAGAGGATATTAAATGAAGATAATTGGGGGTCATTCATTTCACTTTATTATAGTCAATGCTTGCTAGATTCAGTGAATTACAGTCTCACACCAGATGTGAATCAATTAATATATATACCAAAAATGAACAGATGATGGGTCAAAAGTCAAAATGTAGGTCACCATGACCTAATTTTGATACACAGCACACCAATGTGAACCTATACCCAAAGTATGTATCAAGTTCCAGTAAAAATTTAGAAGTGTAATAGAGCTCAAACAAACTTTTTCTTAGAGGTAAATAGGTCAAAGGTCAAAATTAGGTCAGAGTGACCTAATTTTGGTACATGACACTCTGCAGCCAGATCACCAAGGTGAACCCATACTGGTACCCCTAGTACGACGTTCCAGTCACACATAGGTAGAAGATAAAGCCTAGGCCTGGACAAGATATATATAGCGGAAGGAAGGACAGAAGAATGGACGGAAACAACATAAAACTATAATCGTTCCCCCTATTTTCCTGTTGTGCAAAGAAAGGAAAAGAATTCAAAACTAAAGGCTGATCACAACCAACATTATAAACTTAAGTTCTGGACTAACAGGTAAAAGGATGATTTAGAAATGATAGAAAGAAGAAAGGAAAAGGTATAAATAAGAGATAGGAAAAAGGGATTGAAAGAAGGCAGGTATAGAAAAACACAAACAGACAGAGACAGGAAATATAATGAAGTGTAAAGGGGATTATGTATTACACTGAGTAAAATCTAAGTTAAGAGGGTAGGAGGACTAGCACGCAGAAAACATTGATAAGAACTGAACTTTGGAAGGGAGATAGGTATAATGAAGCTAGAACTAAATTGAAGTCAACATCATTCATTAAATTCTTCTGCACATATATCTAGAATGTTTATCTGTTCTGTATTCTGCAGAGCGAAACAATTTGTTGTATACAACTTGGTATCATGTTTAAGAAGGATTTTAATCTTGTTCTTAAAATTAAAAAAAAAAGTCAAATGAAACACATTGTCTCCTCTTCATTATTTATAAATTATGACAACATGAAATTTTCAAGAACACGTGGTAATATTAATCGTAGCAACCTAACTGAGTTCCAGCTATTAACACTTCCTAATTAACCAAAAGGTTATCTGTTTTTAAAATCCATTTTGGCCTAATTGTGCGACTGCAAGTGCTATGTGGGGATTGTCAGATGCTCTATTGATAATATCAACGGTAATATTTTGCTGTCAAATGATTACCTTCTAAGAGAATGACATTTAAAATCAAATTAAATCTAGTGTTCAATTTGCCTCCAAACATTTTAACAAAACTGCAAACTGGTTCTCCCATTTTGAATTTTCCTCTTGATTTAATCCGAATCCCCTCCCCCCCCCCCCCCCCCTCCTAATACATCCGTTCTAGTGTAATTATGCATCTCATCAATCTAAAATTAAAATATATCCACTCATGAAATTGTTTTTTTCAGTTTTATATGGCTGGCTTTTCAATAGTTTTTTATTTCCAAAACACACTTAAGATTATTTTGAAATATATATAAATTGAGAAAACAGAAACAAGGCACTATTATGCAACTTTAGATGCAGTAAGTAACTTAAATTTGTATTCAAATTAATATTTAAATGTTTTTTTTTCAACCATGCAAGAACAAATAAGATACTATTATTATATATATTATAACATGATGCATTATATAATTACAATGATGTCAAAATATGTGCTTAAGGATTTAATCAGTTTTAACACTGAAATATTTTCAACTGCAGTAAAACCTAGTCACAAAATTCCTCTCCTTTCATAATCTTGTGTAATGCATGGAATGCAGAAGTTCAAACTAGTGCTAGAACAGTTAGCAAAAAATGCTAACCAGATAACCAGGTCAGGCTAACCGAACCGTAACTGCAGATAACCGCCCTCTGGTGCGGAACTCTGCTATGGGATGATCAATGTAAAGGAATATTGTAGTACTGTACAATACACAAAAGCTTATTGGTTCACACACTGTTCTATGAATACAACAAACTGGGACAGATATTGCTAATCATTAATTTCATTTAAGGTTAACATGTACTTCCAGGAAACTAACAACAAAACTGTACGTCAATACGTCAACAAGTGTGACATGTGCTGTGTAGTTCTAATGCGCATCCTACCTGCACATTCATGATTTCCATTAACTGACAGTACAAATCTCGCTCACTCATATGCTTGTTGGAGACAGACAAATTCGCACTGAAAAGTTTAATAATATTTACGTTATAATACTTAATATGATCTTGGCTGCTAAAATGTACATAAAAAGAAACAAAACCAGTAAATAGTTTTACTTCAAGAGAATGCTTATATTGTATGGATACAGAGATTTGAACAGTGGAGAAGGGGTTTGCGGAACCTTTTACCACAGAGGACATGTACTAATAAGGTTTTTGGATTTCAAATGATAACTGGATAAGACTTATATTCGGTAAGACCAAACCGAACTGTGAACCAGATATCCCTTCTGGCACTAGTTCAAACAATCTTCTTGAATAAAGATTTGCATCATAAACAAGAAATCCTTAATATTCGATGATGAATAGTTATAATGTACCTCAGTTTTGAAGACAGCATATAGTACCTAATTTATATGATCATTGTGTGCATGTGTTAAATGTCGGAGTGTGGTCTTTGCATAACTTAAATGCACAATGTGCTGATGGGTCTTATTTACGCTATTCAGTGAGGTAGCCACAAGCTACTACAAGGAGAACCCACCTCAAAATGACATTGGCCTGGCTGTCAATTCATAAAGTGACAATTTACTCAAATGCAATTTGTTTGTCTTCTTCAAAAAGAAAAACAAATAAATTGTAAGATTAAGGATTTAATTTGCAATTTCTGCAAATTGTGCCATATAATTCATGAAAATTCATCAAAACCAAGTTTATATTTTTCATAGCAGCTACACAGTCAACAGAGACCTACATGTGTTTGGCCGATATTAGGATATGGATAAGATGAGGTCAATAACTAATAGGTTAAGATCTACACAGGGAGTGGTGTCCTGGAGCTGTATAAATAGGTCAGCTGAAATCAATATCAAATGTGCTATTTATAGTACAGCAACCTATAAATACATACATAAGTACAACATACATGTCCTTATAATACCAGATGTGTCAATTTAATCTGTTCACTATATATTACACTATATATCAAATTCATATGTCTGTTGACCGTATTTATGGCTATTTAAGTATATATAGTTTGTACACAAAATCTGCTTTTTCACTTTAGCGTTGGCCTTAGCTTTTCCCCCCAATAATTTGGGATGGGGGGGGGGGGGGGGGACTTTTGGTTAGGCAAATGTGTAATTATGGTGAATTGGAAAGGAAATTTTGAAGAATTAACTACATGCAAGCGTTGGGAATTTGACTTAATTAAATATGAAATCATTGCAATTGGAAATGGGCAATGGGGACCTTCATATCACAAGCCTCAAAACCCCTCAGAACAAATCCTACAATTATACTGGACTGGGAAGGAAATTTTCAGCTGTAAACAGTAAATTTTGAGATTTAGACTTTTTAAACATTAAATAATTTAAATTCAGAATGATACGGTACATGTGTTGACCATGAAAATCCATCAGAGATGTTGATTCATTTCTGTACATTTCTTGATATAAATCTTCATACCAGTAAAAAATAATAATTTGTAACAGTTTGTGGCGTCTGTTAGCAATATATACATATTTAATATATAAATATATAAAAAGATTGACACATAACATAGTCTTCGTTAAGCATTAGCACTTGGTCCATATATAGTAAAAAAAAAAATGCCCTTTCTCTCAAACATGGAAGCTTTTCAGACTGTTTATATATAAACAGTGTGAAGAGCTTCCATGATGGATTGAAAGTATAATATAATAAAAAGTCTGTAGATCTCCCATAATGGAGCAAAGGCAATAATTTGAGTCTGTGTAAGTTTTTTTTTACTATTTTCAATACATATACAGGGCTTTTTCTAATTAATAAAAAAATTCCCAATTGAAATTATTTCATATTTAAGCCAAATTCCCAAAATTTGCAGTTAATTCCTGAATTTTTTTTCCTAATTCACCAATTTTCCTCCCAAAATGAGACAAAAGACTCTCTCCAAAACCAGTGAGAAAAAGCCCCAATATATGACATATATATATATATATATAAAAAAAAACCAACTTCATGACAAACGTTCTATCAATATAATGTATACGTAACCTAGATTTAGACAGATCTAGATTGATTGATGTTAAATTTCATATCTGGCTTAGTACAAGCATATATATATACTGACGTTCACATACACAGTATCGGAGCAAAATAGAAATATGGTGACACTTCTATACAAAAATTAATCAACGGCTACAGATTGTGTTGATGAATAATTTATACTACAATGCTAACGATCTTCATGATTTGAGATCTAGAGAAAGCCTACATAGATGAACTTGGAATCAGACATGATGTTCAGACACAATATGACAAAATTTTAGGTTTCAAAATTTTCCAGCAGCTCTTCAAATTCCTATCATCTGATGATGAACAGGAAGCTAATTATTGAATACAAAATGGTTTTAAGTAAATTCTTACTTCTGACCTAAAATTAAAATACCACAAAAATCAAGATGCAGGTTTTGGAGAATATGGTAATAACTTTTTAAAAGTTTAGATAATACTGAATAGCTATAGGCCAAAGGGACTCTCAAAAACAATAAATCTATTCATACTTTAGCTATAAAAAGCTTTCACGATGCATTCCTATGTAAGAAAGTTCACTTATACAGTTTCCGTAATGGTGGGATCAAGGTCACACATGACTGAATTCGGATCAGAGTCAATCCACGCAGACAGCTCTATTTACTTAGCACAGGCCTTATTAGATAAAATCTAAAACACTCGCCACAAGACCATCTCTCACAAGGAATATGAAACTGACGGAGTTTGATGATGGTGTATTTTATCCTTCATACATTTTCATCTAAAACTTAGTTCAGACAAAATAATTATTTAAAATTATATAGTAATTATAAAGTCAGTTTGTTTTTATTTATTTATTTAAATTAATTTTTTTTTTTTGCGATTTGATAAAGAAAAACAAAATAGATTGAATCTGCAAATTTGTTAAGGACGGACAAAAGTAAATAAAGAAAGAGCCAGCAGAACGTGCAAGCTCGGTATACAGCGGGGATTAATCGTGTTTAATATAATTAAATGTATTCAAAAAACTGCAGACTTCCCTAACATCTGAAGCAATGCTTAAAGAGTTTATAATAAAGCACATATGTATTTTTGTATCTTTTATTACAAAGTGATATCAAAGCCTTGTTAATTGTATGTACAGCTGATCTGAGCATGCACAGACTTGTAGGTACAATGTATGCATGTCTGGGTGTTTTGTGAAATCTAGGTCACTGGGGCAAACTGCTTGCAGAGCTGTGGGGAGGGGGGAGGGGGGAGCGAGAGAGAGACTAGAGCAAAATGACAAGAAATATGATGAGAATGAGATGCAACAATTTTATAAACATGACTTATGGATCTATAAAAAGGAAACGTAATTAAAATTATGTAATTAATCCAGACATAACATGCTTTAGAATAAACTTGACAATTAATTATTCAAATTCTAGATCTGCTGAAGAGAAATTTATAGAAACTTTAATGCATACAATAAATACACATACATTTACACAACCTTGGATTTTCTAATATCATGCATTAAAATCTAACAGATCACTGCTTTATTTATTTATTTATTTATTCTGATATTTTAACCTTGAAATTATACTTTAGAATTGGTTATTAATTACTTGCTTTTTCTTATTGCTAAAAAAGAATTTGTGAATCTTTGAGGACCTACGATATGTCAGCACATGTGATGCAGTGGAATAAGCTGCAGGCATTTCTGGCTAGGGGATTAGGTGCTATAGATTATGAGTTTGAGGTGCTGCTGCCAGGGCAGCAAGGAGTCAGAAAATTGTCTTTCTTTGTCATACAGCTTTACAAATTCATGCTAATGATGGGCCCCGCAATAATTCAGGTCAGTTAAAGTGCTGGCCACCTAGCCTCAGGTGAAGATCCAAGGTGTGTGGTTCGACGTCCCGAAATTTGTCGGAACATGCTTCTCAAGAAGCTGAGGAATGGGCCAGTCTGTACTGTCGCGGTCTTATAGTTGCTGTGGATGACATATGCGACGAGCCACCCAAATGTTGTTCAGTGAGGTAGTCACCAACAATTTCAAGGAGACCACGCATCAAAATGACCCTAAATGCATGTTCACAAGAGGATAAAAAACCCAGCAAACAAACAAACATGCTTGTCTAAAAATGCAATACTTTTAACTTTATGCATGCAAATTCAAATAATTCATTTAAAGTCTAAAATATTGCAAAATTCAAGTCTTGACAGACATAAAATTTGCTAAAACAAGGAAACATTTGGACCCTGTGACCTTGAATTTAGGTCAAGGTCATTTATTTGAACAACTTGATGGCCCTTCATCTAGCACTCTACAGGTCAAATATCAGATCTCCGGACCTCCGGGTTATTGAGAGGAGGATTTTAGCCTATTTGACCCCTGTGACCTTGCATGTGAGTCAAGACCAGTATTTTGAACAAACTTGGTAGCCCTTCACATCGGCATGCTACATGCACAAGTCTCTGGGCCTCTTGCTGATTGACAAAAATAGTTTTTAAAGATATTAGCATATCTGACCCCTATTACCATGAATTTGAATCAAGGTCATTTTTTAAACAAACTTGGTAGCCCTCCATCCCAGTATGCAACAGGCCAAATATCAAGTCTCTGGCCCTCTCAGTTATTGAGAAGTTGTTTAAAGGAAAAGTTGATGCCGCTGTCTAAACGGACAGACGCCATATATATATATACCACATCATATACTCACTTGCCCTTCAAGCAAGTGAGCTGAAAATGGCAATGACAGCCTCGTCAGAATATTTTTAAACAAATGTCTGCTGCCGGTCTCGGATGCTGACTTGATGTTTACCAATTCTGCTACATGTAATTTGTGGAGGCTGAAGTTTAGCCTATGAAAGCAGAAAGGCCTTGAGGAAAAGTCTTTTTTGTTGTTTAAACATGCAATATATTGATGAACTTTCAATGAATTATAGCCATTAGTGTTCCTTTTAGAATGAGATAAAACTTACAAAATGATTCACTGATAATTATTCATATTAAGAAAATGAATATTCATGAGTGAGTGACAATCAAGGCATATAAATCGATTGTAGTACTGGTAGTTGACACAAATAATATGCTGTGCATGATTTCTACAGGTATTATATATACATTTTTATTTCTGTTAAAAAGTCTTAATAGATTTTCCCATAAATGTATCCAAGAAGACAAGTACTTGCTATGAAATATACATATAAAAACTAAAGTCAAGGTAAGCGTCACCTATATTTCTGTATAGATCAATGACCTCCCATTCATATATATATATGTATTATTCTCTTGGGCCATTGTCATGATCACATGACCTTACACTCTATACCATGTATTACTCCCTCCTGGGCGATTGTCACATGACCTCCCTCTCTATACCATACTATTACTCCCTCCTGGGCCATTGTCACATGACCTCCCACTCTATACCATGTATTACTCCCTCCTTGGCCATTGTCACATGACCTCCCACTCTATACCATGTATTACTCCCTCCTGGGCCATTGTCACATGACCTCCCTCTCTATACCATGTATTACTCCCTCCTTGGCCATTGTCACATGACCTCCCTCTCTATACCATGTATTACTCCCTCCTGGGCCATTGTCACATGACCTCCCTCTCTATACCATGTATTACTCCCTCCTTGGCCATTGTCACATGACCTCCCACTCTATACCATGTATTACTCCCTCCTCGGCCATTGTCACATGACCTCCCACTCTATACCATGTATTACTCCCTCCTTGGCCATTGTCACATGACCTCCCACTTTATCTATACCATGTATTACTCCCTCCTCGGCCATTGTCACATGACCTCCCTCTCTATACCATGTATTACTCCCTCCTTGGCCATTGTCACATGACCTCCCACTCTATACCATGTATTATTCCCTCCTCGGCCATTGTCACATGACCTCCCACTCGATACCATGTATTACTCCCTCCTCGGCCATTGTCACATGACCTCCCACTCTATACCATGTATTACTCCCTCCTGGGCCATTGTCACATGACCTCCCACTCTATACCATGTATTACTCCCTCCTCGGCCATTGTCACATGACCTCCCACTCTATACCATGTATTACTCCCTCCTCGGCCATTGTCACATGACCTCCCATTGCAATACATGTATTACACATACATGTATAATTTCATTTCAAGGAAGGAAATACATAAATTCCATATATAGGGAACATAATCGACTGCATAAAGTTTTAACAAGTTTCTTTTTATGCATTTAATAAGGACCCTTCAAATAGATTTAGAAAATGTCTGTACAACACAAATGCGCCACCTCCTATGCATCAATATTAATGCATTCTGTGCAGAATGGGTCAAAGGTCATCTTTGATCCTTTAACCTTGACCAATATGACCACCAGAATATGTTCAGGTGTCAAACTTGACGTTATGATACTTCGGCAGGACTCTATAACATTTTTTGACAGACAGATATTTGTACTTGCACTTTTGAAACATGAGGGGTAAAATTTTGGCCGACATCTTTGAGTAATTTTTTTTTCTCAAATCACAGGTACCTCAAAGATACGTCAGTAACTCAAAACAGAGTGGTTGGATAATTCAAATATAGTACTAGTAGGGGTAATTATAGCACATGATGTTCACACAAGTTTTTAGAGGTAATTAGCAAATTTTATTGGGTATTTTACACTTGTACACAGCTTACCTGGAGTACCGCTGTGGTATAAGATATACATGTATATGTTGAGGGATTCTCGAGATATGTCACTGATTCAGAGTTGGATAGGATGCAGCGAGATGCAATGGGTAACTAGGGTAACACAAGTTTATTTATATACCTCTATAAAATGGCAGGGAGTGACGGGCATCAACAACAGTTGAACCAGTATTTCTGCCTAATCACAACATCATCAACTTTCTTTTTCGAGGATGAAGATACCAGTACACACAACATATTAAAGCAAATTACAATGCTTTTCATGTGTTTATGGTATCGGACTAAATATAACAGAAAAGGAATGCAAAGAATGGGACTCTAACCCAGGACATCCAAACTCTGGACATATCATGAGATGCTCTAAACATTCGAGCTACAATTGGCAAGATCCCTTACGAGTCACGGAGCAGAGCGAGCAGAAGGCCGCTATCAGTATATAGCACTGCAGGTTTCATACCATCGCCTACTAACTTCTTCACGCTAGAGGGAATTCCATTTAGCTGATCAGTCGGTAGAGCAGCAGACTAACAACACGAGGGACATGGGTTTGATCCCCGGAGGACGCACCGATTGGCAATACACGCTTTTCTGTTGAAAGTACAACTGGTATGAAACATGAACCATCTTGACCCTCAGGTTATGAAGGGAATTTCTACCGCTCACTGAAATTATCCCATACTAGGAAAAGGCATTATTGGAAGCAAGGAATAAATCTTTTGTTAAGGAATTCTGTGATTTTCCTAAGCTATGATCAAATTTCAAGGTAAGGAATTTCTTAAGTTTAGGAAATTTGATGAAACTGGGACTGGATAACGGAAAACAGTTTAATACCTTCATATATATAGGCCTATATATACATCTATGTCGAAGAAAAGGGTGCAATTAAAAACAAATGCCGACAGAGCCTAACTCGGATCCCGCCTAAAGTGAGTAAAAAATAACATATGTTCTATCATTTGATTGACAGAGAACATATTTAACACTATATTTGATATAAAGCCACACAGATCTGCTCCGTTTACACTGGAAAACCAAAGGCGATTGGTATTTTAAATCCTGATTTAATGGAGAATTGATTTTAATTACATATATAGCTTTCATAATTTCATAAGTGGTTGCAAAATCAGTCAACTTATCTTGAATAATGTCAATCTATGAATCATAACACATGCAATAGAGGTGCTTTATTATGTAATTATTTGTATTGCGCCATTACAAAAATAATGCCATGGTTACAGATATATTGGTGATATTTTGACAGATAGTTAAATGGTAATTTTAAGAATTATTTGAATAAGAAGACGAGACAGACATTCTGAATAGATGAATATATATATATATATATACTTGTCTGTACTGTCGTTATTACTAATTGACAATTATCATTACAATATAAAGACTTATGTCACAAATTATACAGGAGGGATTAAAATTAAAAAAAAATTAATTGACTTACACATAGTTACATGATACAGACAATTATTCTCCTTTATTTTGAAACAATTCATAAATAAAAATATTTAGAAAACACCTTATGAAAGTAGTCAAGGTATTTCAATATATAGCTTTACTGACAAGAATAGTTCATTATTTAGTAATACTAGGAAGTTGTATATTCTGTGTGTGTTTGGATTATTTTTAACTGACACGGTAAACGATCATTTATGTGAGAAGACGGCGTGTACGTTAAGTTGATTATGTAAGGTAAGTTTTCAGCAGTTACTTAAGGTGTTAATATTTCGTCAATTGACAGGAGACAGTGCGCAAAAGTCAGGGTGTGCGCACACACTACTGAGTGGGTCAGTGATCTTGACCTAAAAAAAATGGTGATCCTCTCTCATCTCGTGGCTAAAGTCTCGAATCTTTTTGCAAGAATGGAACAGTAGCTAGTGCAAATTTAGATAATGCAAAGTCATTTATGATACACGACTGCTGCAAACTAGCGTAATTCGAGCGTGCAGCCCCCACTTACCTGGCATCCTAAACGTCAGACGCTATGTCCCAAGTCATTCGAACCGACACGAGCAGCAAGCTCTTTCCTGGTTTCGGTTTTTCGCCGCACAGTCAGCGAGTTGACCTCAGATTGTCTCCAAATACGACAGCTGTGTAGTTGAATGTCTACTGAAATCAACTAGTGGATGCGATTGTGCAAATCCCGCTTCAAAATAGTAAAATATTGCCAAATATTTGGTGACCTCGGCGGCTCTGTTGCAAACGGATGCGCCAGTGTTCTGAAGAGGGAAACCCACTGACGTCACGCATGACTCACGCGATAGACGGGCTTGCCCTCCCTAAGCTGTCATGGGTTGCCTTAGCACTTGCATCAACAAACAATACCTTTTCGTGTTTTCTTTTTATTATCCTTACAAATCAATAATTTTCAAACATCTCCGATAAAGATAAAATTAATAAAATCACAGTTAAAACATTTTGTTTACATTTCTTGTTTTCAACTACGCGCACCAAAAGGAAATAATATCTGTCACGTGATTACAAAATGGAGGACAAAGATTTGTCAGTAGTCTGAAAACGGAGCTGTTTACAAAGAGTCACCAACAAGGATATAAATGAGCGCCCAGGACGGATCTATTAAGAATTGATAATTAATGTATGCTATGATAAATTTGTAACTATGTCTGAATTAGAAGCCACGGACTCCGAAACGTATATAAAAGAATGGTTTGTGGACATTCTCCATCAATTTCCTCATGTGGATTTTTCGTTCAAAACAGTCAACTCTACATTTAAGCCAGACAGTATCAGTTACAGAGAGGTAAATCAACGTATTTCTATATAGATATAGATATACTGGATACATACATGTTAATTTTTAATCATGATCACAAATACTTTTTTGAAGGATCCGATACACTTACAGTGGTGCTATTTTTAGCTCGTATTTAATTTTCGACCACTGTATGTAGTTCTACTGCAGTACAGTATATGCATATGGCTTCTGTCCATAAACTGATAGTTTTTTTGTGAATATTAAGTTGATTAATCAATCATAGCCCAAATGATTAATACAATAACGACTCGGGGGTCAAATTGATAAATATTAAAATGAAAATTATAATTTTTCCTACAACTAGATCTAGAGCTATTCATATCACTCAAAACTATGAGTAATTGATAAGATGAGTCAAGACTCAACAACAACCAGGAACTGTGATTCTGGTCACATCACAGGTGCCTGACTCATTTAGTGAAATAATAACATTGTATAAGAGTACTTACTCTTCATACAAGTACTCTTATAAGTTATATGTTATTATTTCGTAAAAAGGAGTCCGGCACCTGTTGTCACATTTGACGGGTTGAGAACTCACCCAGAAAGTCAAGACACTCTTGATTTCTCAGAGAAGTTTCTATTTTCAGATTGTGAGTACACCCTATATTTTAAAAACATCAAAATTTTGGATTAATTTTGCTATAATCAATTCTTAATTCGTACCTTTTTTGAAATTGCTAATAGTAATAATATTTTAATAATATATAAGACTTTTTGGTTTTTGCAGATTTTCACCAATTCTATAGTGTCCAAAATCATTTTTCGGAAGTTGGAAAACCCAAGAAATAAACAAGAGTTAGATATTGATAATATTAGCAAAGAGGTGGGGTTTTCAATCAAATATACCAGAGTATGAAATTTTGACATTTATATACTGTAGCTTTAATTGTGTGCCTTAATTTTGTTATGATTTAGAAATGTGCGAAAGTTTGAGTGCGCCAAAATTAATACGTTTACAGTAGGCCTACCTACCTGATTTTATAATGATTTTTTTTGCTCATTAAATGAAATTGTGGGTTATAATATTGTAAAGAACATTTCATGGGAATTATAAACAAATAACTTTTGTGCTGTTTTTTTCAGGCAGTATTTTTCCTATGCTCCCTACCCGTGATATGGTGTGTGATTTTTCTTCTGCTCACCTCATGTTGCCTCTGTCTACAATGTATCAGGAAGCCGCCACAAAAAACCGACAAATCAACGTGTCTCAGGGTATCCCTCTTCATCATCATCTTCCTGTCAATGTGAGTGTTTTTCCATGTCTCGTCATATAATACTATGTAATAGAGCATTCCATGTCTCCGTCATATAATACTATGTAATAGATTATTCCTTGTCTCCGTCATATAATACTATGTAATAGAGCATTCCATGTCTCTGTCATATAATTCTAGGAGTTTCTAGGGGTTGCAGCGATGCTTTTTCAAGTATAATGCTCCGTATAATTCCAGATTCCCTATAGCTACATGAGTACCTATGTAACAGAGTGCATAATTCATTAAATCTAAATCACTGCCTCTGCTAGGGATCGAACCTGGAACCCCTTGCTTACTAGACTTATGCTCAACCGTTAGAGCTAAAGAGGAGATGTCTGTAGCCGAGAGCTCGAGGTATATTAATATATTGCGGCTAGGATTTTACCAGGGATACCACAGTGTGTATACATATTATATAATTGTAGCCGCAGTGAACTGGGCTGGACACTGGTGACTAGCTAGATATAGGTAGCTCAAATAGTTAGTGTCTCTAAAAAAATTCAAGAGTTCAGCAGGTGCAGGGTTTGAGTCCCTGACTTAACTAAGCATCTGTCAATAGTTGTCCCTGACTTAACTAAGCATCTGTCAATAGTTGTCCCTGACTTAACTAAGCATCTGTCAATAGTTGTCTCTGACTTAACTAAGCATCTGTCAATAGTTGTCTCTGACTTAACTAAGCATCTGTAAAGAGTTCAGGAGGTGCAGGGTTTGAGTCCCTGACTTAATTAAGCATCTGTCAATAGTTCAGGAGGTGCAGGGTTGGAGTCCCCGACTTAACTTAGCATCTGTCAGGAGTTCAGGAGGTGCAGGGTTGGAGTCCCCGACTTAACTAAGTATCTGTCAGGAGTTCTTGAGGTGCAGGGTTGGAGTCCCCTGACTTAACCAAGTTTCTGTCAAGCGTTCAGGAGGTGCAGGGTTGGAGTCCCTGATTTAATTAAGCATCTGTCAAGAGTTCAGAAGGTTCAGGGTTGGAGTCTCTGACTTAACTAATTAGTTTCTGTCAGGCGTTCAAGGTGCAGGGTTCGAGTCTCTGACTTAATTAAGTATCTGTCAAGAGTTCAGGAAGTTTCATATTTGGAGTCTCAGACTTGATTGATTTCCCATGAAATGTGATATTGGGTCTAATATATGTCTTTTTGAGGTAGGAGGTTTTGTTGAAGGAAGGAGGGATGGTGCAGAACTGATTTGGGCTGAATACTCCAATGGCTATGATGTCCATCGAGAGTTTGGAGGTCCCTGGTTGAGTGATTTTGTAGGTCTGAACAATGATCATTGCATTATTGTCCTTTCTTACCGGTATTCCTCAGTGTTGACCTGTATTGGAATGAGAGGAAAGGAGTTCCACCGATGCACATGTATTGATTCTCACCTTTTTGTGTCATTAACAGAAAATTTAATTTCAGCAAAAAAATTCAGTCCAGGAAAAGTGTTGGCTGAATTCTGACTAAGATTATAGTTTACAGTATAGGTTATCAGTGCGAGTCCTTTAGATTTTTTTTATTTTATTTGTTCACTATTATTGTCTTTCAGCCTTTCATGATCAGCAGAGAAATGTCCTACAGAACAGGGCTAGACATAAATAGTAAATGAATAAAAGCAATGCAGTGTTTTTGGATTTTCGACAATACTGCTATATATAGACAGTATGTTTATTAAAAATTCTTTATTCATCTTTGCAGAGGAATTTTAACTCCTGGTTTCTATGGCAATGAACAAACGAGTAAAGGTGTGGGCAAATTTGTAGAGGCTGTAAAGGATACCAACGAGACAATAACAGAAGCGGTAGACACCGTAAGTCATATAATTTTAATATAACCATAAATTGTTTTAATTTTTGTCTCGCCAGGATGATGTCCAGGGGAGCTATTGCTATATTCCCCTGTTGGTGTCCCTAGACAGCTAGGTTAAGGTTTTTATATAACAGTGTTATGTCAATACTAATGAGGATACAGCTAAGATAATTGACATGTTTGCTCCTTGTGACAAGACCTTTCCATTGGTACTACAATTACGGAACTGCTGACCTTGACCTTTGACCTACTTTTTAGAAACTATAACCTTAGCCACTGTATATTTACAGAGCTTCCATATTTGACTGATGTTTTCTTGTGACAAGGAACCTGCTGACATTTACTTTGACCTTTGTCCTACTTTGAATAAAATCAGTTCCGAATTTCAACCCACCTGACGAGCTATGATCGAGCTATGTTGTCTTTTGACAACTTTTATTACCATAAAGTTTAAAAATAAAAAAAAAAACCAGATCAGATATGGATTTAAGTGGAAAGAACTTTAGATGATGATTAAAAAGGGTAAAGAATATCATAGTTTTTCACATTTGCAAAAATAGCGTATTAAGTTGAGCTCAACAACATTGTATGTGATGCACACTTGTAAATCAAAGCTTTGGATGTTTGTTTCTTCTCTGAAATAAATATTCTATGAACAGCCAGGGTCATTTTGAGATTGTTCTCCTTGTAGTAGCTGGTGACTACCTCATTGAATATCATATATATGGGAATCCTGTCACATACTGTCTAAACAACTTGTAAATTGACTGCCCATGGGGACACAGATGATTCATTGTTGATGTTGAGAAAAATTAATTTATGTGAAACTTAACTAAATATTTGGTGTTTGTGCTTTAGTTGGGTACACTGAACGACTTGGCTAAAAGCATCTCAGAGAGGAGTGTACTGGCCCTGGAGAATGTCATACGGCAGTACACAAACGAGTCTGTCAGGACATCACTGGAATCTCTCACCAACGACATCACAGAAGCCGCAAAGAAAGCAAGAGGTGATGTGGCCTCGATCAGACTAGCCACACCCAATATAACCCTGTATTATATAGTACAGGATACGACAGACTACGAATTTTACAGGTCAGTCTACCTTTGTTTCAGGGAGAAATGCACTTTAATTTATTGCTAGTGCAGGTCACCGGATACCCAGTTCACGGTTTGGTTGGAACCTCCCGATCTAAAGTGTTATCCAGTTAGCATTTAAACTATCCGATATCTGTCGCCTCCTGTATATGTACAGCAAAGGGCACCGTTCAAATATCCAAGTTTATTTAGTTACAATTTGTTGTTTTCTGAAGTACAGTGTAAACCTGAATGAAATTGACTGCTAGCAGTATCTGTTGTTTCAGTGGGTTGTACATTGTTGTATAACGAACAGCATATGATTACCAATGTGAATAGTATAGTTACGATTTTGACGTCCTACAGCTGGTTAAGGTTCAGATTGTCCGAGTCCGTTTTATAATACTGAAGGTATTGGTACTACAAACCTACCGATTATTATATGCTATTATAAGTGTTTGATAAATTAATCAAGCAAATTGTCATTGAATTATCTATAAGTTCACTAATAAATTAATAGGTTTTGTGTTTTCAATTAATATGGATTTTGAGAATTCCAATCTCTTCAATATAGTCTGAGATTTTAAAGGCCATTTTACAAATTAATGTTTAATTAAAAAAAATATACCATTATTTCAGATAGATTAGAAAATTTTGTATTTAAAATGAACTGAGACTGTCTGATCAATATCAGCTTCTCTATGATATTGCCTGAGATTTTAAAGACTATTTTACAATATTTAATAAATATATATCTTTATTTCAGATGGATTGGAACTGTTGTAGCTCTGTGCTTCACTCTGGGAGTCCTACTTCTGATCCTTATAGCTATATGGCAGAAATCAAAATGTATTGTTATGTTGTAAGTAAAACATATATTGAATTATCATTGTCACAGCGACCAAAATGATCGAGTCCTTCTTGTTGTTGGTAATGGCAGGGTTATCATCATTGACCAAATGATCCAATCCTTGTTGCCGTCGGTTAAGTCACAGTTATTGTTGTCACTGACCAAATGATCCAGTCCTTCTTGTTGTCGGTAAAGACATCATCATTGTTACAGATCAAATGATCCAGTCTTTTTTGTTTTCGGAAATGACAGGGTTTTTCTAACTTTAGTGTCAGGGTAAATGATGTATGTAAAGAAAAAATTGTATTTGAGAAATGAAAGACATAACCACACTTCCAAATGTCATCATGCTTTGATTGACAATTTAATCTCCCTGATGTGCTCTCTTATTAAAAAATAATGTATTTTCATTGAGAGCAACAATATAAGATACATATTGTGAGATTGAATTAATTTTCTTCATCTTTCAGATCTATATTTATTGGGTTCCTGACTTTGCTTGTGATTTGGGGCTCTGCTGGATTTTATCTAGGGGGGACTGTGGTAAGTATTGTTCCAATCTGATGATGTCAGATAACTCTCTACACCTAGTGTAAAAGTTAATTACCGTACTTACCCTCAAATAGCTCCCATCTCCTGGTGTAAAAGTCAATTATCGTACTTACCCTCAAATAGCTCCCATCCCCTAGTGTAAAAGTTAAGTATCGTACTTACCCTCAAATAGCTCCCATCCCCTAGTGTAAAAGTTAAGTATCGTACTTACCCTCAAATAGCTCCCATCCCCTAGTGTAAAAGTTAAGTATCGTACTTACCCTCAAATAGCTCCCATCCCCTAGTGTAAAAATTTAAGTATCGTACTTACCCTCAAATAGCTCCCATCCCCTAGTTTAAAAGTTAAGTATCGTACTTACCCTCAAATAGCTCCCATCCCCTAGTGTAAAAGTTAAGTATCGTACTTACCCTCAAATAGCTCCCATCCCCTAATGTAAAAGTTAAGTACCGTACTTACCCTCAAATAACTTCCATACCCTCAAATAGCTCCCATCCCCTAGTGTAAAAGTTTAGTACCATACTTACCCTCAAATAACTTTCATACCCTCAAATAGCTCCCATCCCCTAGTGTAAAAGTTAAGTATCGTACTTACCCTCAAATAACTCCCATCCCCTTGTGTAAAAGTTAAGTATCGTACTTACCCTCAAATAACTCCAATCCCCTAGTGTAAAAGTTTAGTACTGTACTTACCCTCAAATAGCTCCCATCCCCTAGTGTAAAAGTTTAGTACTGTACTTACCCTCAAATAACTCCCATCCCCTAGTGTAAAAGTTTAGTACTGTACTTACCCTCAAATAGCTCCCATCCCCTAGTGTAAAAGTTTAGTACTGTACTTACCCTCAAATAATTCCAATCCCCTAGTGTAAAAGTTTAGTACTGTACTTACCCTCAAATAATTCCAATCCCCTAGTGTAAAAGTTAAGTACCATACTTACCCTCAAATAATTCCCATCCCCATGCTTAAAAGTTTAGTATTCAAGTTTTGAGGAGATATTATTTGGGAACTGCTTTTAGCTTACTCTCTTCAAATTAATAAATGAAGTAGGCAAGTTTGTTTAACTTATATATACTGAGGGAGTTCTTTTTTATAATCATTTAACTACACATTAGATATGAAGCCATGTTGAGCATTATTATAATAAATAGAAAATTCTTTCCAAATTTACAATTTTTAGGTGCTGTGAAACAGCAACCTAAGCAGTCAGCGCCAAATTTCACTAGAACAAATTCATTCGGAACTCTCTCGGGAATCAAAATGTCACTCATTTCAATGATAAATCCCGATGAATTCAGGATGAGACCGGAAATAATTTTTTCCAAAAAAGGCTAACAACACACAATCTTGTCTCCTTCTGCGAAGTATTTGTTTGTGATTAAGTAATATGATTCACGCTTTTATATGTCTGAAGACATTTGTAGAATTTAAATAAGGTATAGAAAAACAGCTTAAATCGTACACAATGACCTATTTTATCACTGAGTATTCTGAACTTTTTTCTGTGCAAATTATTACCTTTGCTTCCTGGTTTGTGAGAGGGGAGGTAACTCGTATACACTTTGATGCGATATTGGCTCTTGGGTTGATAAAAATGGCCCTCGTCCATCGAATACTGTTTTTAGTCTGAGATTTTTCAAATTAAATTTCCAAGACAATTTTCTTCTAGCGAAAGTTGTCAGATCTCTAATTAGGATTCAGATCAGTTATTACACGGAGAGAAAAAAAACCCAGTAAATTGAGTACGATTTCAAAACTTAGGAACCAAAATAAACAGGGAGAGTAATTCACAGGAATCTTACATAGGGAATCGTGATGTGGTTTATCAAGAAACATGACGGACATCACAGATTATTTGATCTAAAAATTAAATTTGATCATAGTATGCCAATTCAAGGGAGGTTTTAAAACTTAATTCTTCACCATTCATCACAACTTTAACACAACCACAGCCTTTAAAGTCAATAAAATTCCTTAAAATGACATAGGATAATCATCAGTAAAACATTCAGGAATGCAATTAAAAAACAACAAAAAAGTACTTCTTATTACCTGTCATTTTATATTTATTTAATTTTTGCTTTTCTCCTGTATTTCAATCCCTCGTGCACAACACCTATGAGTGGCCGCGGCACTTTGATTTTTATTCAAAATGAGATATAACAGCCTCATTCCAAGTGAGTAAATAAAAGCCGAGTATACTAAATTATATATTGATTGTTCTTACAGGCTGGTGCTGACCTTTGTTACGATCCAGATCTGTTTGTGGAAAACGTAACCTCACAGAAGGTAGACAGAGGTAATATAATGGCTGTATTTATCCTGTAATAAGCCATAATAGTTAGGGGGGGGGGGGGGGGGCATATAAAATTGATTAAACTTAGTAGGTGGGCTTATTTCAGGACAAGGATAAGCATCATATAACATTATTGAACTGTAATAGACATAGATAGGCTAATTACCAGGCGTGGACTTCTTAACAGATATTGATTTATTAACATATGTGGGCTTATTACCAGATATTGACTTATTAACATATGTGGGCTTATTACCAGATATTGACTTATTACCAGACATGGGTTTATTACCAGATATTGACTTATTACCAGACATTACTTTATTACCAGATATTGACTTATTAACATATATGGGCTTATTACCAGATTTTGACTAATTATCAGACATGGCTTTATTACCAGATATTTACTTATTACCAGACATGGGCTTATTACCAGACATGGACTTACTACCTGACATGGGCTTGCCTTATTACCAGACATAGACTTATTACACAACATGGGCTTATTACCAGATTTGGGGTGATTACCAGACATGGGCTTATTGCTGGATAAATGTAATATCAAGTTTGTTTTGTGTTGCATGTATGTAATTGAGCTAGCTTTCATTGTCATACCTCTTTCATTTATTCACATAAAGAACCAGTAATTATCATGTTTGTTGTCAAAAATTGCATCTGAAGAATAAAAAAAAAACAGTGATATAGTACCTTGATTATCCAATCTGTAAAAATTACACAGTGTACTAAAACTTTGGCACACACCAAGATATGTATACTTTTAAGTTATATTGGATAGGTATTTCAGTATTTTAAGAAAAAAAATGCAATTCATCATGCAACATTCAAGTAAGAAAATGCTTTACAAATTATGGAAATGCTGCAATCTTTGATACGTTTTTCTTATCGTTTACAGCCATTGTGAAAGCCTATATTGAATGTCCACTTGGATCCACCGACCCAGACATGTTCTCACAGGTAAAAACTGATTTACAGATGAATAGATATTGCTGTTAATCCCCCTAGTTTTGCATTTGTCTCTCCATCTTTCTTCAATTTGGTTTGTCCGTACCCTATCCCCTACACTGTTTCTGGAACTTCACACTTTGACCATGGGTTCACCTATATAGACCTAAGGGAGGCAGTGGATCAGGTACTAAAATTAGGTCACCCTGACCTACATTTTGACCTTTGACCTACTTAAAAAAAAAGAGTTTGTCTGAGCTCCATTTCTTTTCTCTCACTCTTAATTAATGGATTAATCTGCAATTTATACAAAGAAAACTTACATTTTGATAATGTCTGCAAAGTTTGCAGTAAAAAGATATCTTTAAAAGAAATTGTGAAAAGGTAGAGGGGCTCACCTGCCAAACCACATGAGTTTTCCCAAGGTACACCGGTTTCTTTGTACAGTAAGACCCCGAGGGGTGTTTCCAACCCAAGAAGTATGATTAATATAAGTCAGTATGATTTGTTTCGCAATTATTGTAAAATAATTCAAAAGTTTACATTTACAAGAAATCTACAAAAAAGAGAAATTTGAACCACAACAAATTTCCCTCGTGATTGATACTACTCATGATCTATTGAAAAATTATAAATCAATTTCATGTTCAATCTTGATTTCTGTGAAGTTTGTCATATTTTTTAACTAGAATTCATCTGTATATTGTTCATATGTATTTAGATAAAAAAAAATAAGTCAAAGAAATATAGAAATGTGGATATTTTAGATCAAAGAATGAGACAGAAATGTGTATTGTTTGTGTACAGATTGATGCTTTAATAGTTGATATAATTTTGTTTTATTCAGAACATCAAAATGGCCAGAGATGCTGTCACACAAGCAAATAATACGCTGTACAAAATAAAGGCTATAGTGAAACCATTCAACATTCCTCAGGTAAAATTAGTACATTATGGAAATAGATCATTTCTAATCGAAAAGAGGACGTTCCTCCTGATTCCGCACAAATCAGCAGATGATTTTCTTTTAGATTTGCTGATAATTTTATTTTGTTGCACCTGACGTATACTTTAAATGTACATTTCTTAGCTGTCATCTTATTGTCACAAGTTATGAATGTGATTAAAGCAGTTTCTGTACATTGGTTTCCATGGTAATCATTCATCATGGCGCTAAGAGGTCGCAATAGCTCAGTTGGTTAGAACACAGGCCACCTTACCTCTGAATGGCATGCCTTGGGCCTCCTATGTAGGTCAATTAAGGCGGGTATCCTTATAGTATATACCACAAAAAAAATACTACGAGGATACTCGCTTCAAATTGACCCTAGTTAATGTTGTCCATGGGGAGATAACCCAGGAAACTTCATGCCAATAGATTTTATTCGGAAACTTTAGTGACAGTACTGAAAGGTATTTTGGAACCCGATTGTATTGTGCTTAATCTAAATTTTAAATATTCAGGAATTTAAGATTTAAAATTGTGTACAATGAAATGTTGTAAATCGCACTGTGTAAGATTTGCTCGTAATGATGGATGGGATTATTACTAAGCATGCAGTTATCACTGTTAAATTACAGTCGTCGAAATAAAAGATTTCTGAACAACTGTCATTGTACATGGTAATACTGAATCAGGATAAATTTGGTTTGTTTGTATCGACAGCTAATGGAGCCGATGCGAAGGGTTGCAGAGGAGCTAGAGTATTGTTCCGGTAACATCACAGTGTTAGCCGAGGACTTAGACTGTCGCGAGATACACAAGAACTACATCCAGGCTGTTCAAGGCATCTGTAACACTTCTATGTATGTATTAATCAACCTGTTTCACTTTTTGAGTGAATTTGCTTTTCTTAATGAATGTTCAACAGAATTTTACAAGCCATTCTTAATGAATAATCAACGGAATTTTACAAGCTATTCTTCTTGATGAATATTCTTAATGAATTTTCAACAGAATTTCACAAGGTATTCTTCTTAATGAATATTCAACAGAATTTTAAAAGGTATTCTTCTAAATGAATATTCAACAGGCGTTTACAAGCTATTCTTCTTAATGAATATTCAACAGAAGTTTACAAGCTTACAATTTTTTCTCTATGTTGTTCAGTGAGGTAGTCAACAACATCTACAATGAGACCTAGCCTCAAAATGACCCAGGCAGTTCAAGGGGTGACAAACCCAGCAAACAATCTCTGCGTTTAGAGCCTACTACTTATCGATTGCAATTTGCATTTTTTATTTGCGTCAGATTTTGGATTAATGTTATGTTTTATATTTTATCAGGCTTGGTCTGGTGTTTATCCTGCTGTGTCTGCCAGTGTCCGGACTGATGTTCATCCTCACCATGTGTCTGCTTCCGAGGTTCTGGAGACTCATCGGCAAGAAGTATGTACATGTGGTTCTTGTGTGGCAAAAATTCTAGCTTGTTTTGCTTTTCAGACTTGTCAAACCATTTCCACATTAACATCATTGCTCTACTCTATATTTCACAGTTAGTCAACACGTTGATGCATATATACTTGTATTTGATTTTGATCTTAGTTTTGTGAATGAGAATTTGGGAAAATTTCAACGTTGGAAAATTATCTGCTTTTAAACAGTCATAAATTCAAATAAAAAAATGATGGTTTCTAATTGCAAAATAAGTTGCATCATTTAGTTTTATGAATGGCTATTGTTGGCCCGCATGGAAACGTGTACTAGTCTTAATGTGGGAGGAAACCAGAGTACTCCGAGAAAATCCACATTGCCGGACAGGTGATCCTTACCTTTTCACATCCAATTGGGGAATCCAACCCCGGTCGCCTAGGTGAAAGACAAGTGTGTTACCACTGTGCCACCTGAACATCCATGCCGTTGATTTTTGATTAAGATCTGTAGTTGAAACTGTAATATGTGTATGTTTTTCAGGCGCGGCTATCGACCTGTGGATGACGCTGACCCCTTCTGTCCTCGACCTCCACCTTACAATGGGTATGGCAGTATACACCCGGACATCGGGTCATCCAACAGTTTTCCTAACGACCGCTCATAGTATGTGTTGTAATAATCTTAACCCACACGTCATACCAACATCATCTGAAAGCTTTACAGAAAGGGTTAAACGGGTCAAAAAGCGGTAAACACACTGATAGCTGTATGCTTGGAGAGTCACAGGGTGCATACAGTCTGGAAATGTCATTGAAAATATCCATGAAAAATCTTGAAATTACTTCAAGCCTTACTTTGGCCTATAAAAGTCCTTGAATAAGCAATTCAGTATTTTGAATATCATAGACACAGGTCAAAGTATGGGAAAAAGGAAATTTTAATGGAAATTGAAAGAGTGACTCTTTGTTTTAATATTGGGTCAATTGATAAAACGATAGGTTACAGTACATATTAAGGTAGAGTTTATTTTGTGTTTCAAACTGATGGACCTGGGAAGGAAAATGGACAAGTAAATGCTGAAAACATGTATGAAAATTGTGAAGCATCTGGAATTGCAAAAAAATCTAAAAAAAAAAAAAGTGTTAAAGTTCCTAGACTATTAATTGAAAAAAAATCATTAGGGCCTAGCTCGAAAGGGGTTTGAACTTGACTTTACCAGACCTGTATAAAAAGCTCATTAAACAATTTCATTATGGGGCCATGAAATGGGTTTGAACATGATTTGATTAGATCTGTATGAAAAGTTCATTAAACAATTTCATAAGGTGTATGAAATGGGTTTGAACATGATTTTACCAGACCTGTATGAAAAGTTCATTAAACAATTTCATTTGGGCCTTGAAATGGGTTTGAACATGTTTTTACCAGATCTATATGAAAAGTTCATTAAAAAATTTCATTGGGGCCTTGAAATTGGTTTTAACATGATTTTACCAGACTGTACGCACCCTAAGACGCTGAAAGTTTCCATGGTTATGCTTCAAGACACAGTCAATGATTGCAGATGACCATCTTACTTCAACATGAAAATGCCAGTGTATTAAAGATTGATCCTGACTTTTCTGTAAGGCTTTTGAATCACATTTGGTATCTAAATCACACTAGCTTAATCAAACCACAGCTATGTGCCACAAGCTTGGGAATTTTTTCCCTGAGACAAAGATATAAAGTATCGAAATCAGATAGCTTGCTGTAGAATCAATACACCGCAGTCATAATATCATAATGAAATCCAAGAGTTAATGAGACCTAGAATGTAGGTATGACCTGCACATATCGCGTACCTTCCACTCGTATTGTGAAATGCCACTCAACGCGTTGTCCTGGCTACTGAATGTACAGTGAAACCAACACATTTTAATTGCCTGAAGAAAAATCATGCCCTTACATTTAATTACACAATTTAAACATTAGATCGATGAATCATTATTGTCTGAATGATCTCAAAATTCTTAATATGAAAAACAAATTCTGATCTCCAGATTCTTAATTAAAAAAAATGCAAATTCAGATCTCTAGATTCTTTGTATGAAATACAAATTCTGATCTCCAGATTTTTTATTTAAAAAAATGCAAATTCTGATCTCCAGATTCTTTATATGAAACATGAATTCCTATACTGAATTTGTTTTCCCTATCCTAAATTTGGTCACAATTTGGTCCCTGTCAGATCAGCTATACACAGTTTCACTGTTCTGCAATAACTTCGACCAGGCTTGCTAGCTCTTTTTACAACAGGAAATTTTGCTTCATCTCAGCATTCTGTATTGTTTCACTATCAGTCTTTAAACTTAAACTCCTAACCTAGTTCAGTTTTGTGTTTCACAAAATGCTCAGATCAGAGATGAAGCTATGCTTTTGTGATTGTGTCTTTGGGCAAGACAAGTTGCTCCAACTGTAAAGCACTAACAGGGTTCCTATATGATGGTCAGTAAGTGAGGTATAGCCACCAGCTACTACATGACATCCCTCCCTCAAGTGACCCCGGCTATTTTCAGGGCTTGCAACCCAACATGCATACAAATATATAACCACAAACATTTTCACTATAGGTAACTTGTTAAGTCATCATAGCTTCATACTAAACAGATGAGATTTCGGGATTTTTTTTTTTTTTTTTACATGTTTTATTTTTTCTTCAGGATAATACATATGTATGACATTGGTAAATTTGCTGCTTATAGTAATGTCTGAAACAGAACTTGACACAGATTATTACTGTCCTGGTAAATTTTGCATGCTAATTTTTGTCGCAAAAATTCTGAGTGAAAATTCAACTGTCTTCCGAAAAATATATTATCTACACATTGGCGAAAAATTCTGTAAATTTAAAATAGAAATAAAAAAAGGAAATCAAAATAATTAAAAATAAAACAAAACAGCAAATGTCTCAATATCATACACATATGAAAAAAATTGATTCTGTACTCAAGATGTGAAGAAATTAATCTATTAAAATTAAATGTACTCAGATTTTTATCTTACACAGAAATTTTTTTGCTTGTTTTGTGTGATATTTTTATAGTGATAAATAAACATCACTAAACACACGTTATTGATCGTGTATGTTTATAATGACATTTGTCTAATTATGTGTGGGAGTGTGTTTTATGTTTTATTTCTTCAGACAACTTCACCGTCACCTGTATGTGTGTAACAGCTTGGCTAAGGATCACCAACCACAGTGTGTGTGATAGTCAAACTTTTGACAAACACTTGCCCCTGAAATGCCCTATTTATAACACATAGATACATGACATTGTACTTTGCAGATTCTCTTTGTGTAGATTGAGCTCTCTCGTACTAGAAATTTGCAGGTCGTTTCTGTTTTCCAACTTGATACAACACTTACTTGTCAGCTTTAGCTTCGCCAATCTTGGGCTGACAACACTTTGTTGTCAGCTTCGCCAGTCTAAAGGGGACAACATTTTATTGTAAGCTTCGGCCATCTTGGGGGACAACACTTTGTTGTTGTTGTCAGCTTCGCCAGTCTGAAGGGGACAACATTTTATTGTAAGCTTCGGCCATCTTGGGGGGACAACACTTTGTTGTAGTTGTCAGCTTTGCCAGTCTGAAGGGGACAACATTTTATTGTAAGCTTCGGCCATCTTGGTGGACAACACTTTGTTGTTGTTGTCAGCTTCGCCAGTCTGAAGGGGACAACATTTTATTGCCAGCTTCGATTTCGTCCATCAATGGGGGGCAGCACTTGGTCAGCTTTAATTTTGCCCATCTTAGGGGGAGAACTATCTAACTAGATGCAAATTATTCCGGGTTTCGATAAGTTCTGATTTATTCACATGTATACTAACTTAATCATTAAAATTTTCATGATTGGCACGCCCTTCTGACATTGTATGTTGGGTTAGTGCGACCTTTAGAGGTCAGTAAAGGTCAAAGTCATTGCCACACTTTCCAGTTCATCATTCATTTATAATTTCCTTAGTTTTATGTTTAAAGAATTTGTTTTCAGATTGCATACATACCACCTTTCAAAAGTCCGTACAGTTATCTAAACACTCTTTATGTTCATTTTGGGAGCTTCACTCAGATTAAAAAAGTACATATTTAAATTCTCAACGAATATCTTATAATATACAGTAAGGTTTTACACCCCAATGTGTTGATATAAAGTTTTTGGCAATTTAGGGAACTTGATTCTCTCATTTATTTCACCAGAACAGAAGATATCAATGGTACAATGACATTTAATATGAAATTCAATGATAATTACAGAGATAAGAGGAAGTATTTGTACTCTGTACAATCACATGAAGTGGTTTGTATTGTCCAGGAGGCATGGAAGTCTTTGTAAACAAGGTCAAGCTGAATTTGAATATTTGCCCTCGATGGTACAATACGACTGATAGCTGAAAGTTCATATCTTAATCAAATTGATCATACACTCGTGTGTGTCCTCACAGATATTTCCGTGCGATAAATCAAGTTCCATTGGGCAGATCAAACTCAAACTTCATGCTTATCTTCCTTATCACAAGTGCTTGCATGGGATTGCTTCTCAAGTCGGAGGTCAAGGTCACTTACTTCTGTGGTATTCTTGTCATATAGCTGCTTTAAAACTTTGAAAATTATGATTGATCATGGTTGGTTGTCTTTGTTTCACATTAAGGAACATTGGCTCTAATATAATGGATATTTCAGTAGAAAGGTTTGTTGGTGATATTTTTTTTCCAAACATTCTTTTCGGGAGAATTTTTATTCAACTAAGAAAAATATATCAGATGAGGGTTGTTTTTTTTTTTAGAGAGAGAGAGAGAGATGAGAGAGAGATGAGAGAGACTGCATGACTCTTTTCTTTGTATTGATAACGATTTTATTGTACTTGACGTCGTACGAGTAGTGAGGTGGAAGTAGCACCCTTGCATGAATATGATAAGTATGATATACAGTATATAGGTAATATATCATTTTATCAACCATACACAGAGCGATATAGACGTGGTAATGGTACATGTATAGGTGGCCTGAGATGTATGTTGTCCGTACACGTAACAAGACGGTAATATGGTGTAGGATTCATTCACCGACACATTGTGCATTTGTATTCAGCAGTTTGAACCCTGGTCCAGAAAGTGAGGTACTTCCTATGCACGGACCTTTGGCCGAGACGCCTCCACCTGCAGTAAGTTCTCACACCTGCTTGTCTGCATGTCTGTCACTCTATGCAACTGTGATACACCTATGTTATCGTATGCCCCATGGCCTCTCCAGGGAATTCCTTCATAGTTGTGATTTTCAGTTATAAGAAGACATTTGGCTGACAAATCCTATACATATCATTTTTGTAGTTATTAGGGAAAATAAACTGCAGTTTGAAAGTCCCGGAGCACATTGCTTGATTTAGATAAAAATACTGAGAATTCTTAGACTACTATATCATTCTAAGAATAAAACAGTGATGAAACTTTAAGATTTGAAGCATTTATTTAACATTACTATATTTTAGATGTTATTGCCTGTACCAGATTTGATTTTAATATTGAAATATTAGCCCCCAACTCCCATTTTATGGAAATTTCTGTAAATTAATTAGATTCAATAGAGTTTATGACTACTTAACTGATTTACTGTATCTACTGGTAAAGGTGATGGGGAATATTCATTCACTCCATAACATTCTTAATTATTTTTGTAAAACTAAAAAGAAAATTCTATCTCGGTGGAGGGGTCATTATGCTGTGCTTGTTACACAAGATGGAGGTCTGTCTGAGAAAATAAGGAGAGATTTATTTGGATGACAATATTGACAGATCACACTTACTGTTTGTTTTTGGTTGTTTTCTTGATTTTTTTTTCCTTTACTGCTTTCTTCCATCCTGACATGGATTACCTCCCTTTGATATGTATTTTAAGGTACTGATTATGTTAATTTGTATGATATCACAATATGTGTGAGCAATGGTTGCTACTTGAAATGTGTGTCTGTGAGTTTTAAGAAGTGTGATATTTCTGTATCTGCCACATATATATACATAATGATGTACAGTACTGTTGTGTGAGTTGTGACCAGCTTTATGTCGTTTGTTTATGCCTGCATGACCATTACTAACACATTAAAATAATACTAACTATGGATTAATATACAATGAAATCTGGTCTATAAAATCTATAAATATCTCAAGGGAGCAGAAAACAATACCTTTATAAACAGGTGGCTTTATATGGACGTTCATATGTAATTGTGATTATGAAAACTTCGGAACTTGTTCTTCAGCAAGACACTTTACCCTAATTGCTCTGGATGGCATGCGACGGTCCTCCTGTTTGTTGTTCAGTGAGGTTGTCACCAACTACTACAATGACATCTGCATCAAAATGACCATGGCTGTTCACAGGGCAATATATATATACCCAACAGACAAACAATGCTTGATAATCACATATGGTGCCTTTCTGATATAACTGTCCCTTTTTTCTATACCAAATTTTTTTTTCAGTCATTAACTAGTTAAGTTATCTATTGTAGGTCTTGAATGTGATATCTCCCACTCTATAGTAATAGGCTTTTATATATTACAAACAACTCGGTTATCAATCGTTATTTTGTAGTCTGAGGAATTAAAATATAATAAATCAATTAATTCAAAGGCCTGTACTGTCAGCAAGGTAAACCTTATCAGAGATACAACATGATTTGTGAGGAAAACATCGGTAAGGACCTCGGAGGTTGTCTCTTATTAAATTCTCATAAGAATACAGGCCTTAGATTCATCAATGCTCCTTCAACTTAAACATCTTTACAGGAAAGCATTGCAGAACTTTAAGGAGATTATCCCTGAAATCAGTTATGTTTTTCTATGAAAAAATTCAGTTAAAAATAAATGATTCAGGGGCAAGGATATTTTGCTTTCAGCTCGTATTGGCATACTGCCTCAAAATAAATGTCCTTAAATGAAATTGTATTATAGTGTTTTCTAAAAGAAAGCGTCCGTCCGTCCGTCCGTCCGTCCGTCCGTAAACAATTCTTGTTATCGCTAATCCTCAGAGAGTACTGAAGGGATCTTTCCCAAATTTCATATGTGGGTTCCCCTTGGTGCCTAGTTATGCATATTGCATTTTGAGACCAATCGGAAAACAACATGGCCGACAGGCAGCCATCTTGGATTTTGATAATTGAAGTTTGTTATCGCTATTTCTGAGAAAGTACTGAAGGGATCTTTCTCAAATTTCATATGTAGGCTTCCCTTGGTGCCTAGTTATGCTATTGCATTTTGAGACCAATCGGAAAACAATATGGCCGACAGGCAGCCATCTTGGATTTTGATAATTGAAGTTTGTTATCGCTATTTCTGAGAAAGTACTGAAGGGATCTTTCTCAAATTTCATATGTAGGTTCCCCTTGGTGCCTAGTTATGCATATTGCATTTTGAGACCAATCGGAAAACAACATGGCCGACAGGCAGCCATCTTGGATTTTGACAATTGAAGTTTGTTATCGCTATTTCTGAGAAAGTACTGAAGGGATCTTTCTCAAATTTCATATGTAGATTCCCCTTGGTGCTTAGTTATGCATATTGCATTTTGAGACCAATCGGAAAACAACATGGCCGACAGGCAGCCATCTTGGATTTTGACAATTGAAGTTTGTTATCGCTATTTCTGAGAAAGTACTGAAGGGATCTTTCTCAAATTTCATATGTAGATTCCCCTTGGTGCCTAGTTATGCATATTGCATTTTGAGACCAATCGGAAAACAACCTGGCTGACAGGCAGCCATCTTGGATTTTGACAATTGAAGATTGTTATCGCTATTTATCAGAAATTGCTGAAAGGATCTTTCTGAATTTCATTTGGAGGTTGCCCTCTGTGTCTAGTTATACATATTGGATTTTGAGACCAGTCAGAAAACAACCTGGCTGACAGGCAGCCATCTTGTATTTTGACAATTGAAGTTTGTTATCGCTATTGTACAGAAGGTACTGAAGGGATCTTTCTCAAATTTCATATGTAGGTTCCCCTTGGTCCCTGGTATTGCATTTTGGGACCAATCGGAAAACAACATGGCCGACAGACAGCCATTATCGCTAAATCTTAAATTTTATATATAGGTTCCCCTTGTTTGAAAAGTACTAGATCTAGAGGGCTGTTTCTGAATTTACACAGATTAGTAAGACTTAGAAGAAGGGAAAAGTAGAGAAAAGATCAATCTGACATGGAACCTATAAAGATCATTCAATTGTGGGCGCCAAGATCCCTCTGGGATCTCTTGTTTAAAATTATCACAGATGTTGCAAAAATTAATTCATGATAGAATATGTATGATGTAACAGCTAGCTTTGCATTCTTTCGGGTATGAATGCCAAAAATTTACACCTAGTCCCAATTTTAAGTATCATTATCCAGTGGTATCTATTTATTGTGTAAAATGTTCATCTTACTATTCCACACTTGTGTTTTACAGTATCGGCCGACAGGAACCTTTGTAGAGAACTACAACTTTGGCCCAAGTCGATCTCGCTACTCCAGTGAGACCTAGTGACAAATGGTGGAAACTAGAAGGGACATAGTCAGTATGTCAGTGTCAGGATCTCAATATATACCAACGAAACAAACAAAAAAAGAAACAAAAAAAAAGAAAAGACCGGAAATGATTATAAACTGTTTTAACAGACAATTGAAATGTTCAAGTTGCTCAACCTACAGTTTCGTCTTCATGGTTACAAATCATCAATGTTTTATACACCGAACATTTTTGCATTGGTAAGTGGCTTTTCTTTGTCGAAGGAAGCTGTTGGAATACTATCTGTGAAAATGGGAATTTACAAAATCGCATGGTTTAGATTGGAATAGATATGTTCTTTGAATTTTATTATACACCAATAACAATTTTTCTCTCAAAATAACCCCTTGGGAATATGTCAGGTATTTTATACGAAATGATATTTTTATATAAGTTTATAAAATTATATGTGCAGTACAGCAAAATAAACTCCCAGGGAAAAACGAAAAACATCGGAGAGTCGTACAATATGACCATAGTTTTACGTTACTGCAGCAGGACTTTCGTTTTCCTGATACTTTGTATTGACTGCAGCAGAACTTTCATTTTCCTGTAACATTGTATTGAGTGTTGAAAATGATCAGTATAATCTATATGGCATGCTTTTCTACCTATGAATTACATAATACTCATGACAATATATATTGTATATATGGTGGGGAATATGTTTCGGAAAAGTTAATCCCAATTTCTTAAGTAAGCCATACCATATCTTTATTTCCAACTCACGTTGATGGTACATGTACACGTAGTACAAGTTGTTTATATGTAATATTGTTCTATTTTAAGTAACAATATTTTATATACTTTTTAACCAGACACCTTTTAGACTAAATAGTTTTCAAAAATTTGAAACGAATCGATTGTTCTCCATGTGTTACTTATTGTCGTTTTAGAAAGAAAACAAATGTGTTGTAAATAAATTTTGGTACTCTAACCGCCCTTCTACTCCAGCTTCTATAAGAAATGTGATCTTCTTAAAAAAAATAATTTCAAAAAATAATTTCTGTTTAAATTTTGCTCTCTTTGTAATGCCTTGAACATGACCATTATCAATGTATATATAATATTGACAGTGTTTCCCAGTGAGAAATCAACATTAAAGGGAATATTATTTTGATTATAAAATCTTTCCCAATGCACAGCATAATTTATACATGTACTGGGAAAAAGATTTGTTTTCACCTTGACATAACAATATTTAAGACTAGAAAGATGGTCAGTTTCAGGTGAAATGTCATGTAATGATTTAACACTATGTAAAATTACAAACTTACTCAAACGAAGCCAGGCATATCATTTAGCGGTTATAGCTCTATGGCATTTAAAATTTACAACTTGCAGTCCATATGTATTGTAATTATACAGTAAACTGAGTATTTCTGGTGAAGTATTACATCATGAATGATTTGAAATATTAAATATCATCTATGCAATTCAGATGGATTTCGTATCCAGGTGTATTTTATAAAACCGAGTCTACTATATCATATCTGGTGGAAAATGAGAATTATTTCAAAGACATAACTAACTATTATATTATTGAGATATATAAACTACAACAACATTATCTTTGATATTGTTAACAACTGCATATGATTTTCGAATGTTTTTTTTTTTTTTTTTTATTTTCTTAAGAAATTATATGGAAGTAAATGAATAGTTAACTGGATTTAAAGAGGCATACAAGGTTTCTTGCTTACCAATGTAAAAAAGAGTATACCTTAACTGTCATTTTATTGTGGAAATTAAGTCTTTGTGGGTGTGTGTATGTGTTTCAGTAACCAGTACAGAATTAAAATATTAAATTTTGTGTATTTATACATGCATTAATCATGATCATGTCATTGCAGAATTGAAGATTTCTTGTTTTCCGAAGTAAAGAGAGACAATTGTGCAATTCCAATTCAGCCATATTTTATTCCCATTTATCTAGACTCGCCGTGTCAGGTTATAAGGTGAACTTCAGGACGGTATCATAATGTTCTTATGATTCTGAATTATTCTTATTTAGACTTTTTACGATTGTTTTTGTCGGTGATAAGTGTAAATATTGAGAAGGAATAAGAAGGTAGAGGGATTGCATGGGAAAAAAAATTAAGTATTAAAATTTCACAGGCAAATTTGAACTGTGCTAACTAGTGGTAAAGTATTGTCAGAAAATGTATGATATTTTGAAAATTAAATGTAAGGAATGTTAAGTATACAATATTTTTTTACCTAATATAATTACTTACGTTAGAATGACATCACAGTAATTATATTATAAAATAATCTAGATACATGACTCTATTACATTTATATAATTATTGTAAATACAATATCTATTTAGGATATTTAAAAACAAAAAAATGAAATTATGGAATATAAGACTAAATACTTACATTATAATTGTAAATATAGTAGTATTAAAGAAATAGATAAAGACTCTGAATACATGTAGGTATTCATTTTTAACATGATCATCAATGCTCAAAGAAACATTGTACAAATGTGGGTGTGAGAAGTTGCTTGTGCTGCTGTTAAAAAAGTGAAAATTTTACTGCTGAATAGGTGTGTGTATGTTCTGAGGGGGTGACACAATTTTTTTTATCAGAGTTTCAAAAGCATTACATGAATAGAGACTGAACGTATGAGTGATGACAGCTAAAAAAAGGTAAAAAAAATTAGAAGAAATTATTAAATTCAGCTCCATGTCACTGGGTCATGTGACCTGTTTTTAATTGGATAGAACATTGATAATGTCTTATCGTAGCTTATGAAATATTTTTTTCTGAATATTTATGTTACAATTATATCCTGGTGAGAATTGAAACAAAATATGACGAAATATTATAATATTTGTTTTAAAAGATATTGTTATGTTGAAATTTCATCTGCTAAAAAATACTACTAGTAGGTATACATGTATATAAAAAGCAAAGATTATTGTTGTAATTTTTTAAGAGATATTTTAATAAGAGAGGGTTGTTTAGGTGATTCCTGAGCTGGTTATAAACCCTCAGATAATGATCACAAATGGGATTTTTCATGCAGTTTATTTTTTGTAGAAATAGATTATATTTGTGTAGGCCGTTTTATCAGCTTGTTATAATTAGCTTATATTGTGCCATTAAGATCAGTGCTTCCCTGTTAAAACAGGTTTCTGTGTCTCAAAATAAATAGATTTTTATATTTTCTTCTTTGAATGGTCATTATACAAAGCGTTGGACTTCAGTTTTTTAAAACGATAAAAATTATTTGGTTTTTAAATTGTTTGTTGTGTGAATGTTTCCACGGTTACCCAAGTCTGATTATCACTTTAGTTATCCTCCCACCATTCTCTGTCAGGTCAAGGTCATGTGGGTCATATGAGTCAAGGTCATGTGGGTCATATGAGGTCAAGGTCAGCTTTGAAGAAAATATGATTGGGTGTCAAAATCATATACATTGATTTGACCTTTGATCTCTGGTGAGGCAAAGTTTGGAAATTGAAGTATATATACATCGTATACAGATCTTGACTGTGACCTTGAAATTTTAATGTGTAAATGAAAATTAAAAGGTGGGAGTGACTTTGATAACAAAGGTAGCTAAATCACAGAACATTTTACATGTGTAACCATATTTTCATGTAGAAAATATGGAAAGCTGTTATCATTGAAACATCCAATTCATTGTTTTTGGATATTCATTGTATGTGACCATTGAAAAAGAGGATATTTTCATCATTTATAAACAACTTCATTTGTGTCTATTGGAATCCAAATGTTACAGAGTTAAAACACCTTGTTTTATAATCCATGTATATACATAATTCTATTTAACTGTTTTATGTTTTTCATTCTTACCTAATCACAGTCATAATATGCTCATCGGGCCTTGGTACAAACTCTTTACCCAAGTTGTATGTAATTATATAAATGATGCAGACATGGACTGTGGGTTGAGGATTGGTGCCGAGTTACTGTGAATATGTTGGTTACTCCTTCTTTTGTCATGGGAGATAACCACCCTTCCCCCTCCCCTTATCAGGGGAGGTAACTGTGGATAACCCTTAATCATCAGGGGAGGTAATTGTGGTTACCAACTATCATCAGGGGAGGTAACTGTGGATAACCCTTAATCATCAGGGGAGGTAACTGTGGGTACTCATTATTCATAAGTTCATTGAGAATGTTTTGCAGGCCAGTTCATTATAATGTTAAATGCTTGACAAGAGAAATGGTTGATGCTAATTTGTCGACAAATTATCTACAGCATAATGGAAAAGAGGCACAGGGGCTTGTAGTTATACAACAGTATATCTATTAAAAGATACAAAGGTAAGAAAGAAAGAAGACCCTGTGATAATAAAGTGTAAAAACTGAACCAACTAGTACACCAATCGTGTCATGGATTCTAATTACAAATACATGTATGCATAAGATGGCAGCTCAGATCCTTGACCCCAGTTGAAAATCGCATTTGCTTTACATGTAAATCAGCTAAATTGCGATTTTCACCAGAGGCCAAGGAGAAGGCTCTTAGAGATACAGATTTAGAATATTGTATTACGATAGTCAAATAAGGTATTGTCACACCCTTATCATTCGCGTTAGATGCCTTTCTTTCTTCCTGTACTGGAAGATTTTTTTATAGCATTGTTAAACCAGAATATTTTTGTTTGTTACCTAACATATGTTACGATTATAGTTATTTTATCGTATTACACAAAGTGTGTTAAATTTACCTTTGTTACCAATGCCTGTAGGTACTTGCCATTGTGTGTTACAAGTATGTCAAATATATTGTCTTGTAGGGGAGGTGATTTGTACTGACACAATCTGCATTATTTAATAAGATTATGTATGATAGAACATTTCTGGATCAGTAAGATTTATCTCGGAAATTCTGAATACTTTCTTTCACGTCAAAATATAGAAAATTACAGGTAAGAACTCTTGAATATTTAAAAAACAACTTTAGTTGAATATATAAATATTTGTGCAATAAAAAAATATTATGATAGAAGACCTAGAAAAATGGAAAACCTCTGAACATTGTGTAAAATGAAAACCACTTTTCTTAAAATAATTTACTCGTTGGAAAAAGGCCATTCAGTCGAAGGTTTCAAGGTTGGTGTTGTACGTTTGAAGGGGACCGTGTGTGGTATGTATTGTAAGGGTGGGTTAAGGGTGGGCTAGGGGAATGGGTACGGAGGGGTTCATGTTGGAGGATGGTGAAGAGCTATTTCGTACAGTACCTTTGTTTACCAATAGAGATTTGCTTGGTTTTGCATTGTATACACGTTTCTTGACATTTTTGTATCATATTTTTTGTTGTCATTTCCCATTTAGTTTTATTGTGCATGTTATTTTTGTTTTTTATCTAAATTCGTAGAATTTTATAAAGTGTTGGTTGTGAATGTATTGTTTTCTTGGCTACCTGAAGCATTATCTTTGCATACCGGTATATGTAAGTTTGAACTTTTTTGCCAGGGTTTGTCAAGGGCAGAATCTTGTCAAATGAAATTTAATTATCTAAATGATACTTCAAGTCCAATTTTTAGCCCACCATCTCTTGTTTTAATTCAGTGTTTGAAAAATTGTATACCGAAATATGAATATTGCATGAAGGCATTTGATGCAAATGGACCCAGTGTATCGCTCATTAATATCAGAAGTCCCATCTCCACCAATCAAGCACAGCCTTATAGTAATCCAGGACAAAAGGTGTCTCGGAAGGTATTGTCAATTCTCATTGGATAGTTTTGAACAAACTGTTCCTTTTCAAATTTGAGGAGCTCCATGAATTTTGAGGGTGTACGCTATATTCTAGTATATTTACCATTCATAATATCACCATTCACATAGAGAAGCGTATAACCAGAATGGATTTTATCTTTTATTTCAAGTCGTGTCTTTTGATACAGTAGTTACCTAGACAAGGTTAAACATTCCACCCTATATAGTTATGCAGCTTCTCCTATTTAAATATTCTTATTAGATTATATTTGATCAATTTCAACAAAACAAGATGAACTCGGTCTTTCGCAGGTCAAAGTAATTTACTAGAAAAATCTGATGAGCCAATTTGGACTAGAGCGGAGTCTTGCTTCTAGATAAAATTCTGGCATCAATCGAGACATTCAGAGAAAGTGAAATTTGAAAATGTGATGTAATATTTTAATATGATATATGACAGTATATTGGCCAGATATGCCGAATAAATCAGCTTGAGTTTTATAACTTACAGATTATATTGGTAGATAATGACTTATGATAATTAAGTAGTGTCAATGTTGTCCCTGTTTGAGAACGCCTAGGTTGTAAATTATACCGGTATATGAGGAGACTTGTTTTTACTTTGTATCCTGCATGCATTTTATGTTATATTTCTTTGTTGTCAGTTTTAAAAATATTATTTGTATAATTAATCCAATTTGAAATTATTTTAAGCTAATATTTTGTTGATTTTATTCTTTAAGTTGAAAGTACATTATTTTGCTTTTCTTGAATGAAATATTTACTTTAAACATTTTTATACAGTATCAGAAAAATCCTAAATATATTCAACATTTAAAATAGTCAACCATTGCCAAAACAATAATTTTGATAATATGATCTGCAAAGGGAAATTTTATTCAATATTACGTTTTAGATACAGGGCGGGGATTTCGAAGTATCGAAGTAAAAATTTGATTGATCAATCAGTTTAGTCAAATAGCTCAAAGTATCTTTCCACAATTGTTTTCTTAGATTTATGATGAATGATTGTTTGAATTTTTGGAGATTTTTTTCAGATATAATTATCGATAAGTGATTTTCATAAATTGTCAATCGTTTTTTAAAATGAAAAGTTGAAATCAATAAGACTTCTTTAACAATTGAAGATTATCCTATTATGATAGAAAAACTACTGTGAAATCAAACTCATTTTCTTGTAAATAGTGTTACAAAAATGTCCAGGTATCTCCACTATTTTGCATGACTATAGTTTTTCGAAGTTATGTCAATGTGTGCTTTTAATATCACAAATTTATCACATGCAAGGGCGTCAAAGAATTCACAAACTCTGACATTTGATGATTGTTTCACAAATTTCAGTTTGATTTTTCTGAGTGCAGGTTATGATTCCATTGTACTGGACTTGTGTAATATGTATGTACAATGTATATGTAAAAAAAAACATTTATCATCTAATCACTTCACTGCTGGCGGTCTCATATTCATTCTTTGTCTTTCATTTTGTGTCTTTAAAGCCATTTTAGTTATGCAAAGTACTGTAAACCAACTTATTTTCGCGTATTTATGCCTAGCAACTTTTTCGAGGGATTTAATTTCCCAATTTACAGTCATCAAAGACCTAATTTCGCATTTTTATGCCTATCGACTTTTTTTGCGTCGGTTAACTTTCACAAGTTAGAGTCATAAAAGACCTGCTGTACCTCGGATTGATATATTTAGCAGTGATTAATTTTCACAAATTTAATAGCCCGCAAAATACGTGAAAATTAGTTGCCCACGAAAATAAGTTGGTTTGAAGTATTGCCCACGAAAATAAGTTGGTTTGAAGTATTAACAGTTGCTAGATTTCTAATGTTCTATTATACTTTTAGGATGTAAAATATCCGAAGGATCCAAGTGATTTACCTTTTCTTTACAAAAATTGCGCACAAAATCAAATTTCCTCTGGACACCTAGGATGATCTTGGCTAAGTTTGAAGGTCACATGCAAGAATTTGGTGTTAATAAAACAGAATTTAAAAAAAAAAATTCTTTGAGAAGGTATCAAAATGTTTCGTTATTGTCACGTTATAGCAGTACTTTCCAGAAGCTATAATTATTAGTTTGCCCACCTCTCTTCACCATAAGTGTCAGCTTGCATAATTATAGATTAATTATAAAGTACTGCAGAACCTCATTAATTAGGACCACTTTTCCCAAAACATTACCTTAACAGAAATTTGGATGTAAATCTGTGTAGAAAAAAAATTATATCAGAAATTTAAAAAACAATTTTCTATGTAAAATTTAATCTATTTTAGAATTTTGTGGTCAGAATGTAAATCTTAAGAAAATAAATATTATTCCAGAATTCTGTTTGGAAAACAATGTACCCCAGACTTAAGAGCTTTCTCTGTACTCCTCGTGTTTCAATATTACCTTGTAACATGTTGCATGCTTTTCAGTTGTACTATGTTTTAACTGTTTTAATATATCTGATGTTTTTCTTTGTTTATTTTGCTATTTTGATTTGTTGTCATTGGTCAACAGGGGATTAACAAGAAGAAATAATATCATATATCATTTTATCCTATGTCCACCAAAGAATGTCATAAATACATGAAATATTTTCTTTACATTTTGTGAAAATAAACAAAATATTGTATAAGTAAACAAGTTTTTTGTTATTTATATTGCTTTATCATGAATATCAAAATGGTTGACAAATTATCTGTGGTTACCAGTCCTTAACCCAAGTACATGTATTACCAGAAAGTCTGTCTTTGTCGTAGTACAGCTTCATGTGCTATCATTTTCATCAGACACTGAAGTGAATTGAAATATGGAAAGGTAACAACGAGAATTGTAAAATGAAAAATACTGCTAAGGTAGCATAACTACATTAGAGTCTACTAGATCCTACAAGATCCTACTCGGCCTACAAGGTCCTACTCGGCCTACAAGATCCTACTCGGCCTACAAGATCCTAAAAGATCCTACTCAGCCTACAAGATCCTACTCGGCCTACAAGATCCTACTCGGCCTACTAGGTCTTAGTCACCCGAATAGGTCCTACTCGGCCTACTAGATCTTAGTCAGCCCAATAGGTCCGACTCGGCCTACTAGATCTTAGTCAGCCTACAAGATCCTACTCGGCCTACTAGATCCTACTCGGCCTACAAGATCCTACTCGGCCTACTAGATCTTAGTCAGCCCAATAGGTCCTACTCGGCCTACTAGGTCTTAGTCAGCCCAACAGATCCTACTCGGCCTACTAGATCTTAGTCAGCCCAATAGGTCCTACTCGGCCTACTAGATCTTAGTCAGCCCAATAGGTCCTACTCGGCCTACTAGGTCTTAGTCAGCCCAACAGATCCTACTCGGCCTACTAGATCTTAGTCAGCCCAACAGATCCTACTCGGCCTACTAGATCTTAGTCAGCCCAATAGGTCCTACTCGGCCTACTAGATCTCTCACAGAATTTCACTGAAAAGTCACACACAACACAAATAAAACCTACGAAACAAATCGGATTTTGATAATATTTTATTACAAAACGTTGCCATGTTGACATTCTTGTCACACTTGTCACACACTTATGAAAAACATTTACATGTTTTACCAAACATAGAACTCATTATCAATCATCGCTCAATCGTAACCAGGATAATTATGATTGTACTAGACACAAGTATTTCTCCTAGTGTCCCGATACCTCTGTGATAACCTTAAGTGAACCTATAAGAAACATCTAGACCTGACAACAGGCTTGGTATATATGGTTTTGTATTGTTTAACATCCTATCAACAGATCTGGTCAAACAAGAGGCCAAATGGGCTTGTATTGCTCACCTGGTTTTCTATCAAGAACACATTCATTGAAATGGACTTTAATAGCATTTATCTACACATTATGCCTCCCACGTTGTCATTTATTTCTGCCCCATGTTTTGTCTGTCCGTCAGATTGTTCGGACATATTTTCCAATTTTTGATCTTTAGATCTTAGTTAGAAAGTTGGTCTGGATCAGCTGATTTGGAACCTTGGAACTTACAAGCTATTCATTCCAGTGTTATACAAATACAGGATATTGTTAGTACTCTTGATAATTCAGAAATATCTTCGACACATTTGATCCCTGTGACATTGAATAATGTTCAAGGTTATTCATCTGAACATTCGATATAATTTGGTAACACTTAATCCCAGCATGCTACTGCCAGAAGATCGTAATCCTATGAATCTTCGTAAGAAATCACATTGAAAGAATTTATGCTTTTGACACCTGTGTGACCTTGTAAGTGTATCAAGGTCATTTATTTGAACAAACTTAAGTGATGGCTCAATATCTTGTAATGAAGAGGTTTAAAGATGTTAACTAACTTGACCTGTGAAAACTTGAAAGTGGGTCAAGGTCATGCAATTTACAAACTTGATAACTCTTACAAGTAACCTCTGCTTGCTACTGTTACTAAGCCTCTTGATTACCAAGAGGTTTTTTGAACAATTAAAGTTCCAGGAACCCTCAGACACAATATATGAGGGGTTTAAAAACAATGAAATGATTCAGAAGTAAGTGATATATAAGCATGGAATGGTCAAAAAAATATATTCATTGCAGTTGAAATTTCCTAATATTAGCATCACAAATCTATGACGGACATAACACCACAACATCAGCTCACATGTTCGTCAGGCGATCAGGATGAAATTACGCACCATTATCTAATAGTCTAGTAATTAATGAAATTAATGACAACAAAAATATCATAATTACATAATTGATAGTTATACAAAAATGTCTAAGTTTTGTATTTGCAAAAATAAATAATATCACAAAGACCGAAGTGAAAAAAAAGTTTTGCAATAACACTGTTAAAGCAATATCCTTGTTTTTATTGTCACTAATTTCTACAAACTTTTATAATTCATGAATTCATGAAAAAAAACCATTAAATACTGTTAAAATTATGTCTAACGATCATTAATCTTATAATTAGTTATTTGATAATTAATAATGTCTTCAAATTATTTAATTGCACAATATTTATGCTTTATTGTTAGTAAGTGCAGGTGTCTATTAAATTTTGAAAATTTATTTAAACAATAATCAAATGAAAAGGTTTGTTTGAAATCCAGTTCCATGGTAAGTTTCTGTTTTGAATTAATTATACGAAACAAAAATCACAGGAGAATTGACAGGCTAACATTTAAAATATTTACATACCAACGCAGTTTCTGTTTTTACTGAATACTACATGTAGTTTGCTGTATATACCCAGTAAATATAATTTGTAATGTTACATTTGATCCAGCAGTGTTTAGGCTTAAAACCAAGTAAAAAAGAAAATGTGACAAAATATCATCTTAAATTAAAATCATTAACAAGCGATATCTGTATACAAATTTCGTCGTTATTTGATAAATACCACATACATGTAGTGAGTTTGCGAGTTTATTAAATACACTTGCAAGAAACAGTCATTGTATTAATTTTTTTTTCTCCATTACGATGATATTTTTATGTAAGAGGCATTCCAGTCAAATATATATCCTATAGAAGGATTTCAGAAATCAAGAAATTCTATACAAGGTGGGAGTGACTTACGATAATGTACAGTTTGAATTAGATCACACCTTTCCTTGGTTCTTTTTTCAGAAACCTTGAATTCTCCTGTTGGGTAGATCTTTTACCGTAATGGCCTTACCCAGGCATTAGAAATAAATGTTTCTACATGTTCCAGAATGAAGCCATTAAATAAATGTCTTCTACATGCTTTCCATGTAATGAAGCCATCAGAAATTAAGCGATTCTTTAGCTTTGCCATGAACCGATTCGGCATTTATTCCCTCTTGGCTGCTCTGGGAGAAATCGGCAGGGGATTCTGGTTCAGAATCTGTGTTTTCCAGGCTGCCATCGAACACCTTGATAATGTACTCATACAAGGTGACATTCTTTTTCCTAAAGAACTTGCTCACCACATTCCTTTCATACTGATCTATCAGCACCATGATATTACCTGTTGAAACAAGTAAAATTTAGCATATTTATAGCAGCAATTTGGACATGAATTAAGAATGTATTGGCCTTGATAATCATGAAGATCTTTACCTATAAAACCACTTTGACCTTCAATATTAGTCTTGACCTCTGACAGCCATCTTGACCTCAGCTAGTTGCCTTGATCTCTAAAAGTCACCTTTATTTATGAAAAAATTTCTGACCACTGACAATTAGCTTGACATTTGTGTCACTTTGACCTCTTAAAATCACCTGACCTCTACTAATCACCTTGACCTCTGCAAATCATCCAGGCTTTTGTCAGCCATTCTTCTTACAATCATCTTGACCCCTGACAGTCACCTTGACCTCTGAATGACTTTGACCTCTTAATCACCTTGACCTCTGCAGTCACCTTGACCTCTGATATTCACTGATATCTAGTAGTCATCTTGACCTCTGTATGACTTTGACCTATTACAATCATCTTGACCTTTGACAGTCACCTGGAACTCTGAATGACTTTGACCTCTTACAATCATCATGACCTCTGACAGTCACCTTGACCTCTGTATGACTTTGACCTCTTACAATCAACTTGACCTCTGACACACATCTTAACCCCGAAAAGTCACCCATCCCTTTATGCTATGACACCTTGAGGTGTGAGTCACCTTGAACTATCACCTTGACCACTGAAAATCAGTAGACTGTGAAGAACTTTGCTTCGCAATTTATATAGAGCTCTAAAACATAATAAATATATTCAAGTTAATCCTTAAAATTTAATTTACCATGCATAATCCATGTGAAAATCTACTTTGATTGACAAACTTTTTTCTCTTGAAAATTATTACGCTGCTGTATCGGTCAATGAAAGCGATGTCACAAACGGCAGCGTCATTTTTTATGTTATGGGCTGATAATGTAAGACAAGCAAGATCAAAATAAACACTTATATAATTATATAGTTTCTAGTAAAAGCTTTAACTGAGAGCAGGGAAAATAAAGTAACATTTATATCGAGTCATATGAAGAGTATGTAAATACCATGTTATAGTGGTGGGTCCATTGTCGAAATAATAAAAAAAGTAGAAAAAAAAAAGATCATCGATGACGATTTTGATAAGGCAATTAAACGGTAATTTATGGAAGAGTTTATAAATCTTCAGCTTCACATATTTTTGTAATGTTACCAAACCAAGCAGTATTTGATCTTATATTTTACCGATACGTTTGTATATTCATTGGTTGATTAAGGATTAAGGAGATTTTAATATGTCAATAACAGTTATATGCTTTGTTTGTGTTCAGTATTAAAAATATTGATAACAAAGGCCAAGAGGTGTAATAAATGTACTTAAGATGCACATAAATTTTCTACCAAAGGGCAATTCTTTGCTAAATTTAGAAAATCAATTTCAATTGATAATTGATTAATTTCACATTTCCAAATATTGATTCTGAAAGTGAAGCTAATTACCATCACTACCATGCACAGACAATAGCCTCTCTCCTTTGTGTTGAGACTTACTAATTCCTATAGGATTGACTTTGGTTAGAGACTTACTAATTCCTATAGGATTGACTTTGGTTAGAGACTCACTAATTTCTATAGGATTGACTTTGGTCAGAGACTTACTAATTCCTATAAGATTGACTTTGGTTAGAGACTTACTAATTTCTATAGGATTGACTTTGTTTAGAGACTTACTGATTCCTATAGGATTGACTTTGGTTAGAGACTTACTAATTCCTAAATGATTGACTTTGTTTAGAGACTTACTAATTCCTATAGGATTGACTTTGGTTAGAGACTTACTGATTCCTATAGGATTGACTTTGGTTAGAGACTTACTAATTCCTATAGGATTGACTTTGGTTAGAGACTTTCTTATTTCTATAAGATCGACTTTGGTTAGAGACTTACTAATTCCTATAAGATTGACTTTGGTTAGAGACTTACTAATTTCTATAGGATTGACTTTGTTTAGAGACTTACTGATTCCTATAGGATTGACTTTGGTTAGAGACTTACTAATTCCTAAATGATTGACTTTGTTTAGAGACTTACTAATTCCTATAGGATTGACTTTGGTTAGAGACTCTCTAATTTCTATAGGATTGACTTTGGTCAGAGACTTACTGATTTCTATAGGATTGACTTTGGTCAGAGACTTACTAATTCCTACAGGGTTGACTTTGGTTAGAGACTTACTAATTCCTATAGGATTGACTTTGGTTAGAGACTCACTAATTTCTATAGGATTGACTTTGGTCAGAGACTTACTGATTCCTATAGGATTGACTTTGGTTAGAGACTCGCTAATTTCTATAGGATTGACTTTGGTTAGAGACTCACTAATTCCTATAGGATTGACTTTGGTTAGAGACTCACTAATTTCTATAGGATTGACTTTGGTTAGAGACTCACTAATTCCTATATGGTTGACTTTGCTTAGAGATTTACTAATTCCTATATGATTAACTTTGGTTAGAGACTTACTAATTCCTATTTTATTGACTTTGGTTAGAGACTTACTAATTCTTGTAGGATTGACTTTGGTTAGAGACTTACTAATTCCTATATGATTGACTTTGGTTAGAGACTTACTAATTCTTGTAGGATTGACTTTGGTTAGAGACTTACTAATTCCTATAGGATTGACTTTGGTTAGAGACTCGCTAATTTCTATAGGATTGACTTTGGTTAGAGACTCACTAATTCCTATAGGATTGACTTTGGTTAGAGACTCACTAATTTCTATAGGATTGACTTTGGTTAGAGACTCACTAATTCCTATATGGTTGACTTTGCTTAGAGATTTACTAATTCCTATATGATTAACTTTGGTTAGAGACTTACTAATTCCTATTTTATTGACTTTGGTTAGAGACTTACTAATTCTTGTAGGATTGACTTTGGTTAGACACTTACTAATTACTATATGATTGACTTTGGTTAGAGACTTTCTAATTCTTGTAGGATTGACTTTGGTTAGAGACTTACTAATTCCTATAGGATTGACTTTGGTTAGAGACTTACTAATTCCTATAGGATTAACTTTGGTTAGGTAGTCATGTATCCGGTACAGTTCGTCACGTAGAGCTTTGTCATCAAAAGTGAAGTAGCAAAGGTCGCGCTTTGCCTGTGATGCTGCCATCAGCTGGATAAGAGCTGCAACAGGAAAAAAAAAGTCAGTCACGCCCACAGCAACACTTGTCCAGTTATTTTTCGGCATAGCCGTATAATATTCTTTTGGCCCTGGATACAACACGGCAGGTGGCGTTACTGGTCAAGATGAAGATTGTGATTGGTCAATGTAGCGGAAAATGCTAAATGCAGAATGCAATTAAAAATGAAACAAAGTTAAGATTGAAGGCAAGCTGAATAAGAGGATGTATCTTTTCAAATGATGTATTGTTTAGATTATAATCCTGATTCAAATGCAGTCTTATTATCACCAAAAATGATTCAAACTGATATAATTTTGTTATCCGTGCTAAAACACATTAGTTCATTAATTTATTTCACCAGTAGTTTTACATTATAACCACCAGCATTAAAACTATGCCGTTTATCTTTTTAAAAGATATTTCTTGTGTTTCATTCTTATTTAACTTTTTTTTTTTTCAATTCAATAAAATATTTGCAAAAAAAGATCATTTTGTGTTTTACGATCATTTTTTTTTCTGCTTAGTTTACAGAGTTAACAAACTTAGCTTAACAATCTTTAAGTTTTGAAAAAGTCAACTTCAATATCAATAGCCTATTATGATATAAATATGTGTTTCGACAGCAAATCCCACCTTTGAGTTGCTTGTCCCCTCCGAAGGCGCCACATCCCCAGTTTCCCGTACAGACAGCGGATAGGTTCTTGACCTCTTTAACAGTGCGGATGCACGAAGCCACAATAGGCCTGATAAATAGAAACCCACCAAAATTGTTAAAGTAAGTCGTTCATACAATTCTTTCATCGTCTTAATTAGTCACTACCATATCTAAAATTATTTGTTTTTCTTTAACAATGATCATGAGAATGCACTTCGAGTTTGAATCTTCATGTTAAATTAACCTTTAAAAAATTCCCTTTTTTTCCCCCTCCTTCTCATCTCATCAAACCCTACATAGGGATCTTTTTAATGAAGTCTGACATGCATGACCAATTTTCATTGGAAAACTGTTAACGTAGTTACATATTGCAGGGTAATCATATTTTAGAGTTTTTCACACTCGAAGTATTTCACTAATTCATAATTGCATTAATTGTATTTTCTTGATGTTGTCTCTGTACCAATAACATTGACAATATCAATTCATCATGAAGTAATTCTGTCTTTATTGAGTCCCCCAGATCAACCATGTTTGCAGTATCAAGAATTTGATTTTAGTCTTCCTTGTCAAGATTTGTTCAATGAAAATCTGTTTATACCATTAAAGACAGATACAATAAATTTGGTAAAATCACTGAATGACAGAGGAGAGTTCCAAAGACTGATCAAAGGGAGATAAATCGTCTTCATGAGGATAAACTGAATTAATAGGGAAAATTAATTCTTATTAATCAAATTCCTTAAGACCTTCTTTCATCCTATGGAACATTAAATATGCTACCAGTGTTACCTATGAAAATTCTGTTAGGAAAGTGTAAGTTTTTCATTCTTCATAATCATTGTATATTTAACAATACCTTGTCAAGCTCCCGGACCACAGAGCTAGCTTTGAATTGGCGTGGATATCCATGGAAGATGAGGGCATCTATCGCCACCACATCGGTACACAGTCGTCCCCAGTCGTCTCTGTCGATATAAACACAGTGTCAGTATACAGACATTGTCACATAAAAGAGGGTGAAGGTCATTCAAAGGATGGTTAAGATGTACCGTATTTATCCTCCATTAAGCCACTGTATTTATCCTCAAATAAGCCCCCTCCCCTAGTGTAAAAGTGAAGTACCATATTTATCCTCAAATAAGCCCCCTTCCCTAGTGTTACAATTTAGTACTGTATTCTGAAAATACTGAAATATTTGGTTTATTTGGTTTGGTTTATTTTGTTTAACGTCCTATTAACAGCCAGGGTCATTTAAGGGTGTGCCAGGTTCTGGAGGTGGAGGAAATCCGGAGTAACCGGAGAAAAACCACTGGCCTACGGTCAGTACCTGGCAACTGCCCCACGTAGGTTTCGAACTCGCAACCCAGAGGTGGAAGCTAGTGATAAAGTGTTGGGACACCTTAACCGTTCGGCCACCGTGGCCCCTTACTGAAATAACTGTTACAAAATTTTACAAAATATTTACATAAAACATACATGGGGTAGATTTTTTTTTCTCCAAAATATTAAATTCAGGATTAATACTGAAAACTATCACCCATGGCATAATAACAAAATCCAAGGGTAGCAGTTACCTACCTTGGTGTTTTGTCCACATAGTCGCTTTTCCACCTGAATGTTTTGGCATAACCATCATAGTCACTGAAACGCTCACAACCTGTCAGAGATTCAAGCATCTTATTAACCTAGTTAAACTCTAAATTGATGCAATTTTACAAACCATGCATTTATTATAGGCATACAGCCTATGCCAAATGTATACAAAAATCAGTATATTTCATCAAAAGATCAAGCATGCCAATACTGTATCCAAACTTATAAACACCCTGAGAAATATGGGATGACTGAAATGCCTACAAAACTTTCAAAATATTCAAAACAAAGCTAGAATGTAAATCTTTTTTTTTTGTGTGGGTAGAATGCGACATTTTGACCAGAAAAATTACATACAGAGAGGTCTTATAAGGAGTAGGACGTACATTTGGTTGAATTTGGATATTCTTGTGATGACAAAATGTCAAATTTTATGATTAAAATGACTCCAAAGAAAAAAAACAAAGATAGAATTCAAAGTTTCTGTTTACTACCGATACATGTCATACACCTCTTCTTTTTCAGTTTTACCACAGTCACCGTAGACATAAAGTTTAGAAGCTGACGAGGCCTATAAAAAAAACCCATACCTTTCATGATGAGGCACTCGTTTTTTTCAAGACACTCCGTGATGAGGCGGGACACAATCATTTCTGGGCAGATGAGAAATCGGATTTCCTCTTGAACACACCCCTGTCCTAGGACGCCCCCTCCAAGGTACTTGTTAGCAAAGTCCACCTTCAACACAAGGTTTTAAACAAATCTCAAAATATCATAGAATTCGAGTCAGGAAGAGAGTAGTTCTAAAATAAGTTTGTAAAAAAACTCGCACAACTAAATTAGCCAATCAACTGCTGTTTCTCCTGATCCAAGTCCCAAACGAAAATGTTTTCTGAGTTTGAAGCTAATTTTGTTTATAGTATTAAAAATTAACATATGGAGTAGGTACTTCCTATATACGAGAATAAAGAGTAATGTCTTAAGCTTGAAAGACAAAAACATATAATCCTACTGAAAATAGAATGACTTATAACAACATGTGAAAAAAGGTGGGAACTCCCCAGGTGGGGGAAGAAAAACCCTGAAAAAAAATCATGAAATATATCATTATTTTCATCCAATCACTGTTTATGAATACAGCATACAATCTGCAATACTTTTTAACAAAACCTCAAAAGCCAAACATTTTAAGTCCAAATCATATTTAAATTCAATTAATTTACCGCTTTATCTAATCGAAGCACAACATTGAATGTTTGACTTTAAATGAATGTTCACACAAAATATCAGCATCTCATCACTTTTACAGTATATTGGAATGACTGACAATGTGTAACATAGATGATGGTGAATTTATCAAAAGGATATTGTGTAGCACTCAGTTATAGGGACCCGCAAAATGATAATGCTTTTATGCCTAGGTCAATATATCATTCTCAATTTCATAAAACCCCATATGGACCTCATTTCAAGTTCATAATTGGTAAATAACTTTTACTGTGTGGGGAAAATTAACGATTTAACAGAAAGTTTTACTGGAAAAAAGCCAAACATCCTACTTTGAAACCTAAATATTTCATTGGACACAAATTAAACTTTCCATTGTTAATGATTAAAACCAGACAATATCACCAGAAATTTGTATGAAAGACTGTATTTTTCAGGGCACATCATACCTGTAGCATGCCTATCCCATCATCCTCTATGGTGCCCTCCGCAGACACATGTAAACCCCGTAGAGACGTATCTAGTTTATTCCATTCCGGACATTTGTCCACGGTCTGTCGAACAAAAGTCACTGTACCTGTGGGAACTGAATAGAGAATTAGGAAAATGTAATAAGGTTATGACTAAACAATCAACTGATTCAGTGACAGTTTGTTTATTTGTTTGTTTGTATGATTGCTGGATTTATCGTCCCATGAACAGCCAGTGTAATTTTGAAACAGTGTCTGATCTTTGTAGTAGTTGGTGACTACCTCATTGAACAACAAATGGGATGACTGTCACATGCCATCAGCAGCAAAAAGGGTAAAGTATCGTGTCCATGGACACAACCACAACAGTACAGACTGGAAATATCGCCATAAAATATAGGTGGAAAAAATATAAAATTGCAGTCATAAAAAGGCCATGAAAAAATTGTGAAAATTATCATGAAAAAATACCTTGAATTTAAGCCATGAAATGTCAGGAATTTTATCATATTGGCCATGAAAATTACTTTTTCAAGGTCGTGATTATTCAGGCTATTCATGACCCTGAAATGATGTAATGATGGAATGTGTAGAGACTTCATCAAGATATTTTCACGAAATATTCATGGAATATTCCTCCAGTAGTACTCAGACCGGCCCTTTTCTCAGCTTCTAGAGAACGGACACAGGTAGAAAGTGTCAAGCCAAGCACCTCTGATCTTCTCCTGAGATTACGCGACCAGCGCTCTAATCGACTGAGTTATCACCGGCCCCTTTCAGTGACACACAACAGAAAGTGTCTTCAAGTTGATAAATGTGATAAATATGCTATAAATTTAGCCATACTTTTTGTAAATTTGACTAATAATTCTTGCTTTTGCAAAATATTTGACAGACAAAAACAATTTAGACAGCATACACATTTTTTTGGAAAAGGTAAAACATCAAATAAAATTTTTCAAGAATGATTACTTGCATATATTTCAAGAATAATTGGACCTCTCATTTTTTAGTATTTTGATAAACAAAGCCACTATCATTGAGATACCAATTAATAATATTTTCACAAAGAAAGATTCATGTTACCTGCTGCTAAGAAAATCGCAACACATAGAAATCCAAACCCTATGTACCTGGACAATATTGATTAGCCTGAGATCTGACAGGTACTATATCTTGGGGCCCACCAACTTGAAAGCTCTTTAATTAATCAAGGTTTCTGTACGATTGTTCTTCGATCTTTTTTCCAATCTTCTTCATTTTTTTTTTCTTTCACTTTTTTTTCAAAAATTTTGATTTTTTTTCTCGATAACTTTCATATTTTTCACCATTTTTCCGGAATTGTTTTTATATTTTTCACTATTTCTCGTGCTCCAGTTTTTCTCAAGAAATAGTGATAACAAGGATTTTTTACTTTCACTTTTTTTTCAATTTTAGTTTTTTCTCTCGATAATTTTTGTATTTTTTCACCATTTTTTCGAATTTTAAAAATATTTTTCACCATTTTTTCGGATTTTTTTTTTTCATTTTTCACTATTTCTTGTACTCCAGTTTTTGTCAAGAAATAGCAATAACAAGGATTTTTTACGGACAGACAACAAACGGACCATGGACCTCAGACGAAGGGCTATTTGAACAGTCCACAATCTGATGATAGTGGGTCAAACAGTTATATACCTGTGGTTGTGACTCGTCGAAAATAGTTCATAATGCACCTCAGTTTTTCCAATTTCACCTGGTTCGGCGCACCGTCAAACAAGCTGCAGACAACAAAATTAACATCAACTAAATTAAGATCAGGAATTTGTAAGTTTACTTTGAGGTGGGAAGATAAAATAGTAAAATAAACAGGGCATTGTATGTGATGAAAGTCCTTTTGCTCCTGCAAACATCAGTTGAGAGCAAAAAATAACTAATTTAATAATATTCTAAATATTCCCATACTTTCATGTTGTACAAAAGTTTTCAAAATCCATTTAATTATATGAAGTTCAAGGAAAACAAGAGCACTGCAGGGCAGAACAGTATACCTGTTGAATGCCATATATTGTTATATAATATCTTGTATTGAGATAAGATTTGCATCTTCTTAAGAGTGGCTATATGGCATGCTAAACTTCTCACTTTTTACTACAAAGTCAATATTTAATTTTCTGTCAGTTTGAGGAAAACAAGTATTCAAGTCTTCAACATCAAAAAGTGACCACAATAACTTTTAAAAAAATAATTGAATCAGAATTTTTTCGATGAAACAAAACTTGACTCTAATGCTTTCTAAGTTTCAAAGAAATTGGTCGAAAACATTGGAGGAAATCTCCAGACAAAAATCAAATACTGAAATAAACAAAGGGCATGTAATAATAACATTTCATAAATCGTTGAATCAAAATTCTTTTCAGGGAAACATACCAACATACCAAATTTATAAAGCATACTAAAATTCAAAGAAATCAGCACAAAAATGCAAGAGGAGATCTCCTGTTAAAAAGAATTGAATACTCAAATAAACAAAGGGAAATAACTTCTGCAAGAACAGTAGAATCAGAATTCTTTTTACGGAGACACAACTTCACATCATAATCATAATATATACAAAGTTTGAAAGAGATCGGTTGAAAAATGTATAAGGAAATTGCCTGACAAACCAAAGTTTATGACACACGGGCAGACGGCCAATGCCATACCATGATATTCAGTCAAATTTGAGGGTCTTATAAAAACAACAAACTTCATTCATTCTACAAAGCATTAATTGGAAATTTTAAACAAGACACTATATATACTAATCACTTTTGTTTGACTGCCTGGAAGCGCAACCAGAGTACCCAGATAAAACCCACAGGGTCAAGGAGATGACCCCATACCTTTTGAACAGAAAGGAATATCTACAAATTCAATAATATCAATACCTGTTAAAATTGATGGAAGGGTAGTTACTATACTCAGATGTCTTTTGTCTGGCATTTCTACGAGGAAAAGTACAAAAGAACGCATTCGCTAACAAACAGGAAAGTTGCTGTTGGCTGAAGGTGACACTTCGACTCTTTCCTTTCTTCAAAAGTGGTATCGGCTGAAATGTAAATATACCCAATTTAAAGTCAATGTTTTATGCTTCTATAAGGGATATTAATTTGAATGAAGTAAGCTTTTTTTAATTTCAAATGTCAATTTTGACCTTTTACCTTGATATGGGCATGAAATTAATCATTTAACTTTGACCACCAACTACCATAATTTAATCAGGTATAAAACTTGAGATTATGATCATACAGTGTTAATATATCTAACTAAATTGGTTAAGGTGTTCATGAAATAAGAATTTTGCATTTACAAACAATCTTCCATTTTTACTACAGTTCTTCGTACATGAAACCTTAGAACAAATTCATTGTTCTAAAAGTACGAGTTTTGGGAAATTTTAGGAAGTACAATGTAATTAATTTTAATGAAATACCTGGTAACCCTGAAATTGTTTCATTTGAAATTGAGGCAATATTGGTTCCACAAAAAATGTGTGGTCTCTTACCTGCGTACAAAGGTTCGGAAGGTTTAAAGCTAACGTAACCATTTCTTTTAATGTTTTGTTGAAAAAATGATTCCTCTCCTCCTTCTCAATTTCCTGCAAAATGAAGGAAAACAATGCTTCAACATGATATGTATACTACAAACATTCATTGTCTGGCCTAGTATTACGATTATTAAAACATTTTTTATTCAACTCTTTAATTCATGAATTTCTGACAGGGCCTTTTTCATTTTGGGAAGAAAATTGTCCAATTAGAATACAGTATTTGGAAATGAAAAATGCATCATTTTTACACCTCAAATTTTGAGCAAACCGTAAAAAATTGAACATCTTAAAAAAAAAGCAGTCTTTACACTTTACTGAAATAATATAATAAAAAAAAAATGAATACTTACTTCGCTGAAGAAATAATGAAGTGTTTTGAAGTCCCATCGATCTGAATACCTTGAATTATATGTTAGAATGACCTCCTGGAATAAAAAAAAAAAAAAAAATAAAAACATTTTTAAGGATGAAATGTTATATAATGCCAACCCTTGGAAGAGAATTCACCTTAAGTTCATGTTGCTTATGTTAAAATCGATTTAAAAATTTACTTGAAATTCTGTAACATTCGAAATGAAAGCATTATTGAACAAGAGACCCATTTAGTTACAAGGAAACCAAAATCTAACAGACTCACAGATGTTTCTCTATAATACAAAACAAAACTGACAAACCTCCAGTTCGTACGGGCCAGGGATGTCGCAAAGCAAGACTTCAGTGATCATATCCCATCGTCTCCGTACCGCCTGCTTTCCGTCCTATAAAACACAAATGAAAGAAAGAATTTATATCTTTTATCATATTTTTCCCAAAACAAAAACAACAGAAAGAATTTATTTCTTTGACCAAATTTTTCCAAAAACAAACAAAAATTGAAGACAAGTGAAGCAGAAATGAATTTGTTTATTTGTTGACAAATTGTTGTCTTTGAAGAAAAAGATTTGCTGCGCTAATCTACCCAGCTATGTAAATGGGTAACTCTGTGCAGGGAAATAATTTCAGTCGACAAGCAGCACCCCAAGTATTGGAATTTACAGTGCTTCCTCCTTAGATTCTACACATTTTTCTGTTTTTAAATTCTCACTGAAGATGTTAAAAAGTAAAAATTCTAATTGATATTCTTATTAAAATCTCCATAATTCTGAAAAATTAAATTGACAATTAGAAAGTCAGATTGTGACCTACATATGATTATACAACTCACAAATTACAGATTCTTTATTTGTTAAAAGAGTATATGAGAAATGAAATGATAACAGAATGAAGATCGGGTTGGTTTGGTTTTGTAATTTTTAATGTCACGTTACAAGTTATGGTCAAAGAACGCATGTGGTGAATGTTTGTGTGTTAGGATGCTGTGGATAATTTTATATTGTTAACCTCCTATCAACAGCTATGACGGTAAGGATGGCCTCTAATGTGTGTGAGATGCACGCAGTGATCATGAGTATGTTTGAGTTTTGAGAGCAGTGATTAACCCTTTCAAACCTAAGAAACTTTAGTGGACTCTGCAATTAATTCACCATTTGAAGTCCAATATGGTCAGTAGGGGTGAAAGGGTTAATCTATGATTTGGGGAATACTACCCATTATGAAATTTAAGGAAAAGGAAGGGTTGCAGTCTCTTAAATTATTCTTTAAACTTTAACATTACGGCTATTCTTTGCTATAATTCTTACATATTTCATCAAAAATTTGGGTGATTTCCCCTGCTTTGGAGAATTTTCCCATGTTTTATGGAATTTTTCTTGATGGGGAATTTGTTTTTATTCAAAGGGGAAAAACACCATCAGTGGGGAATACTACCTAATTTTGGTAGTAAAATTGGTCTAGATTAACGTCTGGGGAGGCTATGGTATGTTCATGGTTGGTTCCCTGAGATTACATGGAACCAACAAAAGTTCCAGCTGTTTGAAGAAATTGCAGACCCTGGAATCTAATAAGCCAACTTTATAGTGCTACCTCACTGAAGCATACTGCCAATAACACCCAGCAGGACACCCCACCTGGTCACATCATACTGACCAACTGAGGTTAACAATATATGTCCCCATCCTATGAATAAAACGGTGGCCGTCGCAAAAATAAAAATTGAAATCACCTACCTTGCCCCTGACTGGGTATTCATTGAAGTTTGAACACGGCATCCTCACATGTTCATTGTCCCAGCGATCCTTGAAGCTTGATGGGAAGGGATCTGGGGGCATACCACTGTACTGAAACTGTAAGATAAATATTGGAATGTCAAAACTTTGGCAAAAGTCTATTTTACTTATCTATATAGACAATTCTTTCAAATTACTAGAATAATATCAATGTTTCAAGTTACACTATTATAAACAGCAATACTACACCAGAATCAGTCATATTAAAGTTTACATCATTTGTCCAAGACATATTTTCAAAGGCGTACGCAGCTGCATTTACAAGGATTCTGAAGCCAAAATGTCTTAAATTAGTGTCAAGGGCAATTAACTCTTGCAAATTTTCCAATCATTCTTTCATATACATTTGTATATAATTTGCATTCACCATGCATATGCCAAGTTTCAATGAAATTAAATACACTGTGTAGGAGGAGTCAAGCTTACAAAATTTCTAGAACAGAAAATTTGTCAAGGGAAATAACTCTGGCAAATAGTTGTCAATTCATAACTTAACTTTATGTGATGACCTTCCCCTGTGTCAAGTTACAATGAAAACTTATACACAAAACACAAAGAAGAATGTGTGTATAAGGTTTTGTGAGCAGGCAGACAGACAGAAAAAATAATTTCTAGATTACCCATTACACATACTCACAAAAAAAACTTTTTGGGTACAAGTTTTTTGGGTACAACAAGTATTTTATTTCAGTTAACTAATTTTAAAACTTTTCATCAAACATCTGTTTTAGTTAAGGGTTTCTGGGAAGAAGTCACAAATGTAAATTGTTGACAGATGACACATTGACCATCAATGTCAAACAAAAGGCATTTTCCCAGAAGTCTAAAAATAAGTCAACTTCATCTCAGGTGACCTAAAAACCAATTTTTTAAACTTTCAAAATTTCCTTATTTTTCTGATTTGGACACAAGATTTTTAAACGGGAAATTGTTTAGAACAGGAAGCTGTGAATAACGTACTCTGCCACATATTTCCACAAAATCAACTGTGTATATATTTGTTTGCTTCCTTTTCTAAGTTACAGTACAATATGAGAATATACTGTATAACCTAAAGTACTTCCCTTGTTCCAATGGGCTGTATGTGTGATTGAATCAAAAAACATCCTCATACTTAAACCATCTAAAGTCACATCAGCTTGAAAACGAATTACTAGTATCACAACAAGAGGGCCTGTATCGCTCACCTGGATTTCATGAGATATGAAACAAGAATGATGATTAAGTATATTTGTCACTGGTATTGCTATGTCAATATATTATAGGCATTTTATATGGGTATGTGAGGTTTTTATGCCAAAAAATGCATTAATCCAGGAAATGAAACTGACTTTTGGCGCAACCCCATAGGGATGCTACGACACAAATGTGAGTGATATCCATGGCTTAGTTTCAGAAAAGAAGTTGTTTAAACCAATTGACCCCTTTTGACCCCGCCCTCTGCACCCCGGGGGTCAGTTCCTTCCTTTATAAAATTTTGAATCCTTACCCAAAAGGATGCTACCAGTCAAATATGAGCTGTTTCAGAAAAGAAGTTGTTCATATCAATTTAGCCAAATTGACCCCTTTTGGCCCCACCCCTCAGCCCCCTGGTGGGGTCAACCCTAAAATTTGTACAATTTTGAATCCCACCCCATGACCATGCTACCATACAAATGAGAGTGATATCCATTGCTTAGTTTCAGAGAAGAAGTTGTTTATATCAATTTAACCAAATTGACCCCTTTTGGCCCCGCCCCTCAGCCCCAAGGGGGTTGGCCCTGTCATTTGTTTAATTTTGAATCCCCACCCAATAGTGATGCTACCACGCAAATATGAGCAATATCTATTGCTCGGTTTCAGAGAAGAAGTCGTTTATATCACATTTGGCCACGCCCCTCAGGGCCCTGGGGGGTCAGTCCAATCATTTGTACAATTTTGAATCCCCACCCAATAGTGATGGTACCAGGCAAATACGAGCAATATCCATTGCTCAGTTGCAGAGAAGAAGTCGTTTATATCAATATAGCCCAATTGACCACATTTGGCCCCGCCCCTCAGGCCCCCAGGGGGTCAGCCCCATCATATGTACAATTATGAATCCCCACCCCATAGGGATGCTACCAGGCAAATATGAGCAATATCCATTGCTCAGTTTCAGAGAAAAAGTTGTTTATATCAATATAGCCCAATTGACCCCTCTTGGCCCCACCCTTCAGGCCCCCGTGGGGTCAGCCTCACCACTTGTACAATTTTGAGTCCCCTCCCAATAGTGATGCTACCAGGCAAATATGAGCAATATCCATTGCTCAGTTTCAGAGAAGAAGTCGTTTATATCAATATAGCCCAATTGACCACATTTGGCCCTGCCTCTCAGGCCCCCAGGGGGTCAGCCCCATCATATGTACAATTATGAATCCTCACCCCATAGTGATGCTACCAGGCAAATATGAGCGATATCCATTGCTCAGTTTCAGAGAAGAAGTTGTTTATATCAATATAGCCCAATTGACCCCTCTTGGCCCCGTCCCTCAGGCCCCCGTGGGGTCAGCCTCACCACTTGTACAATTTTGAGTCCCCTTCCACATAGTGATGCTACCAGGCAAATATGAGCAATATCCTCTGCTTGGTTTCAGAGAAGAAGTCGTTTATATTAATAGAGCCAAATTGACCCCTTTTGGCCCCGCCCCTCAGGCCCCCGTGGGGTCAGCCTCACCACTTGTACAATTTTGAGTCCCCTTCCACATAGTGATGCTACCAGGCAAATATGAGCAATATCCTCTGCTTGGTTTCAGAGAAGAAGTCGTTTATATTAATAGAGCCAAATTGACCCCTTTTGGCCCCGCCCCTCAGACCCCTGGGGGGTCAGCCTCATCATTTGTACAATTTTGAGTCCACACCCCATGGGATGCTTCTGACAAAATTTGGTCAAATTCTGATCAGTGGTTATGGAGAAGAAGTCAATTGTTGAAGGACGGACAGACGGCGGACGACAGACGACGGACGGACGGACGACGGATGCAATGGTATGACATAAGCTCACCTTGGTACTTCGGACCAGGTGAGCAAAAAATGACATTGAAATCCATTGAAATCTAAACTAAACGTGCTTTGAATATCTAGCTCCTGAAAACAAAAATTTGAAATTTTCCCTACGTCTACTGAATAAATGGTAGTTATTGTGTTATTTTGAAATTTGAACTATAATTGTATAATTTTTGAAATTACAACATTGTGCAATCTTTGTAGCATTAATCAATTACAAAAAGAAATATATATTTCCAAGTGTGTCATGAATTAGATGAGAAATCAAACCCATTAAAACATCATCAGCTTCAGAAGTTCCTCTGTAGTGTGTTGAATTAGGTTTTGTTTATTTTCTTTAATAGAAAAGTCCCTATTCAAGAATGGCTTCAAAGTTTAATACAGCAAAATTATAAAAAGATCAAAAATTTTGGAAAGCTTTCTTAGCAGCCAATATTTGTTGATAAATAGAAGGATGGACATGTGCACACACAATTGGAAAGATGTATGATGGATTGGATATATATTATTGAAAGTCTAGATTGACAGATAGGTGGGCAAACAAGACGGACAGACATACAGACACATGGACTCTAGACAGATGGATTGGAAGCACAAATATTAATAGTCTAGACGGAGAGAAGGACAGAAAAGACAGATGGACAGAGGCATAAACTCGGGACGGACAGAATGAAAGACGTACATTATAGATAGTCTAGATGGAGAGAAGGACAGATAAGACAGATTGACAGAGGCATATATATACTCAGGACAGACAGAATGATAGACACACATTATTGATAGTCTAGATGGAGAGAAGGACAGATAAGACAGATTGACAGAGGCATATATATACTCGGGACGGACAGAATGATAGACACACATTATTGATAGTCTAGATGGAGAGAAGGACAGATAAGACAGATTGACAGAGGCATATATATACTCAGGACAGACAAAATGATAGACACACATTATTGATAGTCTAGATGGAGAGAAGGACAGATAAGACAAATTGACAGAGGCATACACTCAGGACAGACAGAACGATAGACATACATTATAGATAGTCTAGATGGAGAGAAGAACAGATAAGACAGATGAGCAGAGGCATATACTCAGGACGGACAGAGTGACAGACATGCATTATACATAGTCTAGATAGAGAGAAGAACAGATAAGACAGATTGACAGAGGAAATGTGTTGACTTACAGGAACTTTGAATAAGACTGTGTGTGTGTTATTAGATGTGAGGGGCTGCAGTCTCTCCAAGCAGTTGGGACTCTTGTTTAGTTTGGCTATTGGTATCCCCTGGAAAACAAAAGACAAATTTTCATTCACTACTTTACTGGAAAAGTATTATAGCAACACTGTAAATGAAAAAATGTCTTTATTATACATTAACATTTATAATCATAATGTAAAAAAATCCACACAGAAAAAATGCACATATTAATATAAAATTTTAAAATTTCAAATTTATTTGTAGTAATTATACAGTTACCTAGGTACTCAAGTCTTTATATGTTAGACTTGTACAGGATTTTAAAGATTTTTTTTTTGAAGATTATGGGATGTACTGACTCTAATTGTGCAAAACCTAATACATTTCATTTCCCCTCCCTAATGTACATAATGAGAGTTAATGCCACTGAACACAAAGTCCTTTTTACATGAGTTATCCTCCACAATTAGTGTTTCCTCTCTATTGTTTAACAAATGAATTCTATTCAGAACTTTCCTCTCACTGACTTGACAAATACCACTTCCTCACCGACTAGAACCATGTAAGTTAGCACTGGAGCAACATCCCGTTTTAAGCCCTAATGAGCGATATCCCCGGAACACATGTTTAATCTTACAAAGTTATAGCTAATTACCTCCCCCTACCTGCTATTTATCTCCCCTGTTTGTTAGTTATCTCCCTTGTGTGTAAATTACCTCCCCTGTATATGAAATACCTCCCTATATGTCCATTTGCTACACAATATGTTTATTATCTCCCCTGTATGTTGATTATCTCCCCTGTATGTTATCTCCCGTGTGTTAATTATCTCCCCTGTATGTTGATTATCTACACTATGTTAATTATCTCCCCTGTACATTGAATACCTACCCTATATGTAAAATACCTCTCAGTATTTTAATTTGCTACCCAATATGTCTCCCATGCATGTTTATTACCTCCCCTGTATGTGAAATACCTGTAATGTATAGAAGTTGCTACTCGGTTTGTAAATCATCTCCCTTCTATGTTAATTTATACCCAGTATGTAATTATATCACCTGTATGTTAGTTACCTCCCCTGTATGTTAGTTACCTCCCCTGTATGTTAATAGCTTCCCCTGTATGTTAATTACCTCCCATGTATGTTCCCCTGTATGTTAGTTACCATCCCTGTATGTAAGTTACTTCCCTGTATGTTAGTTACTTCCCTTGTATGTTAATTACCTACCCTGTATGTTAGCTACCTCCCCTTTATGTTAATGACCTACCCTGTATGTTAGTTACCTACCCTGTATGCAAGTTACCTCCCCTGTATGTTAATTGCCTACCCTGTATGTTCGTTACCTCCCCTTTATGTTAATTACCTACCATGAACACACAGTCTTTTTTTCTCTCACTTGGTTTCCGTGTAGGAATATCAAGAATATGTTCTTCACTGTCCTGTCCAGATGGCTCTGAGCTGCAATTTATTCAACAGGAAGTTGTAAATTCTTTATTGCTAAAAATTTTCTTCAAAATTATTACACTTGTATGTCATTAAAGTTTTATACTCATGTTACACCTAGAATAGAAATGAACAAAGCAAAAATCCTGCAATAAGCTCAGTGGCTCAACTAATAATCTCTCACTCTAAGTCTGGGAGGGATTATTCCAGGAGAATGAAATTATCTGTGATGTATTCGAAATTTTAACACATTTGACCTTTGTGACCTTGAAAGTAAGACAAGGTCATTCCCTTAAACAATTTTGCTAGTCGTCCATCCCAACATGCTACTGACCCAATATCCAATCCTTGACCTCTTGTTAAATGAAAGTTGTTAAAATATTTTAACATATTTGACCCCTATAACAATTTAGAAAGGTCAAGGCCATTCTTTTAAACAAACCTTGTAGCCTTTCATCCCAGTATGCTTCTGCCCAATACCGTGACCTTGGGTGACTTCATTATTGTTTAATACAAATATATTTCTAAAATGAATTAAAGAAAAACCATAGACTTACTCTGAGAACAGAAGCGGAGAATCACAATCCATTGGAACCGTCTCAGCTTCGTTCTTTTCCCCATGAATGGCAGCCGCAACAGAGGATGAACCTGTCAATATACAAAATACATGATAACTACCAACAACAATAAACGCCTCATCATTGACACCAACCTTTAGTAATCTTATATAGCCTTCAAAACCTTGAATGAATTCAAGTATTTTTTTAAATTATCACTGAATAAAACATCCCTCTATCGCAATTTTCCTATCTTAATGTATTAAAACGTGATATTTTAATAATATTTTCATTCTTTCAGTTTTCCATATTTTTTTTTTATTTAAAAATTTCAATTTTTATCAAGGGAATGAAATATCAGTTTATTTCAGGTTTTAACAGGTCATGATAAGTCCAATAAAAAAGTTTATCTTGACATGTGATTAGTCCATTGTGATACAATAAAAATATACCTTGAAATGAAACTGATCCTTTGTGATTGCTAACAGATGATGTTCCCGCATGACTGGTTCCCGCATGACTGGTTCCCATATGACTTGTTCCTGCATGACTTGTTCCACTATTACTGGCTTCCGCATGACTGGTTCCCAAATGATAAAGATATACAATTTGAATTTACAAACAGGAGAGTGGAAATGATAATTTCCAATGATATGGGATTTGTTCCATTTGTAATGAAATTTCAAAATGAAGTTCAGCAACTTTTGTTGAAATATGAGAACGATATACCGTCCACGTTTATGGGGAAAAAAATCTCAAACAGCTATGTGCAATTTGATATTACTCAGCAGAGATTTTCCTACAAGTTTTCAACTGGGTCCAGGGTCCATTGAATTGGGAACTTCTAAGCGACAAAATGTGATTTGGGAAAAACAAAAAATAGCGAATTTCAGATAAATTTCAGTTTTTCTTTGAAAATATTGCCTTTAATTTTTCAAAATTGCCTAATATAGGTCTTTTTATATAAAACATACTTAATCATTCAAAAGAGACTTCAAATTGGGAATTTTTCAGTGGCAAATTGGGAATTTTCAGAAGATTTTTTTAGAGTAATGGGTCCTTTTAACGAACCCTATTTCTATTAAAGGAAAATCTCTGACTTAATATCGAATCAACTAGATTTTACTACAATTTCATATCAAGTTTTGAAAGGCTCTTGATCCAGATTTATGAAGGGAGTTTTGATGAACCCTTCCAGAACACGTGGTTTTTTAATTCTATTTATATAAAAAAAAAAAAAAGCTTACCTTGTCGTCTGCTGATTGCCTCCAGACAGAGTCTTGGTCAAAGGAAGTTTAACACTAACTATAGGTTTTGCTGGATTGTTAGCTTTTCCATCAGCCATTTTTCCCTTGCGTGTTTTGGTATCCGGTTGATCTGTGAATCAAATTTGATTTGCAGATATTAAACTAGATTATTTTATATTTCCCAGTAGCATTACTCATGTGAAACCTGAATGTTTTGGTTTCAGAAATGTGTAACTATTTCAAATGTATTGGGTTCAGGAACCAGAACTTTTTCAAGTTCAGATCACATAATCATAACTTTTTAATTTACAGTTTTTCTGTATCATCTAGGCTTTTATCATTTTTGTTTATTACATCCATTATCTATTTAAAGCTCTCGTCTGAAGAAGCAACAAGTAATAAGTTTCATACCAATAAATCATAATTTAAATAATGTAAACTTGTTTGTGTAACTTATATTCTATAAACATAAGTTACAAAAAACAAGTTTACATTATTTAAACACAAAGAAATATCAAATGTATTCCCATATATAAATCCCATCTAAATATCATTGCTTGTGTATATATGTTTAATTAAAAACTTTGCATCAAAATATATATCAGATAAAGAAATACAATATACTGTACCTTGGTCACATTTGTTTTTTTTAAAGAAATCTAAAATGGTTTTCTTTCTCTTTGCAGGTGGCTCACTCATTCTACGAATGTAGAATCTGCAAAACAAGAAACATTATATTATTTCACGAGTGAAATTTTTTTGTAATAAGTCAAATCATACCATCTCTAGAACACTTATGCAATAGATTTTATAATAAGGTTTGTGATAGTTATTTGAAAGAATTCCATATCGTGACAGAATGTCAGTTGATTTAGATACTCTAAATGAATTTAATTTGAACGCATTCAAATTTTAGCGCAAATCCATATTAAAACAGATAAGCGGTATGATGAATTAGCACACCAAGAATGATTGCCATAGAAACCAATGTAGACAAACAATAATTGGCACAATCTTAATTAATCGGAATGCTTCCAGCCAAAAATGTTAAAATAAGATTACTGCTAAAATATGTACATTTACAGTAACTGGAAATTTGGACTATGGTCAGCTGAGCATGCATGCATATGATGGTCAAAACATTTGTATGGTACACAATAATTGATGACACACTGATCATGAAAGCTACACATACACAAGAACTGATGACACATTGAAAGGTACACAAGAATTGATGATACATTTGATACTACTGTACACAAGATCTGATATGATTTCAGTTTTTGAAAGATACACACGAGATGATGACATATTTGATAAGTACAAAAGTATTGGTGAAACCTGTGACAGACATTCATGTACACAAGAAATGATGATACACTTTACAATTTAAAATGAACAACAGAGTTAATTACACATTTAATACCGGTAGGTACAAAAGCGCATACAAAGTTAAATGTAAAGAAGCATTCAAGACAAACGAAATAAAAGATAAACTTTTTTATACTGATCTTAGCAGATTACCTCCAAGCCAGATTGTCATACAATGATTTCAATTCTAGGAACTGGTCCCTAGACTAGGTTCACAGTAACTTCACCGCAAAGATTCATGCTTCAATAGCTGATAGTTGGAAAACTGGAAAACAAATAACATAATGTCATACACATACATGTGTATTTGTACATGTTTTCACTGTTCAGAGTATACATCTGTACTGGAAACAATTACAGAATTCAAAATTATTTTTTTTAGCAAATCACTCATGTCCTGTTGAATAAAGATGAAGTTGACCAAAAGCTGATAAAATTGAAATTATTTTTTCACTGCTGATCCTAGTGACCTATTACAGATTTGGTGTCACTGACCAACCGAAGTCTAATTAAAGCTTTTGGATATTGAGAGACTTCCTAAGCTGGAGCCAAAGAAGATTGGATGTAGTTGTTTTCACATGGGTGAATGGCCATAATAATGGGTAGTAGAATTTAAACAGGACAGTATAATTGAGGTCATTGATTACATTGTAGCTCAGATAAAGCTTAAGCTGACGACAGAGTGAGGTTGCTACATGTAGTTCAAAACCTATCTTTGGTGCGACATATTTTCATTTCAAATACTACTTCCAACTAAAGTACAGTACTAATACTCCTCAACATGATATAGGTAAAGACCTGTAAATATTGGAATTATTTAATAAAGATTGATGATTATAAGCATTTACTAGAGAGCAATATGATGACTCTTGACCCATATTGTGTGTCTGTCAGTTTTCTTGTTTAGTATTTAACATTCCTGTGACATCAAAATTCATAGAAAATATAGATACCTTGAGATACATCACAGCAATTTGAGTAAATAAAGGAACAAAATAAAGTACATTTGCTAATTAACTTAAAATAAATTATACAGTATAAGAGAGCGCAGCTCGAACGGGCGAAGCCCGTTCGTGTAGCGAACTTAATGGTAGAGATGTCTCGGAAACCCCCCCCTTTTCCCCCCAATATACTTAGAGTTCAAAAACTATCTCAGTAACCGGAAACAGGAAGTCACGACAAGATCCAGTGTTGCGCAAGACTGTATTCAAAGTCACATTCTCGGGAGATTACAAAATATCAAGATTTTAAAAATATGCAAATGTTTGACTTCACACTAGTTAGAATTTGTTAATAAAATTTATCACGAACAAGTTCTTAATTTTTTATATTCAAAACGTAACGGTATAATTTTCAACGAAAATATTTCCGGTGTTTTACGAGTGCAGCTCCGGTCCGTTCGAGTTGCATACAAGTTTACCAAATATAGCACATAAAATAAAGAGGACTTCCAAATTTTTTTGTTGTCGTCTGCGAGATCTGCTGTCCCGTCACCTTGTCATCGCTTAATCAGTCTATTTTAAGACTTATTCTACATGTACGATTAGTTTTTGTAGTAAGTTATCTAAATCATAATTCTTGTTGATATATACTTTATTACAAACCAGTGTATAGATCTGTTGGCAATATATTCATTTTGTAACGTGGGATTTACTATTCTAGTACACTAGATTATGTGTGCTTGTTTCTCGAATTCCATGGGCACCGGGATTGCTGCGCTCTCACATAGGCCAATGCTAAAATTATATTACATCTTTGCCTGTCAGTTTTTTAATGTGTTAATCTTAACAATATTTCAATTTGAAAGATATGTAAGCAAATTCTGATACATCACAGTAAATTAAGGAACAAAATAAAGTACATTTGCTTATTCAACTTAGCATAAATTAACGTTATATTACATATTTGCCTGCCAGTCTTTTTTTTCAAATTTGTCAATCTTAACAACATTTCGACTTGAAAGAAATGTTAGTAATTTCTGTATACAGTGTATCTTGAAAACGTGCTTACAATTTGAACTGACACACTCAAAAAGGCTGTAAGCGATTTATACATCGCTAAGCGAAAATGAAAGTAGGTCCAAATTTTCTTTATCGTCCTGTAGTTTCGATTTCCGCATCAACATTAAATATATCGCAAATTAGGCATACTCAAAATGTCTTACTGTATGTTAATCAAGCTTTCGTCAAATGTATACATACTAATCACGTCGTTGCTTTGCTTGCCGGCTACTGACAAAGCGTTTTCCTAATCCGAATTACACTTGTTTACTGTAGCTGCCATCTTTGTTGGTGATAGCCTTAAAACAAACAAAACAAATACCATTTTTTCAAAACCTGTACATATATCATATGTTCATTATAATTTTCTGGTTAATTATAAATACAAATGGTATTCGTATAGTTTACGTTAATTTATATGCTAAATTAAAAGGAATAAATTAAAATGACTTTGTATTCAATTCACATAATTCGTTTCCGCTTCCGGCCTTTTCCGTCGTCCATTGCAAAACTGCAAACATGGTACGTTCGATGCACATAGATAATCGGACATAATCCAAGATGATCAAAGCTTTCCATACCGAAAACGAACAATTTTCAGATGGAAAAATAAATAAAGAGCCATTTGGATATCTTATTTCACTCGTATTCTTTACACCGGTAAAGATGTTAAGCTGAAATTATATAGGGTTTAGGCTATCGAAGACTTGTTTACTGTACTGTGACTGTCAATAAGATGCTAAAAACACAGGCGATATTGCTTATACTTGTAGTATATAGCTAAATGTTAGTATGATTTCACGCCACCCAAAAAATAACACAACGATGGAGTCGTGAACCGAGATAGGTCCAACTCGTTTGCCTCCATACCCGGTATCTTGCTAATATCCAGACTCGAGAACGCGAGTACTTGTTTAGGGTACTGTAGAAAATTTGCACTTGGGCTCACAAACTTGGCCATGGCCTGGAGTCTGAAACTGGTATATATCATACAGATCATAAACCTTGTATTATTTGTGTACGATCTACAAAACCTGTCGAAAATGATTTGCTTTCGACCAGTCTGTGAAAAATGCGATTATTGTGATGAGGTTGGGGAAGACCACGAACTTTTGTATAATATGTAAACTTGACTATTATATGTCAATTGAGGTATAACATAGGTACTTGTGTCAGGTAATTATCACCAGAGTTTGAATTGTTATGGGTATAGCTTTGTTACTAAATAGCTCAAATCACTTTCAAATTAGGCTAGCCGTTTTTAATGTTTTCATCCAAGTCACATTGAATATGTCTTGAAGAAAGATACAAATGAAAATTATTACTGAACATGGGAAAGTACCAAAAATTGATGCAATTCTTACAGTGAGGCAACATTAAGTTTCTAAGAAGTCAACGCTCTCGGTTAACATCTTTTAGTAAAATATTATTTACTTTGTCATAATAAGTTAATGTAACAATAATATGTTGCTAAGTTTACTGTTTTAAACGGTTTTGCTGTTTTTAGTAACCAAACCATCCTCTCACTGGCGTATACTTGGCAAAAAAATTGTTAATAAAGTGCAAGTTTGTGGTTTTTACCAACCTGATGATTCCTATGTGAATTCATAATTTGAACAAACAAAGCTAGAGCACATTCACAATATTTATAATGATGCATATATTTTCAGAATGAAGGGGCGGCTACCATCCGTACAAGGAAGTTTATGTCCAATCGTCTGCTCTCCCGGAAGCAGATGGTAAGAAATTTATTCAATCCATGAATAATTGATTCCTGTCATTTTTGCAAAAAATATTAAAATCTTAATAGTAAAGAGGTTTCATCAACCAGTGATTTCAAATAATGTATATAAACACATAGACTTGTGTTGTGTAGATTGTTTTTGCGAGTTTGCTTTTGAAGTCCTAAAAATGATAGATTCTGTTATGAGTGTTATTGAGGATTGCGCATTGGGCAATTCTTATTTGAATGTTTCCAGGTTTTGTAGCCCAACATGTGAATCGTTGCCTACACTCAAATTTTTTTTATCAATTCTGTATTTTGTTATTCTTGCTGCTACATAAATAGTTCTATCATTATGCCAAGTTATATTCCATAATTGTATTTGTAGATCGTCGACGTCTTGCATCCGGGAAAAGCCACAGTTGCCAAGACAGATATTAGGGAAAGGTTGGCAAAGATGTACAAAACAACCCCAGACACAATCTTCTGCTTTGGATTCCGCACCAAGTTTGGCGGTGGCAAGACGTCCGGATTTGCTCTCATCTATGACAGTTTAGACCAAGCCAAGAAGTTTGAACCCAAATACAGACTAGTTAGGGTTAGTCTTATTTAGATCAATCAGTTCTGATTATCTGTCATCAGTGATGCTTTGACAGGAACATGTAAATTTTCAACTTGAGAAACTTCAAATTTATTTTTGCTAAATATTGACTGTTCAGGTAATAAAAATCAGGAATTGGGAAGGCCAAGTCTATAAGTATGGGCAGCTGTTTACTTACCAAACCTTCAGAAATACTTGCACAATTTTTGAATTTGTTAAGATATATCTATGCAAGATTTTGAAATTACACTATTGGTCTTTGAATGTCCCAGCCCCTCTGAAATATATTTTATTAAGTCTCCTACCATAATCTGGAATCTTGTCAAGCCTGCATACTTGTCACAGGGACTTTATCATTTCGGCTGGCATAAGGCAAAGGTGAGCTAGCGTGTCCTCTATCACGCTGACCTACATTTTGAACTTCGACCTTCATAGAAAAAAGTTTGTCCATTCTTGGCACATCTGGTGGGGGAATGTAATTTTGCTAAATTGTCTTGTTTATTTATTTCATGAATTGGTTTGACAGTTTTTAAGTAACTTTGAGACCTAATCTGAACTGACCAATTGCAATAGCCTCAAGTCGGTCATCGTCCATTGTTTACATTTTAGACAAGTTCACCGGAACCTGCCAACTAATTTCAATGAAGTTTTGCAGAAATCTTCCTTGGCCATAGGTCAACTAAATATATAAATCATACAGTCCCTACCCCCTCAGTACCCCCTCAGAGGCCTGAGGGGTGGGGCAAAAAGTGTGGACTGAAATTGATAAAATCCTCTTGAATCCAAGATTTGGTAGGATCAAGTACTGTTGAGTGTTCATGGATCTATAAAAGGGTCTTGTGCTTTATCAAAATTACAAATTTCATGACCCTGGGATGTCATGTTTCCCCTTGGGGGAGGGGGTAACATTTACTTCAGTTCATGTATAGGGAAATCACATTTAAGAGCTTTCGCTTGTGAATTTGCCATTTGAAAATAACTCAACTTTGGTTAGAGGTATCAGTATGGGATGGCAGTTTTTGATGGTATGCACATATTGGCCCAGATTTACCCAGTGAATCCCAAACACCGTAGGATCACAGCATGACCAGTAAAAATCACGAAGTCCAGTAAAAAAATATCTATTCCCGAACTGCCAGTCTGGCAAACATCTAAAATTAGATGCAACCAGATCTTGGTCTTTGTTTCATGTGCAATCCCTGGAAAACCCATTTATAAATCTGCAGCAACTCGCTCGCGTACAAAAAGTTGTCCGACACCATTCTGAAGACTGACGGCATGCCATAGCATATATATATATATATAAGTTCCCAAATTCTTTGGACCAGGTTAACAGGGATTTTGCCAGCTATTTTGGGAAAGGGTCCCTGAACAAAAATTGGGAAAATATCATCGGCATTTTCCACAAATTGGGAAAATACCATCGGTGTTTCATCAAATTTGGGAATATATCATAAAATTGGAAAAATATATTAATTATACAAGCTTAGCTGTTTCTTTTCATAATATTTGTACAAATGAATACAAGTCAGCATCTCTTTTCAGGATATTTTACTTGAATTAACTTTCGTTTCAGGTTGGAGATCGTCTGAAGCTGCCTGACTTTCAGATTGGGAATCATTTGGTGTAGTAATACGTGTTACTGTAGCTGTGGTTTCGCTTTCAGTTTTACTTGAATTAACTTTCGTTTCAGGTTGGAGATCGTTTGAAGCAGCTGCCTGACTTTCAGATCGGGAATTACCAGTATTTTGTTTGAAAAAGCTCATAACGTTCATTAAATCTTTCGAATCTTTGAGCAAAATCTTCTTTGCGTAATATTTGGAATTGTGGGACATCGTCCCGAGTCCAGTACTTGATTTGACCTCGGTAAATAGATGAGTCAACGTACGTAAACGCTTTGCATTAAACTCCTCTTTAAACGGGAGATTCAAACGCAGATATGATATGACTTCAATAAGACTATCCAAGCGCATGCGCGCATCGCAAAACCAACAACAACACGATGACTCACGGTAACATTTTAACGTTGACAAAATAATGACTGGAAGCTCGTATAAATCCAAATTTTTAGGTTGTCTTATGTTAACAGCGATTGGGAAAATACAGACCGGAATTGGGAAAATATAGACCGAAATTGGGAAAATACGTGCCAATTTTCAATTGGGAATGGGTCCGTGTACCGGACCCAAAATATGCCTGGCAAAAACCCTGGTTAATAACCCAATTTATCTGCTGGTATGATGGTATCATACATGAACTGCAGAAGGTGACTTGGGTTGTTGTATAGGTTTGGTCAGGGTCATTTATAGGGAATCTTCCTTCTGAAAGACGTGTATACTGTTGTAGAATTTTCTCTTAATCTTGATAGTATAAATAAATACATAAACAATCATGTACAGTTTCACATAATGGGTAATGCCTTTTTTTAGAACCACAAGTTCTTGGAATGTATAGTTTTGTAGCTATCACATTAATAAATTGGTGGAACATAAAATTGTCAGCCGTCTTCGGAGTTGAAGTCTCTTGTTGCTTCAAATTCTTCCTCAATGTCTGACACATTATGGTATTAAGTTAAAACCATTGCCTTACTAGGTACCAGGAGTATTTTCAGCACAGGGATGTAATTATGTGCACAGTAAATCTTTTTGAACAAATCACATTTTGTGTGTCACCTTTATTAGTTTGAAGTAGAAAAAACTGCATATTGTTTGATAAAAAGACTTCAGATATGATATATTATTATACTATTATTAAACACCAGATCTGATTCAATAGATACAAATTCCATTTGTTGTATGAATTTGTTGTATATATTTCTTATTTAAAGGACCAAAATACCTGGTCTGGTCACATTTCATCTGGTCAGGTCAAAATATAGCTATTTACCAGGCCAAATGTCCTGTAAATTTTCTAAGAGTGTTACGCATTGTCTGATTTGTTCCCAACGTGCTGGTAGGCAGCAGGACCGAAATTGGTCAAATTGACTGAAATATAGCAGAACTCCGGTAACTTACTATTAAGGCCCATGGGCCTCTAACTACATGGGCCTCTAACTACAAGGGCCTCTAACTACATGGGCCTCTAACTACAAGGGCCTCTAACTACAAGGGCCTCTAACTACATGGGCCTCTAACCACATGGGCCTCTAACTACATGGGCCTCTAACTAGTTGGTAGCTCAAGCTCAGTTACTTTCGGAATCTGTACATGTACGCAGCTTTAATAATGGTCATGTTCTTTATTGTAGCATGGTTTATTAGAAAAACCAAAGGGTGGAAGAAAAAACAGGAAGGAGAGGAAAAACAGACAGAAGAAAGTGCGTGGAACGAAAAAAGCCAAGGTTGGAACAGGGAAGAAGGTAATAATCATTTGTTATGATTTCTCATTGTACAAAAGTTCAATATGTAGAAATTAAGGAGAGAAAAATAATATTGAAAATGAAATCTCGTATTTCTATTCCTTAAAGTAAATATTTAAATAATAAGTTTTGAACAATCTTTATAGGAATGTTTCCTGATGTTTTTAAAGGTTAATAGAAAAGATATATATATGTCGTTTATGTTGGGAGAAATATGTTGTTCACTAACTTTGGGATACTGCTTTACAGAAGTAAAGATTTTAAGAGAAATGGTAAGACCCTTATGCACCCTGTATGATGTGTGTGAACTTTACTAAATATTATCAGCTTTTGTGTCACTAGAGCAAATCTGATTTACTAGTGTGACTTCGTCATTTGTGGCTTTTCTTTCTGAAATAACAAACATTTTCTCATTTCATCATCTTGTATACCGATCTGTCTCTTATTAACATTCTGGAAATAATAATTGATATCATAATTCAAAAAGTACTTCTTCCAAAAGCTTGATACAGTAAAGCCTTGTTACATTGCCTCCATTTCTCTTTTAAAAGGGTTTTATATATGAAGGGTTTGTTTGTACATGTACACAAAGAAAATAAAAGTATTAAAAACAACAATTAATTCTTGTTGCTATGGGAAATTCTTCCTATATCATGTAGATTGCTGTCTGCTATTACCATCTGACTGAGATATTTCAAAGTTCTGTGAATGTACTTAATTTAGCATGCTCAAATTTTAGTGCAAAAGGTTATTAAAATGGATAACAGTAATGATGAATTAACACAATCAAAATTTAAGATTAAGATTACCAGTAACATATGTACGTTTAATTACAGTAATTTCAATTTCCAAATATTCTTTCAACAATTTCATTGGCCTGTTTGTAGTGGAAACAAAGATGGCAGTAAAAAAACACCAAAGTTTTTGTAGACTTGCAAAGAAAATGTTTTAAGCAGCTTTAATATATTAGAAAACCATATTTTCAGCTACTTTGCAAGTTTGATACGGATGGTCATTTTAAAGAATTAAGTTTGGGAGGATAGATTTTGATGTGATTTGGAACAGTGTCAAAGATCTTTGAATTTTAAAGTAAAAAGAAGAAAGTAAAAATTGAGCATGGGTATAGGGAATCTGCAGGCAAAGACTTGGATATAAAATGGGGTGGCAAATGAAGGTCCTGTACAAGGTTTTGCTGTAGATAGGATATAACAGCTGAAATACTACACAATGTGTTTCCTTATATAAATTATATCTACTAAAAAAAACTGGTCAATTAACATTTTAGCATTATATATATATATCGCCCTAATTTAACAACAGTTGGTGTAGCAGGGTTGTAACAGATGTATTTCATATTGAGAATCAAAGGGGAATTATCTGATCATGATGCAGTTTGGTCATTTGCTTTAGCTGTACAATAACTGCTTAATGCCATACCAAATATTAATATATGGGGAGATTGCACATCCATGTCTTGAATTCCAAATTACATTAACAAAAGAAACATTTTGAAAACCATGAAGAAAAGAGCGGAAAAAAAAACAGATTTTGAAAACAGCTATGAGGCTAATACGGTGAAAGAGTCCAAGCATTTGTTCAGACAGAAAGATGTAATTTGGAATTTTGTTGTCTCAATGTGCAAAGCGATTTTAGCAATATGCACTAGTGCTGGTCAGCACCTTTGCTCTATTGTAGCTAAGAAGTTTAAATGTTTGTGAATTTATTTTTTGTTTGTGTTCTTTGAATTTCGATTTTTAGCATCTTTGTTGTCTTTCTTCATATTAAAGTTTGTAAAAATCACTAGTTTATATATACCAAATCTATTGAATATTATGGTTTTCCCCGTTACATTTGTCATGCAGTGCAGTGCTTTCTTCCTTTTTTCCAGTTCTTTTTACTGTGATGCTGTGATTATTACATTTTTGACTTGTGCAAAGCGAATTCTGCATGTCTTTATTTTCATTTTTCTTGCAGTGCTGTATTTATATTCCAAGAATGCTATTTATATTCTTTCCAAAAGGTCTAATTTTCTTTTATTACCTCTTGCTCACTAACCACACTTTCCTAGAATTTGTATCAATATACTAATCATGTAGTGCTCAGCAAATAAATCTGTAATTTCTCATTGTTATTCTGTTGATCTTCCTTTGATTTAGATAAGACGCAACGTTTTCTAATACTGTGAGAAATCTGTATTTAAACATAAATATCATTATGTACAGTATAATTGAATGAAATCCATTGAACGAGATAAACATAGATTCATTGGTTGTTAAAGTAGTTTTTGTTTGTGTAAAAAAAAATATTGGAAATCAGATGAAATAGTACTGCAGTTCAGCTACATTATAGTAGACGAAAATGATATCCAGTAATGTTGATTATGTTTGATACATGTACATTTGCATGAATAATTTTAGCAAAGACATTTTACATTACATCTACCAGGTCTGATAAGGTTTTACATCTTCAGGTCATGTGACAAAGCAGGATGAAGTCCCTTCAGTTATTAGTGCCCAACCAGTAGCAATTTGCTTTCCTCCATCAGAGCATGTGTCACTTGGTCAAGACAGTGTTTTCCGGGCCAAACTTACTAGAAATTAAGAATATTATTTTTTTGCAGCAGAACTGCAAAATTAGGGTCCTCGCATGAATGGAAAGAAGACTTTATGACTTTTGAAATTTTAGATAACTTCATCAGGAAGAAAATAAATAACATTCATGTTTGGAGCAAAATTTATTGGCACCATCTGCAATGGTCATAAATATCATTGTTGTACTTCTACATAATCTTCTGAATTTTGTAATTTTGCTCCTTATTATACAGTTAGATACAGAGATATGATGCCAGATTTTCTTCAGAGGGTGTGTTGCTAAAAAAAATTCTTGCTTGTCAATTTACTAATATTTTGTTTTATTATCTTTTCAGTAAGAGGATCAACCAGAAGAGAAGAAGATCGTTGCGGGGGTCGTCGGTACATACGCTATGTAATAAAATACATGTGGCTAAAAAAATATAGTTGTTTTATTTGTGGCTTCAAAGGAGGTGTTTATATACCAGTATTTGAAGATGATCAAATGGCAGGTATAATTAAGTCTCCGAAAATTACACATAATCAGGAAAAATCCTGGAAATTTCATACTGTCAACATCTAAAGACACTGAATTATAGAATTGTGATAATAAAAATAATCGAAATAAATGATCAGCAAATTGATTAGGGGTTATATTTATAATGAAACTGCATTCACAAAAATGTTTGGAATCATAATTACATGTATTGGCTCATTTGTATTTGGAAAAATCTAATTCAAGAAGAAACTATTTCCGGTATTGTATGATATTGTGTAATTGAGATTTGATGGGTTTACTAAAAAAGTAAACTGGTCAGAATGAGGGATTCAATAAACCTTTTGAACATGGAGTAAAAATTGACACCTTTGCATCTATGTTATTGCCGAGATGGAGAATTTAAGACCATGATGGTGGAATTTAAATTGTCCTGCGTCTTAACAACCCTTTCCATTATGTAGGTTCCTTTTTGTACCTAGTTGGTGCCAATTCAATTTAGATTTTTTATCAGATAAAAAAAATGTCTGGCAGGCGACCATCTTGGATTTTGAGAATTTTATTACCTCGCCTGGTCCAAAGGATCAAGGTGAGTTTGTGCTATAAAATGCTGTCGGCTTTTGTCTGTCAACAATTATCTTGTGAACACAATAACTTGAGTAAATATCAACAAAGTTTGATGAAACTAAAACTTTGTATGCAATCAGATATCGTAAAGGTCTCGGACGAGATGGAAAATGGGAATTATTTGACAGTTACTGGAGTTACTGTCCTTGGTAATAATATTATAAGACCTTTTGAACTCAAGTTACAGGAGTAAATATCAATCAAGTTTGATGAACTTTGTATGCTGCCATATATTGAGATCTCTGACAAGTTTCAAAATAGAAATTATTCGACAAACTTGCAGAGTTATTGCCCCTTGTATTGTATTGTACCTTGTGAACACGATAACTTGCGTAAATATCAACCAAGTCTGATGAAACTCTGCAGATATATCTGACAAGTTCGAAAATGGAAATACTCGACTGTAACTTACAGAGTTGTTGCCTTTGTATTATATTATTATTGGACCTTGTGAACACGATAACTGAAGTTAATATCAACCATATATTGACGAGTTTTAAAATGGGAATTAACTTGCAGAGTTATTGCCCTTGATAATGATATTGCTCATTGTGAACACGATAACTGGAATAAATATCAACCAAGTTTAACGAAATTTTGTATGCTGCCATATATTGACAAGCTGTCAGACGAGTTCGAAAATGGAAAATATCTGCCAGTAACTTCGATGCAACATATCGACAAAATTTGACGAGTTCTAAAATGGGCATTATTAGACAGTTACTTATAGGGTTATTGCCCTTTATAATGATATCATTAACTTTTTTTTAGCTCGCCTGGGCCAAAGGGTAAATATTTTTTTAAACGCTGTTAGTACTGAACAACTAACTGGATTTTGATGAAATTTGGTCTGGAAAACTATTTGTGTTGTATAAATGAAGGGTGTGACACACTTAGGGCAGGAGAAATGGGGTCCAATAGGGGTAATATAACAAAAAACAAACAAAAAGAATGATATGATTTAATCCACTTGTAGTTTGGACCATTGTTGAGAGAGGCAGTTCAAAAGAAGGAAAACAATTGAAATATAACTTAAATGAGTATTTGGCAATATTTACTGAACTGGCCAGGTAACCGATTCTGGGCCTCTTGTTGCTATTTCTTGAAGTGCTGCATTATTATTTCTCAAACTTCGCACGTAGTTTCACCTTTGTACCTTGTTGCGCCAATTCATTTGGGATTTTTTTTTATCTGAGGCCGACAGGCGGCCATCTATGATTTTGAGAATTGAAGATTGTTATCGCTATTTCTTGAAAAGAACTGGAAGGGTGTTTCTCAAACTTCACATGTAGGTTCCACTTGTTCTTGTAATTAAGAAAGAAAGAAAGAAAGGAAAAGTAGAGAGAAGATCAGTCTGATATAGAACAGTCTGACGTAAAAGTGTAGCGGAACTGGACTTGGATGAACGCCGGCGACCAGGACCGTTTTCGTTGGACCGGTGTTGTTCATTTATGAAAGAAAGACGGACCTGGTGTTTTTATATTGTTTTCAGACGAGCCATGACAAAGACTCCCAATGCCTGTATTAGCATTAGCAGGTCCGTCAAGATATATGTTTGAAATAGTACATTTAAAAACTGACGAAATAAACGAACGGGCCCCAGGTAGCTAAATTAGTAGAGCATCCGGCTAGTGTTAGGAGGTCCTGGGTTCGAACCTCACTCTGGCCGTACAGTACCTTTCCTATTCCATACAGCGCCCAACTGAATACCCACGGAGGTGGTATAGGATCTCGTGTGTGTCTTCGTGGTCGAAGACTTTGTTGAAGGAGGGAGGTATGTAGCGGAACTGGACTGGGATGAACGCTGGCAACCAGGTAGCTCAATTGCTAGTGTTCGTTAGTCCCGGGTTCGAACCCCAGTCTGGCCGTGCATTTACCTCTCCTATTAAAGAAGCAATAAAGATCTTTCAATGGCGGCCACAGGGATCTCTTGTTCTGAGCAAACGTGTTAAACGTGGATGAGAGTCCCACGATGCATGCAATAAAAACTCTTTATACAGTGTCAATCTATGATTCAACTTTCCTTGTAATTAATTTTTCTTTGTTTTCATGGTAAATACTCAAATGTAACTACGCAAATGTGATTGGTCGAAAAATTCGTTTCATTCTTCTATGAAAGAAATTCCGAGAATGGCGCGAAAAATGTCACAGTAGGACAATTGACGTTGCGTATTGATTTCAGAAAAAGAATCCCATTTAAAACCAGTAAAATTGTACATAAAACATGTTTTAAATTAGAAAATCATTTTCAAAAATTAATTATAAGCGTTGATGTCAATTATGTTTTAGTTTCATCGGGGTATGAAACAAATTTTGTTTGCAAACTTCTGTAAGAAATCCGCTACGCGGATTCATACAGTTTGCAAACAATATGACATCAATGCTTAAATAAATTGCTACAAAGAGTGTTTACACTTAGTGTTAAGCTAAAGTTAATTCAAATTCCGTTCGGAAGTGATTTTTTATGGTTAATTTAAAATAAGATATAGCAAACTAGTGTTGCAGTATTCAACGGTTTTGTTTCTTCATTTACGAATGATTTTAATTTTCAAAAAAGTGAATTATTAGCCTTTGTTATAAATGATTAAATTCTTATCACGGCATAATTGTAAAGACTACTACAAATGCGTTTAGATTACCGTAAAGTTATGATATCTCGTTATAGCCCTTGGTGTTTTGGCGGCAATGATGTGCTTTCGTCACGAATTGAAATGTACATTTCGCTTCAATCAAATGACGTGTCATGTTACACCCGAATCTGATTAATGTACCCACGCATGCGTATATGCATTTAAGTTTGCAGACGATAGAAGAATTGAAAGGCGGCCATGTTTAAAGTCGCTAAAGAACTTTTGAACAAACTGGAGGAGACGACGGGAAAACTGAAAATTAAGGTAAGAAAATGAAAAGTAATTACACTGTCAATTTATTAAAAAAAACATGTTGAACTGATACTTTGCCACGCATAAATGATTTACATGTAATTATTTCTATGAATTGTGAAATGAGTTTTAAAACCAGGACAGATTTCACCCTGTGTATTTAATGACCGCTGGAGTGAGAATTCGTGTCAAGTCCCTATGGTTTGAAATGAATAAAAAAAATTAAACAGAAAAAACAATACATATTTTATTATCTATATTCCAAGCCTTTATGATAATTAAACTAAAATTTCGAACAGTCAATGATTATGTTAATTCAAATGAAACGTTGTTTATGACAAAAAAATACATCTGAATTTTTCCATAGCTTTCCATTTCACAGTTCTTGAAGACACAACTTGCTGTTCATCAGAAATCTATTTTGTATTGTAATGCATCATGCTCTTGCCCTGACCATAATATGAGAAAATAATTCCAAAATCATTTACTAATAATAGTCAAATTTTGAGAATTAATTGACACAAAATATCACACACAAAAATCTGACATTTCTCATTCGTGATGTGCATCTTCGATTTTCTGCTTATAGGTATTAATTTATAATTCTGCGCGTGCATATTAAAACAACATGTGGTGTTGTTAACATTTAATCAAGGTTCCAATCAATAACAGAACTACACAAAATACGGCGAAATTTCCCAACATCTTCAGATGCTTGACCTTCGTCCATGGTCTATCCGACCATATTGTAAACAACTACAATGTAGTTTTAGTTACCGTCTTCTATGGACATGCTGGTTTAGGATGAAATACTTCAACAAAACCCCATTAAATGCTTTTGAAAAAATCAAAGTACCCTACTTCCATATATTCCAGGATGTAGAATTAAATGCGAAATGTAATAAATGTATTCCATTTCATTGGCGCTCTTATCACAATTTGCAATGAAAATAAGACTTATCATAGTCTGCTATATTTAAGCTGTCTTTGATTGAGCAGCCCAAACATCTAATAAACGATTTTAAGTGGGAAGCATATTTCACGAGGGAAATCATGATTATGAATCAAAATGAATCGAGTTTCATTTTAGGTCGTAATTTTACTCGTAAACGTAGCCTAGACGAAAACTTGTTCCGCCTATGAAAAGTGGCTGAGATACTGTCGACAGAGGGCATGAGAAACAAATGCATGACGTCATAATGCAGTCTCGTGACTTGGTAAATATGACGTCACACGTAGTTACATCGGCAACTAGTGTAACTTACTACAGCGCGCTTTTTCGGATCAACAAACTATCACAGAAAACTCTTATGTTTGAAAGAAACGGAAAGATTTTGTTTTCAAGAAAATATCCCGAGATAACTTTGAAGATACTCAACCATTTTTACAGGAACACAATGGACGAGGTATGTATAAGTCTTTTCATACTTTAATTACTAAATTAGTACTTTGTTTTACTCATATTTTAATGAATTTCGCTCTTGATATACTTGTGTACGTGCATTTAATTTACCTTCATTACATCCTGTTAAATCGTAAATTTTCGTGGGTTTGTTTTAGTTTATTTCGTTGGTATTCTTAAAAAGCTCGTGTGTCAAGAATGTTATCAACTTTTGAAATTTTAAATAAATTATTTACCTGCTGTATTACTGTATAATAGACTATTCGCCGGAAGTAACGGGAGGAATCAATTTAACTATTGCACGACGTCCATTCCCTTGTAATTTTTGTCTAAAAAGAAATGTCATGTGTTTCTTTCGACAGCAGATTCCTCGTCGTCCAGCCAGTCAGTCTCTTGACATTCACCCCAGAAAGGGACAACACTATGATACAGCATACGACCAGACTACATCTAATGGAGGCAGCAACAGCGGAACAGTCGGAGCCACATACTATAACACAAACACTGGAACTGACCAGCAGTTCTCTAACACCAACAGATACAACATTGGAACACGAACTGACCAGCAGTTCTCTTACACCCACGGATACAACTTTGGAACAGGAACTCACCAGTACCTTCAAAACAACAACGGACGGAAGCAATCGCCAAACCACGACTTGGCCGCCGGAGTGGTGCCAGTATGCCCGTGGTACGTAAGAGAGACCAATGTTGCCGACGGTCAGAACGGCGAATTAGGATGGTATATGTACAACCAAACGTCAGTCGACGCCAATAATTACAACCGGAACCAGACTGGTCCGTCGTACCAAACTATTTATGACGTTAACAATACCAATGGACGCTGTGATGGATCGTACCCGACACTCATCTCAACAGCAGTAAAGGGTACCAGCCATCATGTCAACGTAACATGGACAAAAAGCTCCAACGATTGGAGAAATGAAATGGGGTGTTACGGCAATACGACATGGGCAGACAACAGGAAAGGGCAGAGAATCGCAAAACCAGCACAGGGGCACGACGCTTTATCTTGTGACACCGCTCATGGCAATGTCCCAATTAATGGACCGGGAACATGGAACAACAGGCTCCTGTGTTGCGAGTGTCACCAACACCAAAGTTGTCAATCACAGGTAAAACATTATTTAGATCTTCAAGAAAACTTAACACGTAGGTTCAGTTATACAACCAATACAATGTTCGGGATGATGTCTGGTCATTGCAATAACTGCGTAGCATGTCGGCTATTTATTTTGATTGTTAACTTTCTCCGCTCTTACGTTAGAATAACTTTTTATTTTATTTTACAGAAGGCCAAGGCTGTTTTACGAGCAGAAGAGACGCTAGGTGCCGCTTCACGTAAACGTAAGGTATTTGGTGAAACCGAGACCACACCAAACACATATGTCACCAGTGCACCAACAGTTGACAAGCGCGCCCTTTATAGTAAATTTCGTGTGGTGAAGAAAACAGAGCGATCGCCATCATGCACCGAAAGTTCAAAAGTTACACCGATGTTGTGGCGATCCAAACTTGGTGACAGAAGCATTGTTGACGTCAATTATGATGATGGTTTACCAATCAACGCAAAAATGGCGAAGACTGTACCAACCTTGACCCCTGTCAAGGAAAACGAGGCGTCCGCATCCATCGGGAACATACAATTCATCACGCTGGAAAACATGAAAGTCGTTCGGAGGAAGCTGGAGGTGGTGCTGGCCATACAACAAAGAGAGGAACGACGAGAACGCCTCAGGTTAGAGGCCAAGGTTAGAGCCAAGGTGAAGGTCAATGCTAAAGAGAGGGCGAGAAAGGGCAAGAAATGCAATGACCGCAAACGTCACGTGGAGATTTAAGCTTGAAAATGTAGTAAAAATGATATTTTAGAAGTTTACAATTATCGCCTTTATCATTATGGCCGAATTTGAAGACTAATATGTGGGGCCTTCATTTGATTTTCAATGAACGGCCTTAAACATTTAGAAAACAAAAACAAAAACAAAAACAAAAAAACAATCTCAAATTTTTGAAATTCCTTTTCTATATTTTCTATTTTCCTTATAAATATACTCTATAACATCCGTTTGTACTTATTTATGGACGATACCTTACTTTCAGATAATATCAGATATATATTTGTGTCTTATGATGTTTTCTTTTATATAAAAAGTTTATTGTGGCATTGTTATTTATCTTGTTTTTTGAGGACAGTATGAATCAAATCCAAAACAGAAATATGAAGTAAAATGATGTTCATCTACTTACTAGGTTTAAGCCTGATTAAGCTTAGTGACCCAGGGCTCATAAATTCTGTATAGGTCAAAAGTCAAATTAAAGTGCCGTTTGGACAAGGGTTACATCGTCTTCCCATGACACTCACAAGTCCAATATCATGGCGTACATTAAATATTTTACAAACATATGCTGACTATCAGTATTTAGCTAACATCTCAAACAGATAACCAAGATGGCTATACTACTGGCCATGGACACTCTGTAGGGCTGAACAAACGTTACGGACAACTTGTGGGTGGGTGTATTCTGAAGGGATACATACCACAATGAAATGGAATCCCGATGCTAAAGTAAACCAAAAAACACGCACAGAGAGTTAAAATGATGACGAAATACGGGTTAAACATCGTCTCGTATAGGCGACGAAGGTAATTTTGGCGGAATAAATTGATAAATGCAACCGAAGTAGTATTGTAATGTCTGTAGTATTGTGATGTCAGTAGTATTGTAATGTCTATAGTATTGTAATGTCCGTAGTATTGTAATGTCTGTAGCATTGTAATGTCTATAGTATTGTAATGTCAGTAGTATTGTAATATCTGTAGTATTGTAATGTCTGTATTATTGTAATGTCTGTAGTATTGTAATGTCTGTAGTATTGTAATGTCTGTATTATTGTAATGTCTGTAGTATTGTAATGTCTGTAGTATTGTAAGGTCCGTAGTATTGTAATGTCAGTAGCATTGTAATATCTGTGGTATTGTAATGTCCGTAGTATTGTAATGTCCGTAGTATTGTAATGTCTGAAGTATTGTAATGTCAGTAGTATTGTAATGTCTGAAGTATTGTAATGTCAGTAGTATTGTAATGTCCGTCGTATTGTAATGTCTGTGGTATTGTAATGTCCGTAGTATTGTAATGTACGTGGTATTGTAATGTCTGTGGTATTGTAATGTCAGTAGTATTGTAATGTCCATAGTATTGTAATTTCCGTAGTATTGTAATATCTGTAGTATTGTAATGACCTTAGTATGGTAATGTCCGTAGTATTTTAATGTCAGTAGTATTGTAATGTCCGTGGTATTGTAATGTCAGTAGTATTGTAATGTCCGTGGTATTGTAATGTCAGTAGTATAGTAATGTCTGTGGTATTGTAATGTCCATAGTATTGCAATGTACGTGGTATTGTAATGTCTGTGGTATTGTAATGTCAGTAGTATTGTTATGTCAGTAGTATTGTAATGTCCACGGTATTGTTATGTCTGTGGTATTGTAATGTCTGTTGTATTGTAATGTCCGTGGTATTGTAATGTCAGTAGTATTGTAATGTCCACGGTATTGTAATGTCAGTAATATTGTAATGTCAGTAGTATTGTAATGTCCGTAGTATTGTAATGTCTGTATTTTTGTAATGTCTGTAGTATTGTAACGTCTGTAGTATTTTAATGTCTGTAGTTTTGTAATGTCAGTAGTATTGTAATGTCAGTAGTGTTGTAATGTCCGTAGTATTGTAATGTCTGTTGTATTGTAATGTCAGTAGCATTGTAATGTCTGTAGTATTGTAATGTCCGTGGTATTGTAATGTCCGTAGTATGGTAAGGTCCGTAGTATTGTAATGTCTGTAGTATTGTAATGTCCGTAGTATTGTAATGTCTGTAGTATTGTAATGTCCGTAGTATTGTAATGTCAGTAGTATTGTAAGGTCCGCAGTATTGTAATGTCCGTAGTATTGTAATGTCCGTAGTATTGTAATGCCCGTGGTATTGTAATGTCAGTAGTATTGTAATGTCCGTAGTATTGTAATGTCTGTAGTATTGTAATGTGTGTTGTATTGTAATGTCTGTAGCGTTGTAATGTCTGTAGTATTGTAATGTCCGTAGTATTGTAATATCTGTAGTATTGTAATGTCCATAGTAGTGTAATGTCAGTAGTATTGTAATGTCAGTAGTATTGTAATGTCAGTGGTGTTGTAATGTCCGTAGTATTGTAATGTCAGTAGTATTGTAATGTCCATAGTATTGCAATGTCTGTAGTAGTGTAATGTCAGTAGTATTGTAATGTCCGTAGTATTGTAATGTCCGTGGTATTGTAATGTCTGTAGTATTGTAATGTCTGTAGTGTTGTAATGTCTGTAGTATTGTAATGTCAGTAGTATTGTAATGTCTGTTGTATTGTAATGTCAGTAGTATTGTAATGTCTGTTGTATTGTAATGTCTGTAGTATTGTAATGTCCATAGTAGTGTAATGTCAGCAGTATTGTAATGTCAGTAGTATTGTAATGTCAGTGGTGTTGTAATGTCCGTAGTATTGTAATGTCCATAGTATTGTAAGGTCCGTAGTATTGTAATGTCAGTAGTATTGTAATGTCCGTAGTATTGTAATGTCAGTAGTATTGTTATATCCGTAGTATTGTAATGTCTGTAGTATTGTAATGTCAGTAGTATTGTAATGTCTGTAGTATTGTAATGTGTGTTGTATTGTAATGTCAGTAGTATTGTAAGGTCCGTAGTATTGTAATGTCTGTAGTATTGTAATGTCCGTAGTATTGTAATGTCTGTAGTATTGTAATGTCTGTAGTGTTGTAATGTCTGTAGTATTGTAATGTCAGTAGTATTGTAATGTCAGTAGTATTGTAATGTCCACGGTATTGTAATGTCAGTAGTATTGTAATGTCTGTAGTATTGTAATGTCTGAAGTATTGTAATGTCAGTAGTATAGTCATGTCTGTGGTATTGTAATGTCTGTAGTATTGTAATGTCTGTAGTATTGTAATGTCCGTAGTATTGTAATGTCAGTAGTATTGTAATGTCCATAGTATTGTAATTTCCGTAGTATTGTAATATCTGTAGTATTGTAATGACCTTAGTATGGTAATTTCCGTAGTATTGTAATATCTGTAGTATTGTAATGTCCGCAGTATTGTAATGTCTGTAGTATTGTAATGTCCGTAGTATTGTAATGTCTGTGGTATTGTAATGTCCGTAGTATTGTAATGTCTGTAGTATTGTAATGTCAGTAGTATTGTAATGTCTGTAGTATTGTAATGTCTTTAGTATTGTAATGTCCGTAGTATTGTAATGTCTGTAGTATTGTAATGTCTGTAGTATTGTAATGTCTGTAGTATCGTAATGTCCATGTTTGTTTGTTCGTGACCAATCTGGATACTAATATCTGTACCATATCTTGTTTGTTCATCGTGTGTACCTGACAAATTTAAAATTATTAACTAAAAAAGTTCTCTGAACTTCAATGATAAATTTTGACACTGAAAGGAAATGTACTATATATTGTGTTCTTATACTCTGATCCAATAACGGAAATATTTTTTGTAAAATGATCATTTCATGATTGTTATCTTTTTTTTAAAAATGACTATATTTTTATTGAATATAAGTTTATCTCTGGTGTTTATAACACAAATGTAGGCCACTGTATTGGAGGGCATACGTACAAGTGTTGTTTATAAATACAACCTACGGTTTTAGAAACAAGTATGAGTTTGCTCCCTGCACTTAGATGAATAATGGGACTGCAGTATAAATACAATTTAGCCGTGTCGAAAATGAGAAAATAAACATTTTACATAAACAAATTGCGCTGACACGCGTTAGAATGCATATACAGGTGTACACGAGTTTCTCGTTGTGCTATGACACTCGACTGCAGGTATATACACTCCATGGAATTGATATTAGGTAGAAATTGACATTCTGACATAAATATGAAACTTCTCCGCCGAATTGAGACGGATGGAAAGACAGTCTATGAACCGATATAAGTCATGTCTTTGATAGATTCGTACATATCTACTTAATGCCAATAACCGTATTCTACGGAAGCCGTGGAGGGACTTGCTGACTTGTGACTTTCGATTTTTGAGTAAATATTGCGTTAGTCGAAGTGAAAAATAAAAAGTCAAAAGTCGAAAGTCAAAACGTCCCCTCACGGCTTCCGTAGTCTAATACACAAGTACATGTATATGTACTTAATAAAATGATCATCACTTTGAAGGGACGTTATCATGAATCCTTAACTCATCGTCTCACATGCATGGTTATCTGAGGTGTGATAAGTAAAGTACTGTTACAGTATAGAGTTGAAAGCACTATTCACGTCTCGGTGTATCCTCCGTTTCGAAGTAATCACTACAGCTACAGTTCTGCATTCATCCCGGGAAACTTCGATCAGCTACAGACAGTACAGGTAAAACGATCATGGTATTGGATTCTTTACTGTTTAGCTTGATTCATTTAAAGTTTTAGAGTGTCTTGCCAAAGACACAGCAATGGTATCACAAGGCGATCTATAATTTTACCTTCGTGTAAAACATAAATCACCCTGGGTAGGGACCGAGTTCTGCACCTTGGATCTTCACCCGAGGTTGTCTAGCCTAATACAGATTTACGTTTTTAAGTGACTTTTGTTTAAATCTTACTCTGGAGTATAGAAGCTGGGCTTTTGTTTTAATCTGTGGAAACATGATAATCATGTTGCCGCAAACTAGGCTTTATTACACTGGCAATGTGGAGACATTACAAGAGGCCCATGGGTCAGGCGCTTACAATGGGATATTTTAGTGGTGACGTAGATCAAAGGAACGGTAAGCGTATATCGTAGTATGGCGTGGCGTCCGTTGTCCCTTCGTCAACTATTCCCAGAGAAGAGCTACCAGAATCCAAGATTGCTGCATGTTGGCCAATGTCCCCCCCCCCCCCCCCCCCCCCCCCCCCCCCATATCAGTCTCAAAATCAAGCATTCACAAGTAGGGACCAAATGAAACATAAGGAAGATCAATCAAGACCCCTTTTAGAAATAGTGATAAACAAACTTCGATTGGTGCATTTCTCACCTGGATATTTCGGTGATTGTTGCAAAACATTCCTTAAGTTAATAGCTCACCTGATTCGAAGGACCTGTGAGCTTTTATCATGACGTGCCGTCCATTTTCGTTCATCAGTTTTTCCTTAGAATTGCTAGTCATCATGAAGGACTGGGTTCATAATGACCATATTGGGTCTGAACCACCTTATGGTGAAGGGGAAATGGTGAGTCTGGCCTCTTGGGGGCCTGACGGATTAGGCTCAATAGGACAAATCTTTCAAATTATTTCATCTTCTTCTAAAGGAATTAAAGGATTTGATTCATTATACTGAACCACCCTCATGGGTAGGGATCCAGCTAGGGGCTGGTCCAAATAGGGACATAGAGAAAATATAGCAAATTCTTTAAAATCTTCTTTAGAAATCGAAAGAATAGTCAATTAGCCACCTTTCATCCTAGACCAGAGGGACAGGGCCCTAAAGTTTAGCCATCCTTGGCGGCCAGATGTGCAGAACCTAAAAGTTTAGCCATCCTGGGGCCAGAGAAAAGGGAAATACTGCAAATTCGTCAAACCCTTCTTATGTAGGAATGACAGAATTTTGCCAAATTTTGTCTGAAATATCCATATCTTAAACAGTGATATGCCTGAGAAATTTCGTATCAAAAAGCCCAGAGGACCTGCATTGCTCGCCTGGCCATGTCAGTGATAATGGCACAAATCTACAAGTATCAAATATGTTTCCCCATTTTTGGATCTGCCTATCGGTACCATGGAAAAGAGACAACACTTTCCTTAAACTAACATTTAGTTTTCTGGTTCCAAAGAAGATTTAAAGCAAATTAAGTTGAGTGGCCAAGCAACATTAATTACCAATTAGTTCAATTAAAGTATGTCATTGACTCTCGTTGAAAATCTATATATACAAAGGTAGCAAGTTTCTGGTTCCCGACACCAGGTATATTCCCATGGCGGAAACAAACAACTTCTCAGTAACCAATCTGAGCTTATGATACTGAACCTGTAGCTTGCAGGGATGAATCCTTAAATATACCGTACTTTGTATATCTGTAGATTTATACTTTACAAAACAAACACATAAAACATAACAAATAAATGGTTCACTTAAATAAATGCCAGGTGTGCGATACAGGCCCATTGGGCCTCACTTTTTCTTTTAGATTAAATTACACTGATCAAAATGCTATCTTTAACGATAATTTTCTTCTGTGAAAAAAGAGTGTACTTTTAAAATCATCGTTTTTCACGGAATTTTATCGTTCAATAATCCATATGCACCGTTGACTCGTTGAAAGATTACTAAAGGTATATTCACTATTTAAGAAAGTTGTCAAATAAAATTGTAATTTTCAACTTTGCAGTAAGTTTTGCTGAGTTTGCGGAGAGATTCCGTATAAAAAAAGTTAGGCCTAAGGGGGTCAACATTTAATAGTAGTTCCAATGTGTTAAATTTTGAATTTAATAAAAAGAACTAAACTTTAAAAAAAAAAAAAACAGTGTGTATAAAAATACCGTCAGTTTCTAGTAGGACGTAATCCGATATTTCATTTCAGTATGTATCTATTTGGAACCCGGAAAATTTAACCCGCTATCCACTCGTCATTTTATAAAACAAAGAAAGGATCCGGTAGCAGACGATACAAGAACCATGCTAAAAACAAGTACAGAAAACAATCAAAGGTAAGTATATCATTTCCATACTATTATATTTTCCTGTTTTATGTATTGTGTGTCGTTTTACCTGTTACCTGACTCTAAATTGCTTTGTATATGTTACAGAACTGTCTGTCCATCACATGTTCACCAGTTCCATTCCCATTCATTCAAACAAAAAGACATCTTGTTGCAAATTAAGAACTTCTAAGAAACACAACATTCAACAAAATACTATAAACAAAAGCATTATTTCTGTTGTTAAAATTTGAATTTAATAAAAAGAACTTAACTTTTTAAAAGTGTGTAGACTATAAACAATATCGTAAATTTTAAGCCTATTATGTAAACAGATATTTATTATAACGTTAGATTTCTATATGAATAAATCAACCATATTTCACTTCGATTGTTGAGTCACAGGGACATGTCTAGACTTGTATCATATAAAACAGCCAGTATTTCTTGATATTTTTTTTATAATTAAAAATAAGATTCGACATATTTCAAGCCAACTTCTCTGTCACCTTGGTGACAAGGTTACGATTCCCCGATCGGATGTGGAAAGGTTAGAGGTTAACATACTGTATGGGTTTTCTCCGGAAAAGATTCGGTCTTCTCCCAAAATAGGATTCTTCGCACAATTAATGAATTCAATGAGTATTGTTGTAGGCTAGACGTAAATTGGATACTTATTTTTCAAACCGCAATCAAATAGCGGATGGTATGATATTGTTGTTCTGATTAAATTGATGATTAGTCATTTTACCTCTAAATATGACTAACCGATTGTAATTTTCTGCGATCAATCATAGTTTGAATATAACATGGAAACTTTCAGGAGTTTTTGAGATTTACAGTAGACGTGAATGTGAGTAAACAAACAAAATGAACGATTTTGATTTACATCAAAATGCATTAAATACACCCATTATACATGGTGTATTGGCCGTCCAGGCGAGTGCCTGTGGCTAGATACCTAACTATTTTGTAACGTGGGATGTTATCGTATATGTACTGACAAGTTAAGCTGACAGGGTTAAGCTTAACGCTTACAGTATGTCATGTCTATATGTTGTGTCTGTACTATGTGTACCTGTGTCATCCTGACCTTTGCTAGTCCTCTGTTCACGTGTGCTGTCTCTGGTCGATGTTTTTGTCGTGCATTGTTCGTAGTCGCTTGCTTTTTCGTAAGACATTGTCTGTTGTGTCTGTCGTGTCTGTTTGCTCCTATGAATCCTCTGTTCTGATTGGTCCTTATACTTTTGTATTGTTAAATGTGGGATACATTCAGGGTGGTATATCGTATCGGGCAGTCTGATGGATTAGTTTCTTGTGTGGCCTGTATCTGTTGGGGGATAAATTCAATATCACCAAATATTTATGCTTAACAGTATACTTATATGAATATTAATGTTTTATTGCTTTCTATTATTCACTGATAATATAATAAACCAGTATTTAAAATTAAGTACCCTTAGCCAAAGTGTTACTCTCCTAAACACTATTGAATAAGTCAATCAATCTCAAGGAGTTACTTCCCCTTAAGTCAATTTGTAATATTTGTCTGTATTTCTTACTATCTGTAAGGAGAAGACTTTGATAGGCTATGCCGGATGTCTAATCCTATTGATTCCGTCAATCCGTCCATGTCAATAAAATTTGTTGAAATTGAATTAGTTTCCTGTGTGCTGTCACGCCTTCATCGCCAATACTAATGTAGCGTTAGGGTATGTAGGGTCTTGGGTGGGTAGTATTAGTCGGGATATTGGGTTTAGTTAGGTCGTACTGGTATGGTGTTAGTTTTAAGTTAGGATGTTTGTTATATAGCTAGGCCTATGCTTTTGTCTGTTTCTATATCTGTACGTAATTTCATGTTGTAAATGTTTATGTCATCATTAATAAATTGTTAAGCGTAGTTCAGGACGTTTGTTCTCTCTCTATACGACATATACAAGTTACCCATCGAACCTGGGTTGTTGGTCCACAAGGGCGAGTCGGGTGCAGTTTGACGTACGCAGACTGGGCCCGACAAGTTCCTGTTACAAAACATACTCATGAATATATCCATGGTCTACCTAGACATGTGATATTTTGTTATAGGGTTGTGCTAAAAGTACGAATTTAGTATTATTATATGTACAGGATAATGATGAATAACAAATATGAAACTGCATCATACACTTTTTCCGTCCTTGTATGACTGGTCAGTGATTCTAGTGATACTATACAGCTGTTTTGTCCTCTTTTATGACTCGTCAGTGGTACTAGGGACATCATACAGCAGTGTCGTCCTTAGGATTCGTCAGTGATTCTAGAAACACCATGCAACTTGTTAGTCCCTGTAAGAACCGTTAGTGGTGCTAGGGACAGCATGCAGCTGTTTCTTCCTTCTAGATGACTTGCCAGTGATGCTAGCGACCGAAAAGTGTGGAATTCAATATTGGTATAAAAGGTGAAAGGGGGCGGGCAAGCGTAATCCCATGATCTAATATGTTTGGTATTTTTGGGTTCCCCCCCCCCCCCCCCCCCCCCTTTATTACGTCAACCATTTTTTAAGTTGCAATGTCGTTCCCGCCAGTAAAACATATTACAAGCTTTACTTTTGGAAATGATTAAGAAAGACAAGCTGGCTTACAGTTCTATTTTAAACTGGTTGAATATTGAGTCAAAGACTCGTATCGCATATGATCAACAGCAAAACAGCATCTAGGATACAATGACATGGAGTTAAATTATGATAGACAACAGGTCATAATTGTATTGGGAAATCCATAACAGAAGTTCCCCCAAACGTCCCCAATATATACCAATTTTCATCGAAATCGAACAATATTTTAATTTCGACCAGTCAGAAGCCGTCGTGTGGTTGCCATGGCAACAAAACCCACTTGATTGAATTGGCAGTCCCTTCCCATATATACCGATTTTCATCGAAATCGAACACAATCTAAATTTTGACCAATCAGAAGTCTCCGCCTGGTTGCTATGGCAATGAAACTCATGCAGTACTTAAATCCTTTTAGCTGTTTTTTTATGTGTGTTTTCTATGCAAATTATTAAACTTTTGACTGCTTATTATCATTATTTAATCTCAAATAAAAAATACTAATGCGTTACATTGCTTCCAATATACATTAAAGAAGAAGAAGAACGGAACAAAAACAATATGCCTCAACTAATTAAATCCTACAGCGACATACTACTGGTCATTTCTGAAGATGATGTCCCTCCGATTCCGAAAGACATTCATTAGAAGCAGAATGGAAGCTGTACTTCCGTTGACGCAGATCCGGAAGGTGTCCGTTGACCATTGTTACATCCCAAGTCAATAGAGGCCTGGTTAGCTTGACTAACACAAATGTTTAAAAAAAAAAGTACCCTTTGAATTCGAACTATGTGTATCATCGTCAAAGACCCACTGTTGATTGCTTCTTATGAGTACTTGAATTCAAATGACCTATTTGAACACATATTATATATGTGTATTTCCACAGACGAATTTAGATATCTTTTGATATACGTCTTGTGTATAACCATTTTTACTAATTAAGCTTTGGAAACAAAGGTTTTAGCTAGCAAAGCCGTTTCCTGTTTAAACTGGCATCGCGTCTTTTCAGTAGATTCTGAGATTCATTCAGAAATAGCTGTAGTAGACAATTCTGGCCGTTTGATTCCTATACACACGGCGATAGTGATGTTAGACACAATTTTTCACGTTCGCTCAGATTTATTTATGAAAATGTAGATGTAGAATGGTAATCAGTTCTGTTTTGTAATATATCTTAGTAACCCTAATCTCTTAAGAAACGTTAAGAATATAGAATAAATGTAAACTTAGATTGCCATAAAATACACTTAAGTCTTGATCAATAACGGGAAAGCGAGGCGACAAACCATACAGACTAGGGCGTATCTCACTGGCGGAGACGTCGCCGCGATTGCGGCGACTGTGTGGCGACTCGGGAGAAAAAAATGTCGTGCACTCTCACCAAGACGACATCAAGGCGACTTCCGAGAAGTTGACGATCAATTTGCACGAAAAGTCGCCGGGATGTCGCGGAAACGTCGCTGAGACGTCTCCTTAGTCGCGGCAGTATCGGCGATGTGAGCTTGGGGTGTGTCACGTGGTCTCTGAAATACGTCAAGCAGCGTCGCGGACACGTTGCGGAGACGTCGCGAAGATGTCGCGGCAACGTCGCCGCAACGTCTCCTCAGTCTTATTAGTCTTTATTAGGTCTCGGAGACGTCGCGGAGACGTATCCGCAACGTCGCGAAAACGTCTCTCTAGTCGCGGACAAAATTAATCTCCATCAGTTGCGGCGACGTTGCAGGCCCGTCTCGGAGACGTTGCCGAGACTTGCTGGAGACCTAATGGAGACTAAAAAAGTCTCCTAAAAAATCGAACATGTTCGATTCTCCTTCGACTCCACGGAGACTCGGTTAGTCTCCTGGAGACGTCGCAGCGACGACGCCGCGACTAGCGGAGACTCGAGTCGCCAGTAGGTCGCCAGTTAGTCTCCAGGCCAGTGAGATACGCCCTATGTGAAGTGTTCCTGGACAAACTTTCTATATAGTTACCACATCCATTTTTGTTTTGTTTGTATGTTGTTGTTTTTTTGTTTGTTTGTTTTTTTGTTTTTTTTTTATAATTCAATCCCTATCGCAGAGACCTGTGTGTTTTTGAGCAGACAGTTACAAATTTTCAGGTCCCTCTGGTCCCAACCGATATGTATATAAAGGCAATGTGCCATTAATTCCGTCTTCAATTTTGGTAAGAGTTCTTCCCCTATAAAATATATATATGAAATGGTGCGTCCTTGTAGTAATAGATTTATTGTATATAAGATTACACACATAACCCACAGTCCATTTATATATCTATATATGGACAATGGGTCTGGGAATTCGTGCCAAACCCCTGTGGGAAACTCAACGCTATGCGCATAACCATGGCAATAAACCGCGGCTGACCGATTCCTACCGCCGTGGATAGGGAAAATTCCTTTAGTTCATTCGATATGGCATCAGACTACGAGTAAACCAGATCGATGAACATGATTCAATCCCTAGCAGAGATAGTAAAAATAGATACCCAACCAGAATATTATATGAGGCAGTGTGCAGGATAAAAAAGCAAGAAAACCATAAGAAAATTCAAGGTCGCTGGCTGGTTCGTAAAGACAGAAGAAACCATGCAACTATATGCGATACCTACAATGTAATTGTAATTATAACGTGGTAAATGCAATGCAGAAATAACTTTAGATTCCGTTAAAACAAATCTATTTCCTAATTTCAATTCCACTCATTATCAGATTCTGTCTAGAAATTGACTCGAGATGTGCGTTCCATTCAGCTGAAAACATCGACATTGCCAGGGTTTTCCGTAACGAAACATGTGTACATATCATTTAGTGGTCACAAGTGGCCGGCTTACACCAAAATTACAATATTGCTACTTCGTCTGGTTGGAATATACTCCACACAGATAGGCCAAATGCTGACCAGCAAAATGTAATAAATCCATTATATATTTCAAAAAGATGTGCAGGGTATATATATATGTCTCAGTCTGTCCAGTTAATTTCTTAACTGATCATAATGATAATGAACGCCTTCGCTATCCCCACCCCCAACTATATCACACGAAAACACAGAATGTCCAGATGAAGCCAGAAGGGTAAATCCACTTATGAATAATTGATATGCCCGACTGGCGGCTGTAGGGCTCACTGCAGCAGAAACACGGTGCCACATTGATCATAAAACCTCCAATGCATCACTACACGTGTATTTTTTTTATTTTAGGATTCACCCATCATACAGAAATCGTTTAAGATTGGAAAATCAACGCGAGGATTGGAATGCTCATCAGTGAACACATTTCCTGTATCGGGAAGTTGTCACATTGATGGTTTTGTAAATATATACTGGATGTATGTTAACTAAATATATGTACACGAGTTTTTATATCTCGACCTTCCCTGACGTGAATCAATTAAGATTGCTGCAGTGTGCTCGGCAGCGAGCAAGGGTTCCGTGTGCGGAGAATTAGCTTTATATAAAACAATAGCCACATTGGTTGATGGCTACCTAAGGTGCTTCTAGTATAAAAATGTGCTTTGTTTCATTCGAGGAGAAATATGACTACAGTACCAACGGAAGGAATACAAAGAACTTACGAAATCCACAGGTAAACGACTTTCTTACTTTTAAGGTCAAAGGGTCAGGATGTGGCCACCATCTCTAAATTGCCTCAAATGATCATGACATAAGTCTTGGCAATGTGTTGTTATTTTTAAGTTATCTGAAATCCAATAAGGCAACAAATTTCAAAACTCTTCTCGGGTTCTTCATGTTGGAAACAGGTCGAACTTGCCTAAAATGATTCTGAGATGGTTTTGACCAAAAGTTATTTTTTTGGGTTAAATTATAGAGTATTGCATAATCCCCACTATTGTCAGCACCAATATAAAGTGTACTGAGTATATGTAAACTACAATAGTACTGAGGTCTGTATATGTCAGATGACCATTAAGGCCCATGAGCCTCTTGTTTAACAATTTCTCATATTTATATGAAGGTATTTGTATCAAATTTAATCAGTATCAGATGTACTGGACACAATGTATTTCTGAATGGGTATATATAACGATATATTTGAGAGAAAAAAAATGATTTTCATGCCCTGTCGTGTTAACCTTGCTTAGCCATATTGGTTATAAAGAAACCCAACATTTTATATTCGTACGGGGACACACAAATATATATATAGATCCCTCATGTATATAAGTTTGGTTAAAAGAAACCCAACATTCTATATTGATAAAGCCAGAGTCTATTTTGCTTGACATGCTATTAAAGACGTGCCAGGTTTTTCGAGGTGGAGCAAAGCCAGAGTACCACCGGCCTACAGTCAGTACCTGGAAACTGCCTCATATGGGCTTATAACTCGCTACCCAGAGGTGGAGGGCTAGTGATATAGTGTCAAGACACCTTAATCCGTATGTATATCATAGATTAAAAAGAGAAAAAAAAAACAATAGATAAAAAAGCAAAACAACAAAACAAAAAACACACAAACACAAACAATTGCGGATAAAGAACCCCATGTAAGCTACTTGATACACTACATCATATTGTGAGCATATACGGAAAAGTCACATCCGTTTAAGCCTTCCTAGCACTTGTTTTATAGTTCCGGTACTGACCGTATCTACAGCGACCATATACAGACCCTAGGTGATGGGGAGTCGTGTCAAATCCCTATCACTATAGCTACTAAAGCCACAAAATCATTAAAAAAAATGCTTTCACAAAATATCTGATTGTTACAGGAAACCTAAGTGAGTGAAATCGATAACGAAATAACTTGTCAATGTGATGTATTAACCTGTTGTAATTGTATTGTAAAAGAGGTGAATAAAAAGTCGCCTTCAAACTGACAGTGCAGGATTAAAAGCTTTTGAGACGTTTCCCTAACATAACGATACCTTCCGGTAAATGTATCTGTCTTGCTTGGTAAGGAGTATGGACATCCGTGGTTATCTATAATACTCAATACTAACTTTCTCGATTTCTTGACATTTTTTACATCCTGGTAGCAGAGTAACTAACTGGAGATGGCATTGATATTGTAATTATCAGAAAATTATGCAATATGAAAAACAAAAACAAACAATTGCACCAGGGCCGTGTTACAAAATATTAAATTTTACAAATGTAATATATTAAGTTATAGCCATTGAAATAATAATATAAGTAAAGACCATTTATACTAGCTCATGGTGGTATAGGAATTTTCCTCCAGCCTACGTAGTGGTAGAGTGTCCCTCAGAGAGCGAGAGATCGCTAGTCAGAGTCCTAGAACGGAACAGGGATTATTTTTTTATTCTTTCAATACATCACCGACGTAGTCCAGAAGGGAAATTATATTATACTATCGAAGATTGAAATATTGTTATGTATTTCATCGGTTGATTGTTTACAGGAAGTTAAACTTACTAATCCGATCAAAGAGCAGATTTTCCGACTCCGGATGAAACACAAGTAAATTATCATATCAGTTAGGTGTAATCATAGGTTTAAGTAAATTCGATAATTAATCAACTCTGCGTTCAAAATAAGCAGTAGTATACGGAAAGGAAAAAGAAACTTAAATAGATAATTTCCGGTTAAGTACGGGAAATAAACAGATTTTATAGAATGTAATCAAAAGATAGGGAACCACTTTGTCGTCCTTGAACTTACATTTTGGCGTTTAGGCTACCCCTGGTAGAGCCACTTGACTCGTTGATAAGAGACTGAATTTTATGGTACACTTTATTGCAATTTCATAAGACTTATCTTAAACACGGCTCATTGCGATTTCACATTAAGTATCGATAATATTCATTTACCGCGCTCTGTAGTTTTAAGTTTAGCACGGTTCAAAACCATTTAGTTTCTTGGTGACGACCGATAGAACGAAAGGTACCAAACTTCACAAGCACAGGCCTTAATATATTTCAGTATTTTCATCTACACTGTATATGTGTTTAAACATACATTTAGGCTAATTTTAATATCAACACTTTTGCCCCCAAACATTACTTACGAGCCCTAGAAATACAAACCAGCTGTATGGTGCCCCTAGCATAATTGACGATTTCTAGAAGGACGAAACAGTTGCATGGTGCCCCTAGCATCATTGACGAGTCCTAGAAGGACGAAACAGTTGTATGGTGCCCCTAGCATCATTGACGAATCCTAGAAGGACAAAACAGCTGTATGGTGCCCCTAGCAACATTGACGAGTCTTAAAATGACGAAACAGTTGTATGGTGCCCCAAGCATCATTGCCGAGTCCTAGAAGGACGAAACAGCTGTATGATAACCCTAGCATTACTGGAGAGCATTAAAAGGACGAAACAGTTGCATGGTGCCACGAATCATTCACTAGTCCTAAAAGAACGAACAAGTGTTTTCTCAATTTGGTAATTATTAAGAAATAATAAAATGGTAAATGGAACATGCGGACACTGCAACAGCTAAACTATTAAATCAGCAGAAATACCTCAAATAATCTATATTTACTCTAAGAAGAAATTTACTCTGCGAGTGTTAATCTAGCTCCCTAAAACATCTGAACGGGTGTAACACACAAGGATAATTCCAGATACACCTAGACTGTTATCAATTCTCAGGTCCCTGTGATACACACAACTAGGATTATAATTACAAATACACATGGACTGTTATCAATTCTCATGTCCCTGTGATACACACTTGAATTATTCTAAATACACTTTGACTGTAACCATTTAGGTTTTTGTGATACACACTAGGATGATTCCATATAGAACTAGATTGTAATAAATCCTCAAGTCCCTGTGATACATACTAGGATTAATATTCCAACTACATCTAGACTAGCAAATCTTCATGTCCCTTTGATACACATTAGGATTATTCCAAATACACATAGACTGTATCAAATTCATTTTTTCCTTAGATTTTGTATTTATATCACCATCAAAAACAGTAACTGACTTCATAATCATATTTGTACTTAACTGGATTATCATAATGACGTGTTATAAAAATGTCGAATGGTTTGCATTTTTTCGCATGCAAAATATAAGAGCTGTACAATATACACAAAAATGTGCTGCACCTACCGACTATGGAGTGTGAGATACCGCGGATATTGCCTTCTAGGAATCCATAAAAAATGTTGCGGAAATAAAAGATGTCTATTGATTGTACCAAAGACATTAGCACATTTTTTCAAAACAAATTTAGAGTTAGATGCAGTAGAGAAATCTGTATGGGGAATTGTGAAAGACCCATATGTCAATTGATTTCATGATCTTCTAAATTGGATTTCTAAAGAACGCGGCAAGTAGGTTGCGGCAAACATTGAGGAATATATCTACCAGCAGTGTCTGTCAGTCCTTTAACTTATTCATCATTTAATTACGTATATGGTGAGTTTTTATTATTGGACGTTTAAAAAACAAAATGAAAGTCGTATTTTCTGAACAGGCGCCAGTTTATACAAGAATTTAGACATGTGATTCTTTGTAGTTCTGGCACAATCCTTTAATCATAAATGGATGCATAGTAATGGATATATTTCGTCAAAACTAAGTACAAAGTGTAAACTACATCGGTCAAAGTCGTACTGTCTCCAGAAAAAAAAAAGAAAAAAACAAAAAAACAAAAACTAAAAAAAAAAAAAAAAAACAGAAACAAAAATGACAACATTAAAGAGGCTTACCCGCAGACGGACCGGTAAACGGCACATCTCCGATCACTAAATAAACTTCAGTACACGTTTCTATGTGACAAAATTAGAGGCTTTCCGACTTTATTTCTTGAAAACAATTACAGAATATGTATTTAAAAGACGTTTTAAAACTCAACCTGAGAGGGAAATGTATGGAATATAACGGCAAATCTTCTTTGTAAATCGCCGCTGCCTTTGAAGTTATCACTGTGCGGCACTGTGCACGTGCTTGTTTCTTTGATGTGTCAATCATAAATTAGACTCCACTTTATAGCGGGGACTTATCGCGGGTTGCGATTAAATAAATAATATTAAAAAATGAGGTTTTAATATCACTTTTCAGCGTTTTATAAGGAAAATAAAATGAAAAACTCAACAATTCCAACAATCTGTCATGTGTAAAAAATCTTTTTCTATTAGCCAATTTTTCTGATCTCTCTGCGGGCAAGCCTCTTTAATTAAAACGTCCGGAAATATGACCTTAGTTAGATAGATTTTTTTCCGGGATTCATCTACTTTAAAAAGATAAAACTAGGTCAAAATATACAACCTATTGTATGTTTTCAATCTAGCATAGTTACTCATTGTCATGCTGACAAATAGTAAGCATCATATTGGTTGATGATGATGATGATGTTCATGATGATGATGATGATGATGAAGACGACGACGACGACGAAGGTGAATTGAAATCAGAGTGAGTGAGGTCTGTGTGTATGTGAGGTCTGTGTGTGTATATGAGGTATGGGTGTGTATATGAGGTCTGTTTGTTTATTAGCTACCTTTTTCTATATTGTACGTAATTGTCTGTCATATATATACCGTATACATTTGTACTGATAAACCGTAAGGTTTAAGGTAATAAATGAATTTAATTATTACAACACACGTTTTCTGTTTTAGGTATGGTGCGGCTAACTTTTTCTACGTCACACTGTTCGGCGTGGTATTGATGACTGGCCTGATATTTATTTCGCCAAATCTTGGTCCTGCAGTCCCAATAAAAGTTGCGTACCATCGAATTAAAGTCTCGTTACAACGGCCAATACAGGTGCACTATTACAATCGTCCACCATGGGTCAAAATGGACATATTTTCTGAGTGTGATAACAACTGTTACCTGACAGCTGACGACTGGAATTTAAACGCTGACAGCGAAGTAGTCATATTTCACACTCCGTATGTCAAGGAAGTTCACCCTCGCAAGAAACAGGGACAGATTTGGGTGTTTCACTCTTTAGAACCGCCTTGGCTGCATTGGTGTAAATTAAAAAACTGGACACGTGAGTTTAATTGGACAATGAGCTACAGAAGAGATTCAGATATTTTGTACACATATGCAGATTTTCAAACGCAAGAAATGAGCGAAAGCACTTGGGAAACCGAAACTAGAAAGCTAGGCAAAACATTGAGAAAGAAATCTACCGATATAGCATGGATGGTTTCTCATTGCGGAACGCCTGGGAAACGTGATGATTATGTGAATATACTTAAAAAGATGATACCGGTGGATGTGTACGGCAAGTGTGGAGATAAGAACTGCGATCGGTGGAAAGGTGCAGCGTGTCTAGAGCTTTATAAATTTTATCTGTCGTTTGAAAACCAATTGTGTGAGGATTATATCACGGAAAAGAGCTTCAGTCTTTACTACCCCTCGTTCAGTTCAATACCAATAACACGAGGTGGTTCTAATTATTCTATGTTCCTTCCCCCCGGATCTTATATAGACTCGTCCGAATTCCAACATATTTCTCATCTTAAAAATTACATTGATTCTGTGTCAAAGAACATCACAAAAATGATGGAATATATGAGATGGAGAAAACATTATCAGCTTATAGAGGATCACGCCAAACCCTTCTGTGAACTTTGTCGTCGACTTCATTTAAAGGATACAGAAAAATATAGACGGGTGTATCGGGACATTGGGGAGTGGCAAAGAAGAGACAAGACGGAACGAAAAATCTGTAAAGACCCTCACGACTTATCATAGATAGATAAATTATTTAAGGATATTGAAGCATGGCACTGATTTAATTATGTAAAAACGAAAGAACAATCCAGACACTGTAGGCGATGTCCATTAAGCAATTCCTTGTGTGTATCAATAAAATTTCCAGTCCGAAATAAATTATGTTACCGGGATCGAAAAAAAAAACGTTTCCGGATTTAATGAAATCAAGTAAAAAGTATGCATTCAATGCTTTTTAACAAGGTATCTCTACCGGTACGAATTCCCTTCAACATTGGCCATTACACAATAAAAGCTGGTAAGCATTGTCTAATCACAATGTCGACCAAAAAAAAATACAGTCAAACCTGTTATGTGACCTTCCAATGGAGGCAATAGAAAATGTCACATTTGACAGGTGGTCTCTTTATCCAGGTTCAGGTAACTAGTATAGTAAATAACGTTTAGAGGGGAAATACGGTTGCATTTGAGAGGAAGTCACTTAATTCAGGTGGTCGCTCAGACAGGTTTGACTACTACTAAATAAAGTATCGTAACAAGAGATGACAGTTGCGTACGAATTTGAAGTATAGGATAACATACAATGTATATCCGATATTTAAAGAAGACAAGAGAAGGACAATTAAAATCTATTTATAGTAATAGTGAGTACAGACGTTTTAGGACAATCAGATATATCTGATAAGGTGGTAGAGTGAGGACATCGATCGTCTATGTATTACGTAGCAGACTAGCAGCCTAAGAAGAGGCCTCAATTTTGACCACAGCATATTTAAACCCGAATTTGCCCAAAATGTGGCGGTGATGAGCAAGTCTATGTATTTCTAGGGACATGAGAAACGTGATGAAGTTGGTAGAGCTAGGAAATATATTTATAGTAACAGTGACCTCAATTTTAACACAGGGTGGGTGAAATCAGAACTCGTACACGAGATACTGGCTGTAATTTTGTGAAGTTTTTGATCAGGGCATCGAGTCATTAATGAAGGATGTTTGATTTAAAAAAAAACGTATTTATAGTAACGGTGACCTCCATTTGACCCCAGGTGGAGGAAATGTAATTTTGTACAAGCGATATTTGTATGTTACAAAATGTATTTGCATCCACTATGAGTTCTTGATGAACGTTTAAAGGTATTACAATAACCTGACTATAAAGGTCACATGTCTGGGTCCTCTATGTTATACAATTCATAGTATACGAATCTAAATATAAAAAAACACCTCCTTTAAATCCTACTTCACTCTGGTCCTTCCAGTGGAATTCATATATTGATTTGACAGTGTATATATAACACATACATCGAAAAATCTATATACAGTTAACTGGTGAATGCTTCGGAAAAAAAACCTCTTACAGGAACAATGGAATTTTGCCCACGAACTAATTTGACCAGAACCAGGTGTTATATTTATAACAACCCTATATGAGGTATGATTGGGTCTGTACTGTGGCCTAATTAGTGTTGCCCACCTGAGGTGTACGACAGGGGTCACTTTTTTTTATCCAAAACCCTGCAAATCACGAGCTTAAATATATGGGTTAGTATTACACAATGAATATGTAACACAATCCTAACGATAAAAAATGTTCTATTCTTGAGGCACATGTCAATATTTTACGGAAGATTTTTATCTTATTTTATATTTATTTATTTTTTTATAGCTGCATCGAAGTGTATTTAAATTGGGGTAATTACACAGTGCTTGTTGGGCGAAAGCTTACATGTTAAATATGTGCTTCGACGCAGCTACAAAAAAAACAAAACCAATCCTTATCTGTACACTTGATCACTGATATTTGTTGCAATGAAAAAAATCACCTCATACACATAATTGGAACAACCGCTTGCCTGATTGACAGCCAAATAATCGGAAAACACTACATGGCGCTACATGGCACGACATAAAGCAACCTTTCGGAAAGAAAACAATGCAATCAACGTTTTGCAAGATCTATTTAAATCTTAAGACATTGCCTTTTATTTTTGTGAATTGACAATTCATCATCAATGTATATTTCTTTGATCCTATTGCATACAATCATAATTTACCACTGCGCAGTTATACTTTGTCAAGTGCGTAACGTGGCCGCCCGATATCGATGCGCAAGCCTAATCACCATGCGTAATTGAAGAAAATTGATAATATTGGGCTTAATAAGCTTCATCTAGTGACAATGCAATGTAATTGTAAACATAGAGCAATGATGATCGATTAAATTTGTCATCTAAACGTTAAAATGTGGGAAGGTCTTTTTTTAAATACAATAATTGCAGTACTATGCTCATGTTTAATAATTAAACACATAAGCCATAGTTATTGTTTTCCAGATATGTTTGTAAAGTAAACATTTATGGTCGATGTATTTTTTTTAGCTTAACTATATAGCTAGATATTTCAAAACAAGCATGCGGGGTATTGCTAACGCAAAACATTCTTTTGTTGTTTTTCAGCAAAGTCTAATATTAAAATATAACACATACACTCGCACATGAAATCATTATTACATCACATGTATGGTATCTACATCATCATCATCATCATCATCATCATCATCAGCCACACTTGATATGTCCCCATTTTCATGATATACATTCAGATACATGCACTAATTAATAGTCTCACATTGTGGCCTGCGATGAAGATCGGTTTGCTGGTGGGTTAAGTGGTGTTTTCTGTTAAAACATTTCAGATATCATGGTTTTAAACTGTGTATTTCCTGTGTGGCGCAATCTCAGGATATCAGTACTTACTACAACGTATATTACATATATATGTTTTGTATTTATACTACATAACGTCGAGGCCATACAAAAGTGACACGTTTACAACGGGATACCACAGGCGTATGCATTGGTTAGTATTTTTAGAAAAAAAATATTAGCCCCTACTCTACTATATAGTAGGTGTAGGGGATGATATATATCTTTTATAAATACTAAACAGATGTAGACGCCAGTTGTACCACAGGTATTCGCCTAATCTGTCAGCACACACTATATATGATAGACTATCAGGTGCCGATCGATACTGTTTACATCCGAAATAAAAATGGTATATTTACCGGTACAAGACTATTTGACAAAGGTCACAATATCAATGTTATTTTGAAATGTAACTTAACATGTATTATGAAATATCATGTTTGATTTGTTGTCAGTGTGTTTGTACTGAACACATCGATCCATGCAGCTGTATAAAAAGGTACCACCATTGAGATGGCATCTTTATCAGTTCATATCACACTTACTCCATACCTATATATAGCCCCTTCTGCTTATATTCCCATCAGAGTTTTACCACCATTGAGATGGCATCTTTATCAGTTCATATCACACTTACTCCATACCTATATATAGCCCCTTCTGCTTATATTCCAATCAGAGTTTTACCACCATTGAGATGGCATCTTTATCAGTTTATATCACACTTACTCCATACCTATATATAGCCCCTTCTGCTTATATTCCCATCAGAGTTTTACCACCATTGAGATGGCATCTTTATCAGTTTATATCACACTTACTCCATACCTATATGTAGCCCCTTCTGCTTACATTCCCATCAGAGGTTTTACTCATCCAGTCATGCTAAAAGGCCAAATTGTCGTATATTTATATATAGATATTTAAACTTTATGATTACTGGTGATTATGACGGACAGGATGATATACTGCATATGATATACCAGCCGATTATGTTTCCTGATAGTGAAACCTGTCTATTAAGATCACCTTCCTGGGCCTGACTAAACGTATACCTATAATCTGATGTTACAAGAAATCCATGAGAAGGAATTAAAAAATAAAAAAGAATTAAATGCAGTTATATTTTTTGCGTAAAAAAATGATCTCGACCTAATATATTGAAGGTCAAAGAGGTCAAAGAGGTCAAATTTGTTCAAACTTTAAATGACTTCCTCTAATTAACCAACATGCTTAGAATAGTTATATGTGGCTGGTACTGGTTTCTTGGATGGAGCCAACAAAGTTAACATAACAAAAATACCTGGAACCATATTCGAGATAACAGAGGTCAAATTCATTAAATAAAAGACATCTGATTAACTGAAAAGCCTAGAATCAAGTTCGAATTCTATTGATTGGTAGAGAATCATCAAACAAATGAATACCAGCTGAATGAAGCAGGCCCAATGGGCCTCTTGTGATTACAGCTTCTATTATTTCCTATGAAATGCAGGAGGCATTATATGTACCGTAATGTCCACGGACTCTATGTTGTATAACATTAGAAAATGCCTTCTGCAGGTTATTTGATGAAGCGGTTTAACTATGACAAAATGTTCTCCAAAAAAACTTATAAAAACTGTGAGCTATACGATACTGGTCGAATCCGAGTTAACTTTTTTTGTTTTCTTGATGTACTATCAGGTTCCGATATTGTTGTTTACGTCCGAAATATGAATGGTACATTCACATGTACCTGTGCCTGGTAACGTCAAGTAAATACGTCTCCCGTTCTCTAGTCCGGGCGCGCAGTACATGTCTCAAATGGGAGAGCTAAACACACGTAGGGAGGGGTTTCTCCCATACTGATTAGTGAACTCTTTTTCAATGACATATAGATAACCAACCGCCGGACATTTCACCGGAGTGGACTATATGTCTGCAGATTTTGAATTATAGAACCATTATTTTTGCTTGTGCGGGCAATCTAACAGAGCCGGTGATACATGAGAAATTACGGTAATATGTTATTTTTACCTTTTTTCAGTGCTGATTTTCACACGATCATGTACCAGTCGCCATGTTGGCTGGGAGTATGGCTCCTGGTGGGTCTTCATGCAGGTAGGAAAAAATTGTGGATTGAAATCTCCATTTTACAAACTTGAATATATAATATTGAGCCATATTCGAGGATTAAAAAAAATACAACTTACTTGATAGTAAGGAGAAATTCAAATCAAGTCAGTTCGTCTTTAATTAATAAAGGTCTGATAAATTTAAGTGGGGGAAAATTTGAGGGCGGTAAGGGCTGCAATGCTCTAATAGCCTCCATAGCCATTGTAAATGACAGAGCTTGGTAAACATAATGATGCCTGATAGAACACAATGTCGTATTCATATACTAATAAGCCCTTGTCAACAAATAAGCCCCCTAATGTTTAAACAGCAAATGAATTATAAGTTTTCAAGGGAAGAAAGATGTTTGTTGAAAGCGACACTTTCTAGGTTAAAATGAAAATCAACTCATAGTAATTGTGTCTGCAGATTGCTTTCAATTTAAGAAGAAATGATAAAAAATTACAAAATAGGCCTAGAACTGCATACAGTCCTACTGAAAGTCATTCCTATAATATTTTCATGAAAACTTTTTTCTAGTTTGGGGACAACGTCGAGGAAAATTACATTTCATGCGGATATGAATAACTTTGGTATCAAAGAAAATGTGGACCCCGCATGTAAGTACATGTATCATAACATTATATATTACTTTTCTATATTCGATGGTAGAATTAGGTAGAGCCGATTTTGTATAAACAGTGGGTCTGACGCCCATGGGTCTGAGGGGCAAAGTTTATTACGGGAAATAAAGCACACTCTTTACAATTCTTTTTCTATAGAAATAACAAGATTTGATCTGTATTTTGTCTGAAGCATCGTTTAGTGAAGGGAAACCAATTTTGTATAAACAGTGGGTTTGACCCCCTGGGGGCTGAAAATTGGGGCCCGATAGGGGAAATATAGCAATTTGTTTGAAATCCATCTTTTGTAGAAAGTGTTTTGTCATAATCATTGCAATGTCCATGATTGAGAGACACAGGTTTTATGGGCCTCTTTTCGAAGTTTGAGATACGCTTTCTATCTTTAGTATGTAAATATGAAAATGGTTGTCGACATATTATTAGCTCACCTGCCCGAAGAGGCTCTAGATGTTACCTATAACCCGTCAGTCTTCCCTGTGGATGCCACATCATTCAATGTATTTTCTCTATGAAATTAAGATTCATGATTAAGTAAATATAACCGCCAAAGCCTTGATGTCACAAACTACATGTCATACATATCATTTTTACAATTATTGATTTGCTATTATTGTATACACATATCGATATATTTTTCCAGCTGAGGGAAACAATATTTGTATCTTAACTTTTTAACGTCAGGGTGCCTTTGGCACCTGCCGTTATAGGCGTGGTGGGGAAAATGTTGTTACTGACAGATCTGTTCCGGCTAACTATTCCTCTTTTCTGTCATACAAATGATATACATCCGAAGCCTAATTTAGTTCCTATTTTGATAGCAATTATTGACACAATTTAAGTGATGTAAACCGTGTTTACTGCAATTATTTAAAATGAAATGTGAATGTTTGGTTCTCTAGACTATTTTAGAGTATAAATATTAACCTTTCTCCTCGTCAGTATATGCAATTTTTTTTTGGCGTAGGATTACGTAGTTCTGTCTCGATACTACCTTGAAAACGAAAGTAGAAGAATCAGTTTGATCATCGTGGAAATCTACGTGCATTCACAGAGAAACTATCCACATCTATTCATCCTGAGTTCATATGCAGGAACATTTGATAGCTTAAAATCAATCCTATTTACTTATCACTAGTCAGCCAAAATGGCGGTTATGTCTACTGTAAGTAAACTAACGACCGTTCGCAGTTTCATATTCATTTGTATGTCGCTAGAATACGCAAGAAATATGACCAGCAATTGAGGGCAAGTTGTAACAAACTACATTGCCGTTTTTCGTGAGGATTTTATTAAATAAGGTTATTATTTGTTGTTTGAAAAGAATCTAATGATTATGATCCGTGACTGATTATGATGTACTGGCGTCGATGTCAAAACTAGATATGTCTCATCGGACAACGCGACCGCAGTTTTCTATCGGAGTGAAAATGTGTTACTACGGGTCATAAAATAGATGTTTGATAGGCCTTATTAATAACTTATAGTATAAATAAAATTTAAAAAACTTCGGCTGTGTACATCTTGGATTTTATCTTTAGTTGTAGTTACTTGAACAACGTGTTCTGTTAATAGACCGATTTGTCGTTCAGTTGATTCTTTTTTCAAAGTTTACAAGCAGCTTTACTGATTCAGGAGTACATCAATAATCTCCCACAAGCAAATGGGGAAAGAACTATACTCATCTATTGTAAAGTTGTCAGCTGATATATATATATGTTATACATGTTTTCCTGAATATATAGAACAGGAATACCAGGGCCAGATGAAGACATTTCATCTGATACAAATGTAACTGTCTGACTATAAAATCCAATTTTAAATTTCTTATAATATGACCTCAGATCCATGACGTTTCTCGGGGCCTTTGGCCCTTTGATTTTTTATTAATTTTCACTCTTTTTAAGTCAAATTTTGCAATGGTTGGCTTCTTATAGGACAATCTATGGATATGTGGGTTTATATCTGAGCATGCTTATTATCCAGCAAATATGGGGAAATCTTCATTAAATATTTTGTTGCTATGGAATATCAATATTCCAATCATATTCTGGTGTTTTAACATTAACAAAATTTCTGATGATTTTTGAATATGTGTTGAGACCTACACAAGAAAAACTCCTCACATTTAAGATGTTTGCTCCAGATCTATATATTTAAAGCACATATAAAGATTTTGCATTTAGAGTAGAATACACTTGTTTATGAGGCTGCTAAATGCATAAAAATGCTCTTGATAATTATTCAGGTGGCAATGAGGGGCAACGAATTTTTCATGAACAAAACAACTGGTGAGCTATCCCTGTCCAACACGCTGGACCGTGAGAGTAAAGCATCGTCTTCCTCGATGTCAACAATTTCAGCGACTACAGCGTCATTACCAATCGTCGACGTGCTGCCGATCCTAGCATTGTTATCGTGAAAATCCTTGTAGGCGACACCAAAGACGCTAAATCTACGTTCACCAAAGTCTTGTATAGCGGCTCTAAGTATATACCTTAATTCTCACTCGATTTTCAGTTATTTTCTTTATAACAATTTAAATGCTGTTCATGAGTATTATTTGGAGAACACTACATTTAGTCTGTTGTACCTGTTGTTTAATATCCATGTATAATTCCATCTGGTACAATACAATTTTTTTAAATGGAATAAAATGAAAAATAAGGAAATATTTGTAAAAAAAAATAATAACCTAGCTTTTTGTAATCCATACTTTTCATATAGTATTGTATAACATCAATAACTTGCAGCGACATTCTGTTAGAACTATCAATATAATATACTCCTATATTTGCAGTTTGCTCATACAATTACATACTTGTTTTCAATAACAGGAGATGCAGATTTAGATTCATGATCAGCTGTCACTTTGAATGGTAGGAGCCTCTTGATTGTTCTAATTGTAAATTTAATTACAGCACATCATTAACATTTATTTTTGAAAGTGTTAAATTATATAATAAAATAAAACGTTGATTGTAATATCATTTTTAGCACATGCCATATGCATTACACTGGTTTCTATATAAGATTTTAAATACAGACCAGGACTCGAGCCTCTACACTGATTTGCCTGTATCTTAAAAAATAAAACAATATGTATGCTAGCCAAAGGTAGACTAGACCTATTTCAGCAAGAAATCATTAAAAAGTTTTACACCAACAAACTCCGAGACATGATCAGCTGAGGTAAAGTAATTTTGCTCTTCATTAAACATTCATAGGAACTACAGGGCAATTTAACTTCCTTTGAACAGTTAGTAGTTATCCTTTCATCAGAGACGTGTATATAACTGACTATGGGCACTGTAATGAACAGGTTGCAAAAACGAACTGTTAGATGTTATAATGAAAACGAAATTTTAAAAAGTAAACTCGACGATGCAGACTGGGGAGATTTATTCTTTACTATCAATACTATACCACATCTTGTAATAATAACTGAGATCTTGTAATGACAGACGTAGATAAAGCATATAGCCTATACTAAATGATTACCTTGTTTCCATTTCTACTATTGACGATACAAACATCGACGAGCCAAGTGTCGGACGCTGATATACCAGACATACAATTTGAACTCAATGACATCATCGACATGCTTAATTCTGTATCTATATACAAAGCTGTAGGTCATGATGGAATTAGTCACAGTATGTTAAAAATATTGCAGTATCTGTTGCTTATCCTTTATCATTAACATTTAGATACTCGTTGGATACTGGTGTCTTTCCAGAATATTGGAAATAAGCAATAGTTATGCCATTATTTAAAAAGGGGGATAAACATGTTTCTTCAAATTAAAGTCTTATATCATTACTCCGTACTATTGGTAAAGTTTTTGAGCGCTTAGTTGCGATTTTTTTTGATAATTATTTTCTTGAAAACTCACTTATATATACATACCAGCATTGTCACTCTTACCGTTCATCAAATGATAGAAATTTGTCATACTGTTTGTGAAAATTTTGAAAAAAAAGCAACCGACGTGTTTTTTTAGTCTTCAACATATTTTATTCAATCAAGCATTTGAATTAATTTACATACAATATTTCATAATAGAGATAGATGATTTTAGATATAAAAATGGATTGGACAACAGGCTAAGCCTATACAGGTCCTTTCCGTACTTCCGTTATCATAAATATCATAAATATCATAAATATTTTTGTGGTATAGTTGTATTTCTAATTATTTAACGATATAGTAAAATGGAATACTTATTATTAATTAATGGAGGAAAAGAAATAATTGAGAGGAAAGTTTTGCTTTATAATAGAGAAGATAATTCATTGAAGAGAAAGTCTAACGGAGAAGAGAAAAGGCCAATAAAAAACAAATAAAAAGCAAACCGACGTGTCTAGTACTTTGTGATATCTCCAAAGCGTTCGATCGCGTGTGGCACAAGGGACTGAATGTAAAATTAGCAAATTATGGAATAAATGGAAAACTTTTAAAATGGTTAAAAATTATATCAGTAACCGGAATCAACAAGATTTTGTGGGAATTAGTAAATCTTCCGTCAGAACTACTAATGCTGGCGTTCCGCAAGGGTCAGTATTCATTTGACCAATATTTCATTTTTCCTGATATCATTCCACTTTGGAACCAACTAGATTTAGAAACTAGGCAAAGTAACTCATACTCAGTATTTAAAAATCTATCTTTAATATAACAAAAGTAACCTATTATTACTGTTGGAACAGAGACGTGTATATCAGAGAGATCAGTAGCATAAGTAAGTCTCGTTACATATCGCATGCCCCTATTATTATCTGGAGCGGAAGCTTTGTATCGTGTGATTTGGCTTTGCGCCTGCGACTAACACTGAACCTATTGTTTGATCAAGGCTCAGATCGTCCACTGACACAGTGACAGGCCGTAAATGATGTAAATGATATTAATTACTACTGTCATGTTCAGATAATTTTTTCCTAAAATCGCCGTGTATAACAAAACAAAAAAGAAAAGTTTTGACTGTCATAGTTTAAGACGTTTAAACAGTTTCCGGACAGATAATATTTTTACTATGACAAAGTTAAGAGGATATTTTTTAAGTGTGTCTTATCTAAATATCACACAGATGTACATACATTAATCGATCGTAGGATCTTTCTCCTAGTATTTATTTTCAATGCATATTATTCCTGGTTTTGATTTTCCTGAAAATTTAACATTTTATATTTCGTAATGATTACTTAATAAAGGGACATATAAGATATGTATGTCCTTGCTTGATAATACCGCTGATAATTGGCTACAGACAATTAAACAAATATCAGATTATTAGGAACATATGTGAATTTGCTTGTGTACTCATCACAGTTTGTCAACATGTCACTCGATCACAGCTAGGTAAGTTGTGAATTTTATCACAGGTATTTGCAAGGTCATTTGAACTGCAGCCAGAGAATCTACAGTCCTACCTGTACTGATATTGAAATTGCCCGTTATCTAATATAAAATAAAGCATTTTTTAAATGTCTGACTGATATGAAATTAAGAACAACAATGTATGAAATGTCATAGAAAATATAGCATTCAACATATAAAACTTTATTTCACTAGAAAAAATAAGAGTATCCTGGACCGTATGGGTAATTTTGACCCACAGCTTTATTAACATACTAATTAGTTTTGTGTCTCCCTCATCACGCGGAAGTGCCCTTTTCTAATATAGAATAATATGTTTCCTAAACGCCTGACCCATTTGAAAATAAGATCAACAATGTATGAAATGTCAAAGAAAATATATCATTCATCAGGTAAGATTTCACTTCACTAGGAAAAATAAAGTATTCTAGACCGTTTGGGTAATTTTGACCCACAGCTTTTTCAGAAATGCTCATACTGTGTAAATTACATAGTATTCAAAGAGAGATCATGCATAAAAATGAGGACTGGCAACTGAAGACAAGAGGGTTTAAGCATGTGATGTCATCTGCAAGTGTCACCACATATGTTTACATTGTTTATGGTATCGCGTAATCCTGGATATACCTGACAACATTTCCTCCCTGAAAGCAAAAATGTTATTGATTAAGTTTACTCTTTCAGCCATTAACAAAGAGGACAATATACATGAGAGTGACCAATTTGTCAGTTGGCATATTAAACAATTAATCGCAGTTACCTTCTTCGGTGTACCTGTGCCTGCCATGTTGGCCCATTTCAAAACAAACACCGCGGCGTAATATCTTCTGTGACCCCAACTCTGAGGTCAGCAGATGGAAGTACATAAGACGTTGACATTGGTGAATGTAACAGAGCGCGAGTAACCCTGGGAGGGATAGAGCCATGCTTAAAACATGTGCAGAAAACAATCAAAGGTATGTATATCATTTCCATACTATTGTATTTTCCTGTTTTATGTATAGTGTGTCGTTTTACCTGTTACCTGACATCTAAATTGCTTTGCATATGTTACAGAACTGTCTAATCTATCACTTGTTCACCACCAGTTCCAGTCCCATTCATTCAGACAAAACGATATCTTGTTGCGAAATAAAATGTTCTGTACAGTACAGTTATAAACGTCTTTGAAACACAAAATTCAACAAAATGCTATAAACAAAATTATTCTTTCTGTTGTAAAATTTTGAATTTGATAAAATAACTTTTAAAAAGTGTAAAGAAACATACCGTTAATTTTAAGTATTGCGTAAACAGATATTTATCTATATAGCATTGCTATAGAATTAATAAACCATATTTCACTTCGATGGTTGGGTCACAGGGATTCGGAGATTCGATTTTCTCCCAAAATATTCCTCGCACAGTCTATTGTGTGATTTGTTTTGCGATTGTTGTCGGCTAGACGTAAACTACTTCTGATTTAATCAATGATTAACTTAGTTATTTTACTTCTGAATGTGACTAATCGATCGTAACTTTCTTTGATCAATCATAGCTTGTTTATAGCAAGGAAACTTTCATGTGATTTGAGGTTAACAGTAGGCATAAAAGTGAGTAAACAAACAAAATGAACGATTTTGATGTAATCAAAATACATAAAAACAGTCATTAAAACACAGTTAGATCACATGCACTCGCCTCATATGTAAATACATCCATTAAACATAGGGTGCATTTGCAGACAAGGCGCGTGCCTGTGGCTAAATTAAATATGTACTCCAGAATATATTCATGACCTACCAAGACATCTGATATTTGTTAAAGGGTTGTGTTAAAAATACGAATTCAGTAATATTATCTGTAGAAGATAATGATGAATCATACAGTTTTTTTCCGTCCTTATATAACTCGTCAGTGATTCCAGGGACACTATACAGCTGTTTTGTCCTTGTATGACTCTTCAGTGGTGTTAGGGACATCAAACAGCCGTGTCGTCCTTTGGATTCGTCAGTGATGTTAGGGACATCACACAGCCGTGTCGTCCTTTGGATTCGTCAGTGATGTTGGGGACATCAAACAGCCGTGTCGTCCTTTGGATTCGTCAGTGGTGTTAGGGACATCAAACAGCCGTGTCGTCCTTAGGATTCGTCAGTGATGTTAGGGACATCACACAGACGTGTCGTCCTTTGGATTCGTCAGTGGTGTTAGGGACATCAAACAGCCGTGTCGTCCTTTGGATTCGTCAGTGATGTTGGGGACATCAAACAGCCGTGTCGTCCTTTGGATTCGTCAGTGGTGTTAGGGACATCAAACAGCCGTGTCGTCCTTGGGATTCGTCAGTGATGTTAGGGACATCACACAGACGTGTCGTCCTTTGGATTCGTCAGTGGTGTTAGGGACATCAAACAGCCGTGTCGTCCTTTGGATTCGTCAGTGATGTTAGGGACATAACATGTTTTGTGCAGATTATACAAGCCCGGAAATACTCAAATAACGCTTGTAACGAGTAACATTACGCTCCTATACGTTTAAACGTTTAAATGTTCTATTACTGCTGGCACAAACAAAAGAAAAGGATGAACCGTTAACGACGTCAAAAATGAAATTTCGAATGTCAGTGCAATTTGGAATATGTAAGTAAACTGAATCATTTCCAAGCCGCCTTTGCTAATATGTAAAGCCAAATATTTGATATCAGTATTCGGTTTAATTATGCGACCAGCGATTCAAAAACGACAGTATACTTATATCTTCCCGGAAAATGTCCATTAACGACATATAGCGCAAAAAAATATCTTAGCACAATCAATACGTAACAGTGCTTGTCGGTTTAACTGTAACGTTACTGTCCAGTATCTGTGCGCACATTAATATTGGTTTGTAGTAGACCGATTGATTAAGTTGAATTCTATAAATTCGTATGTAAAATAAAAAGCGAAACATCATTGAACTGCAGAAAGGAAAACAAATATAACTTTCTTTTAAATTTTCATCTGTAGTATCTCAGATGTGCGGATTTTCCGGACACGCAAACCTGTTACCGGAATTGACTTAGCACAATATTGCGTTGATCGCATTATAATAAAATTTACGTTTAATGAAAATCAAACCCATTTCAACTGTCCAAGGATAGTAATCACATATATTTGCAATTTCAAACAAACAAATTACGATGATTAATAACCTACGCACCTAAGGGGTTTCGATAAATGTAAGGATATTTTTGTTAACAGGATAAAGGAATACGGTTCTCTTCTCTAACATCAAAACAGCGTCTCAATTAATATAAAGGGAAGCGGTGCGAAGAATCTCGGAAAAGAAAACGAAGAGAGTATTATCAAAACGAAAAGAAACACATTAAAAAGGAGCACATAAATGTATCGGATTTGGCGCTGATAAAACGAAAGCAGCGGGCAAATTACAAGGAACAAGAAGAAAAAAAACAGAATAACAAAGCTGAAAACTAAAAAAACGCGTACGGAGATATAGGGAAATTAAAATGAAAGCACCTTTAAGTGACGATGAAAACAAAATGTGCAAATGTAGATCTTTGAAGAGATTAAAAAAGAACTTGCCTCAAACTCCGGTGAAAAGAAGTTCGTTAATAACTGCATATTTAGATTCTAACTCCCCTACGGTAAAATATCTTCGAAAAGAGAAAAAATCACATCGCCTGTAGATATAGAAAACACTAAATATGCTCACTGTGTCTTTAGTGACATGAAACTGGCTATAGACAGTTGCAAGAACAAACTCTCAAATGATGCTAGATTATTTATAAATATATTGTGCGCATCTGCCAATGGACCAAATTCATCAGTAAAGACAATTCAAAACAAAATACACGTAAACTTGGTTTACCAGTACGCCGTCTTTCTAAAGGAAAACGTATACGTCATAAAATGCTGACACCTGAAAATTTCCTTGGTCCGAAACCTGTCGCAAACACACATTCCGACAAAATATTGGACTCTGACAGAGAGAACGCGTACACTGCCTAAACATCAAATGAAACAGATTTAAAACGTGTAAGAATTGGTCCGAAGTTGTACTCAAGTCACATGAAACACGGTCTGGAAAAGACAGAAACTGCAGTTTACCTCGATTTTAAAACAAGCTATCCTGAAATTAAAATGTGCCAAAGAACATTTGAAAGATGCAAACCATATTATGTTTACCAATGAGACCAAAGAACCGGAACACATGCTGTTGCCGATAACATGTTGAAACGAGATTTCTGTTTAATAGATTTGTAAAATAGACACTTTTAAGGGAACACTTATAATCCCCACAGGAACTGTTTTCATTAATATTTATTTATATTTTCTTTGTAAATTACATATAAAAACTAAATCTTGGGGCTCTTTGCAACAATATGAAAGTATAAAAATATAATCTACTTCCATTCAGCACCAGATCAAGTGTGCTGTATACAGAAAATCATGTAAACTATTTTGACATATCCAGTAAGCTCACCCAAATTATAAACAATAATATAATTCACTCCATATCTAATTTTTACTAAATATGTTACAATGTAGTACTAAACAGCACTTAGTTGAATATCCAAGAATAGTTGAACTCAGTAGAGTAATTGTAGACCATAACTAGAAGCTATAGTCCAAGATTCCTGTAACTTAATAATTAACTGTACTCAAGACATTTCGTTACAAACAGTATCCCACAGTGACTCATTTAATATACATGTGCAGCGGCACAAAATTAAACTGTAGCTTCATTTTTTTTTTTTAATTTGGACATTTGAATTTAATGTGGCCAGATTCTCTGCATGAACTGCAGTACCTTTCCTCTTTTTTTCTTTTATAATTTTCTAGCAACACAATTCTCTTTTGTTCTTCCATGACATGTTATAGTGCATCGCATCCCTTATGACTACTTTCTCGGAATTACAGTGACATCATTTAGTTTTTCAAAACCCTGCTTCCTATAAGATACTAGCTTTCCATGGAGCCTTATCAAATCTGCAACATGGTATTTCAATAAATGAATGTAAGGAGTTATGTCCATTGTTTGAAATGTCGTAGCATACAGATCAAACTATTCTTTTGCCATATTTTCAACATCATTAGCATTTAGTTTTTCAAGCTTAATGAGCTCATTCATTTCTTTTCTTTGAAAGCATCCTACAAATCGCAACCATATTATTCCCTAGCTTTACTGAAAACTTTCAGCTTTTCTGGACCAATTAATTCCCTAAATTCTAGCTTCATGGTTTCTCTATTGATATGAAGCTCAAAACTTATACCTAGCCTTTGTAGATATCTTTCTAGAAATCAGTGTGTTCATGTCTAGTTGTCTTAAGCTCTGATTTTCTTTATTCTCACTTTCATAGATATGAAGTACTTCTTTTTTCCCATACCTGGATACTAACGCAGATACCGTTTTAACATTTTCCTTTTCCAAGACACTTTGATGTACAAGCTGCTGCATCCGACTTTCTTATTATTGACTGGTATGCATGGATGCAGTCTTCAAATGCTTTTCTTTTCGTAGGATATATTTGGTTTTCTAAGTCACAGCTCTAGTTTTGTTAACCCCTTTTCTGCCATTTTTGACATAATTATATTTTTTCTTCCAGTGCGCTTATCTTTTCTTAGCATTTCCATTTCTTCTTTTGTTTTTGCAATAAAATTTCACATTCATGTCTTTCAATTGGTACATTCCAAGAATTCAGTTCAATATTTTTTTCAAAAACTTACAAAATTGAGACCCTTCTTTGCCTTTGGCTCTAAGACCTCTTCTGTTCAGTCTAAATAACTCTGCTCTCAATTGGTTCAAACATTTAGCATCAGTTATAAATGACAGTGAACATTGATCTTCTAAAATATTTTGGAATTTTGACATGTTTTCACAACTCAGTTCTGTATGCCAAAAGTGCTTTTACAATATATCGAAAAGAATTCCACAAGATTTTACCACTATGATTCCGCTGAGGCTCTACCTGTTCAGGATTAGTTCAAACTTCACAAGTGTGAATCATTCAGGAAAGCCTAGAGCATAGCTCTGTTTCTTGGAATTTTAACGAAACTGAACACTAGTTCAGTTCTTTGCTGGGTGTTAACTTCTAGTAAATGGTCTGGACACATAACAAATTCTGTTTTGTGTTTTTTTTTCTCTTTTTGCCAGAATCTTGCTGTCTCTGTCTCAATTTAGTGATTATCTCCTAGCTTGTTCTGAACAAGGTAGTCCCATCCGACTCCCAGTAGAATTTCTAGAGAATGTCTGTTATTGGTTTCATCAAAATTTAAGACGAGGCAGGTGAATTGAATTCAAAGTGAGATGTATTGTGTGTGTGTGTGTGTGTGTGGGGGGGGGGGGGGGGGGGGGGGGGGTATGGGTGTGTGTGTGTGGGTGTCTGGATGTGTGTGTGTGTGTGTGTGTGTGTGTGTGTGTGTGTGTACGAGGTCTGTGTTTATTAGCTACCTTTTGTCTATATTGTCTGTAATTATCTGTCATACATATACCGCACATATTTGTACTGATAAACCGCAAGGCTCAAGGTAATCAATGAATCGAATTAATTATTACAACACACGTTTTCTGTTTTAGGCATATGCGGCTAACTTCTTCTACGTCTCACTGTTCGGCGTGGTATTGATGACTGGCCTGACGTGGATTTCGCCAAATCTTGGTCCTGCAGTCCCGATAAAAGTTGCGTACCATCGAATTAAAGTCTCGTTTCAACGACCAATACAGGTGCACTATTACAATCGTCCGCCATGGGTCAAAATGAACATATTTTCCGAGTGTGATTACAACTGTTATATGACAACTGGCGATTGGAATTTAAACGCTGACAGCGACGTAGTGATATTTCACACTCCGTATGTCAAGGAAGTTCACCCTCGCAAGAAACAGGGGCAGATTTGGGTGTTTCACTCTTTAGAACCGCCTTGGCTGCATTGGTGTAAATTTAAAAGCTGGACACATGAGTTTAATTGGACAATGAGCTACAGAAGAGATTAAGATATTTTGTACACATATGCAGATTTGCAAATGCAAGAAATGAACGAAAGCACTTGGGAAACCGCAACTAGAAAGCTAGGCGAAACATTGAGAAAGAAATCTACAGATATAGCATGGATGGTTTCTCATTGCGGAACGCCTGGGAAACGTGATGATTACGTGAATATACTTAAAAAGATGATACCGGTGGATGTGTACGGCAAGTGTGGAGATAAGAACTGCGATCGGTTGAAAGGTGCGAAGTGTCTAGAGCTTTATAAATTTTATCTGTCCTTTGAAAACCAATTGTGTGAGGATTACATCACGGAGAAGAGCTTCAATTTTTACAATCACTCGTTCAGTTCAATACCAATAACACGAGGTGGTTCTAATTATTCCATGTTCCTTCCCCCCGGATCTTATATAGACTCGTCCGAATTCCAACATATTTCTCATCTTAAGAATTACATTGATTCTGTGTCAAAGAACATCGCAAAAATGATGGAATATATGAGATGGAGAAAACATTATCAGCTTATAGAGGATCACGCCAAACCCTTCTGTGAACTTTGTCGTCGACTTCATTTAAAGGATACAGAAAAATATAGACGGGTGTATAGGGACATTGGGGAGTGGCAAAGAAGAGACAAGACGGAACGAAAAATCTGTAAAGACCCTCACGACTTATCATAGATAGATAAATTATTTAAGGACATTGAAGCATGGCACTGATTTAATTATGTAAAAGCGAAAGAACACTCCAGACACTGTAGGCGATGTCCATTAAGCAATTCCTTGTGTGTATCAATAAAATTTCCAGTCCGAACTAAATTATGTTACCGGGATCGAAAAAAAAACGTTTCCGGATTTAATGAAATCAAGTAAAAAGTATGCATTCAATGCTTTTTAACAAGGTATCTCTACCGGATACGAATTCCCTTCAACATTGGCCATTACACAATAAAAGCTGGTAAGCATTGTCTAATCCGATGTCGACCAGAAAAATACAGTCAAACCTATCATGTGACCTTTCCAATGGAGGCAATAGAAAATGTCACATTTGACAGGTGGTCTCTTAATCCAGGTTCAGGTAACTAGTACAGTAAATAACGTTTAGAGGGGAAATACGGTTGCATTTGAGAGGAAGTCACTTAATTCAGGTGGTCGCTCAGACAGGTTTGCCTACTACTAAATAAACTATCGTAACAAGAGATGATAGTTGCGTGCGAATTTGAAGTATAGGATAACACCCAATGTATATCCGATATTTAAAGAAGACAAGAGAAGGACAATCGAAATCTATTTATAGTAAGAGTGAGTACAGACGTTTTAGGACAATCAGATATATCTGATAAGGCGGTAGAGTGAGGACATCGATCGTCTATGTATTACGCAGCAGACTAGCAGCTAGAAGAGGCCTCAATTTTGACCACAGGATATTCAAACCCGAATTTGCCCAAAATGTGGCGGTGATGAGCAAGTCTATGTAATTCTGAGGGCTATGAGAAAACGTGATGAAGTTGGTAGAGCTAGGACATATATTTATAGTAACAATGACCTCTGTTCATGCTATGATCGTTTTGAGTAAATGTATGAAATTTCAGGGAAGTCGGGTCATTATTGATATCGATGAAGCAAGGACGTCGAAAATATTTTTATAGTAACACTGACCCTATTCTTAACCCCATCCTAGATAGCACTACATTGTTGGGCCAACGGCGCAATCGCGACGGTCCTATGCCGACATTGGCCCAATAGTAAAATTAAGCTGTGTCGCATCTCGCCGTTGGACCATCGTCAACCCACCGTCGGAGGAAAAATGATATCAAACCACAACGCAGCATCCGGGTCTCTAGCCCCTTTTTGAATGCAGCTGGCAGCGAGGAAGGACAGGCTGTGTAGCAGACGCTCACGTAAGTTATTTCATTATCTATCGATATAATCTACAAGAAGGAAAACGCATGTGTAAATGTTTAAGTCAAATATAAGATATATCGATTGTTTCAATTCAATGAATACTTGACACTTCAATTTGTTTGGACCATCGGTTTAGCTAGGCTAGTGGCAGAGGTCAAACGCTTTTGCATTATTCATAATAATCAATTATTTCGATAAAAGAAGGTAAAGGAGGACACTATATGAAAAAAAGTCTTCACAGAATAATTCACACTCGTCTTCATTTTCGTCAGTTCATATTACCGCGCTTCTCAAATGTGTCTTGTAAATCTTTTGTGTGTAGGGCTGTTAAGGGGAGGTTACTCTAGTGTTGTAAGTAGATCTAAGTCTAGGGGAAGGGGGCTTTGTATTGCCTACTCTAGTAATGACAGCAGATATATATGAACAATGGACGATGAGGAAAAAGAGTAAGTTATTTTCTGCTAGAAATAATGATTCAATCAAAAATGCTGTAATGCTTTCAGAACAATTGAGCAATATTAGTTTTAAAGGTATAAATGCATAAAATAATAAATGTAATTTAATATATGAAATGTTATTTTTACTTATTGATTACGAAAATCTATAATTGACAGTACATGTATTTGTTTTATTGATATTATTATCTTTAATATATAGATCACATGTTATATTAGATTTTAAACATAGTTTAAAAACAAATGCATTTACTGTCATATTTGGTTTGCAGAGACGGAAGAGTATTTTAGACGGATGACACCATCGTTGGGACTGGATTCTGTTTCTGATTTTGATTAATTCAATAAAGAATTTTGACGATTGAAACAGTTAATTTCCATGGATTTAGGAGAAACCTTATATATATAATTAATATCGTTGGATCATAGAGAAAAAAACATACAATAAACAGCTAGAACGTACAAGACGAAATTTAAGTACAGGAGACCCATTTACAGAACAATGTGGCCCTCTAATAAAACAGAGGTGAAATCATTTGTTCTAGGTGGATAAGCATATCCTAGCTGTTTCCAAATACAGTTACTTTTATATATCCCAGCAATAACGGAGCATTAGTATTTTCAGACGATGGCCCAGCGTTGGGCCAACAGTATATTTTCCCACCAGTAGTCCAACATCGAGCAAACTGCAATTCCCTGCCAGTGGCCCAACGTTGCTTACCAAAAGGACTATGGTAATTTGACAACCGGTGTAACCTACCTGCGCATTGCTCGTTTTTAGTACCCTACTGGTGAAACCAGGGGGACTATAGGTTTCCTCCCCGTTCGTCCGTCTGTCTGTCTGTCAGTCTGTCCACTCAGTTTTCCGTATTTTTCTCAGCCATACTTCAAGGTATGTTGGTGAAAGTCGGAATGTAACTTCAGCATGAGGAGCGTTACAGGTCAAGTTGAAATTTCAGGATTTTTTGGGTCAAGGTTTAGGTCAAGGTCATTGTTACAATTGATAGCTGGGCCGGTAGAGGACATATATTGCTTAAACAATACCTAGCACGCTTGTTCTTTCTTCAAAAGCCTTGATGATGAGGATCTGCCTCGTTCATGTTGGATTCCTAAACTTTATTGCTGTTCTTTCGTAGACTATGTTAGCACTTTCATAGGGATATTCAGTATGGCTTCTCTATGTGACACCCAGCGTTTATTAACGCTTCACGTCTCAATAGCGAGTAATAACTAATAATGTATCGGAGTGATATGGTACCTTAAAGTTAAAACATTTTGAATTATGTACATATGTGGTTAATAGCGAACTCCTACAAGAGATGATGGTTGCGAGTACGTTTATGAAGTTTCAGGGAAATTGGATCACATTTGGTTATGTGCGTATTTGTATGTTATGTGCATCCACTACGAGTTCTAGATGGACATTACAAGGTATTGCTAGAACTTGTCTACAAAGGTCACATATCTGGGCCCTATATGTTACACAATTCAAGGTATACGAATCTAAATATAAAAGACACCTCCTTTAAATCCTACTTCACTCTGGTCCTTCCAGTGGAATTCATATATTGATTTGACAGTGTATATATAACACATACATCGAAAAATCTATATACAGTTAACAGGTGGATACTTCGGAAAAATACCTCTTACAGAAACAATGAAATTGATGAATTTGTTGATATGTCAGAAAGTTTTTATATCTTTCTTTTCCTAAGTAGGTTCCCCATCCCCATGTTATAAAATGATTAATATGAAGAGAGGAAAGAAGGGGAAAGTAGAAAGCTAAATAACATCGATTTTTTGGGGATGGTAATTTTGAAAATTACATTTCTTTAAATTTTGTTATGGACTACCAATTACAGAATTATTATTGACAGATGACATGATATTGATTATAATGAACTGCCCACACTGTAACAGTCAGCAAGTTAGTGACGAATTCCATCACTTCCTTGAACGTCCGTCCCAGTCTAATGTAAATAGGTTATATGAATTAATAAATACTAATGACAATGAAGAAAATTAGTACTTTTTATCAGAATAATTGATAAAAGATATTTCTTCTCTTTGATAGAAATATGAATTTTATTATGGAAAGTATTGTGTACTATCGACTACGAACACTACGTATTGCTTATTATATTGTAAATATGTCGAAGTCCTCTATACATTGTATAATTGTAGTGAAAAACACATTATCCATATGGTAATACATCTAACGGATAGCATCATACAGCTGTTTATTCCTTCTATGACTTGTTAGTTATACTATGGGCTGGGCCAAAGTTATAGAATTAGGAACTTAACGGATGTTGAATATAAAAGGGGAGAAAGGGGAGGATGTTAACCCAATATTACTTCGTCCTCGGTTGATAGTAATTATTCCAGGTTAATAAAACCAGAATTTATCAAAAGGTTATAGTTGTATATATCATCAATGAGGTATTTTTGGATACTGAATTAGGTCATCAGAACATTTGGTGCGTGGAAGGGACAGTTTTAAGTTTCAATGCGATTCTGAAATAGCTTCCAAATCATCAATTTCTCTTCATTTCTGTTGGTGCCAAAACCTTTGTATGTGAGATATTTTGTTGGCATTTTTCACTTCCCGGCTCCAGTTTTTTTAACACTATAGTCAACATATGTAATACAGTACTTGTATTCACATGCAAGAAAGTAATGCTCAAAGGATCTTTTCTGTTAACTACAATATGCTTTGATAATATATAATCAATAAACATCAAAGTTTCGTGACACTGTGTATTTGACTATTCATATGATACTTAAGAATGTAAGTATGCCAGTTTCGTAGTCAAGGGCTTTATAAGTATGACAGTCATTTTTCATTAGTACCTGTTCAACATCGATGTCGCTCTAATTTTTTTTTTTTTTTTTTTTTTTTTTAACGAATATTTCGGCCAACATTAACAAGTTGTTAAATCAAGTTGATATTTCAGTAATGTGAAAGATTGGACACTGCATGCAGATCAACCAGAGTTTCTTCCCTTCGATGGAGGTTATTGGCTAATGATTGGACGAAAACACATAACCAAACAGTGCAAGAGACAATATTGACAAAACAAAGAACAAGGAGCTGCAAAACGTGAAATTATCCCCCACGCCCAACTGCTGGTATGAAAACCCTAATATGATATATTTATATTACATAGTAACACAACTGACGAAGGAAGACAACTTTATGACTCGTGCCCTGACCTCGAACTCACGATCTACTGCACCCAGTCGCCTAGCCAGAAATACCAACAGCTTATACCACTGCGCCACATCGGCGTTCTTAAAGTATAGTAAGAGTTTATATCTTTGTGAAGATCCTAAATAACTAGAGCACTAACCTTATATATACAGACAATTTTGTTAAGTTGAGTGGGACGACTTTGAAGTTACAGAATACAGATCACTGCTACAAAGAAGGAGCCCAATTTAATATACATGTCCTGGTAAAGGTTTATTTAAAAGATAAAACAAAGTCTTAATCAATACAAAATATTTAATATGATTTATCATCAGACAGATTGATAAAAAAAATCTTCAATAAGCTTAATACGTGTAGCTGACCCACGGGTTATAAGTGTAGCGGAGCATTAGATATGTAATCGGCCATGGGTATCTGACGAAGTTGCTAAGATTCAAGTCTTAAGGTCGGCTTTATTGAAAAAGGCAATCATCGTAAACGTTGAAAATTATGTTTTCCCACATCTTTATCTAAAGTCCAATCTTCACGTGACGTTTGCGGTCTTTTCGTTTCTTGTCCTTTCTCGCCTTTTCTTTAGCATTGACCTTCACCTTGGCTCTGACCTTGGCCTCTAACCTGAGGCGTTCTTGTCGTTCCTCTCCTTGTTGTATGGCCAGCACCACCTCCAGCTTCCTCCGAGCGACTTTCATATTTTCCAGCGTGATAAATGTGATGTTCCCGATGGTTGCGGCCGCCTCGTTTTCCTTGACAGGGGTCAAGGTTGGGACAGCCTTCGCCATTTTTGCGTTAATTGGTAAACCATCATCATAATTGACGTCAACAATGGTTCTGTCACCAAGTTTGGATCGCCACAACATCGGTGTAACTTTTGAACTTTCGGTGCATGATGAAGATCGGTCTGTTTTCTTCACCACGCGATATTTATTATAGAGGGCGCGTTTGTCAACTTTAGATGCGTTGGTGACGTCCGTGTTTGGTGTGGTCTCGGTTTCACTCGGCAGCTTGCGTTTACGTGGAGCGCCACCTGGTGTCTCATTTGTTGGCGTAAGAGTTTTACTCCTCTGTAAATAAAAAAAAGTCATTCATACACTATATAACAAACAGAATTAATTCGGTAAAGAAGTTATCGCTTATAGTCGGCATGTTACGCATTTATTGAAATGACCATAGACATCATCCCGAAATATGTATCGGTCAAACTAATATTACATATGAAGTTTTCTTGAAGATCTAAATAATGTTTTACCTGTGATTGACAACTTTGGTTTTGGTGACACTCGCAACACAGGAGCCTGTTGTTCCATGTTCCCGGTCCATTAATTGGGACATTGCCATGAGCGGTGTCACAAGATAAAGCGTCGTGTCCCTGTGCTGGTTTTGCGATTCTCTGTCCTTTCCTGTTGTCTGCCCATGTTGTATTGCCGTAATACCCCATTTCATTTCTCCAATAGTTTGAACTGTTTGTCCATGTTACGTTGACATGATGGCTGGTACCCTTTACTGCTGTCGAGGTGAGTGTCGGGTACGATCCATCACAGCGTCCATTGGTATTGTTAACGTCATAAATAGTTTGGTACGACGGACCAGTCCGGTTCCGGTTGTAATTTTTGTCGTCGACTGATGTTTGGTTGTACATATACCATCCTAACTCGCCGTTCTGACCGTCGGCGACATTGGTCTCTCTTACGTACCACGGGTATGCTGTCCCCACTCCGGCGGCTAAGTCATGGTCTGGCGATTGCTTCCGACCGTTGTTGTTTTGAAGGTACTGGTCAGTTCCTGTTCCAAAGTTGTATCCGTGGGTGTTAGAGAACTGCTGGTCAGTTCCAGTATTTGTGTTATAGTATGTGGTTCCGACTGTTCCGCTGTTGCTTCCTCCATCGGACACCGCTCGCCCCCCTCTGGCGTGAACGTCACGAGACTGACTGGCTGGATGACGAGGAATCTGCTGTTGAAAGAAACAAAGGCTTAATGATATTTCTTTGAAGGCAAACAAGAATTACACGTAATTATATGTCTCGACTGTCCCGCGTTGTCTGTATAGGTTTTAAAAAAAAACTCGTTAATTAACTAAAGGAGGTGGTGCATGGCGGCCCACGGCCGAATCTTATTTTATGTATGATATTATGATAGACTTTTACCAAATACATGTCATTTTAGACACTAAAACGAAAATTGGCAAATGCTGTATACGCAGCGCCACCTAACATGATTTCTGTAAAAAATGTGTGCCCTCCCTTTTAAATTCAATATATTTCTCGTACAAAAGTACTTGATAAATTTCATATTGCATTGATAGTCTCATGTGATGTTATATTTTATAAAAACATGTGTGTTTAGTATGAATTTGTATAATAGAAAGTGTAATTACAGGTTTTTTAACAATATTATCAGTTATTATCAGTTAAAAATTTACCTTCTTGAAATTTTTTTTTATTTGTAAAGTAGATAAAATGTAATAATCGTTGGAGTACTATCAAATTTTGCATATTAATCTTAATACACAACCAAAAAAAAATCATCAAAAATTACTGGATAACAAAAGATTTTTGCATACAAAGAAAGGTCATGAAGTAAATTGTATTAAAAAACAAAGGGTTAAAAAGGAGCACCCTGTCTGACACAAGCAGTAAAGTCTGATTGCATTGTTATTTTTGTTGGATTTTTAGCATTTGCCTCTATTGTTCAGTACTTACGGTACTTTGATATGTTGTCCAAAATTGAGGGTGTATGCATTTAACATAATAAAATCTTGGCATATCCAGTAATTCACCAAATAAATTTGTTTCATTAAATGTTTATGAATATCCATAGATTATTTCTAACCGGAAATTTTGATAGTACTCAATCAATAACTTTGTGGTATTAGACTTTAAATGAAAAGTTAAAAACAATGATTTTCACAAAGAAGACATCAAATTAGGCTGAAATTTAATTTTAGTGTCACGGAGCGTGATGATTCATATACAAAATTAAACCTTAAACAAATGGGGTGAATTTGTTTCACAAATAGGAAATAAAAATGTGTTTTATAATAATTTGTGGTCAAAACATTAGCTTCTTATACAGTATGATGGGGAAATAATGAAATCACCAAAAAAAGAATATATACGTTGAGGATTGGAAATTAATTCCTCCCACATAATCGGAGATATTATGCTTATGACAAAAATATGTTTCCGGGAAAAAAATCGCTGTGGGCCGATTAAGCCCTCCTATGCACCACCTCCTTTCTGTATCCCCCCTAGTGGGTCTATGTATATTACTGCAAAATCATTTATTTTCACGGGAAAAAATTCGCGGTTGACTTCGTGTGTTTACAATACCAGGGCCGTTTTCGTTTTTGCGGTCCAAACGGTTAGACCACTTGAGCCGGTGTTGTTCGTTTATGAAATAAAAACGGACCTGGTGATTTTATATTATTATAATAATAATATCTTTTATTTATCCAGGGTTACATATTTAGACAATGTCTAGTTTAAAACATGGCTTTCAGGCGAGCCTTGAAAAAGACTTCCAAGGCCTGTAGTAACAATTGCAGGTCCGTCAAGATATAAGTATTATGTTTGAAATATAACATTTAAAAATTGACGGACCAGTTTGTCCGCATACACGAACAGGCCCCAGTTCATTAAGATGTTAGATTTTCGCGGGAAATTTCTTTTCCTGTCATTATTTCGACATGATTCAGGTATTCAGAATCCTTAATGGGATGGATGTGACTTCAGAGGATATATTACAAATAACTGGAGAAGGCAGGACAATAGGACACAATAAGAAACTGGCAAAACCACACACAAGGCTAAGCATCAGAAAAAAATCATTCCCAGCCAGTGTTGTCGATGACTGGAACAGTTTACCATCGTCAGTTGTCAATTCACCATCAATCAACTCATTTAAAAGCAACCTCAACAAGCACTGGACTAATAAGGAGATCAAGTTCCACCCATCCTGCTACGTGTACTAGTTAAACAACGACCCGCCAAAATATTCTGTATAACACCTACTACCTATACAGTCTATACATGTATATATAGATAGTGACCGTAGATACAGATGGTGTGTTAATAGTCTAAATATGAAGCTGAGCACCAATTCGTTTTTTATGAATATTTGATGACCGTATTGAGGAAATTTGAACTACATTGTACCATATTTTAAATGATGAATCTACTATACTTGATACATGATTGAACATGCGTACTGTAAATAGAATAATAAAAACAGTAGGTTAAGAAGCGGACACGCTTGTAAGAAGACCGATGACTGCTATTGCTATTGCTATACTATAAATGCGTCGACCTATGAGTTTGTTCAATAAACATACACGAAAAGCTATGAATGTACAGTATGTAAAGAATATATATTTAATACATGTATGTCCCTATTATATCAAAATGGAATATCTTAACAACAACATGGTTAATATGTTTTAAAAGATTCAAATGGACAGGTTCAGCAATGATCGTATAACTGATACATACCTCGTCCATTGTGATACTGTAAAGATGTATTTATATCTACTAAGTAATTTAGGTAGTTTTCTTTTAAAGAATTCCCTTCTAATTCTTTGACAGATGACGATTTTCTTCAGTTGTTTGTTGCTCCGAAAAAGCGCGCTGCAAGAAGTTACACTAGTTGCCGATGTAACTATGCATGACGTCACAGTTACTAAGTCACCAGACTGCGTTATGACGTCATGCATTTGTTTCTCATTCCCCCTACAGACTGCATTTCGGTTCCTTCCCATAAGAGGACCGATACGAATTTACGTCAACGTTTACGGTGAAGTAAAAGTCAGTTCAGGGAATGTTAATTCATAACTTAATATTTACATTTGCTCCGCATTTCCCCATTGACACAATGCTGCTAAGAGGAAGTTGCCACCATACGCCTATAGCACCCAGTGTCTCAGGCTATAACACCCAGTGGGTCCTGTGACATTAAAAAAGGTGGGATTTTTATTTTATTTTTTTTGTTGGTTTAGTTTTTTTTTAAAGTTGACGAAAATTGTAAGACAATGTAAATATAAGTATTGAACAGCGGTTTTAATGTTGTTATAGTCGATATGACAGCAAGATGTATAGACATTTACCTACGCTACCGCGACGATTGATAGTTTTTTTTGGGGGGGGGGGGGGGGGGGGGGGGGGGGGGGGGGGGCTAGTTATGTCGGCTTCATTTCTTTTTTTTCTTCTTGATAATAGTTCCCGAACTTGCGGTTCCGGGTGCAGGGAGTTAAAATCAGCTTCATATTTACAGTATTAGAGCTGTTACTCTGTTACTGGGGCTGTGTGTTATAGTATTCAGTCTTACATTCCTTTTGTATAGTTTCTCGGCATAGCCGTATAATATTCTTTTGGTCCCGGATATGACGCGACAGGTGGCGTTACTGGTCAAGATGAAGTTTGTGATTGGTCATTGTAGCGGTAAATGCAAAATGCAGATATGCAGTTAAAAACGAAAGTTAGATTGAATGCAAGCTGAATAAGTGGATGTATCTTTTCAAATGACACATTAATAAAATTATATTCATGATTCAAATGCTATCACCAAAATGATTCAAACTGATATAGTTTTGTTTTCCGTGCTGGAACGCATTATATCTAGTACGTTATTTTTTTCACCGGCATTTTAACATTATAACCAACAGCATTAAAACTATGCCGTTTATCTTTTTTAAAGATATTTCTTGTTAACTGTGTCCTCTGGTAAGGCTTCCAGATATTTTGAGCATGTCTGCTGAGTTGACAGTGTCTATTCCATTCATATATAAGCTTGAAGTTGATCCGCCCTTAGCCTTCTACACTCTAATGTTGGAAGTCCTAAGGTTTTCAGTCTTTCATCGCATGGTAGGTTTGCTATTTTCATCTCACGTTTGGTTGCCCGACGCTGAACATTTTCAATTGAGATCTTGTATTTGGTTAGCGTTGGAGACCAGATGACACTACAGTACTCAAGAGCACAGGCGCTTGCATAGAAAATATGACTTTCAATTTTTTTTTGATATGACAGTGGTATGTGTAATCTGTTAAGTACAGATTACACATACCACTGTCAAAAAAAAAAAATGAAAATAAAATTTTTTATGCAAGCGCCTGTGCTCAAGATGGGGTCTTACGAGAGTTTTGTATATTTGAACAAATGTTCTGACGATGTTACCTAGTATCTGTTTTGCCTTTTTACAGATATGCTAACATGCTAACTGAATTTTAATTTTGAGTCAAAGGTCACTCCTATGACTTTTTCTGTGGTCACCTTTTCCCAGACATTTCCCTCATTCATCGGTAGTGTGTAGCTAGTAATTTTTGTTGAGTTTCCAATTTCCATGTGTTTACACTTATTCAAGTTTAATGACATTTTCCATTCTTCGGTCAATTCACAGATTTTAGTTGCATTTGTTTGTAGTTTGTGTTGGTCTTCCATATCAGCTATGTTAAGGTATAATTTGGTGTCATCTGCAAAGAGTCTAATTTCTCTGGCATGTCGTTGCCATAGATGAGGAACAGTATCGGGCCTAAGACACTTCCTTGTGGCACTCCACTGGTGACTTCTACTGGTTTCGACGATGTTCCATTTATCACCGCTCGTTGAGAGGAGCCTAGCAGGTAATTTCTTTTCCAGTTGTGGACTTTACCGGTGATGCCGTACTTGGATAGTTTATATTTAACAGGAGTTGATGCTACTCCGACAATGTTAGAGGTTTTACACTGCGAGATACTTTTGACAGGAGCCGTGTAACAGTCGGCAAAATCATATCCGATCAGCCGCCTCTTATGTTATAGGAGTAGATAGAGTTGATGCGAGACTTTATCAAGTGCTTTAGAAAAATCTAAATAAATTATGTCAACAGTGTGTCCTTTTCCCAGTGCTTGTGACCAGTCTTCTTTTACTTATAGTAGCTGTGTTGCACAGGATTTACCACTCCTGAATCCGTGTTGACAGATAGTAAATAGGTTGTTTATTTCCAAATGGTCAATGCTATTGTCCCTGATTATTCTCTGGATGATTTTACAGGGTACCGAGGTCAAACTTATAGGCCTATAATTTCCGGGTTCCTTTTTTTATCCTTTTTTTGTGTGGATTTACTCATGTATTCAGAACACCCATTGTTTCCCATCAAAGGTAGATATTTTTGTCTCTGCTGAGTGATTTTACTCGCCATCGTCATAGGTACGATGGTATCTTGAGAAGATTGGACAACCTAATCCAGGACAATATTAAAATTTTCGCACACAGCACATTAATTTTTTTTTCATTTTCACTCTAATTTCCTGTATGTATTAAACGGCATGGTATCAGCGTCATTTTGATTCTTCTCGTTTTGGTGTTGAAGGAAAAGTATGCTTTTGTTGGACATGAATGGTGTTGTAGGACGTGTATGCTGTTGTTGGACATGTATGCTGTTGTTGTTGTAGATGTATGCTGTTGTTGCTGTACATGTATGCTGTTTTAGGACGTGTATGCTGTTGTTGGACGTGTATGCTGTTGTAGGAAATGTATGCTGTTGTTGTACATGTATGCTGTTTTAGGACATGTATGCTGTTGTTGTACATGTATGCTGTTGTTGGAAATGTATGCTGTTGTTGGACGTTTATGCTGTTGTAGGACATGTATGCCGTTTTAGGACATGTATGCTGTTGTTGTACATGTATGCTGTTTTAGGACGTGTTTGCTGTTGTTGTACATGTATGCTGTTTTAGGACATGTATGCTGTTGTTGGACGTTTATGCTGTTGTTGTACATGTATGCTGTTGTTGTACATGTATGCTGTTTTAGGACGTGTATGCTGTTGTTGGACGTTATGCTGTTGTTGTACATGTATGCTGTTTTAGGACGTGTATGCTGTTGTTGGAAATGTATGCTGTTGTTGGACATGTATGCTGTTGTTTGACATGTATGCTGTTTTAGGACATGTATGTTGTTGTTGGAGGTGTATGCTGTTGTTGGACATGTATTATGATGTTTTATGACGTGTATGCTGTTGTTGGATGTTTGTGCTGTTTAAGGACATGTATGCTGTTTTAGGACATGTATGCTGTTGTTGTACATGTATGCTGTTTTAGGACGTGTTTGCTGTTGTTGTACATGTATGCTGTTTTAGGACATGTATGCTGTTGTTGTACGTTTATGCTGTTGTTGTACATGTATGCTGTTGTTGTACATGTATGCTGTTTTAGGACGTGTATGCTGTTGTTGGACGTTATGCTATTGTTGTACATGTATGCTGTTTTAGGACGTGTATGCTGTTGTTGGAAATGTATGCTGTTGTTGGACATGTATGCTGTTGTTGGACGTTATGCTGTTGTTGTACATGTATGCTGTTGTTGTACATGTATGCTGTTGTTGTACATGTATGCTGTTTTAGGACGTGTATGTTGTTGTTGGAGGTGTATGCTGTTGTTGGACATGTATGCTGTTGTTGGACATGTATGCTATTTTAGGACGTGTATGTTGTTGTTGGAGGTGTATGCTGTTGTTGGACATGTATTATGATGTTTTATGACGTGTATGCTGTTGTTGGATGTTTGTGCTGTTTAAGGACATGTATGCTGTTTAAGGACATGTATGCTGTTTAAGGACATGTATGCTGTTTTAGGACATGCATGCTGTTGTTGGACGTGTATGCTGTTGTAGGATATATGTATGCTGTTGTACGATGTGTATGCTGTCATGGACCATGTATGCTATTGTGGGTCATGTATTTTGTTGAGCATTTTAGAGTAGCAGCGAATATACATTGTAGATATAACCATATAGACAGAGGAAGGGAAAATATCATGTGAATTATGATTTAAAGTTTACGAGCTATAAGAATGAAAGAAAAACAAATAAATAAAGAAGAGATGAATGTATTTCAATTTATTTTATTTAATATAAAATTATTATTGATTTTTTACATATATATCTTATGTACTCTGTACATACAAAATATGAAAGCGTATATAGTTTCTATAAACACAGGTATCAAAATGTATAATGTTGGATTGGAATGCCATATATAATATTAACAAGTATACTTTGGAGACATTCTGTGGAACGATAATATACATTGTTTGAAAAGCACACACAGGTGAAATAGTAATTGAATCTCAGACGCTCTCAACCCACTGTACAAACTAAAAATACAATATTTCAAGTGTCTTTTTCCACAAGTATGGATTTTCACAGAAATGTAACAAATCAAAAACTATCGTATTTTATTTAAATGAATCACACCTCAAATATGCTAATTTTCTTTTAAGATAGGTTATTTTTAATTTGTTCCTGTAATCCAATATTATAATAGCGTTATTTTAGGTTCTAACATGTCCCCTGAAAAACATGAAAATGACGAGAGATTCAAAAACATCAATATCACTCATTACTGATATTGGGTAGATGTACCAGCCTAAATTATTACTATCACAAAAGCTGATAATATTCTTATAATAATTGTGTCACATGTCCCCCCCCCCCCCCCCCCCCCCCTCCCCCTCCCAACCCCCTCTTTCTCCCTTACACAAGCAAGACTCTCCTCTTCCGTCCACCAATCATCTCAGAAGAGACATTTCCCCAACCCCCTTACACACCAAAACACACACAAGAACAATACATTTTCTATTGTATAAAAAAGACAGTAATGAGCAATGTAAGTTTAATGGGCCCAGAAGTCTGTGTATAATTATACACAAATCCTTGGCAAGATTAATTCACTAATAAAGTAACTGTATTTCTACACAAGTATACACATTCAAAAGCACTCATTCAATTGTGATAAAAAAAAAAAAAAAAAAAACGAAGAAAAAAAACCCAAAAACAAAAAGTAGAGCACTTCTTGGAAAAAACAATTATATGATGGGATTTTCAAAAAACAATTCCAAACCATGTAAAATATTGATAAAAACTTTTTATCAAGCCAATTTTTCCAACTAGAATTTGTTTGTAAAACATTCAAATGTATATTGACCCTCGCATTTATTAGTGTACAAAATTCTGGAAAAAAGTCAGTGATGCCAGAAAGTAGGTCACAGTGATCTAAATCTAATTTACACTTTATCAACAGATGATGATATTCTTTTATAAATTTCACAAGAATATAAGTGAAAAAGTGAATAATGATAAGCGATCTGGATTGTTACATTGACATTGCATATATTCTCTAATATCACAAACTACATCATTCTTTCAAAGATAAAGAAAATTTATTCATGGAAGAAATTAAAATGTCCTTTTTCTCCATTCTGGAGTAGGCAGCTTCGTTGACAATGACTTTAGGACAATTGCATTCAAAGATTTATCAGGTAATATTTCATCAAACAAAAGTTCAGGTCAATATTACAACCTGCTTAAACATTTTTAAATGACGTTTTACAAAATTTTATTCAAATTCAATTTGCAGTGTAATTATTCTGATAGCACTAATAATTTATTCTTCAGTAAAATCTAATTTTCAATTTTGAAATTTCATAAAAAAATATTTGAGACTGTTTTTTCTTCTCTAAATTCTTTTTTCTTGGAAAAATCTAATAGGATGTTTCTATCCGATACCCGGCTGGTTCCTCGGGAGACGCTCTACCGCCGTCATTATCATCGATAGTAGTCTCGATCCTCATTTCACTTGGAATTTCAGACGATCGTGGAGAAGGATCCTGTGGCACATATTCTGTAGTTAAAACTTCGTCGACGATGATCGGTTCAGGTTCTTCAATGTATTCCGGTTGGAACTCCAACTGAAGCTCAGGTTCAGGGTATTTAGGTCGCTCAGGTTCTTGGTGTTTTTTCACGACCTTGGCGTAGGTGACTGTTTCTGGTTGATACGCATAGTTATCGTACATAGGGTTCACATTTTGTTGAGGAGGCTAAAAAAAAAAAAAAAAAAAAATTCAACAAAATTGAAAGATAGCCTTCATCAAGGTTATTATAGAAATTCATTAATTAATATATAACAATCATGACATCTTTTAAATTTTATCTCATTTTTTTTTAAAGATCATTTGATCAATGACATTTTCAACTATCACAATTTTTCCAGTATCATCAATTTTTAAAAAGTAAGCTGAAAGGTTGTTCACAAATAAGCCCATACAAAACTTTAATATAAATGTTTACACTAGGGGAGGGGCAGATCTTTGAAAAAGAACTAAAATATAAATTCATAAGTTCTGTGATTAAAGAAAGAATAATCAGGAAAAATAAACAAATATTTTTTACCAACTAGATACAATGATAATTATGTTAATCTCATTAGAGATGAATTTACTTACCTGTTCGAATCGCTCCTCGGTTCTGGTTTCTGTAAGAATAAACCAACATCATATTAATCTGTTCCTCCGACAAACATACTTAATGCAAATACATGTATATCTTAATCATCTATGATAGATAAAAGATTTTTAAAAAAAAGATTTCTAAGTTCTTAATCATCTTTGAAAGATAAAAGATTTCACAAAATTGACTTTTTGAAATATTACTGAGTTTGTTATCAAATATACCAATCCCTTCATCCAGACAAAAAATATTGACTTTTAAAATTTAATATGACTGATTTTTGTTATCAAATTTAAAAAAAAAAATCAGTTTAATTACATCCTTTGATACCTAGCATCTTCTTTACCCAATTATTTTACATAGTTTTACTTACCAAGCAAAGCAGTCTTTTGCTCATTGCTGTAAAATAAGATAAAATATATACAACCTCATTCCAGAATTCAATTTCATTCCCATCATACATTGCAACACATGCTCAAATATTTTGGTCCTTCTGACATAACCCTTTAATTATAAAATTTCAATTATGTCTCAAATATAATCATCAATCTTAATAAATGTAGAGTAATACAGCCCCCAATGAAATTTTGTCTTATTACGTTAATGTTCAGTTTATATTACAATAAATTTCATACACGGGATAACACTACATGTACATTATGATATTGCATGTACATGTGCAAGTACCTGTATTACAACAAATATTTTGTAATTCAATTTTTTTTTTCAAATTCCTTTCAAAATGAAGCGAGTGCATTGAATATAAGCATAGCATGCAGTCAAATGTAATTAAAAGATATCTAATTTTGATTTAGTTTCTGATTGAAGACTTGTAATGAAAATCCAATCGTTTTCATGTCACATTTCAAAGGCAAACTTCAGTACATCAATCAAAATCAAAATTTTATCTCATTATTTTTCTTTAATGCTTGAAATCATTATGACCAATAAATTAGAAAGAGAAAAAAAAATAAAAGTTAAAGTGAAGATCTCCTCCCAAAAAAATGAACAAAGGGCCATAACTCTGACAAATCATTTCTTTACAGCACTTACAATAAATCCAAATGGCACATGTACCTAAGTAATCAATTTCTATAACTGATTTATGTAATTTGCTATTGATAATATTGTTGTACATAATACAAGGGATTTATATGCAGGAAATATTTCTATGTCTGGGAATGTAGATATTTGTACAAATGTACATGAATATACATGTGTGAAGAACATTATGATCATTAGAATAGTTATGTAGCATTTGGTAAAAAAAGGCATCTGGTGCTAGAAGCTAATAACGACAATTATTTAAATATTTGATAAAAGTAAAAAATAATTTCACATGTTCAGGTGAATATTTGTAATATTAGGTGCAGAATTATTGCTTGGCCTTATCTATGTGTACATTATTTGGTTACATTGTCATTTTTTGGTCATTGCAGTATCCATGGAAACGTTTATGCTGCTATAAATGAAAATTTATTTGAAAAAATGCTGTGACATTGCTTCCTGTTTATCGGTCATCTATTAACAGAAACAATTAAAATAACATCATAACTCTTTAACTTAGTACAAAAAGTATTCTTCATCTTAAAAGTGCTGAGATTAATTTGAAGCAGTTGTTAACTGAGTATGCAAAAAATATCAAAGTGCTTAAAAATAATTTCAATTAATCTTTTTTTTTTTTGAATACTTTTGTTTTGTCTTTGAACTTTTGAATATTATTTTATTATTTATATATTTTATTATTTATTGGTAAAATTAATCAATTTATTTCATTGAAATAGCTACATCAACAAATGTGTGGGATTTTTTTTTTTTTTTTTTTGAAAATAGTTATTTGCCAGAATATTTTTATACAATTGGGGCGGGAATATGATATATCAATTTTTCTAGTAACAAAATGAAAATTTATAAATATTTTTACTTATACAATTTTAATATGTTTATTTTATATGTACACCATGTATTTAGCAACAAGCTTAAATAATGTATATATATAGCATAAACAATGATATAATGCTGCAATATAACTATATCTCAATGACGGGAACTCACCTGGTGCTGAAAAGTTTTAATGAGAAAATATTGAATCAAGAATAATTTTCATTGTCTGATTAAAAAAAGCAGAGCCAAAAGGCTTGGAGCTCGGCGACAGCTGCAGACGAAGCCTCATATCATTTTAGATAGTCTTTAATCAAATTAATATGACCTCCTGAATATAGGACACACCTCGATGATTCTTCTCAAAAGTTTAATTTTTCCATTTTTTTTAAAATTTAATTAAAGAGAAAATTAAATAATCAGAATCGAGTATGTATACATCATTTATCCAATCAAAATGTTTCATTATAACTAAGAAGGATGTTATCTATTTACTCTTCTGGTACATCTATTGATAAATAATACCGACCAAAATTCCTTTTTCGATTTAGAGTTGTATAATACATGAAAAAATATTTTTAAGAATATTGTTAAAAAGCATTTGAGCCTTTTTGTAACATAACTTCAGATTATAGAAGCTAAAATAGCCATATTATCACAGGCAGAAGAGCTTTATATGAACACAAAATGTAACACGATTGTTCTATTGCCATAACAAACCTCTGGATTACATATCAAGCTATATAAAGCAATTTTCATCAATGTATTGTACTGTATTTTAAGCCTCTTCCTTAATTTTAGCAGAATCATTGATGTTGGAATAGTAAACTATAAGTGGTTCAGAAATATGCCGTCTGCTGACTTGAATACTAAAATTTTACTTCAGAATAAATGCAAAATGTGACCCCTTTTGGTTCTCTGTTTGCATAATTTATAGTCTTAATTATTTCTTTTCAAAAATCAATAATACACAAAATAATCTTAATCTTAATATTTTACTTCAGTTTTCCCTCAAGAGTTAAAACCTATTGATGAAATTAAAATCTGATTTTTTTTTTTATGTATTATATACAACTGTTGCTATGATAAATAATGACTAAACATTTCAAAGAAATTATTGGAAATTTAAGGCCGACCTTGACAGTTAAAGAAACAGGAAAGTGGCTAAAATCTAAAATCATTCAAATGTTTCCAAATAACTGAAACAAGGTTTTAAAGTTACATATTGTAATTAATACACAAACTTCTGCTTCTTTAACAAAGAAAACTTTATTTTAAAGGTATATTTGTCCATTTGATGTAAATATTTCTTGCACAACTCACTTTTAAGTAAAAAAAATCAGGATGTTTTGACAATATCTGCATAGACTACTTACGATTTCCTGATGCAGTAACATGCGATAATAAGGAAGATGAGGCCAACGACGAGAAGGACGATGATAAGAATCATGACAACGAGTGTAGGAGTACGATCAAATTGGTCTTCTTTGTCTGTGGCCAACTGGAAAAAAAGTACAACCTATCAAGCTACCAGTCTCATTTTTTATAGTATCAAATATAAAAAATCTTTTAATTTCCAGAATCTGCAGTCTGTCAATAAACTATTACTGTGTGTCCAGATTCAATTATACATAAATTCATGTTCATCATTAATGCAATTTATCATTCAACGTACAAAATAAATTGAACAGTTAATCCTGGTTTTGTACATTTAGAACTTCAAGTATCAAGGTTTGCATTATGAAAATCAAGAAATGCAAACATAACCTTGACCTAATCAATGGAAATGGGGAAAAAAATGTGTCAATTCTGAAGTGACCTTGACCTTCAATGTGACGAAAATGGATGAGGCTTTATCATTTTAAATAGTTTGCCTGGTCCAGAACACATAGAGAAAAGTCAAAATCATCAATGTTTGTGGGATATTCACACAATAACCATTAGATATATGACCTCGACTTGATAGTAACCTTGACCTTAATCTTACCTTAAGATCATTAATGTAGAGAAGGTCAAAACCGTCGCTGTTTTGACTCTGCAAGATCTGGAGTTGATACAGGAGTTGGGAGCCACTGTAGACACCAGCACCACCGTTGAAGCCGCATGTGGCGCACCCCGTGGAGATCACGGCATCAGCCCTGCAGAACATAATCATTTCCCATCAGGATAATCCTTCGGATAACTTGTATTGTCGCAATTGTTTGTCCAAGCATAAAATTTATTTAAAAACAATTGCAAAACAAGTTAAATCAATTTATATTTATCACTTGATATTGTTGGCCCAGATAAAGGTGCACGAAAGGTGTAGTTTTATCGTGGAATGTAACCGAAGTACCTGCATAGTCAGATGACTCCAGTACCATTTCCATTTCACACTAAGCTTTGTCTACTAACGATTATGAAAGATACTCTTCAAAATTCATTTTTTGCTTGCATTCAGAATATATAGCAAACAAAGAATATTTTCTGACTTAATTACCTCCCTTGTCAAGCTATTCATCTTTCATATGGATGCCTTGAAATAATTTGGACGATATTTCTGAAATTTTCTTCATCTACAGAAATTACAAACTTTTTCTTGTTTAGGTTTAGAACTTCATCAAATATTGATGATTATGACAATGCTGTAAAACAGTAGAAAATTACATATTTTGAGTTTGTTATAGACAAGTCAAAATGTACATACCATTGGCTAGAAGTATCTCCAGACGAGAGCACATGGTCACTTATACTATTGAAACACACGAAGGTGAAGATCGGCTGGTTGTTTGCATCTGTGAAACTCTCTAGTAACCTGAAACCAAAAAGAGAAATGAAATGATGACTTCTTCAATAAAATACAGTGAAGTGAGCAGGGCTCACATACATATACCCTCTACATCCCCTCATCAATAAAAATAAATCTATTTTGAAAGTGGTCAATTGCGACCTTCAACCTTTTATTTTGAAAGTGGTCAATTGTGACCTTCAACCTTGCATAACCTGATGGTGTGAATGTGAGCTAAATTTCTTCACAGGTTTATACGAGATATCTTGCTAATCTGATATTGGTCCAGTGTGACCTTCAAACTTGACTGATGACCACCAAAATCTAATCAAGTGTAAAACTTGATGGTTTGTTGTGGTGTGACTATGACCTAAACCTGTTCATGATTTAATGACATATTTTGCACAATTTTTTTTTTTAGTTATTTTTAAACTGGTCCAATGCAACCTTTGAACTTTAACCTGGACTGATAAGGACCAAATTTAATCAATGGCAATGGTATAATGCAAGGATTTGAATATGAACTTAATCTGTTCCAGTGTTCATGAGATATCTTATATACACTCAGGCTTTTTTTTATTTTGAAAGTCTTCAAGTGTGATCTTTGACCTGCAATCTTGACTGATGAACACCAAAATCTAACTTGATGGAGTAAAGCTAGAGGCTTTTTATTCTAAAAAGTAAATAGTTTCACATCTATAATATAGTCGGAGCTTGCTTACTTCTGTATCTGTTCCTTGAACAGTCTCACTTCTGATGCTGGTTGAGTGATGACAAGTGTCACTCCATTTTCAGGCTGTGTCACAAAAATCTATCAAAAAAAATTTTTTTTTTAAATGTAGAATTTTCTTTGCAAAGAATTTAAGAAAATTATGTACAATTCAGATAAGTTCCTATTGAATATTTAAAATATGATTACTAATGATTGTTTCTCCAAACTAATCACCTGTACATTGGCGTTATCTTGTAGGTTACTATCCCGCGCCTGGACTTGCAGGTTATACACCTGGTTGTTGGTATTCGACATCAGTACTCTGTTGGAGATGATGCCGGTGATCTCATCGATGACGAACAGTGCCTCGGAATTGCCGGTGGTGATACTGTATTTTATATCGGTTGAATCAACGTCGATAGCCTGCACCTTGATAATACTCTGACCAATCGCAGATCGGGTAGAAACACCTTTAGATATGAAACATATATCCAGTTATTCTCAAAAACAATCATTTCTTTATATATGATTTCTAAATGTCCTATCAATAGTTTAGAAATACACTTTTAGACTTTTGGACAAAATTAAGTAATTTCTTTAAAAATTAAAAAAGTTAAACAACTAAATTAAAACCTATCACAGGTTTAAGTAATCTTTTAACTGGATGTCTCCAAAAACTCTGAGAGATTAAATTTTTTTATACAAATGTAAATGTATAAAACCTTGTTTTAGTGTTAGAAACATTTCACCAAATTATAATTATGTTAAGTGCAGTCAATATATATTATTTCCTAAGCAAATTTAACCTTGCTCTAATCAGTTTAAATTCAGGTGTGGACTAAAATTTGAATGCCCCAATAAAATAAATGTTTACAGTATATTAAACGGTAGGTATAGACTTACAGCCGCTGTACAAGACTTTGGTGAACGTAGGTTTAGCGTCGTTGGTGTCGCCTACAAGGATTTTCACTGTAACAATGCTAGGATCGGCCGCACGTCGTCGACGATTGGTAATGACGCTGTAGTCACTGACGTTGTTGGTGGCTTGGATATCGAGGAGAAAGATGCTCTTTGTCTCACGGTCCAGTGGGTTGGACAAGAATAACTCACCAGTTGTCTTGTTCAAGAAAAATTTGTTGCCCTCGTTGCCACCTGAAAAATTTTCAACGGCATATTTATGCATTAAGAATTGAACAACTGTATTCTCCTCTAAATGCATTTTTTTTTTTAAATGTGCCTGATTTATATAGATTTGAGGATAACAACTTAAATCTAAGGGATTTTTCATTGTTCCTAAGCTCTATGCTGTGTAGATCTCAACACATATTCTAAAATCATCAGAAATCTTCTGATGTTAAAATATCTACAAACTTTCTTTGAATTACCAAATTTTTATTTCTTTCAAAAAACGTTAAACAAAATTTTTCAACAAATCATAAAAATTAATTTACCAAAATGTTTTCTGTGTTATGCCCCTCCCTTTCCCCCACAGTTTAAAAAAATAGTATTGAGATTTGGTGAGTACTTGTTTGTGAACTACTTTTAGCTTATTCTAACAAAGATTGTTCTGCAGAAACGAAGAGGGCTTATAAGATAAATAGTTCACAATGAATCAGTCAAATAAACTCACTTATAATGTAATAGTAAATTTTAACAGCTTCTGCTTCGAAGTCGCGGTCTGTAGCCAACAGTCGTGTTATCAGTGTTCCGATGTTTGCATTCTCTGGGACTTGGACCTCGATATCGATTGTCTCCCCTAGCTACAATTCGATAAAAATTCATTTAATGAAGTATTAGGTAGCAAATACAGACATTCAATGTTAATTATCATCTTACAAAAAAGTACAAATTTAGAAAATGACTGGAATATTGATATTCCATAGCAACAAAATATTTTAGTGCAGATTTCCCCATATTTGCTGGATAATAAGCATGCTCAGATATAAACCCACCTATCCATACATTGTCCTGTAATACGCCAATCACTGCCATAATTTGACTTAAAGTGAAAATTCATATTTTTTTTATGGTACAAATTTTTACTCCCCCAGCTGGAAAAAGATATTAATGTGTGTATAAGATAATAGCAAAACAATGACTGTGAAAAAAATCCTCTTAACTTAATTGAAGGATATGTAGTTTGTGACATCAAGGTTTGGGCAGTTATAATTACTTAATGTTACTACATCACCGACACAATGTCAATATGATCGATTGAAAACAAGAATAGGCCACTATATAATTTGATACAATACCAAAAGTTACAAACTTTGTGATATTACCACCTTTCAAAAGTTTCAGCTTCCCTTTTTATTTTTTTATTTTCAATTGAAAAAATAATTATTTGCGTCCCAAATCTTAATTTTATAGAGAAAATACATTGAATTTTGTGGAAATGTCACTTACTGCATCCACAGGGAAGACTGGTGGGTTATCGTTAACATCTAGAATTACAACAGTCAGGAAACGAGTTGATTCCAGGGAAGGAGTTCCCCTATCCTTAGCCGAGAGCAGCAACTGAAGGGAGACAACTCACATTTTATAAACCATATATACATATATTATTTCAACATATAGAAAACTCATATGTATAGAAAATATTTTTATGTGAATTATGTCAATACTGCAGAAAACCGAACAATAAACTAAAAATCTAGACAAATATCATAATATATTTAAATTTTGAGTTTTTTTTTGTTTTTTTTGTTTGTAGATTGTATAGTCTTCCAAAATTAAAAACATCAACCAGATCATTTTTTTATCAAGGAAGTCAAGATTGCAGTTGTGAAACAGGAAGCTAAAAACAGAAAAAAAAATCCTGTCCAACACTTCTTCATCCATATTATTGAAACATGTAGATGAAGCCATTTTCCGAAATGTTTCTGTAGCATTCACTTGAACGATTTTAGTAAGACTACACAGCAATGCATTGATGTGTTTAATCACAAAAAAAAAAAAAAAAAAAATCAAATTATCTTATCAACTTATGACTTTAAATGTAATTCTTGTAATTAAATTCTCAAAAAACTTTTTGACCAATCCCTTGTACCTTGAGACTGAAACAAAACTTCCAAACACTTTGTGGTAGGAGGGGCTTTTACAAAACTTAGTTGAAATACAAGGAATGGTAGTAGAGACTATCAGGAGAGATGTGACCAATACATTGTCCAATCAAAACTGAAAGGAATAAAAAAAAAAAAAAAAAATACAAAAAATACAAAAATATGAATGCAGGAAAATAGCACTTTTTACTATTAACCTAGTTACTAACCATTTTTGGAGGATGTGGTTCAAATAGCATTTCTATTGTCCACTTTTTATATAGTGTTAAAATAAGGAAAGGTATAATAAATACAACTATTGAATTCATTCCTATCCGATTAATGTTGCACCAAACACACTTACCACGTAACGGTCAACTTCCTCACGATCGTACACTCTCTGGGCTCGGATGACACCAGTGATGGAGTTGATCATGAACTCTGGTGTAGCGGTCGTGTATACACCGTTGTGATAGAAACCATAATCGACCATACCGTTTACTCCTCGGTCTGAGTCGGAAGCATGAACGTCGTAAACCAGCATTCCAAGGTACTGGCTCTATAAAATAAATACTGTTTCAGTTTTCAAATTTTGAATTACAAACATTTCATTTTCATTTTTAAAGTTTTAACATTTAAATTTCATTTTTAAGATCATAGCATTTAACCAAATATTTTCTCTTTCTAAATTTTATTTTTAATTTCAATTGGCTGCATTATTAATTTCATTAACATATTTTTATATTTCATTTCAGACACCATGCAGGATACACCACCTGGTCACATACTGATAACAGGCCAGTAGGTACACATCTTATTCCCTACCTGAAGGGCATTGTACATTAAATCCTTTCACTGTTTGTTTAATTAATTCAGTTTTAAATCCTTTCATTGTGTGTTTAATTAATTCAGTTTGACAATGTTTCTAAAAATTACCTCGAGGACATTGATGCTCATATTGGCAAAAGGAGGTGTCCTCCATTCCGGGTACGAATTGGTTGCCTGCAAAACCGTAATCTTCACGCCCGCCATAGCAGTAAATGGACCATTGCCATCCATGTCTGTGGCTGTTACGTTGAATGTATACACTCCTGAGTTACGCAGTAGACTTTGCTGGATCTCTATGGCACCAGATCGTCTACTGACACGGAATAATTCTGCAAAAAAGGACAGAAAATATTTTGATCTATATCATACAAATGAAAACGATCTAATCTGACACGCTTAGGGTTACAACAACATTATCCAAATAGAAGACCATGTCCAATTATAATATATACTGATGTTACTCTCTTGTCCTGAAATGAAAAAGTGTTTTTTTCTCCGGGTACTCTGGCTTTCCTCCACCTCCAAAACCTGGTACGTCCTTAAATGACTCTGGCTATTAATAGGACGTTAAACAAAACAAACCAAACAAATCAATCCTGAAATGACTTAAATTGCAATCTAGAAAATTCATAAATTGCCCAAAACCTTGAAAAATATATATATTTCTGTTTGTTTTAAATTGGAATTTTCTCTTCAATCTAATTAAGAAATTTACAATACATACCATTAATATCACCACTGCCAGGAATCTTTTCAAAGGCGATAAGGGCATTCAAACCAAGGTCAAGGTCACTGGCTCGCACTTGTAAGATACTGGTTCCCATCGGAATGGTTTCCACAATCGTGGTGGAGTATTGAGCTTGACTAAACCGTGGCTTGTTGTCGTTGATGTCATCCAGATAAACATACACCTGGGCATCAAAAAATGTTGACAATGAAATGACAGACAACAATTTTAAATGAAATTTTAATTCTTTCATTTTCATAGGTATCCGCTATTTTATTGGCCATTTTGGGGGTTTGGGTGGGGCTGGAGGTGGTTGGTATGGAAAGGAGATTGAGAGAAGTCAAACGGGGTGATGATGGGGAGAGGGTGACTACGAGGGAGAAGGGAGAGTTGGAGGATGGGGAGAGGAAGGATTTAAAGTGAGTCAGAGGAAAGAAGAGGCTGATGGGGATTGGGAGGAGCTTGAGGGAAGGGAGGGGAGAGGTTGATGGGGAGGGGAAGAATCTCGAGAGAGGGTCTGAGGGAGGGGAGGGGGTGATGGGGAGAGGGAGGAGCTCAAGAGACAGTCTGAGAAAGGGAAGACGATGTTGGGGAGGGGGTGATGAGGAGAGGGAGGAGCTCAAGAAACGATCTGAGGAAGGGAGAGGGGGTGATGGGGAGGGGGTGATGAGGAGGAGCTCTAGAAAGTGTCTGAGAGAGGGGAGGGGTTGATGAGGTGATTAGAAGGGGAAAGAGCCCAAGAGAGGGTCTGAAGGATGGAAGGGGCCGATTGGGAGGGGATGATGAGGAGGGTACAAAGCTCCAGAGAGAGAATCTAGGGAGGGGAGGGAGATGAGGAGGGGGAGGATCTCAAGAGAGGTTCTGAGGAAGGGGAGGGGGTGATGGGGGGAAAAGGAGGAGGAGCTTGAGAAAGGGGGTCTGAAAAAGAGTAGGGAGAAGGAGGTGAAGAAAGGGGAGTTCAAGGCAGCCTGAGGGACAAAACACCTAAATTAAAACTGTACTTACTGTGGTAGTGGCGAACCTTCTGATACTGATGTCCGGAGTATTGGGACTGTCGTAAGCTGTAACCTGTATGTTAACATCCCCGATGGTTTCTCGATCCAAATTAGCACCAGCTTTGACATTTATGTCACCCTGACAACCAAACCAATACTCATCAACGAAAACAATTTTAAAAGTTATCCTGACAACCAAATCATTACTCATCATCGAAAACAATTTTAAATGTGAAGTTCTGTATAATTTATGTTTCAGTTTCATTTGAAGAAATTGAAATCCATAGTAAACATTACAAAAAATTCTATCATATGTCTTGAACTATTTTTTTTCCCTTTTTTTTTTGTTAAAAAAAAATAAAAAAATACTGTCACCATGAAACAAAATGTTATTCCCTCTTAGACCTTATACCCAATTTATATCTAAGTTATAAGTCTTATTTATTAAAACTTAAAAATTTAAATAAAATAAAAATAAACATTATTATCTTGAAAACCAAAGAAGCCTTCAAAATCAATCAAGTATATATTTCAGTAAAATTTAATAGATTTATGAATGGTAATTGAAAATGATGTCAAATTTTTTTACCGTGATATTGTCAATTTCAAAGTAGGAGCTAGGTTCCCCTAAAGTGTATCGCACCACTCCGTAGTCTCCTTTGTCAATATCTGTGGCACTGACTTGTATCACAAAAGTCCCTGGAAGTGAATGTTCAGGAATTCTTGTTATGTAAGACGACTGAAAAAAAAGGGAAAAAAATATGTAAAATTATCATTTTTAACTATCAAATATCTTTCAGATATGCATACCTCTCTTCCTCTACAAAGATGTGTCCCCTTCAGAAAGAGTCGAAGCTGACCTATAACCTTCAATTGACCAATGGCCATTAAAGGTGATTAGGTGTTAAGAAATGGATGTTATGATACTTTTGTGTAAATATGTACCAAATATGTTGAGGGTTTCCAAAGATATTTTTGATAACAGGTTATGAATGAAATGGACAGGACGGAACAGGACGGAACAGGACAGGGCAAACATGGGTAACACAATCCCTATCCCTCCCATAAAATGACACAGGGAGAAAAACCATTCATTATACTCATGATAGATTTCATATATTTTTAATCAATTATGATGGAGAGTGTTAATCAAAACAATAAATTATTACGAAAAATATGTCAACTCCGTCTTAAAGGTGGTGTTGTGATCCTTCTTACAAATTCATTCTGATCTCATTTTTTCACTCATTTTCTAAAATATCTTATAAAATAGTTATAGATATCTCCAAAATTGCCATAATTTTGTGTGAAAAATTTGAGTGCTTTCGAAAATTTCAATTCTGATACACTGAAAAATCACATTAAAATTTATCATATTCTTCGAAATGTCTGAAAATTGTCATTGCCTTTATTTGCTTTTTTGTTAACCTCTTGAGTTTTTACAAATATGATTCAAATCATTAATTTTGTTTATGGCTAACAATAGTAGTTACTTTGTGCTACACTTGTCAGAAACATATCATCAGATGTTAATCAGATTGAGTTTGAAGTAACCTTGTTGTCAAATCGTGTAGAAAATTTTCACTAATTATGTCTCACCTACCTGTTGAAATTTCGGAGAGTTGTCGTTGATGTTGTTTATGGTGAAATAGACTGTCGTTGATGCACTAAGCCTAGGTATTCCAGTGTCGAACACCATGGCAGTGAAATATGTTGATTCTATCACCTCAAAATCTATCCTTCTTGCTATGCTCACAGTTCCTGTGAAGTACAAACAGAAACATCTTGATTTATAACATGATCACATTTCACAAAAAAAAAAGGCCATGTTTTAAATCATTTAAATAGTGATATGGTTCAGAATATAAACAAGTGCTTGACTTCAATTTCAAATAATTTTATTGACAAAAATACAATTGTCAAAGGGATTAGACATCAGGCATTGCCTATATAAGTCTTCTCCCTAAGAACAACACAGTGGTACAAAATACAGACATTCATTAACAGTACACATACTCAACACACAACAAAACAATAGTCATCTAAATTAAAATGTAAACAATTGAAGGGAGATAACTCCAATATGATTATCATAATTAAATGGGATTTAAATTGTGTAAGAAAATAAATATATAATTCAAATTTTTCATTAACATAATAATTTGAATAAAATAGTTGGTGATTATATTTTGCAAATATGTAGTGAAATTGTGGCCCCCTCCAAATACAGATACAGGCCAAGGACTGTCCATTAAAGTGCTTGACTTGATTTTGTAATACACCAAATACTGAAAATTATGAAATTTATAGAATTATTCGGTTGCTGCACAACACAATCCAGATTTTCACATTTCTTTGGCCAATTTAAAAACATATTTTTAGTTTCCTCCGTCGGCTCCTAGCTATCCACATTATCACTGACGAGTCCTACAAGCTGTATGATGTCCCTAACATCACTGACGAGTCCTACAAACTGTATGATGTCCCTAACATCACTGACGAGTCCTACAAGCTGTATGATGTCCCTAACATCACTGACGAGTCTAACAAGCTGTATGATGTCCCTAACATCACTGACGAGTCTAACAAGCTGTATGATGTCCCTAACATCACTGACGAGTCTAACAAGCTGTATGATGCAGATTAATTCATCTTTGGCTCGACTGTACCTTACTCTCATTTTTTTTCCAAAAACTGAAAGCAGCTATTTCAGGCACCCTTACCATAACCCTAACCCTAACATGCAGTGGATGACTCTGAACAGCCAAGAAAAGGAGTTCTATAAAAATGGCATTGAGGCCCTTAAACATCGCTGCAAAAGTGTATAGATATTGATCAATTCCTGTGTATTACCCACAATAGTTTATAGCCTGCAGGATGCTGAATAAGGCATTTTTAAAAGCAGATTGTATAATTAATTTCAGATAAGATTCAGGTAATACAATAATGAAATTTGTTTACATGCATACATATATTTTATGAACAAATCAGTGTTGCATTTTCACTATAGACTGGTTTTTTGGGTTTTTTTTTGCCATTTTCTTAACAAGGATATAAATCATACAAATTATTTAATATTTTCTTAAACAAACCCCAGATAGGACACAAAAAATATCCCCAAATATAAAAATAATTGTAGAGTTTTCTCAGAAAGACAACACTTTGTCATTACCTGTTTGAAAATTGATATCAAAGAACTGGTTTGGGTTGTCGATGATTTGATATTCGGCGATGGCATCATCTTGATCACGAGCCTGAAGCACCATAACAAATGTCCCGAATGGCTGTTCCTCATCAATTGTCTGATTGGTGAAAGGCAGAAAGTATGGAGCTTGGTCGTTGTATTCCAAAACGGTAATAATCAGTGTTCCTGTGAAAAGGGGGCAACAGAATAATGTAATAAGATTTCAGGATCAAACTTGAAACATGTCTGTATGAAATATATTTGGAATATGATTTCAAATTATTTCTTCTTCATAGAGGTGGCCACTTTTTGGCGGTTTTGTCTTACCTGAGCCAGTCTGCGGAGGACTTTGCGCTGACGTCCACCACAATTAGGCTGTAGGTCAAAACTGAGGTAAGATCTCGGTCGAGCGAACTGTTGGTCCGGACAATTCCAGTTGATTGCTCAACTCTAAACAGATTCTGTAAACATAATAGATTAGTGTTGAGCATGTTATTAAGGGCATAAACTGTTGATCCAAATTTATTTTTCTATACAAAACTCTGATATCTTTGTTTGGTAAAATTGAATTGCTCAGCTGTGAAGTCTGTGCTGTTTGACAGCAATTTTAATTCGTTTTGCGAGAATGAGTTTGATATAACTGATGTTAGGACCTTGACATCTTGTTAAAATACTGTATAATCCCTATTGAGGGAGCCGCGAACAAGTACTTAGCTCAGATGGGGCACCGTTATTTGAGACCATTTTTTCGATAATTTTTTCTGAAACAGACTATAGTCACTTTTCATTTTTTTGAAATTTTCTTGTTTTTCTGAAACAAACTACCAGTATAGTCTGAAAATTTGTTTACGTCACGTTATCAATGGTAAATTTTCTTGTTTTTCTGAAACAAACTACCAGTATAGTCTGAAAATTTGTTTACGTCACGTTATCAATGGTAAATTCGCAAAAGAAAAAGGCAATGTAGATAGGCTGCAAAATAGTTCAGATTTGACAGAAAATCTGCTTGTGTAGTGATGGAACAAGACAGTGAAATTGCAAGCAAACTTGAGAGTGACATGTAGGAAGTCTTGGACTATGATAGTCTAGACCATTAATCTTGTCTGTGTACCTTTTATCCTGTTTTATAAACTGTGCAAATATAATGTGATTAATACGTTTTGAAGGTATATGAGAATTTTCTTGAAAAAAATGGAAAATTAAATTCTCACAAGGTTAGCATCTGTCTCTATTTTTTGCAAATTGTGTTAAAATTTATCCGCGAAAAAGGTAGGAGCGCCCTTATTAGAGGCAATCTTGATGACTTAATTACACTCACTGTGAAATCGTAGACATTCCTGTCGACATTGTTACCAAGGGGACTGAAAGCCGTTTTTGGTTCCACGAAAAAGTAGTTGAGTACAGCATTTGCATCAGGGTCTCTACCGACAACGGTGATGACGGAATAACCAATCACAACGTCTGAAACATCCAAAATTGCATGAAACAACGAAACACGAAAAATCAATTACAGAATGATTTTATCATTAAAAGCAAAAAAATGATGCATTTCATTGAAGTTATGATATGAATCATATAATTTACTTTATATTTTCAAGATAATAATTAGAAAAATTATATTTTTGTTACATTTGTTTCAATTCGGGGAGAGAAAAAAATCAAGAAAAAATGAATTGATGTTTTTTTTTTTTATTTAAGTTATGAAAACTCCAAATGTTTGGGTTTTTAGTTTTAATTTTCTGTATCATAATTAGAATTATTTTTTATTTCATCAAAGAAACCATTTGGGGTGTAGTTACTAGTTCAATTGTCTCACATTATTGAAAATAGATATAGAATACAATTTTATCAAGCTTGACTTACTTTCATACACTTCAGCCTGCATAGTGGACTGTACAAAATATGGATCCTTATTATTGACGTCTCGAATGTTTACAAAAACTTGCTTGGTGGAGTTTAGTGGTGGGGTACCGCGATCACGTGCCAATACCTGTCAATCAGAAAAAAAAAAAAAAAATGAAAATGCGATTTAGTTTGTGACATTTACTGCCTGTAAACAATCCAGAGTCATTTTGAGAGAGTATCTCATTGTAGCAGCTGGTGGCTACCTGTCTAAACAAAGTAAGCAAAACCCATCAAATGCTATCTAGAACAATTGAGGTCATGTCTTGCCTGATTCAAGGATATGACTGTGACGGTATGTGTTCTTGACTTTCTTACAAAATACAATTAATACCTGGTTGGGTTAAAACCAAAGACTATAGTTTTTATGCTTTAATTAGTGAGCAAAAGCATCCCCTATTTTCACAGATATGTTAGAAATAATGTTAATCTCCTTCTAATAGATCCGAGGAATCAATCGTAGTAATACATCAACTCTTCGATGATGTAATTTTTAGATGATTTTGTTGTTTTTACAATTTTTTGTTAAACCATTGTCCTGTCAATAACTCACCAGTAAAACATATCGTTTTTTAACATCGTAATCAAAAGTGGAATCTGGTGTAGTTGTGATCAAACCAGTTGTTCGAGTGATGATGAATTTTCCATCAGTACCGGAAAGGACAGTGTAATCAATCACACCATTATCGGTTGTTGGTGAATCTCCGTCAGTGGCACTCACTGTTATCACAGATGTACCTATCAAATTAAAAAAAAAAACATGGATTATACAACTTCAAGTTTATTAAAAGTAATTGGAGGAATTATTCCAACTTTCAATTTTATTGAAAATAACTGGAAGAATTAAATAATTGGAAGAATTATTTCAATTTTCAAGTTTATGGAAAACAATTGGAAGAATTATATCAATTTTCAAGTTTATGGAAAATAATTGGAAGAATTATTCCTACTTTCAAGTTTATGGAAAATAATTGTAAGAATTTTTCCTACTTTTAAGCTTATGGAAAATAATTGTAAGAATTATTCCAATTTTCAAGTTAATGGAAAATAATCGGAGGAATTATTCCAACTTTAAAGTTTATGAAAAATAATTTTGAGGAATTATTCCTACTTTTGAGTTTATGAAAAATAATTTTGAGGAATTATTCCAACTTGAAAGTTTATGAAAAATAATTTTGAGGAATTATTCCTACTTTCAAGCTTATGGAAAATAATCGGAAGAATTATTCCAATTTTCAAGTTTTCAGAAAATAACTGAAAGAATTCTTCCTGGAATATTAAACTTTATGTAGGACTTGTTTGTAAACCAACTTTTTAACTTACTATCTTAATATTTATGATTCTGCAAAAATGAGAAGAGGGCTTATTTGTGGACAGGAGCTGATTTGAGGGTAAATATGGTATTACACTGAGCTTGTACTGAAAGGATTAAATCAACTTTATCTTACCTCCTGGTGTGCTCTCACTTATCGTTGTTTCATATATTGCAGGTGGGAACAGTGGTGTGTTATCATTTATGTCCTGTGAACAAAACAAATGTCTTAAATTTTCTTAAATATTTCTAAATTTTGAAACTTGATAAACAAAATGAACAATAATATGTCATTAACAAAAGGCTGAAAAATGTCACCACCAAGTAATTTGTCTAATTTTTCTCGATATTAGTTTGTTTTCCAATTATTTACATATGTACATTAAATAATATGTATATTACAGAAACAGCATAAGAGGAATTTTGCTGTCTCAAGAGTTATCTCCCTTGTCAAAGTATCCATCCTTCATTTTCATGCTGTACATTTTCACTTTCTGGACATCAACATTGGCGTCATGTATGTTCGGCACTGGAAAGGCTAAATCCCAGTAGTTTTATATTATGCTTGCCTTTACTACTTTTTAAATACCCACACTTCAAATTATTTTTATTTTGTAATCAATATTTATCTATGAAACACAAAGTGAAAATTCAATTTCATCACAGAGACAAATGGCATTAAACTGAACAATATTTTTCAGATTATAAAAAACTAATTTTTCAAGTGAAAAAAAGCAAGAAAAGCAAACTTACGACAACGAAGATCTTGACATTAGAAACAGGTGAAAATACTCCGTCGGTAACCTGTACTTGGAAGACGAAACTGAAACATGAAAAAATAAACAAACACTGTAATATTCTTATATCGCAAAGACTATGGAACGGTATGGCCAGTTTTCTAATAGAACATTTTGAAACAAAACAGCTGCCTTCAGACTTCAGCATGTTTTGTTTTGGTTTAGTATGTACTGTTTAATATAAAATGAAGACAAGAAATGAGAAAATATTGCTGGTTTAGTTTTAACAGTTAAGCTTTATATACCTGTAATATAGTTTTTTTCTAAAGTAGTCAAGCATGACATTTGACCTTTTACCCTGGGTTGACTAATGACCACCAAATTCTGATCAGGTGTAGAACTTGGGTGTTCTTTTACAATGGCGTGAATATCAGCAAAACTTGTCCAGGGGTTCACATGATATCTTAAATTAATACTTCTAAAGTAGTTAGGTGTGAATTTTGACCCTTTAACCTTGACCTATATTCTGACCAATAGGTAGTAGTTTTACATACAACTAGATAATCTTAAATACATAAACATATTGCAAAAAGGACACTTACAATCCCACATTTCCTGGGGTGTCGGTGTATATGACATCACGGTTAGCGTAGATGTAACCCGATGAATTCACGGCCCATATTCCAGTCTGGTCCGCAATAACACTATAAGCAAGTGTTCCGCCCACAGTGTCCTTGTCCAGGGCAGACACAATTACCTCGGGGTTGGGTTTTCTCTTGTTCTCCTCAATGTAACTGGTGTAATTCTGATTGACAAACACTGGTGCGTTGTCGTTGACGTCGAGAATGTTGATTGTCAGCGTTGTGGTTCCGGCTCGTCCACGTCCATTCTCATCCCGAGCTGTGACCGTCAAAACATACTGACGTTTCTTGTCAAAGTCAATACAGTTTCCACTTCCTGGAGTTGAACAATCTGCTACGGTTACCAGGCCTGATCTAGCATCCAACTGGAATCTGAGGGGAAAAACAAAAACAAAATGAATAAAATTTAAGTATATATATATGTATAATCATACCTTGAAAACAGGAGTATAACTATCATGTCAGAGCAAAGTCTAAAAGTTTAAAAGAAATTGGTTGAAAACGGAGGGTGACGATCTACAAAGTTAAACAATTTGAGGCAAAACATTTTTGACACTCAGAAAAACACCATTATCTATATCGATTATAAAGCCTGTTAAGTTTTAAAAAGATCTGGGAGATCTCCTGACAAGATCCAAACTAATACAAGAGGCCCATGGGGCCTGTATCGCTCACCTGGTTGGATTAGACCAAATGTCAAAATAATGTTCATGTTCAATTCGTTTTATTTGTCAATCTCAAACAGTGCTATATATGGTTATGGTGTGGGGATCCTAACTGCTTTAAAGAAATAATGAAGTCAAGACTCTTTTAGAGTCTGAAAGACCTCAAGAATTGCTTTTAGAACATCCATTCATAACTTTATTACTAGTAGCGCCTTTAAGAATGACCTCCATTTCCACTATGGGCCCCGCCCCTTTGGCCCCTCAGGGGTCAGAAACACCATTTATGCAAAATCTGTTCCTCTTCCCCCAATGATGTTTCTGACCAAATTTGGTTCAAATCCATTGATAACTTTATGACTAGTAGCAATTTGAAGGAATTACCTCTATTTCCCATATGGGGCTCTGCCCCTTTGGCCCCTCGCGGGTCAGTGTCACCATTTATTCAAAATCTGTTCCCTTCCCCCAATGATGTTTCTGACCAAATTGGGTTCAAATCCTTTCATAACTTTATGACTAGTAGCAATTTGAAGGATTTACCTCTATTTCCCCTATGGGGCCCTGTCCATTTGGCCCCTCAGGGGTCAGAGTCACCATTTACGCAAAATCTGTTCCCTTCCCCCAAGGATGTTTCTCACTAAATTGGGTTCAAATCCATTGATAACTTTATGACTAGTAGCAATTTGAAGGAATTACTTCTTTTTCCCATATGGCGCCCCGTCCATTTGGCCCCCCGGGGGTCAGAGTCACCATTTACGCAAAATCTCTTCCCTTCCCTCAAGGATGTTTCCCACTAAATTGGGTTCAAATCCATCGATAACTTTATGACTAGTAGCAATTTGAAGGAATTACCTCTTTTTCCCATATGGGGCCCCGTCCATTTGGCCCCCGGGGGGTCAGAGTAAACATTTATGCAAAATCTGTTACCCTTCCCCAAATGATGTTTCTGACCAAATTGGGTTCAAATCCTTTCATAACTTTATGACTAGTAGCGATTTGAAGGAATTACCTCTATTTCCCCATTAGGCCCCGCCCCTTGGGGGTCAGAGTCACCATTTATGCAAAATCTGTTCCCTTCCCCAAATGATGTTTCTGACCAAATTGGGTTCAAATCCTTTCATAACTTTGTGACTAGTAAAGATTTGAAGGAATTACCTCTATTTCCCCATTAGGCCCTGCCCCTTTGGCCCCTTGGGGGGTCAGAGTCACCATTTTTGCAAAATCTGTTCCCCTTCCCCCAAGAATGTTTCTGACCCAATTGGGTTCAAATCCATTCATAACTTTATAACTAGTAGCAATTTGAAGGAATTACCTCTATTTCCCCACTAGGCCCCGCCCCTTTGGCCCCTTGGGGGTCAGAGTCACCATTTATGCAAAATCTGTTCCCCTTCCCCCAAGAATGTTTCTGACCAAATTAGGTTCAAATCCATTCATAACTTTATGACTAGTAGCGATTTAAAGGAATTGCCTCAATTTCCCTTATTGGGCCCCGCCCCTCAGGCCCCTTGGGGGTCAGAGTCACCATTTATGCAAAATCTGATCCCCTTCTGCCAAGGATGTTTCTGACCAAATTTGATAAAAATCCAATAAGAACTTTTTGACTAGTAGCGACCTTCGGTCCAGGTGAGCTAATAACAATGGGCAATATTTTTTGTGAAACTAGTACAATCAAATTGCTGTACAGGACAACACAACTCCACAACATGATGATAAAGCCTGTCAATTTCAAGGAGAATGGCTGAAAAATGTCGAAGAACTCCGGACAAAAAATTCAAAAAAATGAAATAAACAACGGGCAATAACTTTTGCAAAACTTGTCACAACGCTGCACACAACCATATAGCATGAGGATAAAATCTACCACGTTTCAAAGAGATCGGCTGGAAAAAGAAGGAGAGATCTCCGGACAAACAAATGTTTACGCTGATAGACAGATGGAAAAACAGATGACATCATACGATAATACTCCCATCTAATCTTAATCGGTGTATAAAAATCAAATTAACACATACGGTACCCTGGTAATATCAAGATTAAATCTAGGGGTATGCATGTGTGCAAATTAATTGTTTTGTCGGACACAAAAAAAAATTCATAATTACATTGGAAATTTGTTAGTTAGGTTTGGATTTTATTTTCTAATTAAGATATAAATTTATTCAATTTTTATGCTTTTATGCTTTCTTTCTCAAAGGAAACTTACAAGTTCTTGCCGTCGCCTGTCATTCCATACACGATACCAGTTTTGCCCAGGTCTCCCGAGTCTGGATCTGTGGCCTAAAATGGGAACAGAATTAATGTTTTCATAAAAAAAAAAAACATGAAAATTTAAAATCTGATATAAAATAAGCTTACTGGGTATTGCTTAAGCACATGAACTTGACCCTAAATCCCTGAATCTCAAACCTGTCTAAATTTAGCGATCATTTCATCCATCTATTCATGTGATCACTCAGTAAAAATGGCGCCTATTGGACACAGGCTTCACACAAAGATCTGGCTAGTGTGACATTTGTCACTAAAATATCTACCAACATCAACTAAGGGCAAAATGTTCACATACTTTAGCTCTGTTTGTTTACAGATTTAAATTAATGTCACTGGTTTCTTCATATTCTATTTATCACAATCTTTAGTTCATATAATTTCTGTCTAGTCAATTCTACAGTATCGTATAGTTTTATACTTACACTAATTGTTTCAATCGAAAATCCTGGCGGAGAAGTTTCCAGAATACTTTTGACATAAGTGGACTGAATGAATTTAGGACTGTTGTCATTGACATCGATTATGTTGACAATGACTTTTGTCTCACTCCTGTACCTTTCTGCTGTCAAAAACTCTTGTGCTTGAAGCTGAAACATGGGAATGAGAGAAAATTACTATGTTATATTTACACTGTATGAAATAAAACTTAAATAATTAAAAAATGAAAAAAAAAAAAAAATTTTGTTTAAAGAAACTGCTTCATCTGAAATATCCAGCATTAATGGTACCATCAGATTAGACAGGATGTACATAAGTGTCAGATAAGACAGAATTATTTGACAGATAATGGTAGGAATTTTTAGGGGTCACATAAGACAGACTGTCGGAATGCTCAGGGGTCTGATTAGACAGGATGTACACATGTGTCAGATAAGACAGAATTATTTGACTCCGGGGTAGATAATAGTAGGAATACTTAAGGGTCATATTGGACAGGCTGTCAGAATGCTCATGGGTCTGATTAGACAGGACATATACAAGTGTCAGATAAGACAGAATTATTTGACTCCGGGGGACAGATAACAGTAGGAATACTTAGGCGTCATATTGGACAGGCTATCAGAATGCCAAGGGGTCTGATTAGAAAGGATGTTGGAATACTGAGGTCATATAAGACAAGATGTTGGGAAATTGTATATTTCTAATGCAAAAATGTCCTATAGCGACGAGTGATTGTAGAATTAAAATGGAGCCATCTTACGCTGCTTAATATCACATCCCTGTTCTGAGGAATGGATTCTAAAATCATAGATACTTACTTTTAATAATTTCACCAAAATATTGTTATTTGCAGTTTTAGCATGTATACCATGCTGTTGTTTGTATCCTACCTCCAATCAGTTCATACTTACGAAGAAGACATATTGTTTCTGAGCCTCTTCGTAATCTATCAGGGATGTGTCCTTGACACGGATTTGCGCAAATGCCGACTCTGATTGGTTTCCTGGGTCAGACAGTTTGAACTCCGCATTGTAGGCGCTCAGTGTAAAAATGAAGTTGTTGTTTATTCCCTGAAAGTAAAAGTATTTTAGTCTGAAACATGGATTTTCCTGAACCAAAGATTTAAGTGTGCATGCTAAAAAAAATATACCCAGAATTGTTGAAAATTATGTGCAGCTGAAATTCCTGGCTTATTTTCATGTCTCTTTTCAAATATATTGTTCAAAAGACAATTCTGAAAATATTTGGTGACAGAACTTCATACGAAACTAACCTGATCTGGGTCCCGACATGGGATGAGCAGATTGAGCGGAGTATCGTTAGGCGCATCTTCACGAAGACTTGTAATGTATTCGTCCTGTTCAAACTGAGGTTTATTGTCGTTAATATCCTCTACGGTAATTCGGATCTGTGTCGTTGTTGAGTTGATTGTTGCGTCACCGAGCTCTCCGGTCAATGGATCGCGTTCTCTAGCCTGTAAAAAGATATATTTATCTATTTTTTAAAACTATAACCTTTATTTACTTTTTTAATAGTTGCAAAACAAGTTATATAAACTTATTCTAAATTATTGTTGGCCTGGTTGCGAGTGTGCCAGGGGTCTCAGTGTGGGAGAAAACCCATGTGGTCGGGCAGGTGACCCCATCACTACCTTTCCACACTGGATTGGGGAATCAACCCTGGTCACCATGGTATCTAGTTGGGGAAGGGCAAGTGTATTACCTACTACCGAATCAACTTGACTATATTGTTTACCAGTTTATACCATATCATGCAAACTAAATATGTCAAAACTTACTATAAAGCTCTGGGTCATCACAATTTTTATACACAAATTAAGATTTTATGCTCAAGCTTTTCATACTCAAATTAAGATTTTATGCTCAAGCTTTTCATACTCAAATTAAGATTTTATGCTCAAGCTTTTCATACTCAAATTAAGATTTTATGCTCAAGCTTTCATACTCAAATTAAGATTTTATGCTCAAGCTTAATTCTAAGTTCAGAAAATGGATACTTGCTAAAGTGAGACCGCACGTTTGTGGAACATGTGTGGCTCACGATCGACTAAGATAAATCCACGTAAGGAATTAAACATCTAAATAACTATTTATTTCCTTGATTATTTGTTCAGTATTTACTTACTTAATGCTTTATATATCTAAGTATTAAATCATAATCCTACAGTCGAGGGAAACGACTACAAATCTTACATCACATTCATGACGGAGGCTTGTTTCTGCATATAGTGTGCATTTGATTTTTTCAATTGTCAATATTTGAAAAAAAGTGTGGACTATACACAAATTTTTACAGTAATTCAAAAGATTTTATTTGGAGATTTGGAGAAAATCTACAGATGCTTGAAGTCTGAAATAATGTTTTCATTGTCTGGATTAAAGAAAATTGTATAATTTGCTAACAGGAATCTAGCTTGAGCTTGAGAATATCTTTTTCCAGTTTATTTGAAGTTGATATTTGTTACTTAGTTTGAATTTAACTTACACGTATGTTTAAGTCTACATAACCTTGGAGAAAATTTGGACTCTCCCGATCCACCACTACGGTGTTAAAGATCTGTCCGGTCCCGTTGTCGATCCTAAAAAGTGTGTGTCCGATGCCAACTACAAAAAGAATTACAAAATTACACATTGGTTTTAACTATTGTACCCGAGACTACTCGATATACTGTATTAATCCAGCAATGGACAGATTTGTTGTCAATAAGCCCTCAAATGTTTATTGCAGTTTTTGGAGTTATTTTACGGTTAAATGTTCTCGCAACAGCCAGAGTCATATGAGGACAAGCGATTGCAGTTAACTGTTACAAATATTTTTATCTATTGTCTTGCAGAATTTGCAGATGTAGTAAAATAAAGAATATATACCAGTGTCGATGATTTCATAAAAGATTGGACGTCGTTCTTCTACATCTCCATCAATGGCCAACACATCGCCAATTAATGTTCCCTATAGAAAGAAAATGCAAAAATTCTTTTATTATACATTTGATAATCAATATGATTAATAATAAAATGATTTCAAGTTTTCTTCTTATTTCACTTCAGTACTGCAGCATCATTTTTTTATTTTCACAAAGGGAGACAAGCCAATAACTGCTTGTATTTAAACAATTTTCAAAGAACAGAAATTTATAAATTACAACATTCTACATCACATTACAACATTCTACATTATATTTCAACATTCTACGTTATATTTGATCATTCTACATTATATTTGATCATTCTACATTATATTACATCATTCCACATTATGTTACATTCAACATTCTACATTATATTATTACATTCTACATTATATTATTACATTCTACATTATATTACAACATTCTACATATTACATCATGTACATTATATTATTATATTCTACATTGTATTACTATATTCTACATTGTATTACTATATTCTACATATTACATCATGTACATTATATTATTATATTCTACATTGTATTACTATATTCTACATTGTATTACTATATTCTACATTGTATTACTATATTCTACATTACATTACTATATTCTGTATTATATTACATCATGTACATTGTATTACATTCTTCATTGTATTACAACATTCTACATTATACTGACAAGGTGTATCATTACTTACCACAACTTTTTCCTCGATAACTGTGATGTCCTGTGCCTTTATCCACCGTGGGGGAGTATCCTGAATGTTGATTACTGTGATTTCTACTGTATTAAGAGGATTATTCTCTCCATCCTAAAAATATTATCAAGTTAGATCACATTATTTGACTCGCATACCACCTCAGAACCGGTGATTTCATATACAATCCCCAAAACTGGTGAATTCATATACATTCCTGAAACTTATGAATTTATGAACATTCACCGAACTTATGAATTCATGTACATTCCCAAAACTTGTGAATTCATGCATATTCATGACCACGAAACTTGTGAATTCACGCCTATTCATGACTACCAATCTTGTGAATTCATGTACATTCCCCAAACTGGTGTATTCATGTACATTTCTCAAACTTTTGAGTTCATGCATGCTCATTAAACTTGAAAATTAATGTACATTCCTGAAACTTGAAAATTCATGTGCAATATCTTTCAGTTACATGTAACATACAGTATGATTAATACCATGATAAGTTATAAAATAACTGTTCATACAGTATAATATATATAATGAAGTTCCTTTTACAAATACTTCAATATTTTTAATTACAACACATGGACAACATATAAACAACATAATTAGGGAGATTTTATCTGACGATGAAAACTTACAAATGCAACGATGGGGACCTGGAACTGAGATCGGACTTCGTAGTCGATGGGCTGGATGAGGACAAGCCATCCATACCAGTAATTGTTACTTCTATTGAAGCCAACGAGTTCGAAGAAGTTGCAGGCGTCTGTATGCTGCCAAAATAAATACAGGATAACTTCATGTTAAAAAACTCACTCAAATTTTAAATATTTTCATTCATCTTAAAACAAGGAATATGTTTGTAAAACTGATAATGTCACTGCTACCCCTGCTCCCACTTTAAAATCTAAAGTCCTGTTTAGTCCAAAACATTACAAACCTAAAAAAAAAAAGTAAATTTCCAATTTCATTGTACAGTATTGATGTTTATTGCTAATAACTTTAAAAGTAAAATATTAGCATCATATCAAATATCCCTATCATTATTAAGTTTTTCAAGGTATGGAAATCTTTTATAAAGGAGGAGAAAATGTCATAAGGCAGCATACATCTTTATGTCTTAATTCATATCACAGTAATTCTAAGGTAGCATTAAATATTGACCTTAAGTCTTCATGTTACAATTATGTAGCATACACCCTTAAGTCATAATGCTACAGTAATATAACAATGCTAAGTCTTCTTGCCACAGTAAGGTACCATACACCCTTAAGTCATCATGTTACAGTTATATAACAATGCTAAGTCTCCATGCCACAGTAAGGTACCATACACCCTTAAGTCATCATGATATAGTTATATAAATAATGCTAAGTCTTTGTGTCACTGACATATAGCATACACCTTTAAGTCATCATGTTACAGTTATATAATAATGCTTAGTCTCCATGCCACAGTAAGGTAACATACACCCTTAAGTCATCATGATACAGTTATATGATAATGCTAAGTCTCCTTGCCACAGTAAGGTACCATACTCCCTTATCACCATGTTACTGTTATGTAACAATGCTAAGTCTCTGTGTCACTGACATATAGCATACACCTTTAAGTCATCATGTTACAGTAATATAAATAACGCTAAATCTATGTGTCACTGACATATAGGATACACCCTTAAGTCACCATGTTACAGTTATATCAATGCTAAGTCTCTGTAACACTGACATATAGGATACACCCTTAAGTCACCATGTTACAGTTATATCAATGCTAAGTCTTCATGTGTCACTGACATATAGGATACACCCTTAAGTCATCATGTTACAGCTATGTAATAATGCTGAGTCTCTGTGTCACTGACATATAGGATACACCCTTAAGTCATCATGTTACAGTTATATAATAATGCTAAGTCTTCATGTCACTGACATATAGGATACACCCTTAAGTCATCATGTTACAGCTATATAAATAATGGTAAGTCTCTATGTCACTGACATATAGGATACACCCTTAAGTCTCCATGCCACGGATATATAGCATAAACCATTAATAAGAATTCTGTGTTACCTGGGCAGCAGCTCTGCTGGGATCACACGTGACCGTGAGGACCTTGTTAACACCGTCAACGTCCTCAATATAGAATTTATCTTTAGGGCTGAGTACTGTCGTTCCAACTGGTGTATTCTGTCAAAAAAGTTTTGCCAATCAGTTGCCAGAAAATTGTAGCCATAATCATTGCCATCCCTTAGTGATATTAGGTTAAAATTTGACTGAAATTCTATCAAGCATTTAGGAGAAGTAGCATTTTGAAGCAAAATTTCAACTATATTCCCCATTTGGGACCCCACCCTGTTGGCCCCAAGGGTCAAACATCTTCATTTGAAGAAATAACTATCTTCCCTGATGACATTTCAAGCAAAATTTGATTGAAATGCTCTTAGGAGAAAAAAAGGGCCAGATCACATAAAAATTGTTAAACTCATAAATTAATGACACAAGATAAAATATGCCTCCCTGCTGAACATCAATGTCAAATTTGAACAATTTCAATAGATGATCTTATTAATAGATAATATTAATGCATGAATTACCGTCCAATCCTAGAAATTCATTAATCAAATTTCAAATATCTTTTAAAAGATTATGATTTTCTGCTTCTCAGACAAGAACTGTTTGGAGAATATCTCACAATACCATGGCAAATACCAGATATTTGTATGATTTGCATCATATGCAGGGATTGACACTAACTTAATCACCTTGACAGACTGCAGGGCTGCCAGATTTTGGAATGAGGCAGCCCGGCTGCCAAAAGTGATGCCCCTCTTCGGGGATTATATTAGGGGGCATTGTCCCTCCAACCCTCACCTCAACACTGAGAGAAAAATTGAATATTCTAGATGCAGTTTCCTGCATTCTAGTTCATTTTGAGCACAAAATATAAGATCTTACACCAAAGGGTTTCATGAAAAATGTTTTGAAAATAAAATTATTGAAGTAAATGAAGAAAACTTTAGCTGGACATAACACATTTGACTGAAAATCGTTGGCAGCCAACATTGCCTCTAGTCTGGACATTCCTGAGGCCCAACCAGACTCCAGGCTGCTTGGCTGATGTTAGTGTCGATCCCTGATGATATGGTACTTATATTAATTATAACTCATATACAGCTGTACATTCAAATTGTATATATAAGTGGCACACAAGAGAAACACAAGTAGTTGGCATAAGAAAGCTAACTGGCTGTATGATATAATACAAAAATTCATCATCCAAAGATATAAATTCATTGTGAGAACTATTGAAACATATTTAGAGGTTGAGAAGAAAAACAAACTACAAAATGTACTTACCTCAGGCAAGCTTTTACTGTAGGTATCCGATGCAAATTTTGGATCGTTATCATTGGCATCCAAAATGATCACACGGATCTCTCTACTCAGCTGTTTTAATGTAAAATATGTGAACATTATTACTTGGAAAATCAAAACAAGAGTATAATCCTCCTTTTGTTAACAGTTATTAAAAATATTTCAATTATTAAAATAAAGCAGAGCAATAGAAATTCTCTCACACCAGACACTACAATCGGAGATCTAATGAGGTGCATATGGTATTTTTGAAGTCGCAATTGAGACATACTAGACCATTGGTACTAGGCTTAATTCGGGTTATTGTGAATAGTCACAACTCAAACTCACTAATGATAAGATGGTAGTTATTTGATAATACTGGGTCTCTCAATCATTTTTTCTTTTAATTTGCTTTTTTTTTATTGAATGCAGATTCTAATTTTAAGTGTATATTCATTTTTAAGTGGCATGGGTAAAACGTACCTCAGTATTTCTTCTCTCGTTCCTTGCAACAACTGTCGCTGTTACTTCTCTGTCCAAAATATTCTGGAAAACAAATGGAAAGATAGATAAATTGTCTTTTGACCACACAGGAAACATTGAAAAAATCTTGCATAGTGATAATTCTTGCTACTGTTTGTGTTCAATACTTATTAAAAAGTAAATTTTGAGATTATAGATGGCTTTTGTTTTTCAATATCAATCATGATTAACACAAAATGAAATATGCATTGACCAACACAATGTGGGTAGGTGGTACGGTTCTATCTCAAAACTTTCCTCTGCACCTGTCATAACCTTGAAATAATCTCTACATGTACCAATCCCTTGTCATGCCAAATGTCTTTAAAAATCAGAGGCCAATACTTATTTGATATCCCTAATTCGCCTAAATATCAAATTGAGTTGAAATAAAGCAGTATTTAAATTTCAACCAAGAACAAATTTTGTCAAAATCAGCCAATAATTAAATTCAGGTCAATCAAAGCCACTTTTGTGCTTTATAGCTTGGTAGCCATGGCAACAAAACCTATACAGTGATGTTCAGCATCCCCTTATTCCTCTGCATAACAAATTTGGTCAAAATCAGCCAATATCTAAATTTTGACCAATCAGAAGCCAGGATTGCATTACCATGGTAATAGTTTTACAAATCTAATATATTGGCTTATAGGCTTTGTTTATACATTTGCCAAGGCTGAATAAAATTGGCCAAATGACTGGAGAGTTATATATATGACCCTTTATCGGAAAACCTGTCTACAGTGACCAGTTACCATGGCAACCAAATTTGAGGGGAAAAAAATCACATGCACATCTATATTATATGGTCTTTAGTATTTATGTGATATTTCACATGTTTAGGAGGAGTTCTCCAGAAAACATTTGACGATGGCAGATAAGACAGACAGACATGGAGATTCCAGTATAACAACAACAACCTCCCCCCCCCCCCCCCCCCGTATTTTTTTTTTTTCTGCTCTCTGACACAAAAGAGTTCCATATTATAGATCCAGTGGAGGCAACAGATTAACATTGAAATAGAGTGCAAGATGTGGCTGCCTTTTTTAATAGATAGAATAGGCTGCAATGTGTAGAAGACTTTAACGTTTGAATAGCAGGCAAAATTATGACTCTCTAATGTTTACAACCTATATAGTCATGATATATATTGTGTTGATTTATATAATTTCCTCACTAAAAGACCAGTTTTTCCAGAAGGGTAGACAGTTATATGTATCTTCTGCTTCATCATTTGACACATACAACATTCATTTTCTGTAGCATATTTTCATGAAATTTAAACAGTATCTACTTTATGATTTTATATAATTTTACTCACCTCGTAGTCAAGGGTTTTAATCAGATAAACCTTGCCATCCCATGACCTTTTCAACTCAAAGGTGTTGGAGTTTAAGATTGCATAGGTTATTTCATCTCCATTAGAGGTGGCATTCAGTGTGTACACAGAAACTGTAAAAAAAAAAGAAATGTATGAAAGAAGAGCATCAACTCCAGAGTCCAGGTTTGAAAAAAAAAGAGTTAATCTGGACTAAACTGTATACAGTACCTAAAAACAGTAATTTTACCTCAAACTTCGACAAAAAGGCCCAGACGACCTGTATCTCTCACATGAATATTGTAATGATTATGACAAAACACTTTACATTTCTGCAGAAGATGGATTGCTATATTTCCCCTATTGGGCCCCCAATCTTCAGGCCCCTGGAGGTCACACCCACTGTTTATACAAAATCGGTTCCCCTTCACCAAACGATGCTTCAGACCAAATACAGATAAAATCCTTTTATTCCAATAGAAGAAGAAAAGAATGTAAAAGAATTTTTTTTTCCCATAATGGACCTCGCCCCATTAGGCCCAATGAGGGGCCAGGCTCACTGTTTATACAAAATTGCTTCCCCTTTACCCAAGGATGCTTCAGACCAAATCCTTTCTTTCCCACAGAATATGCTGCATGGCTATAGCCAGTGAGACAAAATATTAATCTAGCAAAAGGTGGAAAACATGTACTATTCCTACAGAAGATGAGGACATTTTTAAAGGTAGTAATGGGGGGAGGGGGGTTGAGACCCACCATATATACAAAATTGGCTCCCCGCATTAGCTTCACTTAAGGATGCTTAAGACCAAACCTGGTCCATGATGTCCTTTATGACTTGAGCAATGAATGATTTACCATGTAAAAGGACCTGAAGTCTATGTCCCCTACCTGGCCGGCCAGAGTCACGATTTATGCAAAATTTTTTCTCCTTTATCAAGCTTAAGGATGTTTCTGACGTAACTTGGTCAAAATTCAATCATCCATTCATGACTAGTAGTGATTTAGAGGCCAAAATATTGTAATCATAGTGCTAAATACTATAACCATACTCATGCCAAAATATTTCAATCATACAGCCAAAATGTTGTAATCATAAATAACGGGGCCTGAACTACCGAGCCCTAAGGGGCCGCGGTGGCCGAGTGGTGAAGGTGTCCCGACACTTTATCACTAGCCCTCCACCTCTGGGTTGCGAGTTCGAAACCTACGTGGGGCAGTTGCCAGGTACTGACCGTAGGCCGGTGGTTTTTCTCCGGGTACTCCGGCTTTCCTCCACTTCGAAAACCTTTTCTACCACCGGAAAATACAATGATAAGATACATGTACTTACTTGAGGGGTCAACATCTTCTTTAATACCAAAGTTATTCATGTCAGCATGAAATGTTATTTCTCCTAGCCGTTGTCCACAAACTAGAAAAAAAGTTTTGTACAAAATATTTAATTTTCATGAAAATTTTGTAGAATTGACTTTCAGTAGGACTGCATACAGTTCTAGGCCTATTTTGTAAATGTTTACCGATTTTTTTTTTTTTTTTTTATAATTCAAATCAATTGCAATCTGCAGACAAACAATAAATTATAATGAGTTGATTTTCATTAAATACAGTATTTTTAAAGAAGTTTTAACCTAGAAAATGTCACTTTAAACAAACATCTCTCTTCCCTTATAAACTTATAATTTATTTGCGGTTTAAACATGAGGGGGCTTATTTGTTGACAAGGGCTTATTAGTGGATAAATATGACATTGTGTTCTAGCAGGCAGCATGATATTTACCAATCTCATTTATAATGTCTATGAATGGCATTAGAACATTGCAGTCCTTACCTCCTTCAATTCCCCCACTAACATTTATCAAACTTTTATTTAGACGAACTGACTTAATTGGAGTTTCTTTTCACTATAAAGTTAAAACATTTTAAAATCCTTGAAAATGGCTCAACCTTATACATGCATTGTTTGTTTATAATCCTATATCAAAGTTCAGAAGTAATCAATTTTTTTTCACAGGTCCTGAAGAATCTGTACCATGTTATAAACAAGTTTTAATGTAAAATGGAGATTTCAGTCCAAAATTTTTTCTTACCTGCATGAAGGCCCACCAGGAGCCATACTCCCAGCCAACATGCCGACTGGTACATGATCGTACGAAAATCAGCACTGAAAAAAAGGTAAAAATAACATATTACCGTAATTTCCTGTGTGTCACCTACTCAGAGTGTTCGAATTTCCCGACAAGCAAAAATAATGGTTTTATAATTACGAAGGTTTCCTATGTTGATCCTAAGTCACATTTGAAGGTTGGATAAAAAAAAAATCATTTTTTTTTTGGCCCTGGGGTGGGGATTTGGTGGGATAGGGTCAGAAACATTGTAAATGACACCCCCTGTGTCCTCTTATCATATCTTCACAATTTCAGATTAATAAAGTCCAAATTAAAGATTTTTGATAGGGGGGGGGGGGGGTACTTTTTATGCAGGAGAATAAAAAGTATCCGGGGGTACATTTTATGCTGGAGAATAAAAAGTATCCGGGGGTTGGGGAAGTTGCAAGATGTCTTATATATATATGCATATGAAGGTTTCCTATGTTGATCCTTAGTCATATTTGAAGGTTGGATAAAAAAGAAAGAAAATCATTTTTTTAGGCCCTGGGGTGGGGATTTGGTGGGGTGGGGTCAGAAACATTGTAAGTGACACCCTCCTATTTTGTTAATTGATATCTTCACTATTTTAGATTGACAAAGTTAAACACAAAGATTTTTGGTCAGAGGGGGTACTTTTATGCAAGGGGGTTACATTTTATGAAGGAATAAAAAGTCTCCGGATATCTTTTGGTAGGGGGGGTACATATTATGCATGACACCAGACAAGAGAACGGGAGACATATTTCTAGATATACATGTGAGTTGTTTTTACATGACATGTAAATGTACCATTCATATTTCGAACATGAACAACAATATCGGCACCTGATAGTACATCAAGGAAACAAAAAAAGTTAACTCGGATTCGACTAGTATCGTATAGCCCACAGTTTTTTTGTTTTTTTTTTGGAAAACATTTTGTCATATTTAACCCGCTTCATCACATAACCTGCAGAAGGCATTTTCTAATGTTATAGAACATACAGCTCATGGACAATATAAAAAAAAATACGGTACACATAATATGCCTCCTGTAAGCTGTAATCACAAGAGGCCCATTGGCCTGCTTCACAAAGCTCACCAGCCAAATATCATGATTCTAAGCATTATGGTTAATTAGAAAAAGTCATTTAAATATTTTAATAAATTTGACCCCTTTGACCTTAAATATAGTTCAAGGTCATTTTTCTTCACAAACTTTGTCAGGCTTCATGATAACAACTAATAAGCCAAATATCATGCTTCTAGGCCTTTTGATTAACCAAATAACCAGACTTACCAGAAGATATAATTTATCTAATGATATATAAACATGATTTTATACTCATGAACAATGGATGTGTAAGTTTGTAAAAATCATCAAAAAAAAACAGAAACTTGAATCGACAAACAAACGTTGTTCATGATAACCAAAAGATGTGAGAAAATCTTGGTAGCAAATTAAAGATCATGTTTTACAGTCGCATAAAATCATAAAACATTCATATAAATAGTCTAAAAAACAGAACTGTCTCTAATTGACTTTCTCTGGGATCTCTTAAAACCTCAGATTATAGGTGTACTTTTACCAAGGCCCAGGAAAGTGATCTTAATAGACAGGTTTCACTGTCAGGGCAAATATAATCGGCTGGTATATCATATGCAGTATATCATCCTGTCCGTCATAATCACCAGTAATAATTAAAGTTTACATATATGTATATATACAATGTATATGTAACAGGAGAGGAGAAAATGTAGCAGCCAGACCGGGGTTCGAACCCGGGACCCTCCGAACTCTAGACGGATGCTCTACCAATTGAGCTACCTGGTCACCGATGATTGACCCTAGAGTCCAGTCCCGCTACATATATATATAAACATTTTGACCTTTTAGCATGAATGGGTGAGAAAAACTCTGATGAGAAGATAAGCAGAAGGGGGTACATAGAGTGATTGTGATATAAACTAATAAAGATGCCATCTCAAATGGTGGTACCTATTTATACAGCTGCATGGATGTGTATACGTACAGTACAAACACATTGACAACAAAATCAAACATCAGATTTCCTAATACATGTTAAGTGACATTTCAATATAACATTGACATTGTGAACCTTGTCAAATAGTCATATATTTCATTGTTATTATATAAAATCGTCAAGTCCAACTCATTTAGGTTATATGCACCCTCACAACTATATTTCTGAAAGGCCTACTGAATGTTGATCTGGAGACCCACAGATATCGGTACATATCTCCAGCATGTTATTTCTAGCCTAATTTTCAGGCCATGACCACAGCACAAACTTTGATTACAAAACGTGTAAGCAAAACAATCGAATATAAATGACATGAGTTTCAGGTCGTCTTCCATTTCGTCCTGTTTACAAAATTGCATGTCAATAAAACACAACATTTAAACAAACATGACAATAAATCGGTACCGTCTAAATATTCATTAACATCGTACCAGTGACAAAATAACAATGACTCGATTCTAGAAATACACACTGACAGAAAGTTAGATTAATCGGGCATCTTTCTTACCTCTTCGAAGCTGCTGTACGCCCTGCCTGAGACCAACATTCAATCCAGGCTGTTTCTATTCATAACTTCCAAGACCGGTTTTGGTGGGCGTGTCGGACAGCGCGAGGGTGGGACTTCGTTCCGCTTCTTTGCACTTTGGCGGCCATTTTACTTGTGTTGGTACAAAACCGAATGACCCAAAACAAACTAAACAGACTGATAATCCATTATTTTAAAACTTTTAAGGAAGCTGATTAAAAGTATAGCAATATGATTTTTATCATTTCGATGACACAGAAGAATTGTGATATATCTCTTTGAATCTCTAAAAAAATAAAAGCTAATGTGATTTCTTCTCGTTAAAACTTGTTCACCTTAATTTACAACGACCAGAGAAAATTAGAGGTGGAGCATTCAACAATGCAACTAAAAATAAACAACCTGCAAAACCGGTTTTCGTTAATCAATAGACTCGGTCATGCTATTTTCAATACCAGAATATACACACATATAGGGTGTGCATATACAACATCAACTGGTTCGTAGGGAGATATTCAAGAACCGATCGAATGGCATTGGAAAAATAATATCTTTCGGAGATCGAAATTCTTATATCTCACCTGTATAGAAACACCGTCGGACGTCGCACCTGTCAGGTAAGGTGTTAATTGAGTGTGATGCTGTTTGCTGTCGTTCTATATGTATCAGTTGAAGGAGACGTTCATCAAGTGAGGAGGGGTGCATGATATTGTTATTGTGTATCGATATAAGCTCTAATTGTACGGAAATATTTGACATTAAATTAAAAATACAGACTTGTTTATATTCTTCTGGACGGTCGGTTTTTTGTGTACCATTTATATATATATATGATTCCATTCATTAACTCATGTTCAACACAAGTCCTGTTTTTATAATTGCTGTCACTTAAGTCTGTAAAAACACGATACTGATCTGTAAATTTATACATGTACACCGATAGCTATGACAGTCACACCATCAAATAATCACCTAGCTGTCATCATAATATACATAGTCCAATTATAAATTGGTGGTATATTTTTTTCACAGGTCTGAAGTGTATGAGTGACTCTTAGGAAATTCTTAAAGATGAGGTGTACCTTGTTACTGCTGATATCAGCAGGTAAGTAAAGTTAAACTGCAAACTTCACACCACAATTTATTTTAAAGCTGTATATAGAATTAAAATCATCTTCAAAATTTGAGTCGAGTAGCAGTTCTGTCCTCGATCAATATTGTTGAATACTCAAGTCTGTACACAGACCACTTCAATTGCAGTCTGGTAATAGTTTGATGTTACCTTATTATATAGATTCTCTTATTTATATAAATAAGCATTTAAATTAATATAAATGTTCAACTTAATTCTTTGTATCATTTTGAAATCTTAGCTTCTCCATACAAAATTATCAGTTTTGAACCATCATGGAAAAAACTGACCTCTTCTGATTTATATATAATATATAATAGCTGCACTTTTCAAAAGAATGAATATAATTGCCTTAGGAAATTAAAAATTCACTGCCCCTGTTCTCACTTTGAGAACACGAGGAAAATTGACCTATATTTGCATTGCTATTGCTAAGAGGAAGATGTATTACCTTCCTAACCATGCATTTGTTTATTTACCAATTATATATATAAAATAATTGGTCATATTTCACTTTTGATACTACAGCTAGACTCTAAATGACACCATTAAACTAAGTATCAAAACAAATACATAAAAGTCAAACTTCTATTTTGTTAGCATGTTTGTTCGTATTCTACTGATTTTCCCAACACAATAAGATTATATAACATGAAAGTTTCAAAACTTTGAATAATTTATATAAAGTTTATATATACATGTATTACATTTAGGTTCATTTATAGATATTTTTCCAAGGGACCTATGCATTATTGACATGTCTCTTTGTAAGCATGAGCACTTTTGACAATTGTATTTTATAGTTAACAAATTGCACTTTATATATTTTTAGTTTTTCTGGCTCCTGTGATTGGAATAGGTATGTATATTCTATATCCAGATGTATTATAAGTTTCTATTTGAACTAAGGTTTCCTCTCTGTATGAAAGGTGTAATGACCATAATATGGGTTAAGGTCAAGGTCATTTTTACTATTTTAAGCGGGGACATGTAAGTGACATGTATAGTTATACATGTACATGTAATAGCTAGTTATGCATATGTCACTCACTGCTTTAATATATATGGAGCATTTTTTATTGGCTACGGCAATCAGAAATTGATTTTGACATCTTAATATGGACAATGATGTGACATCATTTATTGTGAATGGCGCAACCAAATGGCTGTCTCTGTTTGATAATGTCCTGCACATTTCGACTCAAAAACCTGTAAAAGCTAAGCTTTCTGAGTTTTGTCCAAAAAATATTTTCATTTCATATGAGGTTTTATGAAACAAGTCCGAGAAGTTTTTATTTTTTTTGTGAGCCATGCAGGCAAGCAAAAAAAATTCTGAGATAATATAATTATATACTGTAAATCACTTGTATTTCGCATGGGATTTATTTTCACGTTAATTCGCGAGGAGAGTCAAACGCGAATTCAAATCCCTCACGAATATTTATATAAGAATGACAAGAATAAGTGGCGTCCATTTTGAATCTATCATAATCTTTAGTTGGTGAACAGTCATCGCCAGTAAAGTAATAATAGAATGATAGATTATATACTTATATCAGAGTGTAATTTTATATCACAAAACACCAAAATTTCACACCAAAAACCCGCTGAACACTAATATTGTAGTTGAACTCGGACTAAAATACCTTCTAGACGACGATTTAGTTAATTTAAGCGCAGTAGGTCCGATCCCGAGGATCCCAGATGGTCACCCAGAAGTCGTCATACTTTATTACCAGCGCTGTTGTTTATGTAAGCTTACATGTATGTCGTACTTCACATCGCTTGATTCTACATATTTGTTCACTGTTTCCATAATTGGGACTGGCAAATTATCTTTGGTTACTATTTTGTTCAATTGGAGATGTGTGGCGTGGTCAAGTCGGTGAAATAATGCAGAAAAACTATATATGAACGGGCGTGACACTTGTATATAGCCTAGAGGCGTATACAGGTACGGTACATACAATTCAGTATAGACAGACATCGATATCACATGACTTTTATTGTACCGTCACATCACTCTCATAAACAAAATAGCTACCAACATGGAAATATCGCCGACCTGTTAACTTCATTCACGAATTTGAAAGTCATTTTGAGGTGATCAGAATTAGCGAAATTATGTATTCGCGAATAAGTCGAATGAGGTGAGTTCGCAAAATTAAGTACTCGCGAAATATAAGTGATTTACAGTATACATATACAATATTTTTATATAATATTTATTTTATTTATGAGTTTAGATAATTAAGATAATTATTTTTTCTTTAATTTTCTTTCTTTTCATAAGTAATCTCCTAAATTAACCTTCTAAATCTTTAATTTTTTGATTACAGAAATCACTTTTCCTGATTTTGATGTAACTGGAGTAGACGGCAACTTAAAAGAAAAAATAACACGTCAGGGTATTTTGGAAAATACACCAGAAGGTGAGCTTTTTCAAATGATTACATGTAACTGAATTCGATCATGAATGTATATACATGTACATACATAATATATATAATCTGACACCATGCATACTTACAGTATTTTGAGATTCAACTCATTTGTTTTTCAACATTCTTGGTGAATTTGAGTATTAATTTTGCATTCAAACTTTCGAGTTTTCCAACATTCATGGTAAATTTGAGTTTTAATTGATGACAAAGATTAAAATTTTGCAATATTCCTGGTAAATTGAGTTTTGAATGGTCGTACATTCAAGTTTTCCAACATTCTTGGTAATTTGAGTTTTAATTGATGACAAAGATTAAAATTTTGCAATATTCCTGGTGAATTGAGTTTTGAATGGTCGTACATTCAAGTTTTCCAACATTCTTGGTAATTTGAGTTTTGTGTTTGAAGATACCTTCATTGGCCAGCTAATTGCTTATGTGGATGGACAACCCAACACTGGAATCGTGTATAGTAAAGGTGAAGCAGGAGGAGACAACTCCTTCAAAGTATCATCATCAGGCGTTGTTACAACTGGCGCTCCTCTCGACAGAGAGGTAGGTCTCGAAAGATTTTAAAATTCCAAAACATGGATACATGTTATGAAGCTGTCAGATTTTTTTTGATTGGTGACAAATCCCAGAATGCACTTGTAAATATGACTGACATATTAGAATATGAAATTATATCATATAATACAGCTGGCAATGTATCAACATTGTTATATCTGTCTTGTATCAATTAACATCAGAACTCCAGACTTCTGCAACCTACAAGAAATAAGCAAGCAAGACCTCAGGGTCACTATTCAAATGGTAAAGAACTAGACATAATTTTCACACAAATGACCATAATTATGGATTGACATAAAACATCAGAAGAATTAGGATGGATTTTGAGATTTTTTTCTTATCCAGTCTATTTAATCCTTTGTCTTTTTTGGCATAGCTGTATAATATTCTTTTGGCCCCGGATGTGACGCGACAGGTGGCGTTACTGGTAAAGATGAAGTATGTGATTGGTCAATGTAGCGGCAAATGCAAGATGCAAATAAGCAGTTAAAAATGAAACAAAGTTCAGATTGAATGCAAGCTGAATAAGTGGATGTATATTTTTCAAATAACACATTAATAAGCGTATATTCCTGATTCAAATGCAGTCTTATTATCACCAAAATTTTAAAAAGTTTTACATCATAACCACCAGCATTAAACTATGCCGTTTATCTTGTTTAAAGATATTTCTTGTTTAAAGATATTTCTTGTTTAAAGATATTTCTTGTTTCTTCTGTTTTAGACTGCAAATGCCAATGACTTGGTAGTAACTTTTATTGCAACCCTTGGGACTGTATCAGTAAGTATATTACCATAATTTTTATCGGTCAATAAGCCTATGTCCAGTAGTAAGACTGTATTTGGTAATAATCCTGTGTCTGGTAATTAGCCCATATCCAGTAATAAGCCCATATCTGGTGATAATCCCATTTCTGGTAATAAGCCCATTTCTGGTGATAAGCCCATTTCTGGTAATAATCCCATGTCTGGTAATAAGCCCATATCCTGTAATTAGCCCATATCCAGTAATAAGCCCATATCTGGTGATAAGTCCATATCTGGTGATAAGTGGTATAACAAGTCCATTTCTGGTAATAAGTCTATGTCTGGTAATAATTCCATGTCTGGTAATAAGCCCATTTCTGGTAATAAGCCCATTTCTGGTGATAAGCCCATTTCTGGTAATAAATCCATTTCTGGTAATAAGTCCATTTCTGATAATAAGTCCATTTCTGATAATAAGTCCATTTCTGATAATAAGCCCATGTTTGGTAATAAGACCATATTTGGTAATAAGCCCATGTCTGGTAATTAACCCACCTCCAGAAATAAGCCCATGTTTGATAATAAGCCCATACCCAGTAATAAGCGCATACATATGGTAATAAGTCTATCTTTTGTTATAAGCCTATTTCTGGTAGGTAATAAGCCAACAATAAGCCAATGTTCAGTAATAAGCCCATGTCCTGGTATAAGACCACTCATATTTGTTGATGTCCAGTAGAATTGCTAACCAATTACTCATGCCATTGTCCTTTAATGAGCCCATCCCTGACTATTATTTTTAAAAGTTTTACAAGAGTTATGCCCCTTTTATTGATATATTCTTATATGCAGTTGTTGGAGTAAAGATAGCAATTTGCCTTTATAATTACAGCTAATTTAAGCCCACCATCATCAATTGATGTTTTTCTGATTCAGTAAATGGCCGAGGGCTCTTTCTAAAATTACGCTTGTGGTCCCCATGGTTTTGTAGTTATGTATTATATACTAGCATTGCTGTTGGAAATGATAGAAAACCATAAGATGGCCACACTAGTGTATTAACATACAGTACTTTTTAATACAACATGTTTATTCCAATTTTACAGACCAGTGATCCGATCAAGGTTTCAGTGTTGGATAAAAATGACAATGCCCCAATTTTTGAGAGGAATTTAGGATATGGTATTCAGGTTTCTGAGGTAAGTAATTTTAGTCCCCTACCGGTGAAACCGGGGGGACTATAGGTTTTGCCTGCATCCGCTCGTCTGTCTGTCTGTCAGTCCGTCCGTCCGTCCGGTTAAAGTTTTGGTTAAAGTTTTATAATGGCACATCATTCACTTAATAATGGTATTAGGATGCTGATTCTTTGCATAGAGGTTCTTTGGGTATGTGGCATTACTTTTGTATGGTTAAAACTGAAAAAATTATTTTCATTTTTTGAAATTTTTGCCATATTATGAACTTAACTTTTTTCTCTGTATTCTTCAGGTTAAAGTTTTGGTTAAAGTTTTATAATGGCACACCATTCACTTAATTATGGTATTAGGATGCTGATTCTTTGCATAGAGGTTCTTTGGGTGTGTGGCATTACTTTTGTACAGTTGAAAATGAAAAAAAATATTTTCATTTTTTGAATTTTTTTCCATAATATGGACTTAACTGTTTTCTCTGTATTGAATGCTTCACTGATGTGAGATTCTTTTGGAATAAAATCAGTGTACTACTATGCTGTGCTATGCAGAATCATGTTTATACAAATATGTATTTCAATCCAAGGCTGTTATTACACATTTCAATTTAAATTCACTTTAGATTCTTTTACTCTGTAGAGTACACATACCGAAAGAATACCTACCAGAATATCTTTTATGGGCATGAAACATTGTTTATTCACCCCAATAGAGTTGAATTTACACATTGTTTGGAATGAACTTATTTTTCATAAAATCATCATATTTCAGTTGTGGCTAAACTTTTTTTACTCAAATTTGGCTAAAGTTTTAACTTGGGGGCACCGGTAGGGGACATGTATTGGTTTAGCAATACTCACAGAATGCTTGTTCATATTAAAACTCAAAGGGTTTGAGCTAATTATGCCACTGTGCAGTATCCATCCAGTGTCAACTTTTCCCTTTCACAATTTCTCAATAATCAGGAGGCTTAGGTCATGCTGGGATGAATGGATTCAATTGCACAACCTTAACTGGCTTTCAAGGTCACAGATGTCAAATGTGTAAAAACCTTGAAAGGATTTCTCAAAATCCATAAGGTCAAGAGGTCAAAGGTTGTAAAACCAGCATTGGGCCAGTAGCATACTGAGTTAAGGGTTACAAAGTTTGTTCAAATGAATTATCTTTACATATTTGCAAGGTCACTGGGGTCAAATATATATTTGATATGAAATTATTTTTTCGGAAGAAGTGAGAATGCCAGGGTCATGATATTGAGCCCAAAGCATGCTTGGATGAAAGACTTCAAAATGTGTTCAAATAAATAATGAATCGCTCAGTCTACTGTTGTATTGAAAATAAGTGGTAATCAACTTAATAGTATCCACATTAATTTAATGAACTTAATCAACTTTAAAGTTGCAATAAGTAGCAGGTAAGAAAATAAGCAATTGCATCAGACCCATTTGTCCTCTTGGAAAATGGTCTGTGGGTTTTTTATGAAAAATTGTGAATCCCCAAATTACTGATGTTTCCTGATAATTTGTAAGTAGCAGGTATTGGGTAATTAGTCTTCTGAGTCTAGTTTCACAAAAAAATCAAAAGCCATCTTAAGAATGTTCTCTCAATGATTTAGGATGGTCTTACATATACTTAACAGGATTGGTTAGACCAACAATGATTTTGATTGGTTCATTCTGTACTGACAATGATTTTGATTGGTCCGATACATACAAAACAGGATTGATTAGACCAACAATGAAGTTGATCGGTTCAATCTATCTTGACAGCAGGATTGATTAGTTAGATGTAATAAAAATGATTTTAGTTGGTTCAATCTGTATCAACAATAATTTGGTTGGTTCAATCTTTGCTGACAATGATTTTGATTGGTCAGACCTGTACTAACTATAATTTTGATTGGTTAGACCTGTACTAACAATCATTTTGATTGGTTCTTTAGAATGTCCAGATAGGAACCACCATCTTCAGTGATATCATTGTCTCAGATATTGACGTTGGTTGGAATGCTCAATTAACACTGAGCTGCTTATCAGTGGTGAATAATACAAAGGTAAGACGATCAAAGGTCAAGGACATCATAAATATTATCGATTCATAAATGTTATTAATTTAGTAAGTAGTCTTAACCTATTGCCTTCCAGGCAAGAATTATTGATGTCTTCTGTATTGTAGATTTTTCTGTAAAAAAAAAGGATGATTTAAGATGTTGAAAGTTTAGTGCTGGAATGATTTTTGCTTGAACTGAAAAAAAGATATCATGTCCCGTATTGATTGGCTCTCAATCAGATAATTGCTTGTAATTGTTCATAATCGATCATCATATTTCCCATTATCTTTCGAACCAATAAATTTCACAGCTTATACTTTAATGCATAGTAAAAATGTTAATTGTTGACACATTTCGTTAATTCATTCGTATGCGAATTCTAGGTAAGTTGGATTGATTTTTGAGTTAAATGAATGAATACGACCGATAATGTAGATTTTTGAGGATTTGAATTTGTATGTATCCAATTTTGAAAGATGGCCTTTCCAGTTATGATCAGTAATCTATTATGGATTTGCAACTCTTGTCATATCACTCAGAGTTTTGATTGGAAAAGAATGTTTTTTCTGTTACAGAGTATTGAGGCTTGTGATACATTTGGACTGACAGAAGAAAATTTCGTCCTAGGCGACAATGTACAAAGGTACAGGGCTTACATTTACGTAAAAAAGGTTCTGGATTACGAAACACAGAAAGCTTATACCATGACAGTCCTAGCAAAGGTGAGCACACATGGTCAGAAACACTTCGTATCAGTTTTAAAAAAAATAGAATTAACTATGAATATTATCAGATTTCAGGTAAATACGGTTTTTATATCAAATGGTTAGGCCACACCAAATTAATGAGTTGTTCTTGGGAAAATTGGAAAAATAAAAGGGAGCAAGCAAGCGAAAAAAAAAAAATTTCCCGGAAATTTCATTTAGAGATTTTAAGAGGCGAAGGGTCCTGATGTCGTTTGAGCGATAGTTTTTTTTTTTGTTTTTTTTTAAACTTAACTTGTATATTAATCCAGATTTCAAGCACAAATAACGAAAAAAAAAATTGCATTTTTAAAAATCCAACAACTATTTATGGACATACTTTTTCTGGATAAAATTATGCTTGTGTCATTTATAAAAAAAATAAATAAATAAATAACATAAAAATACCATATAAAAAAGCAGAATATTGGGGAAAGAGAGAAATGTTTTTGAAGAATTCACAACAAATGTGAAGTATTAAATAGTTGACTCAAACAACCCATTTTCCATCCACCCCACAATGATTACTTATATGAAATAGCCATAACGAAATATCATCGAGCTACATTTTTCAATCATGTAATGCAGTGAAATGTACATAATGAGTAATCTCTTACCTAAACAGAACAGAGGAAGTAAATGAATTATAATAATTACTCTGGACCACATTACAATAAATTGCAATACTACGGCTAGATCTCAAAGCGAAATTGTATACATCCTGGAAGATAGACCGAAAACAATACTGATTATTATATTACAACAAATTTACATTTCAACTCTGCACACTCAGACAGAGCAATGGTTTTATAAGATATTTCTATCGATTCAAGTAGCTGATAAATTAATCTTCCCAGATTATCGAATGGCATGTAGGATGCTGCGCTGCTTGATGAATAAATCGCAAAACGTTTCATCATCGTTGGCATAGATGGCCGTGTTAGACATTTGTGTAGCTGCGCCCCTATGTACACTTACTATCAAAACACCCATATTAATTCTAAAAGTACGCCCAAAGTCGGTTTGTTGTTTTATTTATTTAGTTGTGGACCTATATCTCGTCTTCCCTCACGGTTTCTGTCATCCATTTTTAGCTCACCTGGACCAAAGGTCCGGTGGGCTTATGTCATGGCGCATCGTCCGTCCGTCGTCCGTCAACATTTGCTTCAAATCGCTACTAGTCAAAAAGTTCTTATTGGATTTTGACCAAATTTGGCCAGAAACATCCTTGGCAGAAGGGGAACTGATTTTGCATAAATGGTGACTCTGACCCCTAAGGGGCCGGAGGGGCATGGCCCAATAGGGGAAATTAATGCAATTCCTTTAAATCGCTACTAGTCATAAAGTTATGAATGGATTTGATCCCAATTTAGTCAGGAACATCCTTGGGGGAAGGGGAAAAAATTTTGCATAAATGGTGACTCTTACCCCCAAGGGGCCAAAGTGGCGGGGCCTAATACGGGAAATAGAGATAATTCCTTTCAAATCGCTACTAGTCATAAAGTTATGAATGGATTTGAACCCAATTTGGTCAGAAGCATTCTTGGGGGAAGGGGAACAGATTTTGCATAAATGGTGTCTCTAAACAAATGGGTGGGGCCCAGTAGGGGAAATAGAGGAAATTTCTTTAAATCGCTATTAGTCATAAAGTTATGAAAGGATTTGAACCCAATTTAGTCAGAAGCATCATTGAGGGAAGGGGAACAGATTTTGCATAAATGGTGACTCTGACCCCTGAGGGGCCAAAGGGGTGGGGCCCCATAGGGGAAATAGAGGTAATTCCTTTCAATCGCTACTAGTCATAAAGTTATGAATGGATTTGAACCCAATTTGGTCAGAAACATCATTGGGGGAAGGGTAACAGATTTTGCATAAATGGTGACTCTTACCCTTGAGGGGCCAAAGGGGCGGGGCCCCATAGGGGAAATAGAGGTAATTCTTTTAAATAGCTACTAGTAATAAAGTTATAAATGGATGTTCTAAAAACAATTCTTGAGGTCTTTCAGACCCTTAGAGAGTCTGGACTTCGTTACTTCTTTAAAGCAGTTCGGATTCCCACACTATAACTACATATAGCATTGTTTGAGATTGACAAATAAAACGAATTGAACATGAACATGAACATTATTTTGACATTTGGTCTAATCCAACCAGGTGAGCGATACAGGCCCCATGGGCCTCTTGTTATAAAATTTAAAAAAATTAAGTGGATTATGAAATTGTAAATGATTGACACATTGATGAATAAGGACGCCGGCAGTGTAAGTTTATAAGGTCAAACCTGTCAAAAAACAGCAACATGCTCTGTTTGAAATGAAGGTCTGTCACAAGCAGCGCTGAAATGTGGTCAAACGCAGGACGTCCAAACTCTCTACGGACAGTCTAACCAATTGAGCTGTCTGATCTCTAAGTTGTATTGGTACCCAATGTGACTACATAATTGTAGACTTCTGTAAATGTAATAATGTTTATTTGCAGGACAACCCAACCGGAAAGCAAGATGGAGCTAGTAATGAGGTGACAGTCAACGTTGCTATTGATGTCTACGACGAGCAGGATTCACCACCCGTCTTTGGCACCAGTTCTCTGAAAGTGTTTGCATTTGAAGGCTCAGATATAGTATGTTAATTTAGATTCTATTGCTGATGATGTTAACTTGAGTTTTGAATGAGTGAGTTTTAATGAGTTTTAAAATGTAATTGATGAAGTCAAGGTTAGTGATTACTGATGGTATCAATAAATACATGTACTAGGTCTGTGAGTCACAACTGTTTTCGTGCAATCCTAAATCTGAGTCATTAATCAAATATTAGCTAACCAGTCCTCAGTAAGAATGATTAAGTCAAATATTAGCCATCCAGTCCTAAATCTGAGTCAATGAGTAAAATATATGTCATTCCATCCTATATCTGAGTCAATGAGTAAAACAATAAGCCATCCAATCGTTAGTCATCCTGAATCTCAAATCTGAGTCAACAAGTCAAAAATAAACCATCCAATATTGAGTCATTAGGTCAAATAATTCTTGTCTGAGTCATGTGCTCTTAAGTTTGTTAATGTTGAATAAAATCTGAGTTTGTTCAGGATGCCTTAAATCTGAGTCACTGACTCGCTTATTTAATCATAACCCAGTAAATCTTATGAAATTATTGGAGGAAACTCTAACTCTGTTCGAGTCATTCATTATCATGAAGCCTCAACCGGAATAAATCAATCCCATTGTGAAGTCAAGTTTTGTTAGAATTTGTTGATAAAATCTGTTAAATAATGATGAAGCGTTGATGAAAATATATATCTATTTTCACTTTTAGCTAACATACAATTGTGAGGTTTTCTTTTTTTTTTTTTTTTTTTACACACAAACATTTAATTCCCCAGAACATGTAAACATTGGAAGGCTGCCAAGGTTGGGGCCGCACAGGGGGGCTCTCACTCGCCACACAACTGACACATGATACACATCTCATTTTCTCACACTTATATTACCACATGACAATAACACAGACTATTCCAATAGATTATAACTAGCAGAAGTTTTTCTAAAAAATATATACTTATTTTTTTAATACAATCAACTTTAATAGTTTTTTTTTTTATAATTTCATTCCTTATCATCTCTTTCTTTCTTTCTTTCTTTTAAAGTCTTTCTTTCTGTCTTTCTTTCTTTCCTTTTTTTCCCGTTCTTTCTTTCTAATTATCTTTTGTTTTATTATTAATACAATAATTATAAGGTAACATCAATTGTAAAACATAATACTATAACGTTTGAGTAGCTATGAAAAAAAAATATTCATTTTACAGGGCAAGCGTCTGTCAGCGGTAACCGTGAGGGACGGTGATGAAGGGAATCCACGTCTACTCAACATCTCGATCATAGGTAGGCTTGATGTACATTTCTCAATTTGATTGACAGTTTTGGAAGTAGATTTCTCAATTTGAGTGAAGTTTTATCAAGACGTTTGATATGGTTAAATAATACAAATGCATTTTGCTGTTGTCTTTTGTCTGCTTCTCCAGTAGACATGATTTTGGTTTACAATTTACTGTGATGGTTGATGTAATTTGCAAAGTAGATGTTGCTTATCGGTAGTGGTGAGTGATTTTCTGAAATGTGACCATGATCCACAAAATTGATATCCTTACCCTAATTCTGTGTTACCATCCCCAACATCTAAACCAATATGGCGGCCAGAAATATAATTTTGGATGACATTTCCGGTAGGGCTGTAACTTGAGTTTATCAAATTGTCCATTGCGTTATACTGATATTTTCTTCATGATGATAATATAGACATCTAAAAACCATGAATATTCATAATCAAACTCAGACATTGATATTCAGTGTTTTATTCAAATTCAATTGAGGATGAAATGCTTACATCCAAATTCATGTTAAGCTTGAAAATGTAAAAGTATATAATTAAGCATACAGTTAATTACTATTTCAGACAAGTTTTTTTTTCAGGAAGGAAACAGTTTTTAAACCAATTATTCTATATATATATATTTACAATTTTTGTTTCGCTTTATAGAATTTGGTATAATGCTTTTTTATTAAGTTTTGCTAAAATATCTAAACAGCAAAATAGCTTTTTAGAATTTCAGGGAAATGTTTATGTAGCTAAATTAAATATAACACAAATTATATCAAATCAGTTTGGCCTTCTTTATTTCCACATTGATAGAAATACGTTATATATAAATGTAACATGAGTTATATCTAGCTTACCTTGGCAAATAATGTCCATACAGTTTGTAATAATAGTTCTATTTTCTGCACATCTATGTATGTACATGTTTCATGTGGGACATCAATGTAGGTCACCCATGTGGGGCATCAATATGTAGGTCACCTATGTGGGGCATCAATATGTAGGTCACCCATGTGAGACATCAATATGTAGGTCACCTATGTGGGGCATCAATATGTAGGTCACCCATGTGGGACATCAATATGTAGGTCACCTATGTGGGGCATCAATATGTAGGTCACCCATGTGGGACATCAATATGTAGGTCACCCATATGGGACATCAATGTAGGTCACTGGGTCATCAATGTGGGATGTCCATTGGGACATTAATGTAGGTCACCCATATGGGACATTAATGTAGGTCACCCATATGGGACATTAATGTAGGTCACCCATATGGGACATTAATGTAGGTCACCCATATGGGACATCAATGTGGGATGTCCATTGGGGACATTAATGTAGGTCACCCATATGGGACATTAATGTAGGTCACCCATATGGGACATTAATGTAGGTCACCCATATGGGACATTAATGTAGGTCACCCATATGGGACATTAATGTAGGTCACCCATATGGGACATCAATGTAGGTCACTGTGGGTCATCAATGTGGGACGTCCATGTGGGACATTAATGTAGGTCACCCATATGGGACATTAATGTAGGTCACCCATATGTGGGACATTAATGTAGGTCACCTATGTGGGACATCAATGTGGGACTCCCATGGGGGACACATAGATGAGATCATAATTCTATTCAGGGATCAGAACTTTTAGACAAGAGTTCATGTTCTTACCCAGGATCTGAACTTTCCAGAAGAACTTCCTGCATGATAGACTTTAGATATCTGTTCCTTTTAATAACATTTATATATATTTAAACAAATGAAAATCCACTGATGATATAAGTATTCATTTTTCATAATTACTCACCTTCTATATATATCAGAAACTCTTTAATTATTGAGTTTCATGTTACCTGGTAAGGTATTTTAACATACTCAACTTAATGTGTCATTAATAATTAATTTTCTTTGTAAATTACTTGCAAACACCATGTTATTCTAGTAAATACTCATGTTTCAGTTTTGATAATGTTTTTTTTTCATTTTTCTGGTATTTCTCCTATTAGCAAGATATGAGGCATATTTACAATTTGAAAACATGTAAATATTTCATTTGCTTGAAATCTACTTCTTTTTCAAAAATGAAGTCTCGATAGCAATATGATCTAGAAATATCATTGAACGTTTCTTAAAAATAGTTTTGAAATATTTTTTGTCTTGAAATATCTTTTAAAAGGATTTTTGTAACCTGTCGCGCTAAAATTGTCTTGAAATAAAGGTAACATTCAAAAGTTGGGGTACCATTTATTTAATCTGTATCTATAAAAAGTAATACCTACAAAAATATTATATTCATCAATTTAATCATAAATATCATATGCTACTTAATTATTTCGGCAAGAATTTAATAATTGATTACACCATATTTTCCATACAACAAATTGCAATTTGACATGTTAATGATACAACAAAAGTATATATATACAGTATATAAATAGTATTGTCAATCACAAGTTGAAATGAAAGAATTTTACAGTCATGTACTGTGAAAGTTTTATCCAGCAATTAGCTCAAGCTTGTCAATAACATTATCCCCATCCAAAACAGTTTAATGATAACCAACCATCCAATGTCCTATGCTAAAAGGGGCCGAGGTGGTCGAGTGGTTAAGGTGTCCCGACACTTTATCACTAGCCCTCCACCTCTGGGTTGCGAGTTCGAAACACACATGGGGCAGTTGCCAGGTACTGACCATAGGTTGGTGATTTTTCTCCGGGCACTCAGGCTTTCTTCCACTTCCAAAACCGGGCACGCCCTTAAATGACCCTGGCTGTCAATAGGATATTATAAGTGCACCCTCAAATGGGAGTCAGAAGTATCAGTTATGTGTAAGCCCTCTGAGCTTATTGCTGGATAAATATATTAGGAAGAGTATAATATTCTGTTTCTCATCTAATTAACTAATGTTTTTGATCCCTCCGCTACCTAGATGTATCGGGCAGTAAGTATCGACAGAGGTCAAGGTCATATTGATTACATGTTGTGTGAGACTGCTTTATATTGCATGCCGAAATCCGCCATTACCTTTATATATATATATATTTACATACGTCCATATTTGGTCTGCATGTGTATTGTTAATCATGCATCCCATTCATGTGCATGCAGACACTGGCTCTCTGCCATGAACTGAATTTGCATGTCATTTTAAAATGAGAATTACTAATTAACTTGTATCATCATGTTAAGTAAAACCGCATCATTGAAATTTACATTTTCTGATATCATGACGTCATGCTTCAAAAGATTTAGGATACTTGAGCTGGTATTTAGAATTCATTAGAAAAAAACCATTGAAATTTACATTTTCCGACATCATGCTTCAAAAGATTTAGGATATTAGTGCTGGTATTGAGAATTAATTAGAAAAAAACATGGAAATTTACATTTTCCGACATCATGCTTCAAAAGATTTAGGATATTAGTGCTGGTATTGAGAATTAATTTGAAAAAAACATGGAAATTTACATTTTCCGACAACATGCTTCAAAAGATTTAGGATACTAGCACTGCAGGTATTGAGAAATCATTGGCTTTTGTTGTTTACGATGGGTCAAAGTGAAATTTGGAAATTTTGAGACCGAAATGAAGACCTTGGTCACCTTATTGGCAAAATTGTGTTGCAAGCATCAATCACTTGAATTTCTTGTTAATTTTTAATATTTTTTTTGTACAGCTATACTGTAATTTCATTTTGATGTCATTTTGGTACAACTACAGAAAGTACCTATTTTTATAGGGCCCGAAGAAAAAAGGGGGCCAAGGAAAAATCATTTCCAAATTCATATTATAGTCATGATAAGTGACAATATGGAATTTAGAATTTTAGTTTTTTTTCTAAGTTAGTGTTGTTTTTTTTTTAATTTTCTAATTCAATTTATTCTTGTTTTTTTTTCCATTTATTTTTTGTTGATTTTTTTCCCTTTTGAATCATCATTGGTTATTTATTTCATCATTTTTTTTTCAATTTTATTTTATTTTATTTATATTTATTCTCTTTTATTTGTTTCAATATTTTCATTTGTTTTTTTCATTTATATTGATATTTTCATTTATTTTCAGTTCTGCTTCTGTTTTTTTTTTATTCATCAAAATGAATTGCGACTTTGACCCAATATAGCATCATTCGGTGTTGTGTAAATATTTTTAAAAATCAGAGTTTAAATTGAAGGTGTGTTAGGTGTATACTCAAGTTCTCCTACAATTTGACATTATGTTTCATTCAAATGATCTGGAAAAAACAGGTCTTAAAATTTATGCTTTCTTGTTACCAGAATATTGAATTTCTCAAATTTTATTACAAGTACTGTGACAGATTTGATTTAAATTTAAAATAAAAATTTATGTAAATTGTAAGAGGGCTGCAGATTTATTTTGTTAGTTGTTTAAAATTAAATGTAAAATCATCATATCATCCAGTATCTGCTTTGAGGACCAGAGAGAGGCTATAGGTGGTTGCCATAGCAACTAAATATAGGAGTAAATTTAGAAGAGAAAGCTAGTTGTAGATACTGTTTTGATAAAATTAGAGAATTTTCAGAAATTTTGTAAATAGTACATGTAGTTGAAAACTTAATCAAATTGTCTTTAATTGAGAAATAATGTCCTTGTTGATACAGAGAAAGCGAATTTTATTTACTGTTAAACTATTTTAAGATTTTCTTTAAAATGTTCAATATATGATCAATTACATCCTTAATTTTTTGCAAAGTTTTTGTGAAATTTTTGATACAAGTGTTTTGTTTTATGATAAAATAGTTATAATTCTCATCTAAATCTCAAAAGAATGAAGCTAATTATCATGCAGAACTTAATTTCATAATTTGAAATGGGTTTATATAAACCAAGTATTTGACTTCTTCTGGGAAATGGACAAATCTCAAAACCCTGAGTTTCATTAAAAAGTTCTTAATTTCAGAAAATTTCTTTTGGTTAATTTTCAATAAGAAAACATTGTGTTTAATGCACAAAAATTAATGTGTTTTCATATGGAGATTTTCTATTGAGAGTTTTCTTAATTAAGAAACACTTACTTGTCTGTGGTCTGTATTCGATCTTTTGGTACCTCTTCCATTTCATATATTGTATAATTTTCCCTTAGTATCTGTTTGAAGAAAATCTAGATCTAATTGTATCTTTAGATAATAAAACAAGTTTGCTTTTTTATTGGTGAAATTGGGAAGTTTCTATGAACTTGAAGTATCTACAGACGTCGGACAAAAGTATTCGTAGGATAACGTTATTTCTAACCCATTTGATCGTCCGAATACTTTTGTCCTGGCTCTGTACATGTATTTTCTTGGTACAGGTGTTTGTGGAACATTCTCTATTCTCGGTTTTACCTACATATATACCAGTTTATTTGTTTTCTACTGATATCTGTTTTGATAGGTATTATTGCATTGTTTAATATATGTATTGTGAAGATCTGTATCAGGCATGCATGACATTTGCATGTGCGTTGTGTGTGTTGGCCTGTCGCTGATAAGATAGTCGATATGCTTTAAACAGTGTTATTGTAACTGGTAATTTTGCATACTGTAAAAATGTTCATCGCATTAGTGATATATCAGTTGAAATTTTGAAGACCTACCATATCCTCTGAATTTTTGTGTAGGACAATTTTTTGAGCTATGAACTAAATAGTAAAATCTGAAGAAAAAAATGATAAATTTTCTAAATATGTTTATTACATTATAGCAAAAAAAAAATTCAAAACCAAACATTAAATTTCATTTATTAGTTTTTATATATTTTTTCCCAAGGAGAATTAATAACCATTTTGAATATGCGGCAAAACTTGAAATTTTACACAATTCATATACATGTACATGTATTTGTGATTAATACATATATTGCTGTTAATTATATTCTATGCCAAATCTTTGGCATTTGGTAAAATAATTAAAAAATAAGTTTGGTTCATAGTTTAATATTTAAATTACCACATATCATAATTCAAATAAAAGAGTAAAGCAGTATTCTGCATATTGAAAATTTCAAGATATGCTAAAACATTTTTACAGTTTAACATGCATGTGAAAGTCTTAAAATCAGAATTTGAAATGCATGGTCTTGTAACACATGAGTTCATGGTTCAATAATTTTTAATATGCGTGTGATACAGTCTATATGTTGTTTGATGCTTTACCTAAAATAATATAATAATCATGTATTTGTATTGCAGTTCCTGCTTCTAATTATTAAAAATATTTCTGCGAACTAAAAAAACATGGAAGTAATGCTGTGTGTACTACAAGTTATAATGTAAAATTAACTGATGTCCATGAAAAGTTTTGGTGAACTGGTACATGTTACTTCATTGATTATCCATTCTGCAACAATCTGCTTGAACCAAATAAACATTTAAAAGAAAAGGCTAAAATAACTTTATTTTTCATTTTGTCAATGTTTGTAAATGTATGTGATGCTAATGTTGCAGAGCAAGTAAGTACTAAGAAACTAATAAGGAAGCTTGAAGAATGTTCTTGATATACTGCTATACTGTTAAGTAAAACGCTCGTTAGCTGTTCTCTGTCACAGTCAAATGTTGTTATCATAAAATCTCAATTTTTCATCGTCTATCTATATAAGAGTAAATCATAAGATAAATTTTCAATTTTGTTTTTTTTCAAATTTTCATTCATCAATATGATTTTTTCATTTAATTAAAGACAAAACATTCCTATAAAAAATACCTGTTTAGATAAAAATGTAGATTTTTCAATTATCTCAAAATCATGGAAAGGCATTTTGGAAAATATGCTTCAAGGGGAAAAATAACACTCCTTTCAAAATTTGGATACTTGGAAAAATCAATCTCAGATTAGGCTGTCCGTTCCCGATGATAATTTTATAAAATACCTCAATTTCATCTTAATCTAGAGCATAGATTTTCTTGCCATTATATTCTATTTTGATATTTTTCACACAATAAATCAAAATTAATTTCATTTTTTTTCTCGTCTAAAAGTCTTCATCTTTACAATGATTGACTGTTATGAGAAATGCTGGTTTTGGTAAAAGAGCTTTTTCCTATGTGACTAGCATCGTCATTAAGCTCGTTGTGTTTTACATTCATTTTTCAACCACATCTTAATGTTTAAAATCATACCATTGAATTAAAAAAATTATACTTACATGTTTCTGCTATTTGTGTTGGGCTAAAAAGGATTTTAAAAATTATAAACAAATATAATCCTGTCTATTGCTTTTAAAATCTCTCCTCTGTAATCCAGGTGTCCTCCGCTAGACTCCCTCACTCTTTGAATCCTTTTGATAAAAGTATTTTTAACTTTATTTGAGATACATACGGTATGTGAAACTAATTATCAGCAAAAAATTACATTTAAGTGTTCAATTTAAAAAAAAAAAAAAAAAAAAATATTTTTTTTGTTTTTGGCATAATAGGATGGAAAGAGATAAGTTCAAAAAAATTTAGCAGTATGTATTTTAGGTTGGAATATAAGAATCATCAGAAAAATAACTCATTTTCTGGAAAATAATGTTTAATGTAAAAAAAGACAGTTGAGTACCTCACATACAAATATTTATTTTAACTAGAATTATTCACAAATTTTGTTTCCTTAGAGATTTTATTTTTCAAAATAAAAACAAATCCACATATTATTATTGAAAATACACTTATAGATTTCTATTGAATAACCTTTTCGGAATCATGAGAAAATTTTTCTTTTTTTCTTTTTTTTTGCATTGATAAAATTTAATCAGTGTAGTCTCAAATAAAGTTAAAAATATAATTGCCGAAGGGATATTGATGTCCAATCTGTTGACCAAAGGTCATTTTGTGTGATTTTGTGTTACAGACTCAGCTAACCTGTTTGAACTGGACATCTCGATGGAGAATGAAACGAGAATCTACACTGTAGTCATTGTGGTCAAGAATGTAATTGACCGAGAGGCCTACGTTGATGGTCACAAGTTCTATATAACGGTTAGTTGGACTGGTCATATTTGCCTTTCTCACTAATTCTATATACTATTTTTTAACTATTGATGAATTCAGATTATTCACTGTGTTTTTCTGTGTATATGCTAGATGATGTATGTTTGTGTTTATAGGTCTATAATTAATTTTTCTTTGTTTTCATGGTAAATACTCAAATGTGATTGGTCGAAAAATTCGTTTCATTCTTCTATGAAAGAAATTCCGAGAATGGCGCGAAAAATGTGACGTCACAATACGACAATTGACGTTGCATAATGATTTGAGAAAAAGAATCCCATTTAAAACCAGTAAAATTATACATAAAACATGTTTTAAATTAGAAAATCATTTTCAAAATTAATTATAAGCGTTTTGTTTGCAAACTTCTGTAAGAATCCGCTACGATGAAACTAAAAAAAAATGACATCAATGCTTCAATGTTTTTTATAGAATATAAATGTCTTCAAAATTTTTTTTTTTTTTAATAATAAATATAAAACTTTATAAAAATCAAATTTGATAATGATCCTTTATTAGCCTTTCTTCATTATAGTCAGTATAAGCTGCTCTGTCACGTCAACACGAACAAAAAAAATATAATAAACATCTAAAATTTACACGTGAACCAGCCTTGCACGAGTTATATCCCTGGATGATAAACAGAGCATCATATGTTAGTAAACTGTTTTTTTTGTCACATTTAACCTCTCTTTATTTTGTGTCTCACACACTCATATTGACTCCGTAAATCGTTGATTTTTTTGAGATTTTACTCAATTTTTTTTTTTTTTGACCTCGTGGCAGCAACTAGTACGAGTCAACTATAGTCAATTTTTAAGAATTTTTAATTGCAGTAATAAAGAACAATGGCCTATGGAAAAAAAAAAAGAAAAAAAAAAATTCCCCATCTTGGCCTATGGAAAAAAAAATTTGCCCATCTTGGCCTATGGAAAAAAAATTAAAAAAATTTGCCCATCTTGGCCTATGGAAATTTTTTTTAAAAAATATTGCCCGTCTTGGCCTATGGAAAAAAAAGAAAAAAAATATTCCCCGTCTTTTTCCCTCTGTCCACACTCTATCATGCATTTTTGTCCTTGTACAATTATCGTACTCTCAACAGCAATGACTTAGGATATGACCTTAGCTGTTGATAGGACGTTAAACAAATAAAACCAAACCAAACTTGGGATATATCCTGTATGTATTATGAATCTCTATTGCCTTCTGCTGTTTGTAAATATTTTTTGAAAACCATTTTGCCTACATTTGTTTTACAGGCAGTCGAGATCGATAACACCACAGGACTTTTAACCAATTCGGAGGCAAATGTTACAGTTGACGTAACCATTTTGGACGTCAACGACAATCCACCGAGATTTACTCAAAGCACATACAATGTTGATATCATCGAACCCACAATCAACGACGCTATAGTACCAGGGGTCACCATAGAGGTCACGGATATAGATGTGGTAAGTATCCAATGAAATCGCAGTAGCTTGGGCCACCAAAGGTCACAATGAATTAGAATAATGGTTATTGTGAAATAAAAAAAAGTGGATGATAAGAATTTTACTTTTTCTGTCAAGAAAACTAGCCCAGTACTTTGTCAGATTTTACAGTTATACCAATTTACCCTATAAGGGCTTTTCCAGTAAAACCTCTACCCCAACCCAGGACTCCAGGTTTTGTTAAGGGGTACCACCTATAGAATTTATTTAATAAATTACATAGAAGTAATAGGAAGGAAATCCAACCATGGATAGAAGTGATTTTTTGTGGAGTCCTGGGGTCAGGTAGATATTTTAAAGGAATAGCCCTAATAAGCCCAGTAGGGGATACATAAACTTCGGGACAAATAAAATTTAGGCTTGTTGCAAGACAATGAAATGACAGTTGATGGCACTGATCTGAATTAGACAGGCTTATTACCTGGCGTGGGCTTTGGTAATACCAACATCAACCTATATATATTTAGCAAAAGTTCAGCTCCTTTCTCATCTATGCAAAATTGTTTTTCCAAGTTATATATACATACATATAGATCTAATTGTCCTTTCTCTTTATTTTCAGACGAGAACTGCTGAGGGGGTAAATATGTTGTTTATTTATTTACTTTGTCCAAAATCAATATTCATTCACAAGAATTTGACATTGTTTCAAAATGGTCTCTATGTACAACAAATACATACATATATTCTCTATGTTGCTGTATATACTGATAACTTCTGAGATGACTTTATAATCTTCTTCTTTAAAACTACAAAGCTTTGGATTTGAATATTTAGCATGACTCCTGCTGGATCTAGATAAGAAAAGCTACAAGCGCTGAATAAATAAATAACGTTGACCTACATTAGAATCACATGTACAGTGGACTCGACCCAATCTATATCTTTGTCGAAACAAGTCAAATAATTTGATCCTGTTGAAAAAAATCTACCGTATGTACAAAAAAAAAGTTTAAATTGATAGGTCATTGTTATTTGCTTAATTACTATCCAGGAATTTAAAAAAAAAAATATTTTTATTTTTTATTGCAGTTAAGTTATTCCACATTCAACGTAAGCATTATCTCACAAAGCAGTCCGCCAGCTTTCAGTCTGAACAACGATGCTGGAACTCGCAAGGCCAGTTTCAACCTTGTCATCGATAACTACATGAACCTTGACTATGAAGTTCCAGCTTACAGATCCCGTGTAGTATTGGTAAAATTTCTAAATTAAAATTTTCAAGATTATACTTTAAGCCTACATTAAAATTATAGCAGTACTCTTATTTTAGTATTTTACATTCTGGAAGCCTTTTATAATTGTGAATTATACTTTATTTATACCGTTTCTATAGAAAATAATTATGTAGTGTACCAATTTTCATTTGATAGTATTTGTGATTATTTTGTAATGCGCCAAATTTGAGTTCACCAAAATCAGTGCATTTACAGTTCCATAATGTTAAATATCTCAATTTTCATTAAGATATGATTTTTCTAATTATTCTTAAAATTTATATTTTCAACTGACAAGCAATCATCTTGAAAGAGCTCTTAGACTTGTCCATGTGTATATTGAAGTCTTTGTTTAAGATGGAAGTAGTTTATTTCAATGACATTTTTTTTATTATTTATTTTGAAAGAGCTTTTTGTCCATCTGTATTTGAAAGGTTTGTTTTGTTTTTGTTTTAGATTGAAGCTGTTGACTTCAACGACAATAGCCTATCATCCACAGCTACCGTCAGCATAAACATCTTGGATACGAATGACAATGCCCCGGTGTTCCAACAGTCCGAATACACTATCCAAGTGTCTGAAATTGAACAGCCACCAAAATCCCTTCTGACAATTCAGGTAGATTTAATTCAGTTTGATTAAACTCAAACTATTTCTACATTTTTTTTTTTAAAACCTTGGAATCGTTGCACTTCAAATCAGTTATAAGTGAATTTTCAACTAATAATAAATTTGAGTTAAAATGTCTTTAGAACCTCAAATAAAAGAAAAAAAATCCACCTCTATGATTGGCTAAAAGTAAAAGGTTATTAGAACATGACCTCTTATGTGATTGGCTAAAAGAAAAATATTGTTATAACTAAGGTCATTATAACACTTTGAATGCTGTAGATATTTATAATAATCTGATATTTCTAGTTTTTCATTCCATATTCACAAATGAAAAAGGACAATAAGCTTTTGATTTATTTCAGCTTGAAAACAATAGAAATTATGCACACATTATTGTATTACAATAAAACTTTCTGTTAAAAATGATATGATTATATCATGATTGAAGCACAATTATTATTCTTTTGCAATAATAAGAAACAAGTAATAATAAAAGTGAATTGTCTCCCTTTACAGGCCATGGACAGAGATAGCGGAAGCAATGCAGCTGTTACATACGCTTTCATAGATCCTAATATTGTAAAGTAAGTTGTGTACCATGTGTTAGGAATTATCTCCCTTGACAGTAACTCTTTAGTAGCTGCAATGAGATCCTCTCCCTTGGAAGTCGAGAAAATGTTGTATTTATCCTTCATTTCATCGACTGGGTGCTAGTTCTTGTGATATTGTTAATTTCTCTCCCTCATTTGACATAAAAATCTCGATACAGATATAGGTATTTCAATAAGAAAATGTCAAAAATAAATGTTTGCTTGTCTCCCCATTGAATTCCTATAGATTCTTCTTCTTCAGATTCTGGTTCAAATTCCTTGCTTCTCCTAATAAAAATTGTCCAGAAAAAGGGTATTGGTTATTATAATCCAACAGTATTAATTTCACCCATTTTTTTATATATGTGTCTGTATGATGTAGTCAAGGCCAGACTTTTACCTAAATTCTTTCCTTCCACTACGTGGCCGCGGTGGCCGAGTGGTTATGGTGTCCCGGCACTTTATTACTAGCCCTCCACCTTTTGGTTGCGAGGTCGAAACCTAAGTGGGGCAGTAATGCTAGGTACTGACCATAGGCCGGTGGTTTTTCTTCGGGTGCTTTCCTCCACCTCACAAACCTGGCACGTCCCTAAATGACCCTGGCTGTTAATAGGACGTTAAACAAAAAACAAACAAAACAAAAAAATCCTTCCACTACTGCACTATACTACATGTAGGTGAAAGTTTTTCAGCAAGTTTTGTGGGCATCAAAATAAAGTGGGAAATAGGGGCCTTCATGTGATGCAAACAAATTTCTAGCTTAGATATGATTTTCTTTTGAGATAATAAATGATTGTTTGTATTTTCAGTTTTAACCTTGACCCAAACACAGGGGTCGTGACCTTGGCCCAATCATTGGACTACGATAACGGAGCCATTCAATATGAAATGACTGTCATTGCATCAGACGGTGGAAATCCCATCGAAACAGCTTCTGCCACCATTCTTGTTACCGTGCTGAACTATAATGATCTACCACCTGTCTTCCAGCTGTTGTCGTACAGATCGACCATTACAGAATCCTCGACAGTATTTCTTATCCCTGTAACGGTACAGGTAGGTTACAGATTTGACATTTGTGCATTTATCAGAAAAAAAACCTGTGTAATTTACACACTTCTTTGGGCTATAAAATTGTGATCGTAGTTGGGGGAGCGTAGATTACATTGGTACAGAGATTTTCTAAAAAAAAATTCTCCATATTGGCGTCTGTCGCCATGACAGTTTACAATGGTGTATTTTTCCGCAATTTAAGATGATTTTCGGGGTGCATAAATTACATTTTTGCGTGAATTACACGTACAGATTGTTACGGTAATTGTAGACTCAGTTTTGTCCTGTGAAGTCTTCTGTAATTCTCAGTTTTGTTATTACAGTGTCCCAAAATTATGACATTTTTACATGTAATATTTAATAAGGGAAGTTTCGGCAACAAATTACTGTAAATGTACTTTGTTTGGCTCACTCAAATGTAAGCTCTTTTTTCGAATTTTAACAGATTAAATGAACATTGGAGTGCCAAAATGATTTTATATCTAAACATTATATAGAATGTGCAGTTAATGCAATCATAATTTACCGTAAAGTTTCCTGTGCGAAAAGCACTAAACTAAGACTATACCACTAAAATGTTTAGGTTTGAAGTATATCAAATAGTCAAAATTCATCATTGCGAAATGAATATGTAACAGTTGAGTAATAATACAGGAAGGCAATAAGATTCAAAGATGAAATTATATTACAAAGAGGAATAACTCTACCATGATTAAAGATTTAACCATTAAAATTCCTCCATATGAAATAAATATCATTAATAATTTTTTCTCACTTTTCCTCTTTTTTTTCGTCCTACCAGGCATCAGACCCTGATGGATTTGCTGTGAGATATGACATTGTCGCGGGCAACACAGCCAACAATGCCTTCCAGATCGACCCTAGCCTGGGGACGCTTTCACTCAACACAATCGTCAACTACATGGACACACCTGGTCAAAATGGATTGTAAGTCACATGACCAGTAATTGTGATTTTCTGATTTATGATTTATTTTTTAGTCACATGACCTGTGATAATAATTCATAAGTCACATGATCAATGATGGTAATTTATAAGTCACTTGATCAATGATGGTAATTTATAAGTCACATGATCAATGATTTTTGAAGTCATTTGATATAGTGATGATTAATTTTCAGTCTCAAAATATTTATGATTTTCCTGAAACTATGTAATTCAGAGAGTGTTGATTTCACTTTGTATTTAACCAAGATGCTTTTGTTTTTTTTAGAAATATTGATCAGAAAGAACCTCTTCCCACAGAATCTATCTTATTTCAACTAAAAACAGGCAAAATTTTGTAAAATATTTTTTTATTTTTCAGTTTTTACCTGAATGTATCTGCAACCGACGCTGGAGTCCCAAGTCAGGTGTCCTATGTGACTATTACAGTTGAAGTCAGGGTAAGTTGTTGCTATGGTTACATAGATATCAAGTTTAGACATTTTTTTAACCTCCAAATTTAGAGAGCTATCGGTGCTTATGTATAAATCTTGCATTAAATGATGGAGATATTCTTCATATTAAAAACATTGTTAACTAAATATGTTTGTTTACCATCTGCTTGCTTCATGAAAAAAGTAATAATTGATGTTTATGTTTTTGTTGTATAAAATTTGTTTTCAATTGTTATTCAGTCTAGATCTTTTATAAATATCTTATCATGTAATGACATCTTACTATTGTTTGCCAAAAAAATATTTTCATTTTTTTTTCCTGAAATAAAATGTTAGATAGATCCTTGTTTTTGATTGGCCAATATGTAGCTAAAAAATTGTTTTTCAACCAATCAGAGACCATGTATTATTTGCATCAGTATTATTGAGAAAACAAAGTTGGAATTAACTGTAACTTACTTAGAAAATTTAAGATAAAATAATGACACTTTCTATAATTTAATTTCCTGTTTTTAGGATGAAAACAATGCCAATCCAACGTTTCCTAGTCCCAACTACAATGCTACTATCAGCGAAGCCATTGCCAGAGGTGAGAATAAAAAGTTACCTCCCTTTGCAGGAAATCTTTTTGTGCTATTTAATGAAAAGTTTATCAGGTGTTTTAATGCCAAAAAACATCAGATATCCCTTTTTCAGGTTTATTGTTATTCCATTATTAAAAAAAAATTAACATGAATATGTATTTCATGTTATGGAGATATACAGAGTGTCCGCTAAATAAGTTGTAAAAAAATCGTAATAAAAAAAAAAACTTTGTTGTAGTTCCATAATATAAGAAATATATTCAAGATAATTCTTATAATTTAATTTACTATACGAAATTCCTGTGGAAATCTGCTTTTATTGATGGACTCTTTTCTCTTGGAAATTACAATGCTGTTGTATCAGTAAACCCAAAGCGATGTTATAAACACCAATGTCATTTTATTACATTATGGGCTGATTTTTCAGCCAATGAAAATGATTGTTTCAAGCAAGATGAAATCATTAATTTTTTTTTTTTTTAAATCCCTTCTTACTTTTACATTATTTACATTCAAAACAAATAAAAGATGAATTTAACGTAACTTGGTGGATGGTGAAATAAAAATTATCCTTCTGAAGACTGTATAGCAACCTTTCACTCTCTAAGTGGACGATCCTACTTCAAGGTTAAAGAGAAATTTTGGCAGCCTGAGCTAGTAAGGTGATCTATATATATTCAGTTTTACATAGACAATGCAGTTTCACTGGTTGATAGTAATGGTATGTAATTAAAAGTTCAGGATTAAATGTAAAAATGTTGGTAGCTTAACAAGTGAACAAATGGTTTTGGTTGAACGAGCGCTGACTAGTTCGACGCTCCCTACATCTGTCAGTTTGTTTCTTGTGAAGATGGGAAATCGGGCCGGTCTGTGATATCGTGGTTGTGTCCTTGGGCAAGACACTTAACTCTAATTGCTCTGGATGGCAAGCAGTGGGCCTCCTGTATGTTGTTCATTGAGGTAGTCACCAACTACTACAAAGAGACCCCGCCCCAAAATGACCCTGGCTGTTCATTGGGCGATAAATCCAGCAAACAAACAAATCGTGACATTATAATGTGATTTTAATTTAAGTTGCACCTTCAACATGTACACATCTAAATTGGTTGGTATTTTGAATTTTACATTTTAAGTTTTGCTTGTCACTCTTTCAGGCTCCACAGTTCTGCAGGTTATAGCTACAGACACTGATTCAGGAACGAATGGTGAAATCACATACTCCATCACTTTTGGGGCCAAGGACGATTTTAAAATCAACGCAGACTCTGGAATCATTTTCGTGGGATCTAGTGCTGCTCTGGACTACGATACCACTTCCCTGTATAATATCACGGTATACCCTCAACATTGTCATTAAATCAGATTGAATTGTTTAATAATTGATCATTCTAGTCCAAATTCTACATTAAAAGTTCTGCATAGCTTCAGTTCATTAGATTCTAAATTAGGTCCACAATTAAAAATAGTTGTATGGATGTAGAAAAGGCTTTATTTTCAGTTATTTCACTTCTAATTCACTGATTTTGAAATTAAAATTAGATTAGAGAATTTTTTTATTTTTTATTTTTTATTTTTTTTTTCTTGTTTGTTTGGGTTTTTTTTTTAAGAATCTTTTGTTTTTCTAATGCTACATTTAGGTGGAAGCTGTTGACCATGGCAGTCCCCCGAGAACCGGAATAACCACTGTCCAGATCACAATAGAGGACGCCAACAACAAAAACCCAACATTTGACAAACCACTGTACGCACAGACTCTCAATGAATGTAGGTCACATTTTTAATTTAGTCCACTGTCATTTTGGGGGGTTGCAGTTCTTGAGATAATTAGTCTCCCAATAGAACAGGGAAAACAGGGAGGCAGAAATAATGTAGGATTATGCTCTTCAAGAATGTGTATCAAAATATTTTCTTCATAGTTGGAATGGACTGATAAAAGTGTTTATTGTAATATCATACAAGAGTGGGTCGCTTTACTTTCTGTTTTAAAGTATGTCAGAAAAAAAATTGTACTCATTTTTCGTAATTCCGTAAATTCAAATTAAACATGAACCAAAGTACTTGTACGCTGGATATTAAGGTAGGGAGGCAGGGTTTTGCCTTTGCAGACATGTACGTCATTTCTTGTTCCTGGATGACTATAGCCGATGTCTGAAATAAGTAAATGTATTACTGCTGTATTTAAAATTGTTGTGGATCGCGGCAATTGTAGTACTTTGTACATACTGTAATAGGCAAAGAGCACAACTTTATATTAAGGTTCCGTTCGCTGTAGACATATGATCAGTATGTTACTACCCAGAATTAACTTCTGATAACTTGAACACCTAGTTATAATTTCTTGAACTGTTGACCTGGTCCCTAGAGTTCAAGTTTTACTGTATTTCAAACATCAAATTATGTTCCAAGGAAATAGAGTTGAACAAATGCCAATTTTTGTTATGAATTTTCATAAATGTTCCTTGCAGCTCAACCTGTCGGAACATTCGTATTACGTATGAACGCCACTGATCCGGATTCCACCAGTTCCCTGCGGTACTCGATCCTATATTACCAGTCCAGCGGTCAAGGTGTCCCGAGCTTCAACTACAGGGTAAAGTCATACCACAATATCTATAATCCTTTATCTTCAGGTTAGGTAAATCTAGCGATCCTAAAGTGTATAGAGACAGAAACACACTAGAACTTTGTACTATCATAAACAAATTGAACCACTGCAAAAACATCTTTACGGAAAAAAAATCTCATATTTGAAAATAAAGTACTTGAGACAAGCTATACATAGCATATGTCAGTTATATAGAAGTAGGCTATAATTTATTGAATAAAATTTCACAAATAAATTTCCCTTCTTAAAAAATATATAAAAAAAATACCCTGAAATTGAATTTTTTTTTTTATATATATCTTTATTTATAAAACTGGCATATCTAGTCTAAAGTACTTTTTTAAATATTAGGTTTTTTTGTTAGATTTTTTGTATAAATTTTATCTCACTAAATCATTTCACAGAAATGATGAAACAGATCAATAGTTGAAAGTACTGCATCATGAAATTGAGATATACTGTTTCATAAGAAGCAACAAACTGAATCTAAATCCACAGGAAAAAAAGTTACAAAAATATGTTTTCGTTTTGCAGAACTCTTTCCGTATCGACAGTGCCTCTGGCGCCATCTTTACCAATACAACAATGGACTTTGATGTAACGTCACAAATCCAATTTGTAGTAGAGGCTCGTGACGTGAATGCAAGTACACTTCAGACAGCCACAGGTAAGTTGGCAAAGTCACAATACAATTCACGGGTGATGGGAATCGGTTTCACTTTCAGAAGCGATAATCAGAAGTAAAAATATTGATCGATTATCAATTATAATCGGTTTTCTAAATTTAGCAGAATTGACATTTTGTTGAAAATTTATGTACATCTCAAGTATATTTATTAAATATCTTAGCTTTTGTTATCAATATTTTTAATTCGTATCACAAGCGAATGACTTTCGATTATCGGCCCACCACTACAATTCATATGATTAAAATACATGGATTTGCCTTGCAGTGTTGAGAAATCCCATTCCTGCCAATTGATCCTGTTAAGCACTTTCATTTTCTATACATAATTTATTATTTATCAATATTCACAATTCCTTTCTCCTGTTCTGTATTATCAAAGGTGGCTGTCACCATACTCATTGAAGTTTATCCTAAATGGTTTTTTTCTCTTCAGCAACCGTTCTGATATACATTCTACAAGACGTGGATAATACTCCCGACTTTAATGAGCCTTGGACGGATGCAAACCCAACATACAACCACGTTATTCCGGAGGCCAAGACAAACTTCACATACATAACTCTAATAGCTTTCATTCCCAGCACGAGGGAACAAATTCGGGATTACCAGGAGGTGTTGGGCACGGACCCCGATGATTATTTTACCGTAGAAAGAACCACAGGTTTGCTACTGTTGAATATAAGTGTAGTATATTTGTTAGCAATGAGAGAGTTACCTCAAGATTTTGGGTTGTGATGTTGATAGCACAACTGCATTTAACAAAGGTGATTGCCATATCAGACGGAACCGCACAAACTTTTCTTGGGTACTCTGGCTTCCTCCTGTAGTAAAACTCCCTGCGTGCTGCCATCTTCGCCAACATCATTATTTGCTTGATAAAAAAAAACCCATAATTTCGAATTTATATAAGAAGTTCAATTTTCAATGTCTATATGTGAAGGATTGTTCATAATGATGCAAGAACATACAGGTTTGAGACAATTATTTCAAAATAAATATGCTTATATCATTGTCAGTAACCCATGCTCGGGGACAGCTGTGTTCATGAAAATCTAATCAGGATTTTTCTGGCAAAGGGACAATCCCAGCTTAACAAACACTGTATTTATCTGCAAATAAAAGATACCTTCAAATAAGCCCCTTCTTTATTTCTGCAGAATCATTAAGTTTAAAATAGTAAGTTAAAAGTGGTTCAAAGATCAGCCCTCCCAAAACTTAAATACTAAACTTTTACACTTAAGGAAGGGGGCTAATTTAAGGATAAATACAGTACAGAATTTTTTCACTAATGGAGGGGGCTAATTTTATAATAAATACAGTACTAAACTTTTACACTAGGAGAGGGGGTTTATATGGGGATAATTATGTACTAAACTTTTACATTAAGGGGATCAGCGGGGGTAATTTGAGGATAAATACAGTACTAAACATTTATATTAAGGAGATGGGGTACTTTGAGCATAAATACAGTCCTAAACTTTTCCATTAAGGGGAGGGGGTAATTTGAGGATAAATACAGTACTAAACATTTATATTAAGGGGAGGGCGTAATTTGAGGATAAATACAGTACTAAACATTTATATTAAGGATATGGGGTACTTTGAGCATAAATACAGTCCTAAACTTTTCCATTAAGGGGAGGGGGTAATTTGAGGATAAATACAGTACTAAACTTTTACATTAAGGAGATGGGGTACTTTGAGGATAAATACAGTACTAAACTTTTACACTAGGAGAGGGGGTTTATATGGGGATAATTATGGTACTAAACTTTTACATTAAGGGGAGAGGGTAATTTGAGGATAAATACAGTACTAAACTTTTCCATTAAGGGCAGGGGAGTAATGTGAGAATAAATAAAGTACTAAACTTTTACATTAAGGGGATGGGGTACTTTGAGGATAAATAATTAGAGAAAGATATAAGAGATGTTAAAATACAATTTTTTGCTCTTAACAATACTAATTTCACTGAAATGAACCTTTTAGTTGATACTGATTTGATAAGGATGTTTTACTTTTGGCTCAGATTTACTGATTCAATTTAGGAATACAGAAGAGGCTTGACTTCAGGCACTCGTGGAAAAAAACTTCATCTGAGTTACATATATGTTTTTCAGGAAGAGTGCGTGCAAACAGAGAGATAGATTATGAAACATTGGACAGAAAGATTCTTACGCTGACAGTGAAAGCAACATCTCCCGAGGGATTATCGTCAACAGCCAATATCGTCTTCCAGATTCAAGACATCAATGACAATGCTCCACAATTTTCACAATCTGTAAGTTTTGAACTTAAGCTAACAAACAAAATATAAGTGTGTGTCCATCCGACTGTTAGGCGTAAAAGTTTGGTGTTCAATTTTCCAACAATAAGCAAATCAAGTTGTCCTTATATTTTGATGGTTCCGGTGGTCATTGTTTAAGTTTAAAGGGACAACCGTCACATTTGACAACTTTGAAATAAAAGGCTTTAAATGTATGAGATATCTTATGAACCCCTCAACAGATTTAACTGATTTTGTGGTCATAATATTATATCATTGAGTTCTACTCCTGGCTGAATTTTGGTGGTCATTGATAAGGTCAAACGTTGTACTTGACCACTTTCAAAGTAAAAAGTTTGTGCATAAGATATTAGTTATTGGCCAAGTTTGAATGAGGAATTGAAGATTTGTCTATATGAGCCCCCTCTCATTTCGGCTTAATTCAAATTTAAAAATGTTTATAATTTATTGGGTTTTGTTTTTTACAGAGCTATACATTTACGGTTTCCGAGGGTAAACAGTATCCAGAAGAAATCGGTAACATTGTCGCCACCGACGCAGACAGCACCAGCAATGCCAATGTCTCTTTCAGCATAACTGGAACTAACGCCAGCCATTTCACCATCTTTATGGTGGTAAGTGTCGCTCTACATTAAACATTTTATATGACTAAGATAAGTTTAAGGGAAACAACTGTCTAATCAAGGGAGATAACTTTAATGGGAAACAACTGTCTAATCAAGGGAGATAACTTTAAAGGGAAACAACTGTCTAAACAAGGGAGATAACTTTAAAGGGAAACAACTGTCTAAACAAGGGAAATGATTTAAGGGGAAATAACTTTTATATGCTATGTATAGGATACAGATATTCTGTGCTTGACATCAGATGCAATGATATGAAAGTTACTTTTCACAAAAGAATTGATGAGATTTTATTCACAAACATTTTTTTGTACTATTTTGTTTTGAAAATAATCCTTTTTAAGACAAAGTATTCTGAAAAGACCTTTTCTGACTTTTGTTTTATTGAAAAACATACTGTTGGTTGTATGTTCAAAGTTTACCACAAATCGTCAATAATAATTGATGTTAGACTGTGATTTCTGGAGTTTGAAGCAAACCATGATATATGAAAATTTTGTCTTTACATGTTGACAACTTAATTTTTCTATTAAAATTTGTCTTAATTTGTAATTGTATATTTTCCAGGGAAACAATATGGTAAGTAAAGTTTATATCTACGTCTGGAATTCATTGTAATTTGAAAAGTATTTGTGTGCCATATTCGGCATTAATGTTTTACTCTTCTCTGATTGGTGTGTTTGTGGCTGTGGTATGCTCCGCAAACTTTCTCACGCTTAAAGTCAGTAATTTTCTGTAACAGTAGAGGATTTTTTTCCATTTGTGTGTATATTATATACATATTGTATGTAAATTTAACAAGTTTGAATTTTCTATATCAGGAATAGGTGTTTTTGTAGAATTAACTGATTACAACACAGCTAATATTTTAGCTAAATTAGATGTGTATCACTTACTGAACTCTAAATAGCTCAGAATTTTACAATACAAGAGCTAATGTTTTAGCTAAATCAGATATGTATCACCTGCAGAACTCTAAATTGCTCAGAATTTTACAATACAAGAGCTAATGTTTTAGCTAAATAAGATGCGGATCACCTACAGGATTCTAAATAGCACAATCAAAATTGTATCCATTTTATGGTCCTGGGCTCGAAACTGAATCATAATAGATGTAGCCAAATTAAACAAGAGTGCGACATTTCAAGTTACCCTGTAGGAATTATTTTCCCCACAATTTGTTAAAGTCATCAAATTGAAGAAAGAGATCTGATCTTATTTTCAGTCTTTATAAAGATTATTCACAAATTCAAAAAACATTTTTTTATCTGAGTGAAGTTTTTTGGCTCAAATGTTTTTTGCCCAGTTTTGAAAAACACATGTTCATAAAGAGTCAAAATGACATTACTATAATTTTAAGACAATTCATCTAAAAGTAAGACACTTGCTGCCATTGGACGTCCCAGTAATTATTTTCCAGATTGAGTATACTCTGGTTCAAGTTCTGCCATGCTCCATGCTTTATGGCCAACTGGGGCTCACATAATTCAATAGATATCAAATTTAAATTAAAGATATGATTTATTTGATAATTAACTTTAAATCTAGATTACGAAAATTGTCACTCATTCGTTGACATATCACCTTTTGACTTTCACCTACTCGCCTTTGGAGGAGATATTTTAGATCACTGGTCGAAAAGACGGACACATAATTTTTTGGACACATCTGCTTCTTGTTCCATGGAACTGCATAGCAAAATGAAAAGTTTACACCAAGTAGATCTCTTTACACTCGTAATTTCATTTTAAAAGTTTGTCCATTTTTGCACTAGATTAATCTAGAATTTTTTTAGAGATTTTCTATTGCTTGTCTCGTTCTTGTATTTTGTTTCTCTGCTAAGAAAAATGAGCCTGCTATAGATAATTATAATTCTCATATATTCCAAAAAGTAATAGGATGCATGTCTGCATGAATTCATATCCTGATCTTTTTTTAAAATTTTGGGACATTTTGAGCATTGCATGATTAGCAAAAACAGAGTAGGTACATGTATATATATATATGTAAACTTTTTGAATTTGAAAGTACAGTGTACTTTCAGATTAAGTACAAAAAATTCATTAATGATAAAGTTAATACCAAATATGGTATGTTTATGTCTTTTGTCCGTGTATGTTATGTTTGTGTCAAGTATATCCAAATATTATAATTTGTGTATTGTATTGACCATATATGGTATATTGTGCATTGTGACCATATATGGTATGTTTGTATATTATATCTATATACGGTATGATTGTGGTTTGTACAAATACGGTAGTAGATCCATATATGGTATGTTTGATGTAACAACACATTTGCATAGTGTAAATCTGTATATATTCCATATGTGGTGTGACACAACTTCGGACCTCTCTTCTGTCCAGGGCTATTTACACACAACCTGTGACACCTAGCATCTGGTTTCTATGGGAACTGTGTCTCGACAGCACGTAACATTCTGCTTATTCTTTTTTTCGTTTTTCTCCGTTCTTTTAGCGAAGTGCCACAGTAAGTACTGCTACGTGATTTTTGTTTTGACCTTCACCTTCCTTGGCTTTCATTACCGGCATTTTTATTTTTGATGCATGAGCTTTTTCCTAGCTTAGATATCTTAATGTTCAGAAAATTCAATTAAAAATGAAATTTTCTTTGCAGGTATTTATTACAATATGTGTATTGCGAAGGAGAAAAAAAACACATTGATTATATCAGATTTTAATTATCCTTAAATTTTGTTATACTTTACTTGTTGAATTTGCAGGAATAAGCTTTAAATTAGCTTTTCAATAAAGTTATTAGAATAGAGAGGATCAAGGTCACGGCGGTTAAGGGATTACAGGGCTAATGGCATTTAATTTTGCATGGTGAAATGAGAATTTTGCATGAAATCGGGACAGGATTTAAATATCATTGACTAGGTAATTTAATTCAATTTGAATTCTGAATTAAATTAAGTAACAAAAAAAAAGATAAAATTATTTTCTCTTAATTCAAAACTCGTTTTTTCAAATGTCTTTGATGCATAATTGTTCATTACCATTTGCATGACCTTGACCTTTGAATATGGTGAACTTTGAACTTTGACCTTGTTTCTGCCCTATGACTTCATAATCATCATCTCCATATTTATATTGTATATTAGATTTATATTTCATATTGTAGTAGTCTCCCCTTTGAATCACAAAACTAAAATGTCTTGTTTAGTCGTAAAATGTGTATCCTTTAGATCTAGTTCACTTGTTAGTCAGTTATTTTAGGCAATATCCACAGATTTTAGTCACATTTTTATTCAAAGAAATTTTGATGGATATTCAATATCAGAATTAATTGTTTTTAAATAATATTTTTAATTATGGTTGGACTAACAATTTACTGATGAATAATCTATGTACATTAAATCTTAAACAATTTGTTCCCACCCTTTTAACGCTTTAGAAAATTGAATGTTTTGTTGTAATTTTGCCCCTAACCCTGCACAATTATAAAAGGCTTTCATAATCACAAAATGCAAAATTGAAAATTTTATAAAATTTGTTCTGAGAGTTTCAGTTGAGTAAGATATTTCCTTGTGGTTTATATTTTGTATTAATTCTGCTTGATAATGAAATTGAAATGATGCCGCTTAATTATTAATTCAGATTTTATTATCCGTTATCATGCCTTTAAAAAAGAAAATATTTTAATTTGATTTTATTGATTTGCTTGAATTGACAAAATCTATATGTGAGTGGTTGAGTGATATATTTGATTGAATAAGCTTGCTGTTGTAAATTAATTAATAACTTAATTAACATTTTCAAAATGTCAATAATAGAAATTTTTGCACAAATATATATCTTTTTATGATACAATATGTTTAGGCTATTAGAGGTCTTAATCAGTGTACCTTAAAACTATTCCTGCCTAAGATTTAGTCGTTATTTAGTCGTTACTATGTGTACCCAAGCTAAGATTTAGTCGTTAAGATTTAGTCGTTATTATGTGTACCCAAGCTAAGATTTAGTCGTTATTATGTGTACCCAAGCTAAGATTTAGTCGTTACTACGTGTACCCAAGCTAAGATTTAGTCGTTATTACGTGTACCCAAGCTAAGATTTAGTCGTGACTATGTGTACCCAAGCTAAGATTTAGTCGTTATTACGTGTACCCAAGCTAAGATTTAGTCGTGACTAACCAAGCTAAGATTTAGTCGTTACATGTACCCAAGCTAAGATTTAGTCGTTACTTCGTGTACCCAAGCTAAGATTTAGTCGTGACTAACCAAGCTAAGATTTAGTCGTTACATGTACCCAAGCTAAGATTTAGTCGTTACTACATGTACCCAAGCTTAGATTTAATTGTTACTTCGTGTACCCAAGCTAAGATTTAGTCGTTATTACGTGTACCCAAGCTAAGATTTAGTCGTTATTACGTGTACCCAAGCTAAGATTTAGTCGTGACTAACCAAGCTAAGATTTAGTCGTTACATGTACCCAAGCTAAGATTTAGTCGTTACTTCATGTACCCAAGCTTAGATTTAATTGTTACTTCGTGTACCCAAGCTTAGATTTAGTCGTTACTATGTGTACCCAAGCTAAGATTTAGTCGTTACTATGTGTACCCAAGCTAAGATTTAGTCGTTATTATGTGTACCCAAGCTAAGATTTAGTCGTTACTATGTGTACCCAAGCTTAGATTTAGTCGTTATTATGTGTACCCAAGCTAAGATTTAGTCGTTACTACGTGTACCCAAGCTAAGATTTAGTCGTTACTACGTGTACCCAAGCTAAGATTTAGTCGTTATTACGTGTACCCAAGCTAATATTTAGTCGTTATTTAGTCGTTATTACGTGTACCCAAGCTAAGATTTAGTCGTTACTAACCAAGCCTAGATTTAGTCGTTATTACGTGTACCCAAGCTAAGATTTAGTCGTTATTCTGTGTACTCAATCTAAGATTTAGTCGTTATTATGTGTACCCAAGCTAAGATTTAGTCGTTACTACATGCAACCCAAGCTAAGATTTAGTCGTTAAGATTTAGTCGTTACTACATGCAACCCAAGCTAAGATTTAGTCGTTACTATGTGTACCCAAGCTAAGATTTAGTCGTTACTACGCGTACCCAAGCTAAGATTTAGTCGTTACTAACCAAGCTTAGATTTAGTCGTTACTTCGTGTACCCAAGCTAAGATTTAGTCGTTACTATGTGTACCCAAGCTAAGATTTAGTCGTTACTATGTGTACCCAAGCTAAGATTTAGTCGTGACTAACCAAGCTTAGATTTAGTCGTTACTTCATGTTCCCAAGCTAAGATTTAGTCGTGACTAACCAAGCTTAGATTTAGTCGTTACTTCGTGTACCCAAGCTAAGATTTAGTCGTTACTTCGTGTACCCAAGCTAAGATTTAGTCGTTACTTCGTGTACCCAAGCTAAGATTTAGTCGTTACTTCGTGTACCCAAGCTAAGATTTAGTCGTTACTATGTGTACCCAAGCTAAGATTTAGTCGTTACTACGCGTACCCAAGCTAAGATTTAGTCGTTACTACGTGTACCCAAGCTAAGATTTAGTCGTTACTATGTGTACCCAAGCTAAGATTTAGTCGTTACTACGCGTACCCAAGCTAAGATTTAGTCGTTACTACGTGTACCCAAGCTAAGATTTAGTCGTTATTATGTGTACCTAAGCTAAAATTTAGTCGTTATTATGTGTACCCAAGCTAAGATTAAGTCGTTACTATGTGTATCCAAGCTAAGATTTAGTCGTTACTACGTGTACCCAAGCTAAGATTTAGTCGTTACTACGCGTACCCAAGCTAAGATTTAGTCGTTACTACGTGTACCCAAGCTAAGATTTAGTCGTTACTACGCGTACCCAGGCTAAGATTTAGTCGTTACTACGTGTACCCAAGCTAAGATTTAGTCGTTACTACGTGTACCCAAGCTAAGATTTAGTCGTTACTACGTGTACCCAAGCTAAGATTTAGTCGTTACTTCGTGTACCCAAGCTAAGATTTAGTCGTTACTATGTGTACCCAAGCTAAGATTTAGTCGTTACTACGCGTACCCAAGCTAAGATTTAGTCGTTACTACGTGTACCCAAGCTAAGATTTAGTCGTTACTACGTGTACCCAAGCTAAGATTTCGTCGTTATTATGTGTACCCAAGCTAAGATTTCGTCGTTATTATGTGTACCCAAGCTAAGATTTAGTCGTTATTACGTGTACCCAAGCTAAGATTTAGTCGTTACTATGTGTACCCAAGCTAAGATTTAGTCGTTATTACGTGTATTCAAGCTAAGATTTAGTCGTTACTACGTGTACCCAAGCTAAGATTTAGTCGTTACTACGTGTACCCAAGCTAAGATTTAGTCGTTATTACGTGTACCCAAGCTAAGATTTAGTCGTTACTATGTGTACCCAAGCTAAGATTTAGTCGTTAAGATTTAGTCGTTACTATGTGTACCCAAGCTAAGATTTAGTCGTTACTATGTGTACCCAAGCTAAGATTTAGTCGTTATTACGTGTACCCAAGCTAAGATTTAGTCGTTACTATGTGTACCCAAGCTAAGATTTAGTCGTTACTATGTGTACTCAAGCTAAGATTTAGTCGTTACTATGTGTACCCAAGCTAAGATTTAGTCGTTATTTAGTCGTTACTACGCGTACCCAAGCTAAGATTTAGTCGTTACTACGTGTACCCAAGCTAAGATTTAGTCATTATTATGTGTACCCAAGCTAGGATTTAGTCGTTATTTAGTCGTTACTACGCGTACCCAAGCTAAGATTTAGTCGTTACTACGTGTACCCAAGCTAAGATTTAGTCATTATTATGTGTACCCAAGCTAGGATTTAGTCGTTACTTCGTGTACCCAAGCTAAGATTTAGTCGTTGCTATTTTATTAGTTTGTGTTTCAACCATTGTGTTTCAACCACTTTGGTTCAAATATGAGGTCACTGTTACTATAAATAGATTATCAATGTCTTCTCTCTATGGACTTCCTTAATTATCCAATTGTTTCTGTCATTATGTACACTTAAACACTTCCATCATCTCTTCTACTAGTTTTCATTTCAATCAACTTGGGTCAAAAAAGAGGTCATTTTTACTATAACTAGATTTTTGATGTCTTCACACTATGACTTCATTGAAATGATGATTGATCCAGTTTTTCTGAAATTGTATACACTTTCTTACAACTACCACATCTCTTGTTAGGATTTCATTCCAACCACCTAGGGTCAAATTGAGGTCACTGCTTCCATAAAAAGATTTTTGAAGTCTATGCCAAACAGATTTCATTAATTACCTGATTTTCATGATCAGAAACTTTACACTAACAACCATCATTTCTGGTACCAGTTCAGGTTTTTCTCACCCGGGCCAAAATTGAGGCCACTGTTACTATAAATAGATTTCCAATGTCCTTGCTCTACCAACTTCTGTAGTTAATCATTAATTTTCTGATAGCTGTAGAATTCCATATACTTACTCATCACCATCACTTTTGGGCTAATTTGGGTTTCAGTCTCCTTTGGTCAAAATCACTACAATCTTTTAGTCTGTTACTATAAATAGATGTCCAGCATCCTCACTCTACTAACTTCATTAATTATATACTTACAACTTTGATCTCTTGAAGGAATTTCGGTGGCATCCAAATTTAGGTCATTCTTACTATAAATAGATTTTCATCCTCTTTCCTCTACCAACTTGGTTAGTTATCAGATACATATAGTTCTATTACTTCAAACTCTTACGACTATTGTCTATTGTTATGATAATTAGTAGTGTTTACGACTATTATCTATTGTTATGATAATTAGCAGTGTTTACGACTATTATCTATTGTTATGATAATTAGCAGTGTTTACGACTATTATCTATTGTTATGATAATTAGCAGTGTTTACGACTATCTATTGTTATGATAATTAGCAGTGTTTACGACTATTATCTATTGTTAGGATAATTAGCAGTGTTTACGACTATTATCTATTGTTATGATAATTAGCAGTGTTTACGACTATTATCTATTGTTATGATAATTAGCAGTGTTTACGACTATTATCTATTGTTATGATAATTAGCAGTGTTTTCCTGAGCGACATTGTGATTACCGTAGACAATTACCATCTTTTGTTGCGTATTGGTCAGTATTGGTCAGTATTGGTCAGTGAATAGCGGGGGATATGTATCGCTTGAGATGCCTTTTTGAACTTTAAAGTAAAATTGAGTCCTATCCACTTTCTGTAAAAATTATTGAAGGTCAATTTCTTACTTTGTACATGAAAAATAATATTTTAATTTTCGAAATGTTCATAATCAACAACAAAAGAAAATCTTATTTGTAAACAAAAAAAGCATTAAATATCACCTACAAATTAATGAATGAACAAAAATTTGAAAAAAAAAATATATATATATACGAATAAATATATTGTAAGAGAAATTTGAACTTGTGATGGTAACTTCTATATGTATAATATATGAAGAAACAGTGTTTGAACTTGGTCTGTCTGCATTTCCACAGGGAAAGATCGTGGTATCACAAAATGTTGTCCTTGACTACGAGACGACTCCTCAATATAATCTCGTCCTTAATGCTCGAGACAATCCTGACATCAATCGGTTTGATGTGTACAAGGAGACTTCCGTCAAGGTACTTTTTTATTTTAATTCCATAATTTGTGAATTTTTGTTTTTTTTGCATTTCTTGGTTTGTTGCCCAAGACTTGAAAAACAAAAAATTAAAAACTTAAAACATAAATCAAATATGATGAAAAGATCCTGACCGATTCTCTTAATATGATATTTATAGTAAATTTCATCATAAATATCATTAATCAGTTTAAATGCATTTCTTGACACTTTTTTTTTTCATTTGTTTCAGTTAACCATCAAACTGAGGGATATAAATGACCAGAAACCTGTTTTCGACAAAGACAATTATTATTTCTTCACAGTCGAAACATTTGGTGGGACAAACCAGATAGGTCAAGTGTCAGCATTTGATTCAGATAGCGGTAGTAACGGTCAAGTGTCGTACGCATTCGTCAACCCAGAAGAAAAAGGTACAATCTCTGTCTGATAAAATTGGTATATAATCCTGTAATTATTGTTTTTATCTGGTAATATGATTAACCCATGCTAAGTGTTAAGCTGGCTGTACGTTTTAGTTATTAAAATAACAAAAAAATGTTGAACTTTCATCCTGAAATAAGCTGACTTCTTGTGAGCAGGTTATTGTCCCAGTTCATTGTTTTACATGAAAGTTTTACAGAATTGAAGACTATAGGTTGCTTGAAATACAACTTCATAATTTACACAAGGCTTGCTCACTATTTATCAGGCAGGCTATGCTATCAACAAAATATATACTGTATATAGCATAGTAACACAAATGACAAAAAAAGACAGTTTTATGACTGGTGTTCTGGCCTTGCCTCCAACTCACATTTTACAGCATCTAGCCAAAACTACCTGCAGCTTACACCACTACACCAAATCCACACTTGATATTTTATACATATGTATATATATATACAACCCTTAAATGTGTCGATTAAAATTTTACTGATTTTCATGATTCATCAGACTGCATCGTCAAGCCAAATACACATTCAACCTGTACATTGGTTAATTAAATTCAATATTTATTTATGGACATGTTCATTTCATCTAACTAATCAGCTCTGTTACTTCTTTCTTCCACAAAGTGACACGTTATTTCTACATTTCCTCCAATTCCGGAACTGTCTTCACGAAGTCGTCATTGGACGGAGCATCGGTCATCGGTTCGTTTTATGTCCAAGTCATGGCAAGGGATAACGGAAATCCGTTTGAATTCTCGTATGCCAATGTTTACATCAATGTCAGTAGTGGACAACTGGACAATGGTCAGCCTGTCTGGTTCAGCCCAGCGATTGGAGAATCTATTAACATTGTAGAGGTAAGTCTCGAACATAATACATATTTTGTTTTCAAAACCCTAGATTATTTTTTTTGGGGGGGGGGGGGGGGGGGGGGACGACATTTTAAAAATTTCAGTCTATCCTTATCAGTCATCTTTTATGATGCAGGCAATTTTTCGGATACTTCAGAAATTATGTCTTTGTATAGCTTGAAGATTTTCTTTAATCCAAAGGATTTGTCATGTCCAAAGTGTATCGGATTAAAAGTTTCACAGTATAAAATTGATAATCCTACCAAGAGGACAAAAGCCACTTGTGAATAAACAAGCTACATTTCTGATATTTTAATTCATATTCAAGTTTGAATGTTCTTATTTTGATATTTGGTTTATCTGTTTCAGCATTTACCACTTCAAACGTCCATATTTAACGCGTCAGCATCGCCCCGCACGCCAGGAGCTGGGATCACTTTCAGCTTTTTGTCCAATAGTCAAGACCTTAATAAATTTGCCATTTCACCGAGTGGGAATATCAGGGTGATTGGTGATATTGACCGTGAAGTCAAGGCCGTTTATGATGTAAGTTGAAGGTCACATTTCTCATGTGTAAGGTCAAGGTCACATTTCTCAATTCACTTGTATTTTTATGATGTCATGAGTGAAAATCATTTAATTTTTTTTTCTTTTTAAATATTTATGCAAAAGTATCTTGTTAGTTGTCACAGTCAAAACCCCCCAAAACAGAAAACATAATTTAACTTTAGTTAGAAAAATGATAGAATTCCTACCATATTTATCTACTTATAAGCCCATGCCAGACAAGAAATCTAACTGATGTACATAGATCAGTTCCAGCGATTGCTTTTACTTTACTTTTTCCTTGCAACCCAACCCCCATCTAAGTTTATGATTTCGCCTTTCTGTCTTCTAACAGGTTAAATGAAACAAGATTTTTTGGGAATTATAAATCCGCAGTTTTAAATGTCATTCAATTTCTTTATTAATCTCCTCTGAGAGGGACTATAGGTTTCGTCTTCGTCCATCTTGTACATATGTAGGTACTTAATACCAAAGTTTGTCGGTACTGTAATGGTTTCATTCCTGGAGGGGTTTTCATCAAACTTCACATTATGATAAAAGAGTGTAATATCTCGGACAAATTTGAGTTTCAGGGTTTTTGATTGGAGGTCACTGTTACTATTTTTAGCGGGGACCAGTAGTGCATATGTATTACTTTGTTTAACATTTTGTAATTCAGATATTTTTATTTTCGCTGTTAAATAAAATGTGGTTCTTTTGTGAACAGCTGATTATTCTGGCCACTGATACGCTGAATACGACCCTTCAAGGAACGCGACGTCTGACCGTGAGGGTACTGGACATCAACGACAACGAACCGTCCTTCAGGGACTGTCCAGATCAAACAGTAAACACATTTATCTGACCATATAGTCTGATTCTTAAAATATCAGAGGTGCTCGCTGTAGAAAAACAGATGTTGGCTCATCTTTCAATAAACTATTTATTATTAAATGTATGATAAAGGGTTTCGGAAATTCAGTCATTTTCCGATCCTTTTTTTATGTTTGAACTTTTCAAAGTCTGAGAATCTAAACAGAGACAGACATTTAATTAACTCCACAGATTTCTTGTCATAAAATGAGGTTCTCATTGGAACTAGTTTGAGATTCTGTTTATCATATTAATATATAAACAGCTCTAGTTGTATAACTTATTGAACTATTACATGATATTTTTTTTTCAGTAACTAAAACGATTGATAATTCAGTAATGGATCAAGTTTCTCATGGGAACTAGTTTGAGATTCTGTTCATCATATAAATATATAAACAGCTTTACGGTATCACTTATGGAAATATTACGTGATATTTTTTCAGTACCTGGATGTGGTGACTGTAAATGTTCGGGAGAATCAACTTCCCCCCTGTAAATGTTTACCATGCCCAAGCATGCGATTTAGATGTCACACCGAAACAACTTAATCACGTACAGCTTCTCCTACGAAGATAGCACATGTAAGTTTGGTATTGTTTGCTTAGACAGGGTTAAAAATAATCTGAAATTTCAAAATTTTAACTAAACAATGGTAAAAAATATGTTGGAGCATTTTTTTATCTATTCATGATGTCATCAATTCATATGTGTCCAATCTTGGAAAATTTCCATTGAAAGACTAAAAATGGCAGGATCACAAAAAAAATTACATTCAAGGAATATATTGAAACATTAGTCACTGTTAGTAATGTTTGAAAGTTAAAGAATTATATCGGAATGGATTTTATTTTTTGGTTTGTTTCAAAGTATTTCTCTTTAAATTTCAGGTTTCCCTAATGCCACTGGGCCATTCGATCTTAATCCAACAACAGGGGTTATCACAACAAATATGGCTCTAGATCGTGAGCTCATACCAATGTATCGCATTTGTGTCATAGCCAGACCAGCTTCATTCGGAAGAAGGAAACGTGCCACACCCGATAACATTCAAAAAGTAGACGTGGTCATTCTGGATAACAATGATAATGGCCCTGTTTTCCTTACCAGGGACATTTCCAAAGGTAAGCTTTTGATTGGTCAATACATCAGTTGTCATGGTAACAGTTGTTTTTCCATAAATAACTGGGTTTTTGTTGTTGTTTTTTTTGTTTTTAACTATTTTTGTTTAGAATTATTTTTTTAAATTTGATATTAATATTCAAATGATTAAATATTTGTAATAGTTATCTGTTAAATCAATATTGATGGAAGGTGTAGGTATTGCTAATTTAAAAAACACAGAAAACCCCAATACACACAAACCAATAGATTTTGGCGCCAAGAGTAACTGTACCCTTTGGACGATAAACAAAAAGAGATGATTTAAGCTTCGCTTTTCAAAATGACTTCTAGCAAATGGTGTTTAATGTGCTGATGACAACAACACTATTGACACTTGTTGCTTAGCGGAAGTAACCATCTTCATGATGATACAACAATATACACAATAAAAATTATAAAAATAATGAATAAAACTGAAAAGATTGTTTTCATCCGAAAAAAAAAGTTTTTCATTCCGTAAAAAAGATCAGGTTTTTTAAGGTCACCTGAGACGAAGTCTCAGTTGACCTATTGCAATCGCCTTTTGTCCGGCGTCGTGCGTCGTCCATCGTCCGTCGTCCGTCGTGCGTCGTAAACAATTTACATTTTCAACTTCTTCTTAAAAACTGCTGAACCAAATTCAATGAAATTTTACAGGAAGCTTTCATTGCTGAGGGTGAACCAAAATTGTGAATTATATGGTCCCCACCCCCCAGGGGCCTGAGGGGCGGGGCCAAAAAGGGTCAAATTGACTAAAACTTCAAAAATCTTCTTCTCTACTCTCAGATAAGGTGGAATCAAACACTCTTCATAGATGGAAGGGTCTTAAGGTGCTTTACCAAAATTGTGAATTTCATGACCCTGGGGTCTCATGTTTGCCCCTGGGGAGGGGGTAAACTTTGCTATAGTTTATATAGGGAAATCACATTTTTGACTATTATTTGTTGGATTTGTATTGGAATTCATTCTAACTTGTTTCAAATTATCAGCATGGGAAGACACTTTGATGGTATATACATGTTGGCCCTAGTTGACCCCCAGGGGCTGGTGGGCGGGGCCAAAAAGGGTCAAATTGACTAAAATTTCAAAAATCTTCTTCTCTACTCTCAGATATGGTAGAATCAAATACTCTACATAGATGGAATGATCTTAAGGTGCTTTACCAAAATTGTGAATTTCATGACCCTGGGGTCTCACGTTTGCCCCTGGGGAGGGGGTAAACTTTACTATAGTTTATATAGGGAAATCACATTTTTGACTATTATTTGTTGGATTTGTATTGGAATTCATTCTAACTTGGTTCAAATTATCAGCATGAGATGACAGTTGGATGGTATGTACATGTTGGCCCTAGTTGACCCCCAGGGGCTGGTGGGCGGGGCCAAAAAGGGTCAAATTGACTAAAACTTCAAAAATCTTCTTCTTTACTCTCAGATATGTTAGAATCAAATACTCTACATAGATGGAAGGATCTTAAGATGCTTTACCAAAATTGTGAATTTCATGACCCTGGGGTCTCACGTTTGCCCCTGGGGAGGGGGTAAACTTTACTATAGTTTATATAGGGAAATCACATTTTTGACTATTATTTGTTGGATTTGCATTGGAATTCATTCTAACTTGTATCAAATTATCAGCATGGGATGACAGTTTGATGGTATGTACATGTTGGCCCTAGTTGACCCCCAGGGGCTGGTGGGCGGGGCCAAAAAGGGTCAAATTGACTAAAATTTCAAAAATCTTCTTCTCTACTCTCAGATATGGTAGAATCAAATACTCTACATAGATGGAAGGATCTTAAGGTGCTTTACCAAAATTGTGAATTTCATGACCCTGGGGTCTCACGTTTGCCCCTGGGGAGGGGGTAAACTTTACTATAGTTTATATAGGGAAATCACATTTTTGACTATATATTATTTGTTGGATTTGTATTGGAATTCATTCTAACTTGGTTCAAATTATCAGCATGAGATGACAGTTGGATGGTATGTACATGTTGGCCCTAGTTGACCCCCAGGGGCTGGTGGGCGGGGCCAAAAAGGATAAAATTTACAAAAATTTCAAAAATCTTCTGCTCTATACTCTCAGATATGTTAGAATCAAATACTCTTCATAGATGGAAGGATCTTAAGGTGCTTTACCAAAATTGTGAATTTCATGACCCTGGGGTCTCATGTTTGCCCCTGGGGAGGGGGTAAACTTTACTATAGTTTATATAGGGAAATCACATTTTTGACTATTATTTGTTGAATTTTTATTGGAATTCATTCTAACTTCGTTAACATTATCAGCTTGGGATGACAGTTTGATGGTATGTACATGTTGGCCCTGACTGACCCCCAGGGGCTGATGGGAGGGGCCAAAAAGGGTCAAATTAACAGAAATTTTAAAAATCTTCTTCTTACAGCCCATTTAAGGTAGAATTAAATACTCTTCACAGATCGAAGGGTCTTAAGGTGCTTTACCATAATTGTGAATTTCCTAGCCCTGGGGTCTCGCGTTTGCCCCATGGGAGGGGATAAACTTTACTATAGTTATAGGGAAATCACATTTTTGACTATCATTTGTTTTATTTGTTTTTAAATTCATTCTTTCATTCAAATTTACTGAAATATTTCAAAAATCAGGTGACCGTTAAGGCCCATGGGCCTCTTGTTTCATAAGAAGTCTGTTTTTTACAGAAAACAGAATCTAGATCTGGAATAATCAACTTGTTTTCACTACAGATGTTTTGTTCTATTTTATTATTATTATTTTCCATTGTGGATTAGACAGGGGGTGGGCTTATTCCCGAATATGAGCCTATGCAGAAAAAAGGTGAAAAATATGAGGGTGGGCTTATCCCTGAGCATGGGCTTATACCCGGTGAAATACGGTAATACATTATCTTCCATGCTCAGTGATTTCACTAACAAGTTGTTTTTTTTCTTCAAATGTGACAGATAGTTTCTATTTTTAGCATAGATTTTAACATCATGGAGTTTAATATTTTCAAAACTTATTAAATCTTTTGTTCCTAAAAATAGAAATAGAATAGTTAACCCCATTGGGCTGGTCTGGAATGGTAATTTTGTTTTTGAGCTTTTGAAACAAGAAATCATGGCTGCTTTTTCATTCAAACAATTATTTGGTTTCAGCCATATTTGAGCTCCCCACACAAGAAATGGTCTCACAGCTCCGAGCAGTCGACCCAGATTCAGCCTTCTTCAACAGGGTGCGTTATTCCATTACGGGGATTGTTTACGAAAAGCCTGGAAGACAGATAAATATCTACGGAGCTTTCAATATCAATCCCGACACCGGCCTTGTAACGGTCAACTTCCCGACATACAAGGCATTCACGAAGGGTTATTTCATCATCTCTGTTCGTGCTGAAGACAGTTACGACTCCACAATGTACGATACGACACAGATCAAGGTAAAGTACATTATTGGTCCCGTACCCGTGAAATCGAGGGGACTATAAGTTTCCACTCCGTCTGTTTTGTACATACGTATGTATGTAACGCCAAAATTTGTCATCGCTCTAACTGCTTCACTCCTTGAGATATTTTGATCAAACTTTACACAATGATACAGGACCATAATGTCTTGGACAAGCCGGAGTTTGAAGGGTTTTGGGGTCAAGGTCACTGTTACTATTATTAATTGGGCTCAGTATGTATTGTAATAAGAAATACCCAGTATGGTTGTTTCAATAATGTTTTATATGAAAATTTCTGAGATTATGTGTCGGTCCCAAGGCTTGGTGAAGATAAATAAGCCGAAAACTTGCTTGTTGAAAATAAGCTAAAAACTACTGCTTTAGAATACACATCTTCAAATTGACCCAGTTGTTTGATTGATTTTATTTTTTTTTCAATTTTCATGCTGTGGTTGTACAGCACAGATTTTTTATATTAATATTGAACACAGTTCGTATAAATATTGGGAAATAATATCCAAATGCTCCTGTTCATATTTTACTGTTAATATTGTATTATGGAGAAGATTCAGACATATGAAGAATGGAATTTAATGAATTTTCTCGGAGAAAAAAAAAAGATAATATTATATTAATTGTAACTTATTGAAATGGTGGTTTTTCTTTGACAGGTGTACATTGCTGAGGAAATCACTCAAATCCGTGTTGTAATAGATTCAAATGGAAATGTTGACATTGCTGACAAAGTTGCCAATATGATGAAGTAAGTGTGGGGAAAAAAAGAAGAAAGTTATTTTCTTTAATATGAGTTATTCCCCTTTGTACAATGTAGCCAGAAATGTGGATCATTTATTGATTTCATTATTCTCCTACATTCACAGATTTGTCTCCCTTGTTACATGGTCACCCTCTAGGATGTGATTTCTCTGTAGACCCCTAGGGTATCATAGATAGCATGTGCTGACAACAATATGATGACGTCATGTTGACAATTCAATCATGTCATGTGTTGCATTACAATATTTCTATGCCCTTGCCATGAAATGGGGGGCATATAGTGTTACCCATGTCCGTCCTGTCCCATCCCATCCCACATTGTCCTGTCCTTTCCCAATGCAATGTAACTAGGTAATCTCAGGAACTGCTGATGCGATCCTTACTTAACTGTGTTTCTGGGTTCAAGTGGCAGCGGGGGCATTTATGTCTTACAGATATTTTCTAGTTTGCAATATTTGAAAAACTGGACCCTGGGTTAATAAAATAGTAAGATGGGAGAAAAATTATCATCCTCTACCTTGAGGAAGTGACAGAGAATTGTCCGACCCTAATGGGGATAATTTTGATTGTCTATAACCTCCTCGGCAGAGCCTCAGGTTAGACAACCAAGAATACAACCCTCGGGTTGGAGATTTCTCTGTCACACCCCCAAGGTAGGAGAAGACTCTATGAATCATTGTCAGGGTGCATACAGTCTTAAACATAGTGATTACACTGTGAATATGGGGAAAATGACTGTCAATTCTAATTGATTTCAAGAAATTTGGTGAATAAGCACTGAAATCATGCATGAAAAGTGTAAAGTGTAAAGTATTAGACTGAAGTAAGATGCCTTTTATTCTGTGTAAAAAAATTAATTGTAATAAGAGGCCTTAAAAAGACCTTGAATTTGGATGTACTAGATCTGCATGTATGCACCATGTATGTGCATCAACTTAAACATCTTGTAGTATACATTCCACTTAATGTCATGTTTCTGTTAATATCATGTTTCTGTTAATATCATGTTTCTGTTAATATCATGCCAGGTAGTAAGAATAACCTAATGTGAATTCATATTGACGAATGCAAATAATGCTATATAATATTATCGATGAATGACCTATGAATTTTACATTTCAGTGACTTAAATGCAGCTGGGCTTGTCACATTCCAACAGACACAGATCCGGTATCACAAGGACTCATCGGGAGCAACAATATCTTCAAAGTATGTAGTTATTAAACTTCAGCATTTCTTAAGACAATCTGGAACTTAACCTTCTAGATTGCTTTGCATCTTAGGCCATAATAGATTGATTCAAGATTCTCATCCAAACATTTTTTTTAATTGGGGCGGGAGGGACAGATTTATTATTCAAATTTTATTTTTTTCTTGTAGAAAATGGTTAAAATAAATTATCCCTAAAAACATAATCTGGTAATTTTGGGTTGCCCCAATTTTGTTTTATTTGATCAAATTAAATCAGGGCGGAAGGTGATGAGAATCTAGGAATTAATTTATTTTGGCCTTACTTTAAAACTTTTGTCCCAGGGCCTATAATATAATACCATATTTGATAAAAATGACCCAGCTTCTACTTCATGTCATTAAATGGAATAATTTAAAAAAAAAAATCAATTCTTGCATCACTTACAATGGATGTCAAAAATGCTTTACCCCTTGGAAAAAAATTAATGTTTTGCATTTAGGTCTTGTATATTGGGCTGTATCTGACTAACTTCAAAAGGTAGAGCAGCCAAACTTAGATTGTAGGCGTGTCGTAGGATGTATCACATAGGCATTACATTCTTTACTAGCATTTCTATGTTTTTTGTATTTTTGGGGTAAAAACCCCAAATTTCTGAACTTAAAAGAAAATCAAAACCGTAGTCTTTTCAAATATATCCCTGAGTACCCATGTAAAATGCTTATGATATTGACAAAGCGGGACAGGCAACACATATAATTACTTGTAATTCCTGTGAATATATGTACATCAGACGTTAAATAGTGTAAAAACTTCCAGGTAAATCGACTAGCTATTCTACATTATACAAAAATTTCATTTCATTCCAAATGGACAGAAATTTCTTCCTGCTAAATTTTATTTTAAGGCCTTGTTATCTTCATAATATAAGTGATGTGTTAGACTAGCCATCATCCCCAACTTTTTGTAAAGAATTACCCAGCTGAATTATAATGCTAGATTATCTCCCCCTAGTTTGAATCCTGGAATCCGGCATATCGTAATCACAGAGACAAATGTTTTAAAGCTCTATTTATAATTTGATATTTAAGAGACAGGAGTAGTCTATTGATATGTATTTATGATTTTTTTTATTGCTTTTAATGATAAAATATTGGTCTATTTATAGAACGGACGTGTGTATGCTGGCCATCCAGAATGACCAGGTACTGGATGCTTATGACGGACAATCGATGCTGGAGACGAGGGATAGCATCATTCGTAATTATGGCTTTGGAGAGATTGGGGTAAGTTTTCATAGTCAAATATTTCTACAGAAAAGCATTAATTAGATAAAGTTAAAATGTAATTCATATTTATCTTAGTAAAGGTACATATATTGTAATGGTTGACATGGAAAATTATCCTGGAGGTTCAAGACTTTCTTTAACTTTAACTTAGATAGAGTCTGACTGGGGATTCGAACCCAGTCAGCCTAGGTGAAAGACAAATGTGTTACCCTGCACCAACCGACCACCCACAGGTTTTGAAGAAATACAATTTTCACTTATCATGTTATTAAGCTATTAACCTTTTGAAGAACTGAGCCCTGATTGATTACTTTTAATTAGATTACCGATTAAAAATACACCCTATTGTTTTCCATTGAATAGAAAATGGTTTGGGACAACATTGTCATGGTATAAGTATTCAAGATTATTTGAATAATGGTAAATTTTCATCGTCATATTCAACCATGCATGTTATCGTATTTGACGGGACCGGAAATTTAACAGAATATCCTATACCACCGTGATATGAATCTATTCAACTAATTGTCTGGCAGTAAAATACATTTTCAGTTCATTTATTTGTCACAAGTGTATTCTTATTTCACTTCCCAATCATGTTTTTAAATTCGACAAGCATAATGATATTATTGAAAATTGCTTCCGATATTATAAATTATCCTGTTTATATTTCTGCATGATCTCTTGAACCAATCATTGCTCTCGAAACCAATCAACTTCATTGTAACATGAACTATATGTCCATATTGATGTATACCGTATTTTGTCTGATGAGCGAATTTTTATTCAATGAACATTTTCTTTTCCAATAAAAAAAAAGAATTATCATTACAAATTTGTGCAGAATTTCTTTTCTAAAAAGACAAGAACTATCGTTACAATTTTTTGCAGAATTTTTCAGTTTAATTTATAATATATTAATATAGTGATAGATTTGTGTTCTATGAAAACAATGCTCATTCTTGTTTCTAGATACTTATAATGGCTCACTCATTTTCACCAGTTTCTCTTTTTTTTTTCTCCTTTTTTTTTTTTTTTTTACTTTTTATAGGTCACCTGAGGAAAAGTCGCAGTTGACCTATACATGTATTGCGATCATCTTTTGTTTACATTTTCAACTTTTCTCAATTATCATCAGGCCCAGAGACCTGATATTGGGTCTGTAGCATTCTGGGATGAAGAGCTACAAAGTTTGTTCAAATGGATGACCTTGACTTTCATTCAAGGTCACAGGAGTAAAATATGCTAATATCTTTAACAACTTCATATTGATAACCAAAAGGCCCAGAGTCCCAATATTAGGTCTGTAGCATGCTGGGATGAAGGGCTACCAAGTTTGTTCAAATGGATGACCTTGACCTTCATTCAATGTCACAGGGGCCAAATATGCTAAATATATCAAACCTCAGGTGACCGTTAAGGCCCATGGGCCTCTTGTTTATTGATCAGAAAAGGTGTGCTTATTGTCATTTCTCTGGTAAATTTCTCTGATCATTGCCTGGTGTATATCAGTTATTTGTTGATGTAAAATATCGGAAAATTGACTAAGGATATTTATTACAACGTAATTACTGTAATTCGTCTATCAGTTGAACAAACATCGCAAACCATTACTTATTGAGATATACTACAATAATCCATTTTGTCAAGGTCTTTTTCATTTGCGAGACATAGTGATTCCAGTAACCGATCCCACTGTGCCGAAATATATGTGTCTATGCATACATGTCTGCTAATTCTGCATGGTTACGGAAAGTCGGATTGGTCCGGAGATGATTATTTATTTTTTGCCATTATTGCCCTACAATTATTGTATCCTGGTGCCCATTTGTCCGGGATACGACTGTTTATCTGCCATCTGAAACCATTTCTCTAAATCAAAAATATATTTTCATATGAAATATCAGCCGTCTTATCATCAGTGCTTCCATATTAAAACCCATATTATATCCAGATTTTATTTATCTTTGTTGATTAGACTGGAATTATGATTGGCGGCTTTCTGCAAAATCAATTCCATATCCGAGATATGGTTTTCAAGTAATTTCCTCTTGATGGCTATCATTGAAAGGGAGATAACTCCTGCTGAATTCAAAATAATTTGACAATGTTGTTGAAAACTGTTTTAAATTTCATTGTCATTTGACTGTAATACTAAATAAAAAATATGAAATATAAATTATAAATAAAATTTTAAAAATGAGAAATGCTTTGACAAATATGGAGGTTTGTTATTCTTAATGAGTAACTTAATTAGTTTTCATGATCATGAGGTTAATTAAAAAAAAAAATCAGAAAATAGCCATTCTACTGACGTAAATTTTACATTTTCCCTTTATTTTACAGCCATACTAGTGACGTAAATTTTACGTTTTTTCCTTTATTATACAGCCATGCTACTGACGTAAATTTTACGTCTTTTCCTTTATTTTACAGCCATGCTACTGATGTAAATTTTACGTCTTTTCCTTTATTTTACAGCCATGCTACTGACGTAAATTTTACGTTTTTCCTTTATTTTACAGCCATGCTACTGATGTAAATTTTACGTTTTTCCTTTATTTTACAGCCATGCGAGCCCTCCACCACGAGTAACCTTGAAGGCTGGTCGGTGTTCTGGTGGGTCCTAGTGGCCTTTGCTATCTTCATGTTCATTCTCATCCTCATCCTGATGTATGCCATCTACGCTCTATATCGCAAGTAAGTATTGTACAAGATAATTCTATCCCCGTCCCATTTAGAAGGGAAGATGGTGATATGTAGTGATCACTTCAATTCTGTGTATCTGTATTTTGTGTCTGTGCATATAGCATGTGTTCACAATATCTCTTGAACCCCTGAACAGATTTAATCTCATGAACCCCTGAACAGATTTAATCTCTTGAACCCCTGAACAGATTTAATCTCATGAACCCCTGAACAGATTTAATATCATGAACCCCTGAACGGATTTAATCTCATGAACCCCTGAACAGATTTAATCTCATGAACCCCTGAACAGATTTAATCTCATGAACCCCTGAACAGATTTAATCTCATGAACCCCTGAACAGATTTAATCTCATGAACCCCTGAACAGATTTAATCTCATGAACCCCTGAACAGATTTAATCTCTTGAACCCCTGAACAGATTTAATCTCTTGAACCCCTGAACAGATTTAATCTCATGAACCCCTGAACAGATTTAATCTCATGAACCCCTGAACAGATTTAATCTCATGAACCCCTGAACAGATTTAATCTCATGAACCCCTGAACAGATTTAATATCATGAACTCTTTGACAGATTTAATCTCATGAACCTCTGAACAGATTTAATATCATGAACTCTTTGACAGATTTAGTTCATATTCACACCATAACAACACACCAGCAAGTTTTGCTGAACAGCAGTCAAGTTTAAGGTCATAGGTCACACTTGATGAGGGGGTTGGGTTGTATCGCTATGAGTTCCTTCTGACTTTGTTTTATTAGAGCAAAAAATGACAAAAATATGTCATTAACATTTTTCTCTCAAATTATTTCCTGGTTCAATCAATTTCTCTGAAGTACAGTTTTTAAGTTTTCACAGTAGCAGTCCTATAAGAGAGGTTCTTCCTTAATGATGGCCTCTATAGACAGTTTCCATAGTAGCAGTCCTACAAGACGTGTTCTTTAATGATGGCCTCTATAGACAGTTTCCATATCAGCAGTCCTACAAGACGGGTCTTCCTTAATGAGGGTCTCTATAGACAGTTTTGACAGTAGCAGTCCTACAAGAGAGGTTCTTCCTTAATGATGGTCTCTATAGACAGTTTTCACAATAGCAGTCATACAAGAGAGGTTCTTCCTTAATGATGGCCTCTATAGACAGTTTTCACAGTAGCAGTCCAACAAGAGAGGTCCTCTTTCCTTAATGATGGCCTCTATAGACAGTTTTTACAGTAGCAGTCCTGCAAGAGAGGTTCTTCCTTAATGATGGCCTCTATAGACAGTTTTCACAGTAGCAGTCCAACAAGAGAGGTCCTCTTTCCTTAATGATGGCCTCTATAGACAGTTTTTACAGTAGTAGTCCTACAAGAGAGGTTCTTCCTTAATGAGGGTCTCTATGGACAGTTTTCACAGTAGCAGTCATACAAGAGAGGTTCTTCCTTAATGATGGTCTCTATAGACAGTTTTCACAGTAGCAGTCCTACAATAGAGGTTCAACCTTAATAATGGCCTCTATAGACAGTTTTCACAGTAGCAGTCCTGCAAGAGAGGTTCTTCCTTAATGATGGTCTCTATAGACAGTTTTCACAGTACCAGTCCTACAAGAGAGGTTCTTCCTTAATTATGGTCTCTATAGACAGTTTTCACAGTAGTAGTCCTACAAGAGAGGTTCTTCTTTAATGATGGTCTCTATAGACAGTTTTCACAGTAGCAGTCCTACAAGACGGGTTCTTCTTTAATGATGGTCTCTATAGACAGTTTTCACAGTAGCAGTCCTACAGACTTGTACGATCAAGTATTGATAGTAGGTCTCTATAAACAGATTTCACTATAGTGATATACACTTTATTTTCTTTAGGATTGTCTCTGTGTTGGAAATTCTATCATTCTTGTCACCAGATACACTGCTCCTTAAACTTCTTATTTTCCAAATTAATGTACAATCGTCTCAGATATAGTTTTCTCTCTGACACTCAACACTGTTATAAACTCCTCTCCACTTTGACACTAAAGCACACTGGATTTGAATCTCTGCCTTGTGAGGTTTGTGATCACTTATCAGATAATGATGTGTAAAATGAGAAATATGCTTCCATTTGAATTCCTTTTATCTTCTAATTATAACCCTATATCTCCAAAGGAAGGCTCTTCGTCACTACTTGAAGTTTCATACAGCTATTTTTATAACTTTTGAATTTGAAATGTTCGACATTAATGAGTTTGTGAACGGATATCCTCTTGTCACTCGGCAAGATTTTATGTTTCCAAGATCTTTTAGAATGATAACATACTCTACGGTTGTCAGAAGATTTTGTTCTTGACATTCTGATGTATATTTCATAGTTTGGGACTGGCTTGTTCAAAATAAATGAAAATTTCAAATAAAAATAAGGATTCTGTGGACTGTATAATTGGTAATTTATAGTATATTTTTTGACAAAAATAAAAACTACATGAGTCATTTTTTTAAACTTGCCAATATCTAAGCTGCTGTTGACAAATATTTTTTATTCAGGAATACATTGTATTATGAAATTTTATCAGGGGAAATAACTCTAAGTCAAGGAAAGACAGACAAAACTGTAAAATTGTGTAATTTTTGTTGTTATTTTCAAATATTTGAATTATTCAAAATTGATAGATCATTTTCTTTATTTTGATTTTTCAAACAATCAGTTTTAGTAATGATTTGTAAATATTTGTAAATATCTATGATTAAAATTCATTGTTCATGTGTGAAGACTATTGATTGATTGATTTTATTTTAATTTCATTTCAGTTACAAAAGTTTTATGGATACAAGACAACAATGTAAGTATATAAATGTCAATAATAAAATAAAAGATAAATAAAGAAAAATTTAATGTGCAAATTTGTCTGAATTGGACAATGATATGTTTGTTAATGTTGGAATTACTAGTGGTTAAACACATAGACTATAAAATACTTATTTTAGAAACTTGTCAAGAAATATTGCCATATGTTTTTAGAACAATTTTCTTTTGAAATATATTTGTTTATAAATAAATTGTTTGAACCATAAAATCTTCTAAAATTATGAAAACAAATCCAGCCAAAATAACATTCTTTTGTCCACTTAAATACCCTATATAGAAACCATTTCATAAATCACATCATTAAATCTTATCATGAGTAGGATATAGTTGTAAAAACACCCCATTAAAATTGTAATGATGAAGTTTAATGAAGATTAATCCATTAAATATTTAATAGACATTAGATTAATGGGGTCAGTTATTCCAACAGGACTTTGTTATCTACACTTTCATCATGATCATTGCATCATTAAATGATATTACTGTATGCATCTGTATTCATCATTTTTTCTCTCTTTGCTTACTTCTTGCCAAAATAACAACTACAATTTTCTGTTGAAAATGAGTTTTGATTTTAATCATTATGAATATATTAAGGATCAAATTATGTCCAAACCTGTCATTAAATCTTAATGGAATTTTAATGGTAGAAATGATATTTCAGTATAGCCTGTTTCATAAATGTTAAGGTAATTACATGTACCTCCATTTTATCTTTCCAGATTTAGTGCAATAAGCAATGACGACCTTGAACTTTGCTGTCAGCATCATCGTATCCATGGTGATTAATTCGAGGCCACTGACCTAGTTTTCACAATAAAAAAATTCATGACTGCATGGTCAACTGTCGAAAACATTGTTTCCAATATGTGTGGATCTTCCTGGAATTTTGTTTGTTTTGGAAAATAACGGATAAATAATCGCAAAAATATCCAATTTTGATAACAATATGACACATTCGTAAATGTCTGTGTGGTCCATGGTTACAATATGGCAGAAACATTATCCGATAGATGTCAGTACATAGCAGGAATGTCTGTCTTGCCATTTGACATGAAGTGTGACATTCAGAGATCTACAAACAATGTGATACAAAGACAATTGACGTTTTGGACAAAAAATGTCTAGACGAATGGTCGTTTCTTTTAACTTAGACATCTGGCATTGAAGTTGAAGAGGGAAGGCCGACCTCACACCAGATTTGGTCGGAAGAAAGGCATAAGACATTGATAATGTGTGTGATTTACTGCGATTGTTTCAGACAAACTTCAACCTCTCTGATTCCTGAGAGTATTGATCTTAGTCTAGTTAAGATGTTAATGTACTGCGGTACTTTAGAAGTTTTAAAATATTAAAGAAAAGACAGCATTGTCTCAAAATGATATTTAAAAATTCATACAAGGCTGAAGAATTGAAATGTTAATTTGAAGTTGAAATATAGCGGAAATTCTCTTACAAGAATTCAAAGAACTTTTTTAGAATGGTTTTGAGTTTGCAATGACCCTGTCATCCCTAAAATCCGTCAATGGACTTGCCCATTTAGATCTTATGAGCTATGGTATGATGGATTATAGGGATGACATGATAAGATGCTTTTGTTGGACTTAATTATATCTTTTTGTACTGTAACCATATTTTACTTATGTTGATCCTGAGAGGGGAGGTGGGGGGGGGGGTTGATGGAGGGGTGGCCCATTAAAATCCCATTAAAAAATGGGCTAGCATATTATATGGATTAACAATAGTAAAATATGGTACATCACCTGTTTTGTTAATGTGTTTTTTGTCTTGCATATTATGATATTGTTTGTCGTATATAATTGTATACAAATTATGCAGGTTATTTTGTGATAAATACATCTTTCTGTCAACGAACCCAACCCTTGGAGGCATAATATACAAGAAGATAGTAGTGTATTCATCTGCCCACTGATTTAGTGCTTCTTACAATTTTTAATCCTTGTGGATATTCTTTACATATTTTTCCACTTATACATTGAAATATTTTCCAAGATGTGAATTTTGAAAGATTTTTAACTTCTTTGTTGATATTTCTTTACATAACACCCAAATAATTGAAAGTTTAACTTTCAAAATGTGACTTACTGCATGACATGAAATATTCGCGAGTACTATATCTGTTGTTTGGAGCTTTCAAATAATTTCATGGGTACAAACTTTCATAGTTAGCTCATGCAACAATTATATAGCAATTTTACATTTGCGTTTCCATAGCAATCATAAAAACAAAAAAAGCTTAATACATAACAAACGTTTCATGTTATGCAAAATTTGAACTTTGATTTAAAAAAAAAAAAAAAAAAAATCTTTTTTGTGACCTTGACCTCTTTTTGATATGAATAAACATATATGTCACGCTCTTTGATTGAAGAACATGTACTCAAGCACAAATTTCATATTCATATCCAGATTTCAAAATATTGACATACACATGCATTACAATGTTTCCAAGGTCTTTCATTTGACATTTTCAAGGTCAGGATATCAAATTAATTCATTTTGTCTAGAATGAGAATTAAAATAGATATCAATTTTGGCAGTTGTTGGATTTTGAAATGATTTTATTTATACTAAGATTATAGAGCATTGTATTTTCATAAATATTCATAAAATAAAATTGTATGCATTACAAAAATCTTAATTTGGTTATAAATTTTTTAAAAAAAGTGGAATTTTGGATGATGGAGATATTCCCAAGGTTATTTCTACTTGGCCATCAATTGGAAAGGAGATTTTAATGACAGGGGGGGTTAGTTATTTCAAAGTACTCTATATTTACTGGAGTTAATTTTTCCCTTAATGCTTACCTACGTGCTGTAGATGTGTATATATGTATTGGTATTTTTACATATATTTATATACCAAGATTGTTATGTAGTTAGTGTATGAAAGAAAGGCTTGAAACTATAATGTACATTTTCCATAAAACCGTCTTCTTATCTATCATGTTTCTGCATTCTTCTGTCTATCCAAGTTGTGAATCATAGTTTTTTTTTTATGAAATTAAACATAGCAGGAAAATATGACGTAAAATTTGAAATTCTAAAAACCAGATTGGAGGGTGATATGAGGTTGTCATATGAAGGATTTTAGGCTTGGCCTATTCTCTCACTATGTCAGTAAAAACGGAATTTATTATTCCTGCTCAAATTTTATTTTGACTTTTCAGTGTAAAATTTAATTGCAGCAAAAATTTAATTGCAGCAAAAATTTCAATGTAAATCCAGCTTTATACTTTGGTATCTAAGTGGATTTATCATTTTAAGTTCCACCGCTCTTTAGAGAATAAATAGCATATTGCTATATTATTCCCCATTGTTTTGCAACATAGATCTTTCAAAGTGCTTTTTTTCCATTCAGGGCAATAAACTTACGATTTATCATATTATGTTGTCTGAAAGGTCACACCTACCTATCAAAAGTACTTTACTTACACCATCCATTCAATCGGGCGAGAATTGAATTGACGACGACGTCTGTTGAAATTTGAATTAACAATTCAAATAATTTATTCAGCACCCGTGGAGGCACTTGATGCTAACTGAAGTCTCTTTACGGCAGCCGTTTCAATTAGTCAGCGTTTGCTGCTGTTTTCTGTCTGGGCTCCGAAGGGACGATTACACATCCATATCCTGGAGATGAAAACCGTCGCTATATATAAACAACAGCTTACTTAACAGTTTGACACCATGCCTTCAGGTTTTGCATCCTAAACGATATTTAGTTATTGTTTGTAGAAACATTTAAATTGCTGTTAGGGAAAAGGTCTATAAGTGTATTGTTAATTTGAATTTTAACACAAAATTTTGTTACAGCACTTTTTTGGAGACATTTAAATATGGTTTATAATATTGTTGGCCGGGAACTGGTTCCCTATGGTCTGAAACTGGACACAAGCTTTAAACATCTAGAGTTTTTTTCCCTTTTAGGTACAAAGCATTTCACTTTGATGATATCTTTGATGTTGTTGTTTAAAGGGTTAATTCTTAAACCAAAGTCTACATAAAGGCTGTGAAACCATTACGCTTCTTTTTGAAATTTCTGACCATGTAGTTAATTTTGTCAGGACTTTATACACCCAAACGGAGTAACAAGTCAAGTTAACGATAGTGAAAAGGATAAATGTCAAGTTTGAGACAATTTCAGCTGTCACAAAGAATGCTATAACTACAAAACATTATTTTGCGATAAGTGTTTTGCCGTGTTAGTTTGTTCAAAGATCAAATGAAATATTATGAATATTTAATCTGATAAATGTGGGTGGTCTTATTGTCGAATTTGGGTTTATTTATCACTGGTAGAGTACGAGACCTTGTTATCAATTTTGTGATGGTGTCTTGCTATTGAGGATGTATTTTAAAACTATTTATGTTCAAATGAAATACCCAATGAAAAAGTTGGGGGGGGGGGGTGGGGGGTTCTTATGCCGTGCATGGGCTTGTTTTGTCATAATTAGTAATATTAGAATCTGTTAATTCTGCTTTCCTTCAAATGTTAAACCGATGGAAGAAAGACGTTGGGCTTTTTGTGAGCATGGGCTGAGCAACTGATGAAATATTCTGCTTGTGTTTGAATGAAATGGTGAGAGAAATTTAAATATAGTTCAGCTTGTATACTATTCTTAATTATACACAAACTTATATTTATCTCACTTACCTAAGATGTGTGTAACATGCAATAATTAGTAAAACAATAAATCTGCTTTAAAACCCAAAAGCAAAATTGAACTGAATCTATGAGTATATATACATTTGTGATTTTTAGCCGGGCGGATGACAGTTAACTGTATGTTGTATGCAACCACTTCCATTTACGTGTATAATTGTCATGGAGTTTTGATGTACAACAACGATGTATATTACACATTCCGTAACATTTTCTGATTGGATGGTTTTATATCAATATGTAAAATATATATATATACAAAAACTGTACATTAAAAATAATTTTTTATATTTGTAATAGATTTCTTGGTTTCTTTGTTGAGATTTTGATATACAGTACGGATCAGTGACTCCACTCATTGGCCTACTTCATGTGCAGAAGTTCATTGAATTCCAGGAATTGATTTTAAATAATGATTTTATACACAGAAACTGGTGGAAAATTGTGTGCCATATCTAAATGTTATTTTTACAGGAAAAAAAGTATCTTAAAAACATTTTGCAGTTCACTGTTTTACTGGTGAAATATGAGAAACTTCAGATTGTCCTGATTTTCTTTTTTGACACAGAAACAGTCAAACTTAAAAAAAAAAATCTTTAAAAATATATTCCAGTTTATCCAAGCACTGAACTGGTATGGTGTATTAAGTCATGGTGCAGACTGTTGTCTGTCACTCTGTCAACTTTTCCTTTTAAACAACTTTTCTTAATAACTTAACATTCTTAGGGCCATGCTATTGGGCCAGTGACAAAGTGGGATGAAGAGCTACCAATGTTTTTAAAGTGAATGACCTTGACTCACTTTCAATGGCACGCAGTAAAATGTTTTTAAAAAAATCTTGAAGTGAATTCTTTTCAATAACAAAGATATCCAGGGTAATGGTAGGGCCGTAGCATGCTGGGATGGAGAGCTCATATGTTTGTTCAAAAGAATAATCTTTAACTGACTCAAGGTCACATTGTCATATGCGTAAAAATCTTTAAATAGCATCTCCTCTTAACAAAACAAGCTTGAAACATTGCTATTTGGCAAGAAGCATGCTTTGAATGAAGGGTTGTCAAATTTTACTTAAATGAATTACCTTGACCTACATCTAAGGTCATATGGGTCAAATGTGCTAAAATCTTCAAACAGTTTTTTCCTCAATATCAAACCTCCGGATTTGATACTAGACATGTATTCATTACAGCAGAGAAAATGTGTAGATACAGGCCCATTAGACCTCTTGTTATGTTATCCTCACCTTAATGATGATTTGAACAATGAACCTCTTCAGACGGTAAAATCAATCAATTGAAGTTTATCTATAATTGATGCAGACCGCCATGTATCGTCAATGTCGCACACAAAAGGCACCTTCATTTCAAAAGAGTTCTTAAGCAATGTACCTGCTCATTTTCTTATTGTTAAGCATGAACAAGCATGCTGGGTATTGCTAAATCAATACATGTCTCATACTAGCCCCCTAAAAATACATGTAGTAACAGTGACCTTGACCTAAAAACCGTGTAACTCCAACTTGTTCTGTAGCTACTCATACTGAAGTTACATACAAACTGTCACCAACATACCTTGAAGTATGGCTGAGAAAAGTGCGGAAAACTGAGTGGACGGACAGACAGACAGACGGACGGGGAGAAAACCTATAGTCCCCCTGGTTTCACTTGTAGAGGACGAATGAAAATTGCGTTAGGTGAAAAGATTTGCCAGTTAAGAGGTGAAAGAAGTAGGATTATTCAAAACAACTGACTGGTATTTAAGAGACACAACCACAAAAGACATTTTGTCACCATCAGACCAGTCTGCAGAAGACGAGGTGAAAATATCAATCAGTATGTTGATACACACACAATTTCGCAAGTAAGACATTTATTAAGAATACGAGAATAGCACACATTTCGTAGACAAAGAGGCAGACGATTGTTGAAATCTAAGAGAAGCGGGCTGGAAAGAACACTGTCGAGGAACCAAGAACAAGAAGGCATTTTTCTAAGACACATACATTCTTGAGAACGCAAGGTTCAAAGACATTTAGTAGACACGTGTATGGATGATGATATTTCTCCATGAGGAGACGAAGAAATTTGATAAGACCAGAACGCAGGACACTTCTCGGAATTACGTCCAGTCAGAATGACGAAAACGGCTTGGCCAGAGGAACTTTTGAGACCACAATAACCAATTTACAAAGGTAACCGTCAGCGATATCGACCACCGGTTGTCAAGGCGGGATCCCAACAAACAAGAGTACGTCTAATAGAATTATTATAGTTTGAGAAAACTTTAAGATCAGTCAAACAGAAAAAGAGACATCTAAAAGATCGTCCATGAGTTAACATAGAATAGATCTATGTTCTTAATAGAGAACGTGGACATTAATTTAGAAGCATTGACGAACATCTCGACACGACAAAATACCCAGTAGAGCATTGCAGGCCGATTTAGCCGCCGCGTGAAAACGCCATACAAGGAACATTGGTGTGAGACTCCAACGAAGCCGTTGGTTACTGAAGACACGCCACAATGGCCAACGTCCAAGAAGATTTGGAGGCTATCTGGACATATAACTAATGTCTTATTTCTATCCTTCAAATAATTGAATGACATTAGGGTTGTACGAAAACCACAAGCAAATAACACCTTTTAATATGAATCCCAGGAACAGGTACGATTTGCATCAAAATCATGAATGTCATAAGATTGCAGCTGTTTCGTCCTTCTAGGAATCGTCAGCGATGCCTGTGAATAATAGGAAGAAAATTCAAAACGGAAGTTGAGGGATATCAAAATTGGCATAAACAGGTATACTTTGGACGATTCGGTCATTTTTAGATACAAGTACGAGTTTTTTGTTTGTTTGTTTGTTTGTTCTTGTTGTTGGTTTTTTGGTTGTTTTTTTTTAGCTTATACGATTTCGAACAGGATAATTGACGCATCTTCCCTATTTTATCAACAGATTCCTATATACTTTTTTTATACACGCATTTTTGGTTTCAAGCTCTATAACAGTCAACATATATAGGCCCACTTATCTCGCTATTATATTCAAACTTAAAACTTGTCAGAAAAAAAATACTACGTCCAAAAAATCTGTTTCCCTGTGAGACACTTGGAAGCTATGGTACAGTGTAGCTATGTAGGTCATTACTAAATAGTGGATCTTGCTTAATACCGACAAGTACCGATTTTTTATCAGTGACATCGTCCACAATGTAGTATTAGTATGTGTTTTTTATTGATAAAGGTCACAGGGGTCAGACATTGATGTACAGAGGTGAACATATTGACCGTATACTGTTTCTGTAGCTATTAAGTCTAACAATGAGTCTAGCCCCTGTGGTATGTATGCGATCTATATTCAATTTGTTTCAATTGTGTTATTTTCTGGGAAAACAGAAAGTGTATATATTTTTTGTTTCCGAGTCCGGGGCGATAGGGAAACGACTGTCCTTGTTTAGATTCGGTAGCTAAACATCCCAGAGGATCCAAGAGACATTCAATACTGATAAGATTGTTTGGGGCCATGCTAGGCCCCGTAAATATCTGGAATTTGTCTTTTTCAATTTGTACATGGGTGTTTGGTTAAAATCTATTGTGAATTATCTCTGTTTATTGTATACAAAAGTGTATACTCCAAATTGTACAGGGTCCGCGTTTGCCGAGTGGTTTAGGTGTTCGGACACTTTAGAGCCCTCCACCTCTGGGTTGCGAGTTCGAAACCAACGCGGGGCAGTTGCCAGGTACTGACTGTAGGCCGGTGGATTTTCTCCGGGTACTCCGGCTTTCCTTCACATCCAAAGCCTGGCACGTCCTTAAATGACCCTGGCTGTTAATAGGACGTTAAACAAAAATAAACCAAAACCACATTTTACAGATGTATGGTGCTTCGACGGATTTGTATCGTCCATGTAAAAGGAAGATGGAGATTCAATTTATTTCGCAATGATATAAACTTTCCTCGTCCATTTGTAAGTTACCGTATATATAAAGGTATCATTGTGAAATGAAAGGCGGCATGTATTTTATACTAAAATCGAAACGTCGCTGGATTCCTTAAACAGGTCTATTTCATTTATAATAACAAAGACCAAAGAAGGCCTCCCTGTTGTCTTGCTGTGAAATTTTATATCTTCCACTATAAAAACATTAATTCATATTTATTGATTTAAGTCGGATTTCATTCATATCGTCGTCATTTTCAAAATATATCACCATATTCACGAATTTTACATCCACCCCCCCCCCCCCCCCCCCCCCCCTCCCCCCTCTCTCTCTCTCACTGAAGAAACAAAAACAACGAAAAACCATACCATTGAACACAGCTAGGTCTTTAATGGTCCACATTTGATCTGCCACAAAAAAAAACCCGTTCATAAAGCAGCATGTTTTAGTTTTAGTGTCGTCTGTACCACGAAAAGGCAAAGTTAGTAATTCACTAAAAAACGACAAAATATTGTGTTTTTGACATTTTCACTCCAAAAACAACCATTGGAAGAAGGTGAAACGCCGTTTAAGTTCGCCTTTTCACGAGGTCAAAGCAAAAGCGAAAATATCGCTGATCAGCCACCTTCCGATCGTATACGCTCTCTAAGTTTGAAATGAATGACAAGAAATGCTTTCCTTACACTAGTAATTATGACGATGTAGTTATTCTTGATGTGAATTTCGCATTTCTCTATAGTAGCGTAATTGCTTTCCCCAACCCAAACTCAATGGGTTCCAATATCACGATTTCCTTGAAAGATGCCGATTGCTGGTGATCAAACTTCTCAATTCATGAAAGTATTGACTGTAGGCCTTGTGGCCCGTGAGTACATATCATATACAGTACATGCTAATGATGTGAAACAGCGAGACAAAAGTGGAGAACGAGCGCTTAATCTTATTTGCCTCAAAAATAGTTTTCCGGAGAAGGCGTAATTCATTGTTGTTGTTGGCGCGCAATAACTATGTTAATTAAATCATTGACGGATTTTGCCAGAAGTATTTTTCGATATATTGACTTCTTAAGTCGTTGTACATCTTCCATATTGATACAAAATTATATTTGTCTTCTACTGCAGAAGTCGACTCACAAATTGCACAAAATCTCCTATTCCGCTCATTATTTCTATAACGACCAGTTTCAATTACCAAAGAATGTACAGACATCATTTTTTTCTTTATTTCTTCTGCTTGCACTTGGTTATCCCTAACTGAATGGAACATGCTTATATATCAGAAAAAAATGAGTTCACTAATAAATCTCTCAAATACTGTCGAGCTTGAGCAAAGGTTCTTTGACGTATACAAGGTAAAATGGATTTAGCGTTCGTCGGTGATTGGTAAAGCCATACTTCACCGAAACATATAGTACATCGCAACTCTTAAAACAGCAATGTTCAAAAGGCACGCGGCAGGTTGGTTAACACATACAGTAACCAACGGTTCTATCTTCACATGAGAAATGAAAACTGACATTTCTAATGCTCTTTAGTTAGTGTTGTGGTCGTGTTGTTACTACCACAGCTCTCACTTTGAGAACATGACATAACTTAAATGTGTACAGCTTTACATGACGTCGACGAGGCAGAAGACGCACACCCTTCCGGAACGCGTACGTGACAGGTGTATTTACACGTAATTTATACGGTTGTGTCGTGAAACCCTGATAGAGTTCAAATGTTTCAAGTGTCTACCTACAAATATTCTCGATGTTCGTGTCGTTTGTATTTCTCGGTAAGTCAGCATTTCCACAGACTGAATTATTCAAGATTGTTTGTAAAGGTAAGTCAGCCAAGCAATTTATCTGATGTAACTACACTTGGAAAAATGTAAATGATGATGGTCAATAGTTCCATTTGATAGTCTGTAACAATAATTGGAGATTTTTACAAGTTCTTTTCCTTAATAAATTGTCATTTAAGGAAATACATTCCATGTGTAGTCCATTTTGGACTTGGTTTGATTAAAAGACCTTAACCTAAATAAATCTGTTGGTGATTTTTTTTTTATAAAGTGTTAGCATGCATGCTAGTGTCTTTTTATCAAAGAAATATAATATAATTGAATTTAATTGCAGCGATTTGTCATCGACAAATGAATAGATTTGGCTTAATAAAGTAAAAGTTACAAAAAAAATGTGATTTATGGAAACTCGTAAATATAGGGGGCCGAGGACAGAACCCTGGGGAACGCCGTCAGTAATATGTTATAGGACAACATATAATCTCGAGAAAAGATATATTGTAGCTCGGCGGCAGTGAGAACAGAATATACCTTAATTGGACAGTTTGTATGTGAGACGTCTACGGCTTACCATGACGAAATCCCCCGAGAAATCTCGGAAATTGAGAATAACGTCTTCAAAAGAATGATTATCTAGAACGTTGTTTTCTACCGTTTTCTACCGTTTTCAATAGTTATTTCCAGCAAAAAAAAAAAAAAAAAGGGGGGGGGGGGGGGGGGGGGGGGGGGGGGAGAAGAGAAGAAGAAAAAAAGTAAAAAAGTGTAGTTATATCAGATACTTCCGCAAGTTCTAGTGGCAATTATACAAATGTACATGAAACGACTTATTCTTTTTAAAACTTATCCGTTTATTTCTTGTATAAAAATTAATATGACACCTTGATAATTCTGCAACGAATCCCATCAAATGATTACGACAGCACACGAGCAAGGTGGTTGATTAGTGCCATTTTTGCCTTTTTTCGCTTTTTCGCCACATTTATCAACGTAAACGATTAAAGCGAAAGTATTCCATTCTTCGGTGCTAGCTAGCAAGTAAGTCACTTTGCTTTGGCCCTTTTTGCTTTGATTTGGTGAAAAGGGTGAATTTTTCGCGGCGACATTTGATTAAAAAGCGAGGTCTTTATCAAGGAAAGGCAAACTAAGTAACTCGAGTGATGCATGATGATGATATATGATGATGATGATATATACTGATAATGATGATGCGTGATGATGATGATGCATGACGTTGCATGATGATTATTAAGATTATGATGACGATGTGTGTTTTACTATAATGATGATGATGCGTGATGATGATGATATGTGATGCATGATAACGATGCTATATGATGATAATGATGCATGATGATGATCATGATAGTGATGCATGATGTTGATATATACTGATAATGATGAGGCGTGATGATGATGATATATATGATGATGCGTGATGATGATGATGATGATATATGATGATGATGATGATGATGATGATGATGATGATGATGATGATATATGATGATGCGTGATGATGCGTGATGATGATGATGTATATGATGCATGATGATGATGATGATGATATATGCTGATAATGATGCATGATGATGATGATGATATATGATGATAATGCATGTTTACTTATATGATACATGATGATGATGCAAGATGATGATGATGATGATGATGATTAAGATTATGATGACAATTGTGTTTGACTATAATGATGATGATGCGTGATGATAATGATATATGATGCATGATAATGATGATATATGATGATAATGCATGTTTACTTATATGATACATGATGATGATGCAAGATGATGATGATGATATGATGATGATGATCATCATCACAACATGTATGTGTAAGAGTGTGTGTATGTATGTTTTTTTTTCTTTGTCTTGTTTTTATTTTTGTCATCCATGTCTATTGTTTTAATATGTGAAAATCTTCAAAAAATAAAAGAATTATAAAAAAAATAAGTAACTCGAAAGTTACTAGCCGCCAATGACGTTTTTTTTTACGGAAAATTGAAAAAGGAAAAATACTCTGTCAACAATGCGAAAACTTGATAACTAAAATAAGAATCAGCTAAATAATTATGTCGGTCAATGTTCCTTTAATATAGACTTGACTGGTGTTTGGAATCTTCTCCATTGGAAAAAAAAATAAAAATAAAATAAAAATAAATAAACAAAACAAAAACCAAGATCGCCCGTTACATCATTTGGCGACAGGTCAATTTCGAGTCCAGAGAGTATTGCTGTCTTTGCCAAAACCAAATAGGAAATTATGGCTGAAAGCCTTCTGATGTTGAGTAAAAAGAAGAAAAATGTTGTTTTCTTGGAAATTTTTGGCATCAAATAATTCCGTCATTGCCGAATTCAAGGTCATTTCGGCGTTCAGTATAGATAGCATTAAAAATAAACACATTGATTCCCCACAGGTGATTAAGTTCTGTCTTACGAAATAGGATACAAAGGTTCTTTAAAACTACCACCGAGCTTTGGATCGAAGGGTCAAGATGGATTTCAGAAATACCTTCAAGATTTGTCTCGGTTTCTCTTATTGTACAGACTTCTCACGGAGACAACTGATTACGCGACAGTCAATCAAAAATCAAACCCGAGCCTTGATTCGAATGAACATGCCCCTCGAGAATTAATTACAGTATATGTTAGTAGAGTGGGTTATCTGTTATATATGTACATTGTATATACATAATGACTGAAAGACAGTAGAAAAGCTTTTGTTCTCATTGGGGTTCATTAACGTCACCGATAGTGATGACGCAAAAATGGGTATCGCGCATCTTAATAGGCCGTACTATCTCATTTGATAGTCTCAAATTAATTATGTTTATAGCTATAAATTTGTGTTTAATACATATTAACAATAGCCGTTCAAAAAAATATCAAATATTTCAGAATATAAAAGGTATGGTTTATAGAGTGAAAAACAAATCCAATCCTATGGAAAGCCATACTCGAAAGGAAGGACTTAGAATTATATAAGTCGCAGTCGAAAGTAGCGAAATCTAGATTCATTTAATCATTTTTATTTTATGCTTAAATTCAATGGTCCAGGTAGTACCTCGTCTGACAATTCACTCGACTGGGTGTATTGACACGGACGATGATGTCGAGGCCTTTGATTAGTTATGCAAAACTGGAGAAACGCACAGAAAATCCGTGCTCAAAATTAATTAGATTGACTATTTACAAAGTTTCTTGCAACTTAACTTCAGCCACCACAAAAGAAGGCTGGCCCCAACTAATCGCAACTGAATTTATGCCATGAAATTTTGAAAGTCAATTAGCTATGGTGAATTACATTAAAAATCTACCTGTGTACGTATTACAAATAAATAGATAGATAAATAAAAAGATAATGATAATAACGTGTAAAATCAATTGGAAAAGAAGCACTTCTATAATGTTATACAATGTTGTACACTGTCCGGGGTTATGATAAGGATTAATTTGGTAACCCCCTCTTTTCCCACTCTCCGTTAGTGATAATTAGTTAAGTATTATGTGTCATCACAGTCTGTCAAGCGTGTACGTGACGTGTAATTATATATACCACGTGTGGTATTGTCAGTTTCACGCGGGTCTCTAACGACGCTGATGGATTAACGCCAAACGACCTGTGTAACGACGCTTCCGATTGGCTAGTTACACCTGTCGATAAAAGTTGATTGCAGACGACAGATGTTGATGACGAGAATGGCCACAGATGTTTTGAACAAAATTGTGTTGCTTCCATACGATCGATATATTTATCATCATCTTTATACCTGATCCATGTGAGATATACCGAGTGCAAAATAACAGCATGTCAGCTACCCAGGTGTGATCGATCGAGAACCTCACCTGAGATATTCGTTACGTCACTGAACGTGATATTTTCGAGCTCAGACACTGAAACATACACCCGGCAACCATGATGCTTCGCCAGAAATCGAGTAACCATCATTTGACCAACATGCTTACCTAAATGACCAATTGTCACGTGGATTTAATAAGGGGAAAAACGAAAATAAAGTCGGCATTGTCTACAGGTAAGATACAATCGGTGTTGAGTCTTTAAAATTTGCCCTGGCATGGACAAACTGTTAGAGCAAATGACATCAAACAATGGTGTATTGAAATTAGCCCGTTAAACCCCATGATGATAAGAATGTTTGAAGCCAATTGTATATTGAATGGGTCAGACAGAGCGAAACGGCACGGTGATAGCATTGTTATTCATGGCCCAATTTCAATTACAAATAAGTCGTGTGTTGTTTGTTGTGAATGCTTTGATTCTTGTGTTTAACTGCTCATTCTTGTATACAATAAACTCGTGAATGAGGTTTGGTGATTAAATTTGGTGTATTGTAAATAAGAGTACAATTCTATTTTATCAAGGCTCAGCTACACTAGTAGGGTACCTGTATGATAATATAGGAAATATATAGATTCTACAAGAGCTATGACATGTATATAGTACAAGGAGACAAATGCACAACAGTTCAGCCCCAGCTAAATCAATATTTTCTGCCAGGTGATGTTCTGAATCAGGGAGTTTACCTGACCGAAGAGTCTTTGATCATTCGATACAGGTAAGGTATGTGTTGTGTTTCTTCAGACTTGTTTCATAAATATTCATAACATTGACCCAAATGTGTGGTTTTCTCTACATTTACAGCTAACCTCGTAAGGTCAAGGCTGGAAATTATATTTGCCATCCAACACATGATAAAAAAAGAAGTCTGATTTTTTTTGTGGTAAACATCTTCCGATTTATTTATTTATTTTTGATAGATAAAAATCAAGCTACCTTACAGCAACCTTACTGAGATTTAAGATTTGTTCTTAAACGTTGTCATGATAGAGATCAAAGCGTGCCTTGAAACTCATCTGTAGACCACCATGCAGCGCCCTAGACATCCATATATCAAAATGTCAAAAGTCTGGTGTTCATGTTGGAGACAGAGAAACTTCCACTATGGCTACAACATATTCTGTTCCTAGAATAAAGAGGTCTGTTCATTTTGTTTGAACTAGCTAAGCCTATAAAAAAACTCTTAAGGTACAAGTAGGGTTTGTTTTATATGGTAAAGGGGCAGACGTACTGATCGATGATCTACAAAAATGATGTGTGTTGACTGTCTTTGAAATATTTTGTGTCCACTGCAATGCTTAAATTGTTATTCATTCTAGTATTGTGAAAATATATGTGAACGTTAATTGGGCCTACGATTATAATCAAATTCAGATTATGCTACAAGTTTGGAAGATGAAGCTCAGGGCCCAGTTGTTCAAAATGTGATTAGCTTAATCACTTGATAGTGTCAATTTCATTCCTCAATTAACTTCAAAACCTGCTAGTGTTTCTTCCTTAAGATATGCTGATAAGAAGAAACTGACTATAGTGTTATAGTTTCCTAACATTTTTGTCATGTTTTACCAGAAGTTATTTTATCCTAATCATCTTTTGGACAATTCACAACTGGGCCTAGATCGATGGGAAGGGGTGGGTGGGGTGGATAGTCACGAAAAAATGGAAAAAAATGGAAAAAAAAAAATGAAATATAATTGGGTTTTGGAATGGACACAGAATCTTGAAGCTTTTCAGTTTTTTTGCAAAAGATGTGATTTTTTTCCTATACCACACATCGGGAAATTGTCTAATTAAAACATGCAATACTTTGTTGGTAATATAGGCTTGATATTGGAACGGTATGCGAGAGATAAACAAAACAAACAATGGTTTGTTTATTGTTTACTTATTGTTAGATAAATGATGTATTTACGACTATTGGGTGAATATTTAATTTAGCATTGATTACCAATCATACATCACCCCTGTCTACATATGTGGTATAACCCAACACCATTTAAGGCATGGTCCATTATCATGAAAATAGGGATGGAAGGTTTGATTAATTTTGGGCGTGGTTTACTTTCTTTGCCTTGGACAAATTCTTCAATTTCTGATTTGCTTAACGTGTAACATATGTTTACATAAAAACTTCCATGAAATGCAAATTAACTCACAAAGTTTATAAGTAGATACACAGATGCATGCATAAAGATACCCATTAACAGTAAAAATAAATTTTGTACAAGGAAATATAAACAGAATTTTGTTTTTGTTTTTTTTTGTTGAGATTGAAACCTAACAAGGCTTTTGTCATTTGGAGTCTGATCTATCGAAGCAATAGGAAGCATGGCCCAATTCTTGTGTGGAATTCTTAATTATTGATCAATCTTTCAATGACAGACGTTGTACCAACATTAACAGGCAGTCTTTTACTCTATTATTGATACGAGGCAGACGGCCATTGTAAAAATAGGGTATGCGGGTGGTCATTTTTTGTAAAAAATATGGTATGCCGGTTGGTCATTTTTTGTAAAAATAGGGTTTGCTGAGTGGTCATTTTTTGTAAAAAATATGGTATATAGGGTGGCCATTTTTATCAAGAAATTGATACATGACTCTTTTTCTGTAAATATTTGTTAAAAGTCATCAGTACTAATTAGTAATTAATTTTTCAGTTAATTTGGAAGTAGGTTTAAAAAACTTATTGTTAAAGCAATTAAAAAAAAAAGAAGAAAAATATGTTGGAATAAGTGAACTTTCAATCATATCTTAGGAATGTTGTGTCAATATCCTGGTTTGTTTTTTGAACACTTCTGAATCTTGTACAAGTAATGGGCCGAGTTTTTTTTCAAACTACAAAAGCAGAATTTTGTCGAATTGTATTTACAGATTGGTAGATCTACATGATATGGGTATACAATATTATATACTTCTGTACCAAAATGTTAGAATATTCTTTGACAAACATGTAGTTTGATGTATGTTTCAAAAATGTTTGGTACTGACAAATTAAATAATAAAAGTCTTATGCAATTACATCTAATGAAACATAATCTATTTATCCAAAACCACTAATTTATTCACAAAACTCCCTCATTCCTCATTGTCTTTTCAGCATAAAAAAAAAAAATCCCACTTGAACAATATACCATTTTGTAAATTAAAACAAAATAATCTTCAATATTTGAAAAACCCGACCAACCTATGACAGCTGCCACCTCTAATCCTGCCCCCGTTGCAACCAGATATCCCTACTTCATCTGATGGCCTTCATTGTTTCATTAAACTGTGGTTTTTTACATCCCAAAATAAAATGTAATTATCATGCCTGATAACTTGATATGACTTTCCATAGTGTGATCTCGGGCAGGAAATGGAAAATCTGTTTTCTTTGAATATGAAATCACGTTAATTTCACAGCAATAGGCGGTTTCTTTATCAAGTTTTGAGATTTGATATCAACCTTGACCTTGAATCAGGAATGAAGTTCTCAACAAGTAAATTGTTACAGAGGTTGCTATCTCTATGGCATTGGAATTGATACATGAAAAAAGTTTAGCTGGAATTTTTTCTGAACTTTTTGCAATTACACCATTTATTAAAAAAAAAATGCTACATAGTAATTCTAAAATAATCGTGAAATGAACATTAAGCTTAAAAGTGCTTTGTTAAGGTGAAGAACAAAAAATTTGTTGGTTGAAATTTAAAATTGTTGTTGAATCTGATAGTTGATTTAATAAAATTGGATTATCTCCCTTATTTTGCATGATGTTCAATATTGGCAGGTAAGCTATTGATTTTTGATTTTACACAAGGCACGGTTTTCACTTGTAATCCTCTTTTAAAAGACTATAATACTACAGTAAAAAGGATGTAAAATGATTCACAAGCAAATCCTCTAATGACGTATTCAGTTGCAGACATGGAACTCCTAATGAAAAATTGCTTGTAAGCCTTGTATTCATATCCGTAATGAGAGCCTTTTAAATGTATATCATGTTTTTTTTTCATCTAAAACTTACCTATTGTGAAATGAACTACAACAGGCCATTTGTACTGATCAGAGAATATATCAATAATTGTTTCCCTCATAAAATCTCATTTCCATGGCGACGAGAAGAATTAATCTTTTTATAGTAAAAACCAATTAAAGGCGACACGCCATAGGTGATCTTATCAAGGGAGATAATCACTGTTTTAAACCCACCAGACTTGTGTGGGTTTTTATAATTTACTACCGAGTTATACCTGCAGTGAAATTTTTATTTCGTGTTCGAACTCAGTTGGGTAGAATTTCCTCGGGATTTAGTTACGAGTCATTAAGATCATTCATTACATCATGCATATTTAATGAGAGTACCTGTGTAGTTTATACATACATAGGTACATTAAACAGTGTATCTAACCGATCCCCTCTATACTTACATAAGCATGAAAGTGATTTGTTAGCTTGATTTAGATTTGAATAAAATTAATTTCTCGTTTCAATTTTATAATTTCTTTTTCAAAAGTCAATAAATTCAATCTGAATTTTAGAACTTAAATATTTGTATCATTATATTAAAAAATTGTGTTTTGAAATTAGATTGATAAGGGAAATTTTCAAAATGTTGTTTGATATATTATATAGTTAAGCTTTCCAAACTTTAGTATAGAATTTCAATTTTTGTTCCTTGTTGGATAATGTGCATGAATCATTATAGGATTAATTACGTAACTGACTGATATCCAGTGCAGGATTTAAATCTCACAACACCGAGAGAACTTCATTGATTTTCAATGTAATAATTGATAATTGTTCGTTAATTATTTTGATATTTTCATGTTACGATGTAAGGAAAGTGCACAACTAAACTATGGAAGGCTTTAATTACATAAAAACTTGACTTATTTAGTCTACTTAAAATATCACATTAGCGACCCCTACCCCCCACATATCGTGTAATTGTGACTTGACCTGATATAAAAATGAGAAGACTATTGGTGATCCGAAGGTAAAGATTTGAATTTCCTGTCGTTGTTGTACTGTGATGAATATTTATAATATGTGTACAATTCACATCCATGTATGTAAATACATTGTGATCCAGATATTCATATCATCTAATAGACGACTTGTTACTATGATCATGTCAGGTTTTGGGCCTTACTATCACTGTGCCATTGAAAAGTACTTTTTTTAAAAACGCCGATGTGGCGCAGTGGTATAAGCTGCAGGTATATGTGGCTAAGCAATTGGGTGCCATAGATCGTGAGTTCAAGGCCTGGTCAGGGCACGAGTCGTAAAGTTGTCTTCCTTCTTCATTTGTGTTACTATGTTATATATTGTAACAGAGCGCATGATTAACAGGGGCCGCGGTGGCCAAGTGGTTAAGGTGTCCCGACACTTTATCACTAGCCCTTGATCCACCTCTGGGTTGCGAGTTCGAAACCTAAGTGGGGCAGTTGCCAGGTACTGACCGTAGGCCGGTGGTTTTTCTCCGGGTACTCCGGCTTTCCTCCACCTCCAAAACCTGGCACGTCCTTAAATGACCCTGGCTGTTAATAGGAAGTTAAACAAAAACAAACAAACAAGCGCATGATTAAATAAATTTAAATCACTGCCTCCACTAGGGATCGCACCTGGGACCTCTGGCTTACTAGTCTTACGCTCAACCGATTGAGCTAAAGAGAAGATCTCTCTAGCCGAGTGGTATGTTGCGGCTAGTATTTACCAGGGTTACAATATATATATTTTATTCTTTTGTTGTTATGATATGTAGAATATACTAGAAACATTATTCTTTATTGAGGTATAATGAGAAATTTTTGATTTTCAAATTGACTACCAAGCTATTAGTACTTGCTCTGTGATATTACCCCAGGGTCAAATATTTCTAGATCATTAATACAGGACAAATTTCATGTAATCAATGTTTAATATACCTCTATATACAATTAAACACCTGTGGTTATGATTAAACTGTTTAACACAATGTAATATTGTAGTTGGTAGCATCAGCTTTTAAGGTATTAAAGAATTTAGCTCAGGTGGCAATTCTGTGATAATTATGTGAAGTTCTGTATGAAAACTGGATATCTTGGAAATCATTACTTTGAGGGAGATGAAATTAGACATTTTGGGAATCAATGTTTTAAGACAGATTTGCTTATAGGTATTATGCTGGTTTCTTTATTGTTGTTTGTTTTTTCACTTTAAACAAGTATTTTGTACTAGCTAACAGATCAGACCTTTATCTGATAAAGGCACACCATAAAAAAACTGTTTTTGTAATGTTAAGACAAGCATCATTATGAAGACCGAAATAGTTTGGTTTGGTTTATCTTGATAACGTCCTATTAACAGCCAGGGTCATTTAAGGACGTGCCAGGTTTTGGAGGTGGAGGAAAGCCGGATTACCCGGTGAAAAACCACCGGCCTACAGTCAGTACCTGGCAATTGCCTCCCGTAGGTTTCAAACTCGCAACCCAGAGGTGGAGGGCTAGTGATAAAGTTTCGGGACACCTTAACCACTCGGCCACCGCAGCCTCCTGACCAAAACAGACCTCTATTAGATACATGGTTGTCAGGACAACCAATGATAAACAGAATCTCAAACTTTTGTTCATTCCATCTGACATTAGCGAAAACCACACAGGCATTATAAATATGTTTCATATACCAGTAAATGTTATGACAATTCAGATGACTTCGTGTATACAGTTCCATGAACCAACAGTCATAATTCTTGTCATGTAACTTCCTCAGAGATGAGAAGTTTTCAGATTTGTTCAAATAAATGGCCTTGACCCACTTTCAAGGTCAGATGTGTTAAAAACTAAGAGTTTCTTCTGCAGATCTTTGAAGCTTAAAGTCATTATTTGTCTGTCATGCAGCTTATGGGGCTTATGTAAATAAGGCCATGGCCAGATTACCAACTTTGCAAAAAAAAAAAAAAAAAAAAGATTTTAAGGTCATAGGTCAGATGTCAAATTTCTTCTGTCAGACTTGTGATGCTTTGAGTCATGATAATTGTCCGAAATTTAGATTTTGGAAACCAAATTGATTCAAATGAATATATACCATTATCTTTTATTGGACATATATAAAATACTGTTTGATCGGCCCTACTTACTTTTTATTGATAACCACGCCATTTCCATGTGTATTAGCACCGGAAGTTGGGCTGCGCATGTGCGTATAAAATGTTACTGTAACTGAGTTGGCGTTTTACCCGATTTAATAGACAGCACTGACCGTTACAGTTGTACTCTGAACACCTCGGCAGTAATAACGCTATTGTTTCAGCAGTTTAAAGATTTAATAGGCGCCGGTGACTGTGTCATTTCTACACCTGTAAAAACATCAGCCGGGTAGATCTACCGGTGTGTCAGAGATTAGTTCCGCTTGAGCGAACGGGTAGATGAGTTGTTGATTATCGTGTGTACTGATATCGGCGACCGCCTTGGGAAATTACCTGATGTAAGTAAAGCAGTACTTTTTATCACCAAGACTTGTTGTTATAAGATTCAACCGACAATTTCTTTTATGAATTTATGAAACATTTATAATAGCATGTAGGTTTTCCATTTCAAGGCCTGAAAGCATGCAGTTCAAGATGTGATGGAAACTTTTGTGATATGAAGTTTCCTGGGAATTTTTGTCTCTTAATGACCTTGACCTTATTAATGTCAGAGCTAGGTGTCAAATATGTGTGGCATGTCAAATTCAAATAATTTAACTCTATTGCACCATGTAGACTTTCCACTCCTGTTATTTGGCTGAATGTCCCGACTCGAGGGAGATGGGCAAACGCTTTATCAACATTTGTACATATAATATATATAGTATTTATATACCCATGTTACTCATTAGTACATTTTTATTTGAACACGTAAGAATAAAATTTTCCGGTCTAATCAGTTAATTTTGGATAATCAAAATCAGTCTTTTACGCATTTTCATCTTAATTGCTGAAAGGAAACTAGATCTTATGAAAAGGAATATTTTTATGTATTTTTTTGTTTTGATATCAGATACCTATTCTTGAAAGATTTTTCAATAAGAAATTTTACTACACATAGGCGCAGTGCTTAATTGTATTAGCTGTACATTTCTATCGTAAAGACGAATTAGAAAGAAGTAATGTTTCTTTTAGATTAGAAAACAACATATATCTGTATATGTAGCGAATTGTAAACACAAGATTTTGAACCGTTAAATCTGTCTATGGGGGCCACACATACAACACGTTATGTTCATTCTGGGCATTTGGTATGAAACAATTTGAAGAAAATTGTCTTAATTATTCTAAGTCTTCTTAATTGTCTGAGACTTGGATCCCAGGGACATTTTAATAGCCGAAAGGTATCTGTGATCTTGTGCAGTAAAAATGTCTTCAAATCGGCATTAATCTTATGCATGCACAAATAAAACTGTTCCTGAAGGATATATATGCAATACTAAAGTGTACCAAGATGATTTTTGGGGGAAAAGATTTTTTTATCTCATAGTAAATGTGAGGAAGAAATCCCTTATGGCCTGAGACATGCTTGAAGATGTTTGTAACATTTTATTCTTGTATACAGATGCAATACATTAAAAATGAAAAAAAAAAAAGAAAAAAAAAGAAGAAATTTTGCTATTATAAAAACTTGTTTAGTGTCAGGACGTTGACCTGAGCAGTTCGCAAATGTCAGTTGTCATCGACAGTTTGAGTGATGACTGTTGCTAGGTGACATAACTGTTGCTAAGGTAACAGTTTCCAAGGTGAAGGTTGCATCTGTAATGGTGTTTAATGACTCAAATTAAGATTAGTGTAAACAGGACATTTTCTGAGAGGATAGCTGTAACTTACCAACTGGAGGTGACAATTGTCAAGATAGCCATTGTTATCTTACATTTGAGGGGCAGCTGGTGAAGCTGGAGGTCAAAGGTCAAGGTCATGTATGCTGTAAATATTGTCATATATTCAGGTAAAACTTTCTTACCTAATAGGGAACAGTCACATTCTTTTAATATTTCAGAGAAAAAAACATTTTAATACACTAAATTGTTCAGTAAGTCGAGACAATTGTTTGTTTGCTGAATTTATTGTTTACCGTCAAAGGCCAGGGTAAATCTAATGAAGTACTGTAGTAGCTGGGGGCCACCTCAGGGCGGGCCGCCTCACTCAGCGTTTAGGAGGCCTGTTTCTTGTTATTGGCCAGAGCTATTGAGATAAAGTATTTTAAATGCCCAAGGATGAACCATGACAGAACATGAATTATTAGTCTGTGATCTCATCTTCCTGAATGATCTTTTTGTTTTTTCAATTTGTCTGCAATATCAATTTTCATTGTTTCTTTTTCTGCACTATGTCAACGTATATAGGGGTATGTCACTTGACTTAAAAGACTAAAATATGATTAACTAACCAGGCCAGCCTCATGCTAGTCTGTGACTTGATCATGACCTCTGTCACGTAAAACATCCCTTACGTTTTTTTTGTCAGTCAGGAGTATTGCTGAAGTATGTTAAAAGAATGGAGGAGAAATTTGTGTAAAATTGGAATGTCTTAAAATATTTACAATCACAGGTCATAGAAAAATTGATAATCCATGGCAGACAATCAAATTTTTTTTAGTTACAATATTTAACAAAAAAAAAAGAGCTTTTATCACTTTTCTGCTTGGAATACATTAAAAGAAGATATCATGAAAAAAAAAAGAAAAGTGCAGGTTTAAGAAGTACATAAGGCGTGGGTTCTTTTTTTCTTTCAGCAGGGAGATTTTATTTATGATCACGCGAATCGTATATTCCATTTTGAGACATATTGCGTTTTCATGTTTTACAGCAGATGTTATGTCTGAAAAGCAGGAGGTTTTTTGTATATTTTTTTCGCAGAGCTCAACAAAGATGCTGAAAAATGGCATAAGAAACGCCAAAATTTTTACATCCGTGGTTGATGTTCAGGCCTTTGGGTATTAAAAAGCTGCATTTATTGGAATTGATATTTGGCAGTTGTATGTTAAAAATCTTGACTCGTCTTACCCAGAGGGAAATGAAAGAAATGAAATTAATGTGTGTTGCAAGCTTGAAAGTTTACCGTAGAATAAGTTTGACGGCAGAAGCTCTCACGGAAATGCCCTGGTACCCATAACTGTCATGCCGTGCCCTTCTTTCCTTGAGGAAATGACATGAATTTTATTCTATCTTGTCCAAGAACAAACTGGTATACTGTATGCTTGTCGGCACTGAGTGGAAATTCACTCCCTCTTCGTCTTGTATTCGTCGCCGGATAAAAATTTTATCCGGATGATTATGTCACGGTCTTGGAAAGGTTTGAATGGTAGGGAATAATTCAACTGTTGTCTATGGTATTAGATTAAATACGGACTTGAAATTCTCTCGCTGCAGACTAAAATGCGGCAAATTTTAGAATTTTTTTTAAAAGTTTTGTAGAAATCCATTTTGATATTGGGCAAAAATTAATACTGTTAGATTTGATTGTGGGTAAAACCCCCTGCATTTAGTACGAGCTAATAGCAATGTGACATTTTGGAATTGAAAATAATTAATTTCATGTGTCGGATGACAGATTGTTCGCAATAAGACCCAATATTAATTCATTTTTTTCTTTAAAAGAATTGTGAGTTTCTTCGTTAAATTTTCTAAGGTTGTTTTTGAGGAATTTCTAGCTCTCTTTCTGCTCGGAGAACCATTAAGTAATTTGATGGTTCCGCGGGGATCTCAAATGTTAAGATACAATTTCTTAAATCTTGCAGCTTGCATGGGTTTGCGGGTAAAATTTATGAATTAATTTAAATGATTTATGGATTTTATTTTTGTAACCTACATAACTTTATTTCAGTTGTCAATTTACATTACAATGAAAACAGATTGAATGTTTCGTTAGTTGTCAAGTTGATTTTGTCCATACTTGTAACATTACAAAATACAGGCAATTTTGTACACTTTTTTTTTTATCAGGGAGAGGTTTAGATAAGATATGAAAAGTCTTATAGTTTTAACAGACTACGATAGAATATACTATAATACTGTTGGTTAAAATTGCCACAAATGTTTAATATTGTAAATATTTCCGTAAACAAACAGGCTTCATACCAATTTCTCTTTATTATGAAGCAAGTTAAAATACCAGAATTTAGCTTAATTGTCTTATCTATTTCATGATTCCAAAATGAACTTTGGATATAACGGACAATTTGCAATGGTCCCGAAAAGTTCGTTATAAACAAGTTCTACTGTATTAGTATATACGGTGTTTGTTTTCAAGATGATATTTTTTACTTCATTTTTTTTTAATCTGAACATATAATAAGTAATGTTATCAAGATATCTAAAGAATGATAAGAATTTGTTAAGTTGATATGGTGATTTCTTGGTTAACATTACCAGTAAACTTTTAATGGTGGTATTAAAATATAAAATAAAAAAAAAAAAAAAAATGGAAAGAAAAAAATTTAAATAAAAAAAATATGATTATGAAAAAAAATAAATTAGGATGATAATATTTACTGATCTGTTTTTGCACTTTTATTTACACCCATTAAGAATGAGAAATGTCCTGATTTTAGGGGTTAATCTGTAAGAGATGATTATCGGATGGATCTTGGAGGATGATCTTTGCCTTCAGACAAATGGGAGATGAGAATTATCTGAATCACACAGAGACTTAACATGGAGATAAGCTTTGTACAACTTCAGGGGAAAACATCATTATGTTGATAATTTATTGTGATTTATATTGACTTTCGTAAATCCCAAACATAGAACTGTTGACTTGCTAAGATTCGCCATCTGAAATCCATCTTAATTGAAAGCCAACTAGGAAATTAAGTGTAGATTTAGTTGGACTTCCATTTTGTCCTGAGGGTTTGACTGGCCAGAGAGAAAGTGTGATACGAAGAGGTCAAACTGAGGCTATACGTTTAAAACTAATTACACATTGGTGTGACCAACTCAAAATATTGACAGTATCTCTTCCGACTGGCCTCAGGATCGGTTCCACTAATCAGGCATCTATGACCTTAAAACTGGAGTCAGCGTTTGTTCTTCACGACAAATTCCCGCTAAAATGACACGTTGTTTCAAGGGTACATCATCGTAAACTGTTACTTCGGAGTCCTACTATGGGCCTAAGTGGTATCTACACCTTGTGACAAATTCGTAATAAAATGACGATTGTTTGTCAATGTTGATAGCACTGATGCTTTCCATTCTGGATCACTCACAAGCTTGGTTTGATTTGCTCCGAGGTATTTTAATTAAGAGAATTGATTGGTCGAAGGACTTGAGTGACTTTCTTGGGATATAAAAAGTTGATTTAGTGTAATGACTTTTTTGTTTGATTGCCCTCTCCTTAGATGACTAAGAGCTATTGTTGATCATTGTTGTACATAGTCATTGAAATTGGGTTTTTTAGCTGTATAAAATTGGTTGCAAATCTGTGTCATACAGTATTGAAGTAAATGCAGTAATTTTTTATGATTGGTCAAAACTTTTCTTTTTTTTTTTATTAAAAAAACAAGTTTTGACCAATCATAAAGACAATTTTTTTCAAATACAGGCTTACCAAATTTGGTAAGTTTATGATATGATGTTTTTTCTATTAATAGACATTGAGTGTTTTTATGTTGAATCTTCATTTTAGCCTGGTTTGATAGATAGGCTATGGTGTATGTTGGTTTTTACAGCATTTCATTATTTTTTGTTAATTAATACATCTACCCTAGCCAGAATCTAAAATTTCTTTTTATCATCAATATATTTGCAAAATGGTTGAAAATAACTAGGTTGCTATCTAAATGAAAATGAAGTCTGGATTTCAGGGCTTGCAGGTTTTGACAAAATCACACATGATACCAAAAAATAAATGTCCTTTATAAAAACCCTTTTTAGATAATGTTTTACATCGTTTCCAAATTTCCAATACCATTTTGTATTTCAAGGAGAACCTTGATACAGACTTAATACATTTTTTTCGTGGTTTTGTTGAGTTTAAGAAATTCATCGTAAAATGGAGTCGGATTTCTGCAAGACACCGTCCCCCGAATGAAATCTTGTTGATATGGAGATTACGTAAGATTATACCCCTGCCAAACTGACTACGATTGTTATCGTGCTCAATCCATTACGCACTGCATCATGTAGATTGTCTCAGCTTCTGTGTAAATCACCCCACCTTCCGTGACATCATTGCTGTCTGTCTTCTTTCTCTGATAAATCTCTGGAATGCTGGTCTGAAAAGATCCAATGTTAATCTTTCGGGTGGAATTTTAAAAATAATGCGTTTTAAAAACATGCATAATTAATCGTCAATCGTTTTGGAAATGTAAGAACTACATTGAGAACTATTTTGATGTTTTTCGTCCTAGTGAAATTTAGCACTTGTTTCTTTTTAAAAATTCATTTTGTCAAGAAATTTTTCTGGAATATTTTAAAAATAGATGAATATGAGAAATTGTTAAATGTTTCATAGAGCTGTGCAAGGTCTCTAACAAATGGAAACTGTTCATCATGAATGGCTGGCAGTTATAGTGGTATTTTCAATAAGATACATTATTGTATTGTTAAACGATTGAGAAATATAGCGGGACTTGGCCATCATGGGGACTAATGGTAGCTCAAAGGGTTTAAAAGTTTGTCTCCAGGGCTTTTTGGGGGCTGATAATGGGTCCAACCCATTTTCAATTCAAATTATTTAATGTTTAATCCAACTTCCCAAAACTTACAGTTTACTTCTAAGAATTCCCTTTCCCTAATCACTAACACCCATCCTAAATGCAAATCATTGAAAAAAGTAACCTCTGGCCCTGGTGTCATGAACGTTTTTTAACTTGAGGAAATTCCTTCTTATTTGTTTTAAAATTTCCCATAGGAAACCAATATTGGATTTAGGGGGAAAATCTTATCTGAGAAATCTCCTTGAATTGTGTAATGCTTTCTAAAGGAAAATTGAAAATTCAGGACTTTCCTTTAGTTGAAGAACATTGACCAAACCAGGATCTGCTGGTCTGATTGGAAATCTTGGGTTTTAATCATACATATGACATATTCAGTGCATGAGAAGTTTTAATCAGGTCACAAAAAAAAATTAAAATGTCAGGTCATATTGTCTAAATGCCACTCAGGGGAGTAAAAAAATTGCTTGCATTGGTCAGCAGCTGGCCTTTATATAGAGGTTCAGATATTGAATTGTATTACATTTGGAACTAGAACAAGTGGCCTTTAGAGAGAGGTTGACTTTGCCATACAAAGTTGAATCTTGTTATCTACAAGTTGATGGTGTCATGGAAAAACTTAGACAAAGTATTTGAGCTAACTTTACATACCTTCTATAGAATATTTACTGTCAAAACTTTGAGTTGATCAGAGTTTTTGGGTCATCAGAGTTTGACTCTAAAATTATTATGACCAATTTTGTTAGTGAAAGAATATGTCTTTCTTAAAATTTCTCAACCTCAGTGACAATTTGATCGAAAGTAAAAGTACACATCGAGAATTATGTTGTCTTAATCTAAAAACTGTTTTCATATTGAATAATAAATAGATTGGATGTAACTGATTTAATCTTCTTTAGATACAGTTCTGTAATGTTCTTTCGGAAGACATGCACTAGCTAAATATACCTTTGCAATATACACAGTGATAGAATTTAGATGGTATCCTATATCCTATATTTCGGTTTCATTAAAAGCTGATAGATATTTCTGTAGTTTCTATATTGAACATGTGAGTTTTTTTCTCAAGTTTTAATAGAATACAACTACATTCCACCGTTAACACACCACAAGTCGACAGTCCGGAGCCAAAGTGCTCCTATAGAATCCTGTTGGAGCTTTGGTGGGGATATCAGTCGAAATCAGATTACGCTTTTCCTAGAATGGCCCAGTCGCTAGTAAAATTATCCCGGAAATGAAAACATATAATTCCGATAATAAATAGTCACTGATTTTTGTTGGTTTGCAATTTGTGATGGCAAACACATTTCACGCGATAATCATCTCTGCTGTTTATATATGTCATGTAGTTATTATATATTGATTTGAAGCGATTTAGTCGTTGATGTTCCTAGCTGTGCAAGGTGTGATCCTATGGCAGCGTATCAATTCTGAGAGTGATTGAGTATTGATTAATGCCACAACATGGTGCCACGGTTGTCATGGTGACAATGATAATATACTAGGCCTCTGGGTGGTTTATATGACATGGGACAATGCCACTTAATAAGAGATAGTGTCGATAGCTGTCACGCTTGACATATGATACAACAGATCTATAGAATCAGTCCAGGAATTTATGTTGGATTAAGTGATTTTATTATAAACATTGGTTCCATACAGACTCCAGGTGTTTCCAATGAATGTTTCATGTCTTGCGCAAAGTAATATTAATCATTGATGATCTTATTCACTAAAATGTTTTTCAAACTCTTAAAGACACCCAAATTTAGGCTTCCTCCCTGTCCATCTCCAATATCTATGTAACCCTGAATATTGTCATCACTCCAACGGCTGCATCCCTTGAGGAATTTTGATTAAACTTCACACAATTATAAAGGACCATAATTTCTTTGGAAAACGTTTGATTTTCAGGGATTTTGGGTCAAGGTCAAGGTCACTGTTACTATTTTTAGCAGGGATCAGTAGGGGACATGCTACATCCAGTATGCATGGTGACCAATATCTATTGCAGTACAGTAGAATTGGTAACAATTACTTTTTCATTGTCGTGTAATAAGCTTTGGGTTGAAGTTTTTGTGCTGCCACTGGGCTTATTATGTAACAGGAGAGGAGAAAATGTAGCGGCCAGACCGGGGTTTGAACCTGGGACCTCCGAACACTAGCCGGATGCTCTACCTAGTCACTGATGATCGACCTAGTCCAATCCCGCTACAATTACAGGACAAGTATGGTGTACATTTATAAATATTTTTAATGTTTTTGCCTCTGAAAAGAACTCCCTGAATGTTTGTTAGTACTTTCTGTCTAGGACATAAAACGAAATCTTAGCCTTTTTGAAGAAACTGACAAATAGATTCAATTCTTTATTTCTGATCGCTATGACAGCCAGGAGGCTACTTACCTATTTCTTTGCGTATAAATTCTTACCTATTTCTTTTCGTAAATGGTGTGTTGATTATGGTAAAATATGATTATTTATATATCTAGGAACTCGAACAGAAAAACCATTAAGTTGTTATAATAGAACAGGCTGCTTCTGACAAAATAGCTCTTTCTTCGGTTCTGTTTTCCGTTTCAAGGTTAGCAGAATTCCCTGTATACTGATGTTCGGACAGCTGTAGATAGTCATCGTATTGGTTAAATCAGTCGTTGATTACATAAACATACGGCACCAGGCTATTGCCAGGCTGAAATATCAATTTCGGTGATTTTCTAGTATTTTTTTCCTGACTCAAGGACAACTGAAATTCATCCAAGGTTCCTAATTGCGGGAACCCATCAGAACGAATCCGTGTTTTGATGTGATTTGTGATTACACAGTTGCTCTCCATTACGTGGTGAAATAGGGTTCTGTATTAAATCTCTTGAATTCTAACTCACAGCGCATGATACTCTAAAAATATCACTTTTGTTTGTCAATCAAAATTTTCTCAGTTCCTGCACAAAATGCAGATTTTGATCATTTGTTTTGTCAAAATATGAAGAAATTTTATTGTTTGCTGAAAGTAAAGTTGTGGAAAAAGTTGGTAAAACAATTTAGTTATCAACTTTTATGCAAGATTTCAATATTTTTCCATGTTTAAAAGAAAATTGACCCTTATCTATGTTTTTATCACCATTGCTGATGGATATTAGATTTCCATTTCACTGCAGAACTGTGGCAAAAATATCAGTAATACTATGAGAGAATATCATTTCATAAAATGACAATTAACTTATTGACAAGATACAGTGGAATGACAATACCTTACTGACAAGATACAAAAGTTGAAATGACAATACCTTACTGACAAGTACATAATTTGATATGACAATTAATTTACTGACAAGATACAGGCAAATATATAGTTATGACAATATGTTACTGACAAGATACAAAAGTTTGAATTACAATACCTTACTGACACAATACAGACATTGTTATGACAATACCTTACTGACAAGATACAGACATTGGAATTATAATACCTTACTGACAGGATACATAATTTGAAATGGCAATTAATTTACTGACAAGATACAGGTAGATATATAGTTATGACAATACCTTCACTGACAAGATACAAAAGTTGAAATGACAATGCCTTATTGACAAGATACAGAAGTTGAAATGACAATACCAGCTTACTGACAAGATACAAAAGTTTGAATTACAATACCTTCACTGACAAGATACAGAATTTGAAACGGCAATTAATTTACTGACCAGATACAGAATTTGAAATGACAATACCTTCCTGGCAAGATATAGAAGAGGGGGAAGGGCTTGGGGAGGAAAGAGGAGGAGGGCTGATTGAAATTTGAGGTCTCTGAGGTCGTCATGGAGACACCATGAAGATTGTATAGGAAATGCTTTTATAGAAATTAATTTCATCATCTGCTACTTGGATGATTACCTGATGTAACATGTCTGGGAGTTTTATCTAATTAGTAAGTAAGGTTGACGGGACTGCAGTTTTTTACTGCTTCAGTTTGGTGTAAATTCCCATACATAGAAAAATTATTTTTGACGAACTTTTATCGTCATATATCTTATTAACTAGACTTACGTCCGGTCTCTGTCACATAGCAGACTGGTTATTCTATGAAACAGATTTCGACAAATCTTGGGAGTCCAAATTTCACCGTTTTATATTGGAATCAAGATAAACCAAGAAAATCCAGACTTTATAATAATAAAAAACGGGCAGAATTGAATTACACTATGGACCTTATTTTGTACTTTTACCGCCACGGCTGGTATAACTAGCATTAAGAACCTACATACAAGTTGTCTGGAAAGTTTCAACTGCACTAAAGTGTTTGCTTGAATGGAACGTTCGGCAAATTAACGTGGCATGTACGCGAGATAAATATTGATGGCAGACACCGTTTTTATGCCCCGATAACGAAAAATCAATGATAACACCATCACCAGGATCAAGTGGTAAAGACAAGGTGCACATTCATGTAAATTGTATTGTATAAATATGTAACTATCAAATTGTTATCAGGTCGAGATCAAACATATTGGGCATTTGTCTCTCAGCGCTGTGATAGCCGAGGCTGGGATTAGCTTGAAGAGGGACTGTATTGGCAGAATGCCGTTTCCATTGATTTTCTGATTACGTTCAGTGAATTACCTAACGTAGTTCCGCACTAGATTTATGAGAATCGGTGAGAAACACCCTGTTGCTTATTGGTGTTCGTAGTTTTCTCTTGCTCAGGACATTAAAATATCTATATATGCATACGTATGGTCCTGGTTTCGATTACCAATGCATAATGACTCTCACAGTTAATTTGCGTTGTTAAGCGTCCATTTCAAATGACCTGACAGTTAGGAGCTTAAGAATTATATTGAGTTATGATCTTGATGATTTTCAAATGTTTATTTTTCTAAGTATATTCTAAATTGTGATTGGTCAGAAACATGAAGCACTAAAATCAAAATGAGAGTTGAAAGTTTTGTGAAAACAAATGAATGTTTTTTTCTAAATATCCACATTTAGAATTAAGGAAATGGTTCAGAGTCTGAATCAAGAGTTCCAAAATGCCGATGAGAGCCAAAAGAAGATGTCTTTCTTGACAGATAAAGAAACAACAGAAAAGAAGAGATTTTGTTTGTTTGTGTTTAACGTCCTATTAACAGCCAGGGTCATTTAAGGACGTGCCAGGTTTCAAAGGTGGAGGAAAGCCGGAGTACCCGGAGAAAAACCACCGGCCTACAGTCAGTACCTGGCAACTGCCCCACATATATAGGTTTCGAACTTGCAACCCAGAGGTGGTGGGCTAGTGATAAAGTGTCAGGACACCTTAACCACACGGCCACCGCGAAAAGAAGAGAAATTATCTAGAACTTAAGATGGATCATTTAGCAGTGGTATGAAAGGACGATGTTGATAGCAGTATAATTTAGATATGTTCCAAAAAATCCTAAATTAACGTATTGTCAGATTCATTTTATTCTTGTAGAGCTATATTGCTGTTATGCAAAGTTGTTACGTACCGAAAAATTTCTTATTGGAGTCTTGTTTCTACTCGGAAAGGGTCTGCGTTTCCTCTTCACAGACTATACCACTTGTTTCTGGTCAACCGGAACTCATATTTCCATTCTGCAAAGGATTCGGCTTTTTATCAACAAGGTTTCTTGCTCAAGAAGGGTCTTGTTTGTCTTCAGCAATAAGCTCTGTCTTTTCTCAGAAATGGGTCATATTTTGTCTCATAAAATGAGAGTCTCAACCTTGAAATTTGACATATTCAAAACTTTGATGGAGAAATTGTCATTTATGTTTGTGTCCTCAAGACTATATGACCAGGATGTAGCCAGCATTGTACATGTTTACTCGCAGAAACCGAAAGGATAATGACTTTCTCTCATGCAATATGACAATGGTTACGTTTTAAAACATGTTACTTTGTTATACAATCTTTAAATTTACATAATATAATTTGTTGGTTTTCGCTGTTTCAAAATTGGCGTTGTAGAAGATAATGCTCTTCATAACGGACTCTACTGATTTGAATTTTAAAACTTCTTTTCCCCCCAAAGAATCTGATTTACTGCGATGGGTATTTTTTGAAGCGTCATTTGGTATGCAAGCTTTATTTTTAATAAGAACAATATCTGTTTGTTTGAGAATTGGAATTTCAACCTTGAATTATGAGTTGCATAAAATATTATTTAAAGATTGAAAAAAAAAAATTTTCAATCATCAATCTAATAATGTTTTGATATAGTACATTCCGTTTTGAAGTAAAATTAATCTTATTTAAAATTGTTTAAATTTTTTTTTTAAATTCACTTAAAATTTTTAAGTAAAATTGTCTTTTATAGGGCCCTTGTTGAATCAATAAACTGTTACATATCTCTCACAGTTGAAGTACAACATTGTGACCTTTCTGCAACGCTTTGTAATCAAAATTGTCTACACTTTTTATGGTATATGCAAGTTATTCGTAAGACTTCTAGTTTTTTTTTATAACTCTTGGGGTTTTATTTCGGTGCAAGAAGACATAAAATATATCCGGAATAAGTGGGAGCATTATTCACCTATAATTACTCGATTCCCTGGTTAGTCTGAAGTCTGATTTACGGAGAAATGTAGGGTTATATAGAGGATTAAGGTATATGTGGTGACAAAAATGGACTACTTTTAATGATTGGATTCACACAATGAATTTGACATTAACAATGTAATTGTGTAGCATATATCATCTTCATTTCTAAGTTGAAGGTACATATATATATAGAGGATATCTAACAGTGTCTTCAGTAATACCAAATATATTTCACGAGTGTGGCTAATATTTTGATATTTTTCACTCGTGCACGAGTGAAAAATATCAAAATATTAGCCACACGAGTGAAATATATTTGGTATTACTGAAGACACTGTTAGATATTCTGTTTATTACATTTTTTATCAACGAAAACCCTACCCCGTATGCTAACTAGGCCTACAGCGAAAGTTTGCATACAAAAAAAAGTAGTTCCCCCTGTCCAGGTGCTGACATATATGTCGGGCTTTCTGATTGGTCAATTATTGTGGTATTTTCTAATCATTAATTTGATTGGTCAAATCGGCAAAAAGTGATATTTTTCACTAGTGAAAAATATGATATTCTTCACTAGTGAAAAATATCACTTTTATAGAATGAATAATTTTTGATATTTCACTGGTAAAAATGTAATAAATATATATATCTGTTTTTGTGAGTCCTTTTTCAAGGTTTTGAAATATGTCCCAGATAATGTTTCATGCATGGATATCAGACTTGCCAATCAGCATGAAGGTCAAGGTGAATTGGTCAAAATTTGATTAATGAAATTCCAGAATACATATGTAGATATACAGTTGGTTTTCAGGAATATTAAGAAAATTTTCTGTCCTATACTAAAACGGAAGTGTCTTAACCGCTATTTGACCTTTAGTTTTGACCTTGAAAATCAAAATAGTATATATATTGTTAGCTGTTTTTGGTTTTTGGTATAATATCCTCAATTAATTGTGATTTATCTGACCTTGACCTCAACTTCTGAGATTCATTTGAAATTTACCTCTATTTTAACTGAACTGGATTTGACCTTGACCTCAACTTGTGAAATGGCTTTGACAATGACCTAAATTTTAACTGAAGTGGATTTCAACTTGACCTCAATGTGTGAAATGGCTTTGACATTAACTCAACTATAACTGAAGTGGATTTGACCTTGATCTCAACTTTAACTCTTTACGTACTCATTAAAATTTCGCGGTCGCTACCGGAAGTGAATGCTGGGTAGGTCCTTTGTGTATTGGAGCATATGGCTATCACATCAGACGTCGATAAAACGATCTTTTACTGATCTTTTACTGTTATATAATGCTTAATATTAAATGAAGTTTATTATATGGAACAAGTACTGAGTACAGAAACTCTTTTACCCAATTTTTCCTTTAAAATACGGCGAAATCACCAGGCAGAATCGCGGGAAATGACATGTTAATCGGCACATGTGTCACACATGTGCAAGAAATCACGCAGCCAAAACATCGTTTTTTCGGTGTGTAAAAATATTTTACGTATTTCTTACTTATTTTGATGATAAACGTTACTCAATTATATATATATTATCGTTTTTAATTGTTTTATTGTGTTTAACACCTCAACAATCTCTCAGAAAACGAAAGTAAATTTGAGGCCGCCATTTTGTAGCTATGTAAACAGCTCGGCATGAACCGGCGGAATTCTTTGAAATAGACAATCTTAACGAATGAATTATGCTTCTGGTACGTAAAATATACCATCAATACAATATTTACATTGCTTTTTATTTCTTAAAAACATCATTTCCGTGTCAATTCCTTCGTATGACTATGCTAAACCAGCAAGTAATATCAACATCTTTTGCGATGTTTTACGACGATTTGAGTCGTCACAAAGGATGGAAGGCATGTTAATTGCGACGTGTGTAGTCGTCATGAAGGATACAAGAGCACATTTTTGTGACGTCTGTAGTCGTCGTGAGTACGGAAAGAGTTAACTGAAATGGATTTGACCTTGACCTCAATTTGTGAAATGGCTTTGACATTGACCTCAAATTTAACTGAAATAGATTTGACCTTTAATTCAAGTACTGAAATGGATTTTCAAATTCCTATATGGTGGTTAAGCATTGTGTTTGATATCCAAATTGGGTCACTGTGACCCTTATTCTGTATTGTTTCATGTGAAAAAAGCATTTGACGTATGAGCCATGGTTCATTGATGAAGCTGCCACATTGGGTTAAGTCTTGTTCGAGATGAGTTCATTTCAAACCTCCATAAAAATTTTCAATTCAGTTTAATTGGTTTAATTGATTAGACGAAAAGCTACAGTATTCAAAATTTAAACATTGGGTCCGAATGTTGGGACATAAAGTTTGCGAAGATGGGGGAAGTTTTTAACAACATTAGTGTTTACCCGTATACAGCCTAATGTTTCCATACGGAAAAAAATGTGATGTGATGACAAATTAATGTTTACTCTTGTCGCATCTTCGGCCGTTCGCCACGTGGTCTCCTGTTCATCAATATTATCCCAGCTACATTCAATTTCAAACTTCGTTAATAATTCATTAAAATTCCTTCGACGGTTTCGTACCGTTTTGTCGAAACAGATGAGATAGATACAGTTGATGTTGTATTTTCATTTACATTCCCCGATAGAAGATGGGATGATTTTTTTTCTTCTTAATTCGGAATTACTAGGTACATATATAAATCTAATGTGAGAAGGTATCAGAAACCCAAATGTGTATCTCTTCGTAATGGTGTGAATGTTGGAAATAACGCAGACACATATTTCTCTTTTTTCCATTTGCACAGTAGAAAGGAAATTGGATTTTATGCTTATTAAATCGTGGCCATTACTGTATGTTAAAACCAACCGTGATAAATACTTGTACAGAAATAGTAATTGTGGATGTTTTTTAACTGGTGCTGCGGAAGGTTTAATCCCTCTGTATGTGTTGGAGTGATAAGGAAATTTAAAAATTGATGGGCGATGTTCACTGCGAAAAATTGAAAGTTTCCTTTGAATTACAAAAAGGAATGGAAAATTACTGCATATGGAGATCGGCCAGGATTGGGTTTCTGCAACTGGACAGAATTAGAACTACATTTGATTTCTGTATTCAAGAGAGGTGGTAGGGATTTTCATTTAAACAACTGAATAAATTTTATTCTGAAACTTAAAATTTCGGTTTTTGTTTCTACTGGCTTCAATTCAGTTAATTAGTTGTGATTTAAAATTACCATATTTGGTCTGATGAGTACACGCGTACTTACAAAACCACAAAAAGGGGTGCGCTTAGGAACAGGGAAGAGCTTCCATGCGAGATCTAGGTGAAAAAAAACAACTTTTCTTTCAGTTAAATACCTTTATGTACGATAAACAATCCAGACTTCTTGTTAATTAATAGATTGAACATTTTATTGGCAGATCAGCGAGGTTACTAAGGGACTTTTTATATTTTTAAATTAGGGCGCTAATCCTCTTTTCCTGAAAAAAGGTTAGGTTGTATATATAGGGGAAGCTGCATCTTATGTCAAAATAGGTAATCTTAAAATATGAAACACGAAATAATTTTTTTTTAGAAAACCTTATTGATATTTCACTCAACATGCCTATTAAACATTGTATCATTATTTGCAATGCTTTATTCGTCGTAAACTGGCATGAATTTGTTGTTGATATTTGGCTGGCTGTAAAACGATTTCTTTGGATTTGTGTATTTATCCATGGACGATTATATATAATGCTGATTGACTATTACGCTGTTTAAGAGAGAAAATACTGATGGTCCAAAAATACCTATTACAGGAGAGATCTGATTGGCTTTGGTCTGGTTTAATGGACGAAGTATTGTATTGTACTGGTTTTATCCGTCTTTGAATTTCCGTGACATTAGGCAATGACATTAGCAATCTCCGGGATCGCAAGGTGCCAGTCCATCACAAATTAACTTCCTGTCTGCAGCCATTTATGTAGCTTATTAGATTAGATCAATTAGGCTTTAAAGTACCTAGCTAGTAACACACAGAAGAGTATATTATATGATTGGTGACGTATATACTGTCAGGAAAGTTACAATCTAAAGATATGTATCTATAGCAAGACAACTCGACACTTTCCTTCAACCTAAAATATTCTGAAAAATATCAAATCTGTTATATTGTAATTATGATTAATCTTTTTTGTATGAGTTTCTCTTTTAGAAAAATGTAAATTTCAGTTTGATTAAAGTTCAGTTTTACTTGTTTAGAGTTTTGATTTGATTTTTTTTTTAACGTCTTCGAAGGTCAATTACGTAAGATGACAGTTGAAAAGGATTTGATAGGTTCGTTATCCTCTTACGGCACAGCTGAAGGAGGATCATTAGCCACCGTCGGTCCATCCATCATGAATTCTCTGTCATATGTCATTTGTTTTGTCTGGAATCACTGCTGCAGGTATCCGTGTACATTATGGAAAGTAGAAAGTAGACCGCTGTGACCTAAATTCTCATCTTTCAATTCACCAAACAACTTTTTGCCTGCTGGCCACACAAAAAAATCCTGTTGATTCTGATTTCTTATAGCCTTCTGTTGGTGGTAGGTGATCCTGTCATGCTGAGATATCACATGTACTTTGGTTTTCTAAATATATCCTGTTAATTGTTCACATTAATGACCTTGACCCACCTTTAAGGTCGTAGGGTTCAAATATCTGAAAATATTCAAAAAACTTCTTCAGAAGGTCATTAAGTCTAACATGCCATTAATTTATAAATTTTGTTTAATTGGATAACCTTGCCCTTGCATGAATGTTACAATGCCTACAGTATTGTGATAATTAGCATGTACAAGTTGCTATGAGATTGTTTAAAATTTTGTCCTTGACCCAATTAAAATTTTTAGTCTCAGATCTTTGTTTTACATCTTGTATTGATTTAGAGATGAGAAGTACAGGTCCAATTGGCGTCTTTTAAGTGTTTTATCTGAAGAATTGCTAAAACTACACTTTATGAAATCGTAAAAAATTCTTTAGTGTAACTATAGTTTTCAACAGAAGATTTATGTCATGAAAGTCGGTACATATGTCAATCTTATGTAAAGCTAGTCTGGCATCAACCGTATCTGTAAGATAAAATTTAGGTATAAAATTTGAACTCTCCTGTATGGAGGTCAATAAATTGGTCCACGGTGACTCCATTTTTAGTACACAGGTTCAAAAAAGAAATTTATGACTCTGAGTTTCATACATTTTATTATACAGCATTGTTCAAAGAGTCTGGTGTATGCAATCAACGCTTAATTTACAAAAAAAAGGATCATTACCGCATCTGTAATAGAATTGAGGTGTAAAATGTGAACTCTTCTATGTGGAGGTTAGATATGCATACATGTAATTGTCCTTAAGTCTGATTTATTTGAAATTGATGGAGAGATATTGTATTCCTGAGACCTTAGTAAGCTATTAAAGTTGAACTCTCCTATGTAGGAGGTAGATAAACTGCTGTTAAGTTAGTCCTTAAAGTTTTATGGACATGCTTATCTGCAGAGAAATTAATCGTTGAAAAAATCAAGATCTACAGTATAGATAAAGTGCATGTAGTTTAAGTGGAACTCTCCAGTATGGAGGGTGAAAAAAGTGCTGTTTTTCGTTTTAGTAGAGGTTAATATCCTCATAACATTTAATTGGATTATAAAGAAGATGGATGCTTTTGGAAGCACAAAATAAAAAGAAACAACCAGAATTATCCTGTACCTTAAATTTACGTATTTACCCCCATAGAAAGGAATATGAAAAAAGTATGGATGGGAATATTTGGTCTTTTTTCCGTATTTTGAAAAATTATTGAAAAGTTAAGATGAGAAAATACCGATAAAAATGCATTCACATCTCAGCTTTTTTCTGTATGTTGAGACAAAAATTGCAGAGAAAATACAAATTATGATGCGGAGAATTGTTTGATAAAGGTAGGAATACACACAAGCCACATTGTTTTTACTTAACAATTAATTATCCCCTCGTGACGAAAGTCGGGGAGGGGATATAGCGTTCCGTACGTACGTACGTATGTTCACTTTTTGTCAGCGCTCTTGCGACTTCATTTTTGAACGGATTCTGACCAAACTTCATATATGGGTCCAGCATGGGAATACCTTGAACGAGTTCGTGTTTCAGGGTGTCAAGGTCAAAGTCAAGGTCACTGTTACTACTTGCGACTTCATTTTTGAACGGATCCTGACCAAACTTCATATATGGGTCCAGCATGGGAATACCTCGAACGAGTTCGTGTTTCAGGGTGCCAAGGTCAAGGTTAAGTTCACCGTTACTATTTATAGAAAATCTGTGTCAGCACTCTTGCGACTTCATTTCTGAACAGATCCTGACCAAACTTCATATATGACAACTGATGTTATTTCGATGTCCTGCAATAACCCCACCCCCCCATTTTGCGTCAGAGTTCATATGTTAGCACGCGAGGGGATTTGTATCGTTTGTGATGCCTTGTTATACTCAAATTGATTCTTTTTTTGGCCGATCAGTAGGTATTGATGATAAAAGGATCTTTCACTAAAGAAAGACAGTTTTTATACGTCCGACAAAAGACGGGACGTATTATGTTATCATGTTGGCGGGCAGGTGGGCGGGTGGGTAGGTGGGCACATATGGTGTCCGGAACCATAACTCCAATACTACTCGACCCAGACTCTCCATACTTGACACAAATATACATCTTGATGAGCCGGAGTGTCACATACCAAAATTATGCCCCTTATCCCCTTATTAGCGGAGTTATTGCCCTTTGATGATTTTACTTATCCGTACCATAACTTCAATACTACCCGACCCAGGCTCTGTATATTCTGTATGTAAACATGTGAACTAGTTTTTGTGTTGTTGTGTCTAAACCAAGGTTTCCCATATTCGCAACATATATACATCTCATCATTTAAAGTTGCCCTTGGGTTTCAACTACAAACCATTATGTGTATCAATATCTCCTTCCAACTTTCCAACAATGATACTTCATTTTAAAGCATTACAACCTGTGAAACTACCCCCTTCCAAGTGTCAAATATTGCGGCGGGTGTATGTTGTGGCCCTCCAACGGGCCCTTGTTAGTATATTTCTGTGATGTAAATAAGTTGTACACAAAAGAAAAATCATGAAATGAAACTAATTTTAATCAGAGGTGATTTAACCATCATGTATTAATTAATTTATAGGAAATATTCAGCTTTTGTGCTTTAAGTAATTTAAAGCAATTACAAATTCTAGATTTTAGAAATTTTGTAATTGTAATAGGAAGAAGTAATAAAAAATACCCTGCCCGCACTGGGGCTCAAACTAGCACCTTTTCATTCCCAAGGCAAACATCCTTAACCTCTAGACTATAGGGAAATTCGTGCTAGTCTGAGCCAGTACAGGGACTTAATATATATCTCTCTACAACACACTATTTCCTCTTTCACAAAGTGTTCACCTCCAAAAGACTACCACAAACCAGGTACTACAGCTCCAAGGAACCGAAGCCTGGCAAACTCCTAAAGCTTTCACTTGGAGTGGTCGAATGGCACCAAGTCTGTAATAGAATGGAGTAATGAAAATATGTAAATATGAAATAACCTGTCTGTGCTATGACGCAACCTTTCTTGAAATTTTGTTATTGTATTAGGAAGAAGTAATAAAAATACCCTGCCCGCATTGGGGCTCGAACTAACACAAGTTTTCCTCCCAAGGCAAACATCCTCCCACAAGGCTAAACGGAAATTCCTGCTAGTCTGAGCTAGTTTGGTGACCTTGCACTCTTCACTTTTACATAATTAATAAATTGTCTGCCTAAATTTCCTCTATAGATGTAGATAAACCTTTCAGTAGTCGGAAATTTCACACAATGCAAACTCGAGGACAGCTACCGTACATATTCCTGAGATCAAAATGAGCCATAAAAGTTGAACTCTTTCCTGTGGAGGTAGATAAAAACATGCAGTTCTACAATAATCCTTAACTAGAGATATTTTCACCTGTGTAAGTACTTATCAATACATCACTTGACACTGGCGTGTGTTTGAGTTGTCAGGTAGCACCAGGGTCCAGCCCAATGAATTTCACAATAGGTGTCCACAGTCGGGGCCAAGCCCTTAACTGCGGTGAATTGATAACACTGCTGTTCTTTCCCTGTCGTAAAGCAACCCTTAGTTACCAGGCATTTCTAATGCACAACATACGTAGAACTGAACGTGGTGTTTAAATCTGCCTAGAATTTCAACATTTTTAATATGTATCTTGGGGTCAAAGGTTACGGGTGTGTTTAAACATCAAACAGGATATACTGTATAAAAAACGTAGGTATGTCATTCAATTATTTACTATATAAGGGCAAATCGGAAGTTTTAAAATTACTTTCGTATATTTTTTAATTGTTGACGGATCAAATTCAACAAAAAGACATTTTATGATAAACGGTGCTACCTCCAGTCAACTGTACATTATAAGCCATTTGATCAATAACCGTCTGTAATTAATGGTATGATTGAAAATGGCTGTTTAAATTGGAGAATTTCCTTCATTTCTTTAAAGGAAACTTTATGGCATCCATAATTTCAAGGTTTGCGTCCTTCTTCTCATTCTAGTTTGAGATTATCACGGAATATTTGTACTTTAAGGTCCTGCACCTCTCTCCTCCGTAAAAAAATCAAGAAAATTTCAATGTACGTATAAATTTGAGTTTATGACCTAATAACAGTGAGTTATATCTGTACACATATATGTCTCTGCTTCACTGTAATTTTTCAATCAAAATTGTCAAATTGGTGGTGCCTGAATGTTTTGTGTCATATATGACAGTCGGACACCTGACAGCATAATATATCAATTACTTGAAAACCAGAAAAGAATCAAGAAGCCCACAGATTTGATTGGGGAGGGGGCGGGGATGGGATGAAAGTGGGGTTGGGTGTTTTGGAGAATGGGAGAAGGACTTGATGCCTGATGACTTGCATGTGGTCATGTGGCATGGGGGGGGGGGGGGGGGGGGGGCAGAATATAGGGTGTGCTTGTTGCATGACCCCAATTGGAGATTAGAAGGAATTCAGTCTCTCTCTCTCACTTTTGTTTTGTTTTTTAGTTTTTTTTTTGGGGGGGGTGGGGGGTGGGGGAGAATAAGGAGGTTCTCAGCAAGAATTGGTCTGAAGGGTCTGTGGCATGGTAGGGATCAGTTTGGTATTGGCCTGTACAATTACATGTTAAAATGGTGAAAATTTCTGTAACTACCCTTCTCATGCATGAAGTAAAAATAATCAAAATCAAACTTAAATTTGTAGCATGAAATTTAATTTAACTTCATATAAATACAATAAATATGATACTTATATTCACTAAGATACACTCGGTGATCTTCTAAAGCACTCTTTCACCCCGTACTTTGAAGGCCTTATAATGGCCAGATATTTTCAGACTGGAGTATGAGAATGTTTGATCAGTTCAAAGGACAGATATATCAGAATTTTTTTTAAAATATTACACAATGCTTATTATTCTAACATTAACCCCTAGAGCTTTGACAAGTCAGAAAGATTATTATTATCAACACAAATGAGGCTCATATATGATGCCATCTTGTAAACCATACTTTGAAAATTGTATCAGCTTCAGGCAAAACTCCTTGGTAAAGTTTTGGACAAAGATGAAAACATTTTATTGAATCTTTATTAAAGGATGAAATCGACGATAAAGAAGAAAAAATCAATGGTTCAAGGCTAATGTCAGAAATTTGTATGATAAAAGAGGCTTCAAAAGCTTCGGCGAAAAAAGACCAAACTGGATAGTTTGTATCTGCATGGAACCTTGACACCAATTGAAATAAGAATACTGCAAATGTACATATTTTAGCGGTAATTTTATTTTAGCGATTTTTTTGGCTGGAAGAATTTTGCTAAATTTCAGTTGCACTAATGGTAGTTTATCTACAATGTTTGATATGGCCAGGTTGTTAATGTACTAACTTATCATTCCGCTAATCCGTTTGAATTAGCTTTTACGCTAAAATTTGAGCTCGCCAAAATATGCACTTTTACAGTATCAGAGTATGTCAAGCTCTGAGAATGTAACTAAATAATGTTTTTATCTGCAAGTAAACCCCCACTCACAAAGATGCACCTTTCTAAAAAAAAAATTTGCAGAATCTATTTAAAAAAATGCTAGTGGTTATACAAATATGGCATCTCTGAACTTAAGTACCAAACTTTTACACTAGGGGAGGGAGGGGGCTGGCTTTTATGTTATATACGGTAAAGAGGTAGAGTCTTTGTAAATGGAAACTTAGGGAGTTTCAACCTATGTGATGGGCAGGGGTCAATGACATTTTTTTTTTGGTGGAAAATCAGCTGTTTAAAGAGTCTGAGTTTAAAGTCTATGTAGAAATCCAAATCTTAGAAAAAATTGAACATAGGGTTTCGTATGGTCATTAAAAAAACCTTCGGGGATATGTGCAAGAATTTTTTGTTATAAAGTCTACAAAGAATGGAAACTCAAGAGTTTGAACTTCAATGATTGATGAAAGTACAGTCCATAAGAGATGTGATCAGACGTCTTTATGACCGCTATGAAGAATTGGAAATGTTCGTACAAGATTGAACCACTGGGGCTAGTTCGGGAACAAGAACGAACAGATGACATTAAGATGGAAGAAAAAGGGTCAATAAATTTTGTGTAAGGGGAAATAAATAGCCTGTGATTAAAGTTCCAGGGAGACAAGTTTGTGTAGGGGAAGTAAGTAGGCCATGATTAAAGTTCCGGGGAGACGAGTTTGTATAAGGGGGGAGTAAGTAGGACTTGATTAAAGATCTGGGGAGACAATTTATAGCTATGATTGAGGATATTGAAGCAATAATTACACAATATAGCACTTCAAGATCTTGTTCAGCGTAGACATAGAGCACGTTTCATCTTCAGAGATTCATTAAAAAAAGAATTTGTCGGAAAGGAAATGAAATTTTATCGTCGAGGGATGGGATCAACAAGTCATTTGAAGTATTGATTAAACTTTTGTACATACCACTAGTTTATCCCTCAAGAATAATTTCTGTATTTACATGGTATTTCCTCAGAATTTCAGTGCTTATTGAAGTCTGGAGAAGCTTTTGAAATGGCTGCCATTTGAGCTTTTATGGTTAAGGTCATTTGGTGTAGTAGCTCGAAGGATGATGACCTTGACACTGCTTGCACCTTTAAAAGATTAAGGTTTTTGCTTCGATAGCAGAGATAAAATATATTTTTTATTTTGGAAGGAAGATTGAAAACTCTGAGGGGGCTGCTATAGCTTAGTCGGTAAGAGTACGGGCCACGTCACGTGAGGTGAAGATCTGAGGTGTGTGGTTCGACTCTTCGTAACCATGTCAGTTTGTGTTTCTTGGGAAGCTTAGGAACGGGCTGGTCTGTGCATGCAGTTGTGGTTGGGCCCTTTAAGGCAAGACACTTTACCATATTGGGGGAGGATGGCATATGGGAGGTCTCCTGTATGTTGTTCAGTGAGGTAGTCACCAACTACTACAATGATACCCCGCCTCTAAATGACACTAGCTGTTAACGGGGTGATAAACCAAGCAAACAAAGGCATTCTTACAAGCTGATGATGTCTTTAGCATTCCTCTAAAAAATTAACTTGATTAATGAAATAAGAAAGGTTTGGTTTGGTTGAGGGTTGTTTTACATCCTATAAACAGCAATGGTCATTTAAGAAAAGAGAAGAGAGATCATCAGGATGGTTTATGCAGGTGAAGTGGTGGTATTATATCATCAATCTAGCTTTTTAGTAAATTTACACTTTCATCATCATAAATTGTCACAGTGGAAACTATAAAGATTTATCAGCAAAGTTAAATTTGGAAAAGATTTTATATCACAGGTGGTCATTGTTCAAAGGTTTGTACTGTCCTTGGTAGACAGGTGGTCTTTGTACAGAGGTTTGTACTGTCCTTGGTAGAAAGATGATCATTGTACAAAGGTTTGTACTGTCCTTGGTAGACAGGTGGTCTTTGTACAAAGGTTTGTACTGTCCTTGGTAGACAGGTGGTCTTTGTACAGAGGTTTAATTAACATTAAAAAATATGACTAAACTAAATTGCAATAAATTCCCTTTACAGACAAGTGGCCTTTATATAGAGGTTAAAGAACAATTAGGTATGGACAAATTAGACTGGAATCTGTCTTTTGTAGACAGGTGGTCTCTGTACAGAGGCTGATTTACATAGAAATTAAATAAAGAGGAACTGAAAATTTTCTGTGCTATGAAGACAGGTGGTCTCTGTACAGAGGTTGATTTTCATTGAATTTTGAACATAGATGAACTGAAAGTTTGCTGTTCTTTGTAGACAGGTGGTCTATTTATAGAGGTCGATTTACATTAAAATTTGAACAAAGTGGAACTGAAAATTTGCAGTCATTTGTAGACAGTTGGTCTATTTACGGAGTTTGATTTTCATTGAATTTTGAACAAAAGAGAACTGAAATTTGCTCTCCTTTCTAGACAGGTGGCTTCTATAAAGAGGTTTCTACTGTCCTTTTAGACAGGTGATCTTGATTGAAGAAATGTCATTTCAAGCTCTGCAGGTTCCTTTATTGAAAATATAGAAGATATAAATAAATTCATCTTTCTTTTTAAAAATCCTATAGATGAATAATATATATGAATTATTGAAAGAGTTTTGAAAAGCCTGCTCATGTTACTCGGCCATGAACAAATCATTATAATGATAATAGAAATATTTTTGAATTTTAATTGTATTCATTTGATAACAGTATAATTTGAACCTTACTGGTATATAATAAAGAGAATTCTCCCTATCAGAATTGACTGTTAACCGTCCTTATATATATATATGCTGGCTTGCACTATTAGTTTAATGCTAAACAGATGATGTTGATTGTCTATGTAAAGGAAATGGCCTGAGGCTATGAGCCCAGTTGACCATTGTCCAGTCACAGATAAGGCCCATATAAAGGTAGAGTTACAACCGCAGTGACCATTATGACCGCTGATGAGTATCGGATGGAGCATATTGTTTCTGATATGCAAGGTAGATAACCATCTCAGGTAGACCCCCTTAAGCTCGTCTACCTGTACGACATACTTTTATAATAGTATATATGTGTATATGCACACTGGACGGTTTAAGTGGATGACCCATCTGCCAGCCATCAATATTAGCTGAAAGACTGATAATGAATGTTTGGTTATCGTCTTGATAGATTTTGTCTGTGAGAACATTCGATCTATGTGCTTCTAGCCCGTGCAGCAGTATACTCGGATATTTTACAAGATTTTTTTTTGTTTCGTGATTATACTTGAAATTTCACTCCACTTCACCCCTGGATTACGGTATTAATCAGGTAAACAAACCTTCATAAATATTTTTCTTTCAGTTTTAAGCATTTATCATCAAAAGCTGCTTAACACGTAATTGTTATCAGTGAGGAGAGATTGTACGACTAGAAATACTCGGGTGTCCATGGGAGTTCCATTTCTGTCAGCTACCTACACACAGACAGTTCCAGGTTGGGAACTTAATTACAACTTTTTCATTATTGATTTTTGGAAAACAAAGTTTATCATCATTATTGAAAGCTTTCTGATGTACTTGGTGATAAAAACAGCGTTTGTGTGGTCGTATAGGTAAGGTAATAAACCAATGGAATATTTGCTTGTGAGCAGGATATGGGCTCTGCAGTGCCTGTCAAAGTTAAAATGATATTTACCATAAGTCAATAATATGAGGGAAAGTGCTTTGTCATTCAATATAGAGTAAATGATGCAAATCCTATGTTTTCGTTGGCTGGATTTGAATTGGTAAACTTTTTATATCAATTGTTTATTATCAATGAAATTCCTGGGAGAGGAAATGTTTTTGTTTTAAAAAAGAAACCTACCGTGACCGACGATAATGTGATTGTCCATAACATGCTTCACTGCACATGAAAAAGTTAGACAAATTGTGATTAATTACTATATTCCATCTGATATTTTACATGGCATTCATGGGCTTATATTTGCTATGACCTCATACGATAACGTTCAACTTGACCTCATGAGGATCGAATGGTATTATTCAGTCAGAAAAGACAGTGTGTCAGTAAAGACAGGTCTAGCCAAACTAAATAAAGAACTTGTGTTTTTGGATGAGAAATGTATACCAGGATGTCCATAGGACAAGTCAGGTGATAAGGGATAACTTTATTATGATTGGTGGAAATTTTCCCTTATTTAGCTGCAGGGTGTTATAATTATGATATGCCAAAATATGTAGTTCAAGGCTAAACTTGACTTTCATTTTATAGAACTCATGGGGCAAAGACTCCATTTAAGTTAACTCTCCTTTGTGATATAATTTACAAAGAATATACATATATTTATATATCATTATGTTAGAATAAGATCATTGCTGGGTTGAAAGAAAAACAAAAATATGGGCAAATTTTCATGAACCCAACTGAAGCATGATTTTAGCTTTAAAATGACAATTGTAATTAAATTTTACATTTTTTTTTTTTGTTCTATTTAGAAATGAAAGATATTGGTCCTTATAACTGAAATATAGTGTAAAGGGTTTTGCAGTAAGATGGGGAAAAAGAAATTCTTCAACACCTCGTTTGTAGTTTGGACAACTTGTACATCCTACAAGTTGTATGAAGAAAAATTTCAAATAATTTTCTATTTGATATGCTATATTTACATGTATCATGATTAAAAATGTATTTTCATTGTTGAACTGCAAAAGGGCTGCAAGATACCTTACAACCAGATTGGGAATTGTATCTGAAACAAACACAGGTGCTTCTTTTACGAACTAATTCTAAGTGTGCAATTTCTTAGGTTTAGATTATACCCGCGGGCATTGAATGTGATTTGGACAGCCTCGTTAGAGCTTGTATTGTCTAATTAACACAAAACAAGCTGGAAAGATGTTTCAGCTTTGCGAAAGCGATCAAATTTTCTTTGTCAATTTCATTGAAGTAGTTTTTTTTTGGACAGGGTTCTTATTGTTGATTTTGTCAACTTAACCTTGTTGACGGAACACAGCCTGGAGTTAAAGTTCCCATAGCCTTTCTGCAGATAAATTAGATTAACAGCGGAATTAAAACTGCACTTTGTCCAATTAACATCTGTGCTTAAAAATAAGTAAAAATTGTCCGTTTTTTTGTTTTTTTTTTGGAAATGAAATTCTGACTCTTATCATTCTTAATACGACATTGATGTGGGTAACTTGATAGGAGTTACGCGTAATTAACATCGATGGCACAAGTTAACGAGGTAGAAAACAGCTCAAATTGTCAGAATTCATTTGTGTATTTAGAGTGCGTTACAGATGTCCGTTTTGTTTGTACGCTTGCACGACTTAATTTAAATGTCGTCTGCTCTTATCCCGAAAATCTTAATTGCAATTAAAAGTGATTAATTTGTTGCAATTTACAGATTTTGGATCCATAAACAAACTGTTTGAAAAAAATGCATCGTAAAACTTGTAATCTCTGAATATAGAGCAGCTCAGATCAATAAAATGCTAATTTCAAATATTCAGTTTGTGTTTCATTAAGCTGACAAGGCTTTTATGAATCATACTGTTGGGTGAAATTGTCTCTAGATTTGTTAGGCTGGCGAGGCAAACTAAACATTTAAAAGGATAAGATTTTTTAAGCCTTCAAGTTAAAAGTCATGTTTGAAATTTCAGTTAATGACTTTGTTTATCTACATGTGCAGTTTTAAATCTGTGCACATTAGATATTTAAGAAATATAAACTGATTTAAATTCAACATTCACATGTAGTCAAGCTAAGCTTTAAACTAAACACTTTCTAGTAAAGAGTGCAGATGATGAACTTGTTAGCTTAACCAGAAGCAGATAAAAAAAATTAATTTGAGTTTTACACATTTTTTTCCCTTTTTGTTTTAAAATAGGGGTGGTGTATATAATCACCATACGTTCAAAATAATCTAGACTCATATTAATGCATTCTGATTTCATTTCTTTAAATTATTGAGGATGAAATTTTTCTTTTATGTGTGTTAAGCTGATAGTACTTTGAGTGCATAGGCAGCCAGTAATTTACTGCCAGCTTGCACTGAAAAATAATGATGAGCTGAATCCATATACTCTTAGCTGAACTACAGAAGAATTCTGAGTTTTAAAACTATTTGTTGGTTTGTTCTAACACTTCCAAAGAATTCTGCTCTTAAAAGTGTCTTCAGGTTCCTGGTGAATTGACGGTAAGTTAAGAATATGTAATTTAAATTTTATGCTAAAAATATCACATTTGGTATGTGAGATATAATTTTTTTATCTAAACACAACAGCAGCAAGAATTCAATCTAGATTTCTTATTCTTTAACAGAAAATTTATTTGAATATTTTTTGGAAATTAATTTTAACAATCTTAAAGGCTTTTTTAAAGACTAAAATGTCATTGTTACATGGGAATGGAATTTTTTGTTTCAAAAGATAATTTTAAAATTTTTGCTTTTATAAAGTTTAAGTGTTACCACTTATATAAAGGTCTGCGTTGCTGGTTTGTTGTTTTTCTGGAGTTCAAATATTTCTTAACTTTTAAGTTCTGTCCTGAAAAAACAAACAACAGACAAAAATGTAGTTGTTGCTGTTCATGAAATATTTAAATTGAAAAAGAGCAGCCTTGAAAAATCATTAAAAAACAAGAGAATGTTCTTTTTTACGAGTCGTCGGTTGCTTAAAGCTAGCACTGAGACGAAATTGAATTTGTATATGAGAAACTTACATCATCGATTCACATTTGTCGACTTTTGACAACTTCAGATGTAGCTTGCAGATACAAACTTGCAATTTTCAAGGGAAAACTTTGAAAAGCTATCATCATTTACAGTCTGCGTGTAGTAACAAATGAATTTTTATAGCATTTAGATTTTATCTGTTTATATATTAATCAAGTTTACAGTTGATGGATTATCTTAAGTTTTAAAAGACTTGCATTAGTTTTCAAAAAAAAAAATTTGATCCAAAGGTTATATCGTCTAACAGTTTTTTTCCTTGCAGATATTTTCCCAAAGCAATGAAGACAAATAGCTGGGTTATTTAACCAAATATTGATTTCCTTTAAAAGAAAACAAATTGCAAAAGATAAAAAACATTTTATTGGTGTAAAATGTTTGTATCCTATGTCTGGGCGATATGTTTACAATCCGATTCAGTAGAATAGTTTACTTGCTAACTACCCTGGCGTATTCCCAGAATTACTGAGTGCTTACAGTTGAAGCGATAAAGTTCATGTTTAAGATGCGTTTTTGTGTCTTCCAACCCCACAACAAACAGTATATAACAATTCAATAGTATTATTGACTTTTTACCAAATTGCAGACCATGGAACCCTGTCATTTGCTACTTTAAAACAGAAAATATGTGTAATTAGAATAATAGCTTGGTACTAAAAACTGTCGTTCATTCTGATGCCAAAGTGTCGCAGCACGATCGAAAGAAATTGGATTTAAATATCATGCTTTGTCTCCCAATATACTGAAATAAAATAAATATGTATCATGGTAAGATATCACTACACGATAGAAAAAAATAAAATTGCGATATTATTTTTCCTGTCCATTCAAATAACAGTGTTATGACGTCAATAAAGCCAAGACAAGCGACTTAGAATTAAGTTATGATTTAGGTATAAGTAGTATTTTGCCTGATTTTGTCGTATTGGGATAATTTAGGGTGTGTAAGGTGTCTCGACACTTGGCGTGAGTGTTCGTCATGCTACATTGTCTGACGTCCATCACCAGACATGTTTTCTCTGCGCGTGGTCTCGAGTGAGTGTGATGGCGGTCTTGTGTGTGTGCGGATGGTCATTAGGGAGTTTGGCTGTCCGGTAAGCTCAGGTCTCGTATGGCCAGGTATGAGGGCGGCTGTTTTCTATTGGTAACATGCTATAGTTTTGTGTAAGTAGGAGTCAGATATCTTGTTTTTTGGGTCTCTGTCAGTCTCTCTTTTATCCTTCCCTCATTTATACTTTGTCCATCTGTCTGCTGTCTGCTGTCTTATTCTTCCCTTCTTTTTACTCTGTCCTATCTGCAGTCCTATTCTTCCCTTATTTGTACTCTGTCCATCTGTCTGCAGTCTTTACCCTTTCCTTCTTTAAACTGTGTCCTTCTGTCTGCAGTCTTTATCTTTGTCTTCTTTAACCCTTTGCCACATGCAGGTTATAACACTTCAGCACTCTGTGCCAATAGTGCAAAGATACATTGTTGCAATGCAACATTATCGCACTGACTGAAATATACATACACCATCTCAATGGCAGTTTTTGAGAAATCAAGCTTTGTTTTGATTAATTTTTCTAAACCTAATTTTGAAAGTGAAATAGTTGTTTTAGACATTTTTAGTAAGTTAGAATTATGTTCAGAATTTCTTAAATTTTAATTCTGTGCTATTTTCTTTATAAAACCAACAACACATAACCACGAAATCAGCTGTATACAAACAGAACAGACAAATTTCAAAATATTTTGACAATGTAATTTATAATTCATTGAATTCCTGTACATGAAATGATTCAACATTAACTCCCAAATGAAACAAACTGAATTTTCAAAGTTTTCACAAGAATATTTCAACAGTTCAGGCTTAAGCCTAGAATATTTTATATCCGATGTCGCGACGAAGGAATGTGTATCCGACCATTTTGGGTCAAATCTACCTTCGTTTTTCAAATGCCAGCGAGCGTAGTTATTAGTGTGTCGAGCTATGGTGGAAAACTGATTCTCATTGAAGAAAAGGTAGAAATAATCAATGGGACTTGCAGTATCAACATCAAAAGTTTCTGGAAGTACTGGCCCCGTTTCCCTAACAAAATCATACTGTGATCGGCGAAAAATCTCGGTCAACATTACCGAATGGCGGCAGTACAACTAGTCGCCGTTCGTTCTCATTTTCGGACTCGTTATCTGTTGACAGTTCATTTAGAACATCGTTAAGATCAATATATGACTCAATGTATTCAGGTCCAAAGCCATCGAACTCTAAATTATCATCATCGTCGTCAAAAACGTCGCGCAAAATCGTAGCCACAGCCGCCATCACGCCTCGTTGTTGTCACACTTTTCTACACTCATGACTCGCACTTTCTAGGTTAATTTATTCAAAAACTTTCGTATGAATGACGTGTACAAATCTGATTGGTCGATGCATTGATATCTTCTTAAAATAGTATCAGGGATTTCCAGATAGGTGTCGCTCTCAATCACGGGATTTTCCATGTCTAAGTTTACCGAACCGGCATGGCGTCGAGAGGCGCTTACATTGAGATAAGGTAGAGGCGTCGAGAAGCGCTTACATGGAGATAATGCAAAGGCGTCGAGAAGCGCTTACATGTGGCAAGGGGTAAAGGCGTCCAGAGGCGCTTACATGTGGCAAAGGGTTAAACTGTGTCCTTCTGTCTGCAGTCTTTATTCTTCCATTCTTTAAACTGTGTCCTTCTGTCTGCAGTCTTTATCTTTGTCTTCTTTAAACTCTGTCCTTCTGTCTGCAGTCTTTACCCTTCCCTTCTTTACACTCTGTCCTTCTGTCTGCAGTCTTTATCCTTCCCTTCTTTAAACTGTGTCCTTCTGTCTGCAGTCTTTACCCTTCCCTTCTTTAAACTGTGTCCATCTGTCTGCAGTCTTATTCCCTTTAAACTGTGTCCTTCTGTCTGCAGTCTTTACCCTTCCCTTCTTTAAACTGTGTCCTTCTGTCTGCAGTCTTATTCCCTTTAAATTGTGTCCTTCTGTCTGCTGTCTTTATCCTTCCCTTCTTTAAACTGTGTCCTTCTGTCTGCAGTCTTATCCTTCCCTTCTTTAAACTGTATCCTTCTGTCTGCAGTCTTTATATCATTTTAGCATTGACAATTGCTAGAAAATTTTACTAATCTCTATTATAGAAATAAAAGTTTAATTTTTTTTCAATGAAGAGATTGACAATCAGCCAATAGAAAGTATTTGTTTATGTTTGCTTTAAATTAAAAACTAATAAATAGGTGTAAGTTTGAGATCAATTTGAGCTGATATGATATTAAATTGAAAAAAAAAGAAAAGAAAATTGAAAACATAATCACAACCCTGTAAGAACTGTTTAGAGGGTATACATTGTAAACCTTTCTGGAAGGTTTGATCAAGGTCATGTAGAACGGCAAGACATTATACAGAGCTCTTCTGTTATACCATGTTTGATAGAATTTACACCAGAACTGTCGACATCAAAATGGAGAAAAAATCTAAATATCTGGAAAATTTCTTAAACCATTCTTTCATTTATGGATTTTTCATCAACACAGTGACGTGTCTGTAGATTGCTCAGTATCGGCAGTTTGGAAGAGGTTTTTTTATTTGACGCCTTCTTGATGGAAATTTGTCCCTGTGGAAGTTCTCTCTCATGTGGTAGAAGCCCTTTTTTAAATTCAATAAGGGAAAAATTAACAAAATAATTGTTAACAGTTTCCGGAAATGATATTCCTAATTTGCATCTAACCAAAACAGTGTGATGTTTACGAATAACATGTTGCATCAGAGCTCGGAGTGATGATGCATTTATGCAGCTTATAGCGGTGTTATTTGACTGTTTTTTGCAATGTTGTGTTTCGTAAACTGTCTCTAGCTGAAAAATTGATGTCTAAGTGAATGAAATTTCACAACAAACCTTAGACAATTATTTTAAAACAATTATTGTGGAAGACTTATTATTCCAAACCTTTAATTAGCTATGAAGTATCAAGTCTTCGATAAATTTTAATTTACGTATATCAGATAACATTGTGTGAAAAAACTTAACACATGACAATCTGAACCTAACATTACCAAAAATATAATTTGCTTTTGAAATGTATATAAATATCAGAGTTTTTCATTTTACGGAAACTTAAGTTAATGATAATTATATCATATCATGATAGAAGCCGACTGGTCACTACCTTGGCTTAAACTGGGGAGAATATTTCACAGTCCTTAACTGTTGTATAATGTGACTAATTTGTGAACAATATACGGTAGTTGCTCACCTACCAGATAATTCCTCTGCTGATAAGGTCAGTGTAAACACTGTCACTAACTACAGACACTGTATATAAAAATGTCTTTTTTTACGAAAACTGTCTATTGTATATTCCTGCCTATGAAAGAGTCCATGTCTACTGGCAGGTCAGATTAGACAAGATGTCTGGATTCTTAGTGGTCAGGTTAGACAAGATGTCTGGATACTTAGTGTTCAGATGAGACAGGAAGTCAGTGTACACAGTGGTCAGATTAGACAAGATGTCTGGATACTTAGTGGTCAGATTAGACACGAAGTCAGTGTACACAGTGGTCAGATTAGACAAGCTGTCCGGATACTTAGTGGTCAGATAAGACATGATGGCAGATTACAGAGTGGTCAAATTAGATAAGCTGTCTGGATACTTAGTGGTCAGATTAGACATGATGGCAGGTTACAGAGTGGTCAGATTAGACAAGATGTCTGGATACTTAGTGGTCAGATAAGACATGATGGCAGGTTACAGAGTGGTCAGACAAGACAAGATGTCTGGATACTTAGTGTTCAGATGAGACAGGAAGTCAGTGTTCACAGTGGTCAGATTAGACAAGATGTCTGGATACTTAGTGGTCAGATTAGACAGGAAGTCAGTGTACACAGTGGTCAGATTAGACATGATGTCTGGATTCTTAGTGTTCAGATTAGACAGGAAGTCAGTGTACAGAGTGGTCAGATAAGACAAGCTGTCCAGATACTTAGTGGTCAGATTAGACAGGATGTCTGGATACTTAGTGTTCAGATTAGACAAGATGTCTGGATACTTAGTGGTCAGATGAGACAGGAAGTCAGTGTACACAGTGGTCAGATAAGACATGATGTCTGGATACTTAGTGGTCAGATTAGACACGAAGTCAGTGTACACAGTGGTCAGATTAGACAAGCTGTCTGGATTCTAAGTGTTCAGATTAGACAAGATGTCTGGATTCTTAGTGTTCAGATGAGACAGGAAGTCAGTGTACACAGTGGTCAGATAAGACATGATGTCTGGATTCTTAGTGGTCAGATTAGACAGGAAGTCAGTGTACAGAGTGGTCAGATTAGACAGGATGTCAGTATACTGAGGGGTCAGATTAGACATAATGTCAGTATAGTTAGTGGTCAGATTAGACAGGATGTCAGTATACTGAGGGGCCAGATTAGACAGGATGTCAGTATACTGAGGGGTCATATTAGACAGAATGTCAGTATACTGAGGGGCCAGATTAGACAGGATGTCAGTATACTGAGGAACCAGATTAGACAGGATGTCAGGATACTGACAGGCCGGATTAGACAGGATGCTGGGGTACTGAGGGGCCAGATTAGACAGGATGTTGGGATACTGGGGGTCAGATTAAGCAGGTTTCTCTGAAATCAAAGATTCTTCTTGTCTTAAGTCAAGGGGTTTTAATGCGGATAATTTCAGCCATAGGTTTTGAATTATACATTGCACATCAAACTTTAACTTTTTAATGAATACACCCAAATGTGTGACATTCAGTATATTAAATTATTTTCAGCAATGGAGGATTCCATGTTTTGTCAAAGTTGTAACTTTTAAATGGTTGTATTAAAGCTAGGGTTAGTATTTCAGTGAACGACTTCAATTCATCAGAAGAAGCTATGATAATAATAAAAGTAAGCTTATATTGCTAAACGTTTGGACTGAGATGGTTTTTGGCTCTGAGTGTTTGAAGGCGATACCATCATCCTGTCCAGCAACGGGTTTGATGATACAAAGATTGTGATGGTCAGTGGTTTGGTCTAGGGAATGGGTGCATGCTATGACCAATCGGTCTGACTATTTTTGGCTGATTGCCTATATTTGTCGTGTTGAGTGTACAGACAAGTGAATGTCGTTGTACCATAAGTTCCCTTTCATACTCCGCAGTGATAAGACGTTTCAAACCATTACTGTCCTCCTGTACGAAGGATTGATTAGGCTATTGATGGGGAATATCAGCACAACAAATTTATCTCCAGCGTGGCTCCCAGTCACCATCGTTGGAATGTGGTGTTTGGTAGGTGGCATTACGCACGACAACATGTTAGACCCTCCCTTATCGGGTTTTGTTTAGCCGATTGGTCCCGTTCAGGTGTCGTAGCCGTGTCGTACAACCCCAGGATGTAATCTTCATTAAAACTGGTGTTTAAATATAAGGGATTATTTGAGGGAGATAGGAAACACTCCAGTGTAGATATATATATTTGAAGGGGGCTCCAATTCCGCAATATTTCGTGGTGGCATTTGAGTGTTGGGTAGTACACCTCCGATGGACTCTGTACAATAGCTGACATCGGTAAATATTTTTTCTTTGAGATTTGTTCATTTTACACCATTTAGCAAATGACAGGATCACCGTTGTGTCCTCATTATGTTCGCTTACACAGAAATGACCGTCAATTACTGTTCTATTTAATTCTGTAATTGTTGTTCTCTTTTCAGAACCAGTCTGTGCTACCTGTGGCTTGAACCAGGTGTGCCATATTTCAATTCAACGTAATTGGGACGTTTTCTTTTGTGAAGTTCAAATCGTACAAACCCAACTGAAGAGTTCGAATCAGCTGTTGAGTATTCGTCCTGTGACAAAAAAAACAAAACGAGATGTATTTACTGAATGGTCACGGCTGGTGATAGTTTGAAAACTTTCTGTGGAAATATTTGTGAGGAAAATTTTCGTTACCTGGTCTGCATATACATATACCTGTACCTGATTACCAATTTTGATAACAGGTAAGTGACATTTTCTACCTGTCCGAGCGTATATTGAATTTTCCATATATGTCCACTCCTGAGGTATTGACATAACTTTAATATGGGGATTAAGTTGCATTGATAACAAACTTTCAATGTTACCATTCAGGAGATTTTCAGGTATAGTGGTTTTAGCATTGTCCTATGATAAACCCTATTACACCTTATTTTATGGGTACACAACTCCGATGAAATGAACAATCCGTATTTGTTTACATAACCTTTTAACAGTAAACAATTGAACGTTTTCTGTCAACACCTCATTGTTAGCACCTTGCCTCAAAGTTGTTACCTGTGACGATTTTAGCTCGTTATGTGTCTGTGTCAGGAACTTGAATGCTGTTAGCCTCAAGCTTAATGTACTCGGATGGTTAGGTGTTGTAAAAATGTGTTTGAGAAGGGTACATTATAGGTGAAATGGGGCGTTCTTCAATACACATCTCTTCAACCTGTGAATGCTGTATCCAGATTAAACACAATTCTTCAAAGCCTTGTCAGCTTGATATATTATTTTTCCAAATTTTTGAAGTTTAATCTCCATCCAAATCATTAAACTTCATAAGTATCTTAAACAAACTTATTCATATCCAGCTTTTTTCACTTCAAGCATATATAAAGTAAGCTTTGAATGGAAAGTAATTGAGAAATTTAATCAATTAGAAAATTAATTTTTGTATGCATCAAGTTGACTGGCTGAATCTATCTGAACTATCTCAATTCTTCCTTTAGAAAGAGTTTGAGAACCTGATTAAAGTTATTGGATCAAATCCTTTATTAGATTAAATCTATCAGGATTCTTTTCACCTGTGGCCAAATTCTTTTTCTTATTGTTTCATTGTATTGCGTTTTCAATTTCTTTTTCATTTCTTTTTCACTCCTGTGTCAAAATTTAAATATCCCAGCATGAAATTCTAACATCGTCAATATTTATCTCGTTAAGATCACAGACAGGCTTTGTGTTCACTGATGAGAAGCATTCACAATCGATTGTCCTTTTATATTTGCTATTGATGATATATGACTGCGGTTTTTCAATTAGGGTTTGAAAAAACTAATTTGCTCTTTTCATGGCTGACAGAATCATATTTGTAATTAATAAAAAAAAAAATGGATTTTAACTTTGATAGATGTGAAGCAGAGGTATTTCTATACTTGTAATCTCCACTCCTGCCCCGCCCCCTGCCCTCTGCCCCCCTGCCCCTTCCTTTCTCCCACCCCCACAATAATTGTTTAATGGCCATCACAGTGTAGTCAGTATCTTGGACACATTTTTAGCTTTCTGCCAATATATGAAAAAAAATAGATTTTCTTAATTAATATCAAATCTCGAAGCCTATACACAATCATGCATAACAACTGGAAGAAAATACTTCATACTAATAAAAAAAGAAATAATATTTGAAAATTTGTGGAATTTTTTTTGTAAACTACACATTTTAACAATAAATTTATTTGAAAGTCCAAGGATTTAGAAACTTGTATGTTGTCATTTTTGTATCTTTAAACTTCAAAATGTCAAGTAAAAAATACCACTGAAATACAATTGGTAACCAGATGGGCATATATTGTGTTTAAGGGAATATGATTATTATATATGCGATATGCAAATAAGTGGGCTCCTCTGTATAAACAAAATGGCTGGTACTAGTCAGAAAGTAACTGTGACTTTGAAATAGAATGTTAAAAGTTCATCATGTGCTAAAGACATGCTGAGAGTAAGCTAGGTTTTTATAGTGTTAGTTATAATGTCTAAATCATTGATCATTGTGGTGTACGTGCGATGCCTTTAATAGTTGAAACATTTCTGCTACGATAGTTACTCGCGGTCGTGAATCCAGTCATTGTGGTGCTATAGCTCCCGCCTTGGCGCACATGTTGGTCTTCCTTTTCAAAGCACTTAGCAATTTAACTTGATAAAGATGTATTATACAAACTGGGTTTGAGTTTTCAGTCGTGTATATGGTACCTAAATTCGACTTATGTTTGCCAGTGGGTATTTAGTATCAAGGGGAGACGCAGGTTATGTAAGGCTGAATTTGGAACTTTAAGACCTTATAATTCATTCACAGAATTTGTACCAGTTGAGGTAGTTTGGTTGCTGTGGTAATTGACCACGTCCAAACCATACTGAGCTGGACGGTGAGAACCTGTGACCTAGAAATAAACTAGACAATGGAAATCTGTCTGAATTGAAATGTATTGGTGAACTCTCTGATATCCAAATTAAGGAAAAGGTGGGTAGACTTAGTATTGTGGTATGCGACTCAGTGAGCGAGGTCATTACTGCAGTCTGAATCGACTTTCGTCTAAGGTAGAGTACGCCTTATCAACCTCCATCTAGCAGGTCACTAACGAATGACCACGTCTGAAATGCATTCAGCACAAGAATTAAAACAACTGATCACGGAAATATTTTTCTTTGTTATCAACCAACATGATAAAATATCCCTTCAAAATTAGGGGAGAAAGGGTTTTTACAGGGTTACCTCTTAAAAATGTCTTAATATCAACCTGATTGTGTAATTATCACCTTTTCTGTATATAATTTGATGATATCTTATTGATATTAGTCCCTGACAGGGAACTGATGGGAGGGAACTATAGAATTGTGTTTTGTTCATTTTCTTTTTATCCTTCCATTCTTCTTCACCTTAGCTTGTCCCAACTCTGTCTTATACACTGTTTTTCACTGGAATGTCATACTTGGAGCATATGTTCAAAAAGGTGGTGTGTAACATATCAAAAGTAGGTAACTGACCTATATTTTCACCTTTGACCTACTCAAACTCAATTGTTTGCCAAGACTCAAACATTAAATGTCACAAAAGCATCATGCTTTTATAATAGGGCATATGTTGACCTAGGTAAGGGAGTGTGTCATGTACCAGACTTATATCACTTTTACCTGTAATTTGACCTTTGACCTACTCAAGGTCATATGTTGACCTATGGTGAGGCAGTGTGTCATGTACCAGAATTATGTCACTCTGACCTATGTTTTGACCTCTGACCTTCAAAAAGGGAAAAAGTAGTTAAGAAAAACGGTTGTTTCGATTATTCAACCTTCCAAAAAGTAATTTGATTTTTTTATGATCAAATGTATTAAAATAGCAGGGGATATCAGCATTTTTTTATAATTTGACCTTGAGCTAGCTGTCACGATATGGCCAATATCAATTCGACCTGACAAAATTAGGTGATAAGTTGGCGACTCGCTTGCAATATATCGAAATTAAGATCCAACTCAATAGAGTCAACATAATTGGAGCATAGCTTGTATGTTACCTGGGTAAAAAGCTGATTGTGTAAAAATCCTGAACTTCATTGTGATGTACTGTATGACTGAAGTATTTTCAATATACGCATATAAATGTTTGATAGACTCGGGCGGTGCGAATCAATAACAGGATGCCAGTTTTTATCGGAATCAATAAGAACAATGATGTCCCTAAATCAAAACTACATTTCAATAAAATATGATGTATGTTTCAAATCCATTGAAGTAGCAGACGGATGATTGATTCTATTAATATACTTTCGTTTCATGGTTATTGCAGATCGTGACATTTAGGTACGTCTTATTTATTTAATACCCGGTTTTCTGCAATGAAATAACCCATTCATTGATTTTGGTTAGTCCAATACTGTTTTTAGGGGTGGTGAATAAAGCAGAGAAAAAAAAACTAAATCATTGGAAAAATTATTTTATTAGGATTTCGTACTTCAAAACATGAGAACACATTATGTATTTGCTTTGTGTCGGAATCAAGAAAAAACGGAGACAGAATTAGAGCTCCAGTAACATTTTGCAGACATGCAGTCGATGACATGAAATCTATGAAAATTGGGTGCCATTTCGCGGTCAGTCTGTTGTTAAAGACGATCCAACCTGCCCTGAGGGATCACACTGGGAAGTTTTGTAATTAATGGCCGTTTTCACAACACTGAACATCTAGTTGGCTCAGGGTCCATTAGAGTATCAAATACTGGTGTGCATTGTCCCGGTAGGCTTATGAGTTAGTTAGGCATAACAAATTAGCGGTCGTTGTGATATCTTAGACTGAGAGGTTTGACCCGGCAGCTGGTCACCGAAACAAAGGGAGGTAATTTGGTACGGATGTATTGTTCTTTTACTCACTGTTAGGTCTTTGACGCAGATTTTGGTATAAATTTTAGGAAAATAATACAATTGATGCTTTTAAAATCAGGATTTTTTTGTACAGTATAAGATACTCTGCGAGCAATGTAGGTTTTCTATGTGTGTGTGTGTTTTTTTAAGTTTCAGTGATAGATGATTTTCTCTATAAAACTTGAATTTTCACAGAGAATTTGAGCAGTCATCAATTAGGTATTGATTATCTGTCTGATATCATCAATTAGCAAGCTTTAAGATTGATAGTGACATCTTTTATTATCGTATTCTTCCTTTTTTTTTCTAACTTGTTTGCTGGAAAATGTGTCTCCAAGATTACTACATTTGTTTTAAAAAAATTTACCAGTGAAATAGAATTCAGGTTCAATTGTGAAAATCAAATCAATATTTTCTTTGTGAAAGTCAGTATAATAGAAAATAATTGCATGATTTTATAAGTGTGATGAAATAATTTAAACATGTAGATACAAAATGTCTACAAATTAATTTAAGGCTGTTTAATTATTTGGCATAGAATTTTTTTTCTGATATCAAATGTAGGCACAACACCTATTTGTATCATTCTATCAACTCCTGTTACAACATAACAACATCAGGTAGACAACATCAGGTAAACATCATTAGGTAAACAACACTAGGTAAACAACATCAGGTAAACAACACTAGGTAAACAACATCAGGTAGACAACATCAGGTAAACATCATTAGGTAAACAACACTAGGTAAACAACATCAGGTAGACAACATCAGGTAAACATCATTAGGTAAACAACATCAGGTAGACAACATCAGGTAAACATCATTAGGTAAACAACACTAGGTAAACAACATCAGGTAAACATCATTAGGTAAACAACATCAGGTAAACATCATTAGGTAAACAACACTAGGTAAACAACATCAGGTAGACAACATCAGGTAAACATCATTAGGTAAACAACATCAGGTAGACAACATCAGGTAAACAGCATTAGGTAAACAACACTAGGTAAACAAGATCAGGTAGACAACATCAGGTAAACATCATTAGGTAAACAACATCAGGTAGACAACATCAGGTAAACATCATTAGGTAAACAACACTAGGTAAACAACATCAGGTAAACAACATTAGGTAAACAACATTAGGTAAACAACACTAGGTAAACAACATCAGGTAGACAACATCAGGTAAACATCATTAGGTAAACAACACTAGGTAAACAACATCAGGTAAACATCATTAGGTAAACAACATCAGGTAAACATCATTAGGTAAACAACACTAGGTAAACAACATCAGGTAGACAACATCAGGTAAACATCATTAGGTAAACAACATCAGGTAGACAACATCAGGTAAACAGCATTAGGTAAACAACACTAGGTAAACAAGATCAGGTAGACAACATCAGGTAAACATCATTAGGTAAACAACACTAGGTAAACAACATCAGGTAAACATCATTAGGTAAACAACATCAGGTAAACATCATTAGGTAAACAACACTAGGTAAACAACATCAGGTAGACAACATCAGGTAAACATCATTAGGTAAACAACATTAGGTAAACAACACTAGGTAAACAACATCAGGTAAATGACATCAGATAAACAACATTAGGTAAACAACAGAATGTTTCTTGTGTTACCAGGTAAATTTAAAATTATGGGATATATAGAATCTTTCATTCATCATTTACTTTCATTATGCTGGTGTTCATCAAGGAGCTAAAAATGTGTTCTGCATATTTGGCGGTATTTGTGAAATTTTTAGGATATGTTGTATCATAACTTTAAGATAATGAGGACTTTTGGATTAAAATGACAGCTGGTCATCAAATAGGCTGTTTACCATTTTGGTCAGAACTAGCTGTAGGTGGATTTTATGACACATTTAGAATGTCTGCCAAAGCACAACTGTGGCAGGAAATTATCAAATCTTTAGGATGTCTACCGTATTGTGAGTGGGGCAGTAAATTATCAAATCTTTAGGATGTCTACCGTATTGTGAGTGGGACAGTAAATTATCAAATCTTTAGGATGTCTACCGTATTGTGAGTGGGGCAGTAAATTATCAAATCTTTAGGATGTCTACCGTATCATAACTATGGCAGTAAATTATCAAATCTTTAGGATGTCTACCCTATTGTGAGTATGGCAGTAAATTATCAAATCTTTAGATGTCTACCATATTGTGAGTGTGGTAGTAAATTATCAAATCTTTAGAATGTCTACCGTATCATAACTATGGCAGTAGATTATCAAATCTTTAGGATGTCTACCGTATTGTAAGTATGGCAGTATATGCTGTTAAACATTAGAGACGTATACCAATAACGTTACACAGTTTTGTTGTCTGGGGTCATGAAACTTACACTAAATAGTAAGCAGACTTTGCCAGTTTCTTCCTGTCGAGTCTACTGATAAACATTGTATATGGCTATTCATCCTGGTCGACAGCAATAGTTCCACGGCGGCCATTTTAGAGTTGGGAAGCAGCATTGGCAATCTCGAGCATTTCTTGGAAATGCAAAGAAACTGCAATAAAATAACATCAGATTTTTTCGTTCTTTGACTCTGTGCCCATTGAATGCTGGAAGGATTCTCAGAGAAGTGAGACTGCATGGCGAAAGTCGTTTATTTAAGTCTTCATGGATTCTGTTCAGAGGAAAGTTTCATTATAGATATTATAAATTTATTCTTTTGTTTAAGTTTAAACTGCAGTATGACAAAAACTTCCATTTATAAAGCTGATAGGGCTTTTTCATTAGCATCAATAACAAATATAGATATTTCGGAACGGCTAATTATAGATTTGAAGTACATGTAGCCAGTGCAGTTGTACATTAGATGTATGTTTTTGTATTTTCGGCAATAAAATAGAAGTCAGCGTAAATTACCATGTAAAGACATTCAGGAAACAAATGTTCACAATTATTCTGGAATGACGTATGGTATTTTATCGACAGTGGCTATCAGAAAAGGAAACATTTCCCTCTTTCTTCATCATTTACGACATAACAGGCTCCGAAACCTCGTCATACATAAAACCAAACGAGACAAACAACAAAGGGAAGGTTTAATTTTTAATTTCATAAACGAAATCTCGTCACACGTCAAATGTGGATGAAATAACGGTGATCATTTTACAGTTGTAATCATTAAAATGCTTAAAAGTACTTCGGTGTGTGATGCGATGTACGGCTATATTCGTCGCAGACCCGATCTGTTTGAATCATACATTTTCTGTATTAGCTGGTTTGGTAGTGTTGGGGGAACCTCAAACCTGACTTACTCATCGAATACGATTCACTTTCATTAATCCAAGCACATGAAGGACTGATTAAAGTAATCGGGAATCATCGTGATGGCCGTCTTGACAAAATGCCTTCTATCCAATAATGATCATTATACATCGACTGCCTGGTTTATGCAATGTTGTTTAATACAGAATATCTGTACCGCCGTCTTCGACTATTGTTCATAGATCTTCGACAATCAATGGTTGGTTAGCTTTGCAGTTGCATCATCATAATTTTAAAATGCAATTTTCAGAAAATGTCCTTGAAGTTGAATATTTCTCCTTAATTTTTTTGTCTGTTTAAGTTATCTTTCTAAATCCGTTTTACAAAAAGCTTATTTGTTAGTAGGAGAAAAGTCCAGATTTCAAGCTTGCAATTTTTTTTTTTACCATGTGAAGCGAACTAATCGTAAAAAATTGTCCTGGCTCTAGCTACAATGGAGAGGATAAAGGGAATATAAGGCTTTTAATCAAACGGAGGGCAAGAGGGTCACTCTTTTCTTCGATCCACTGAATCATAGTCATTGAGTTTATTCTCCAATTCTTCACTCAATCTGTCAAAAGAAAACCAAGATAATGCTTTAAGTACATCAGTCTCAGAATTCAGAGGACATCTTGATTATTTGATTCTCAACAGCATTAAGACGTTTTTGTTCTCCCTGGAAAACATTTCTTTACATAGTTGATCTGTTTTATTGAAATCTGTTTCATTTGAAAATTAAATTACGAAATGGAAAGGCGACATTATTGGGGTCTGTAGTTTGTGCGAAAATAGTTTCTTTGACGATTTTCATTTGATTTTTCAATTTTTTGGGGAAAAGATTTCCTGTTGAAAATTTTGAGAAAGTCATTAATTCTATATGAAATAAGAGGAACTTGCCTTAAATTTACAAAAAAATAGCCCTTAGTCTGCAAAGAAGCAAGCTCTGTGTCAGTTTATGTTTCATATTATAGGTGCTATAAATAATGTTCAACTAATGGTAAGTTTTCTTCAACCTCAGCACTAGGGTATGATAATATAGGACATTGTTAAAATGACTATAACAGTAAAAATCAGTGTTGGAAAAAATCATCTGGCATAATAGTTTTTAAAAATATATCATAAAATCAAAATTTTCCTATTATTACGCAAATTGAAAGTGTCAGCAAGCATATTTTGTGAATACCTAAATCAGTGAAAAGCAATAGCATTACAATTCAGTAGGTTCCATAAGAATGCGTATGTTACCGTTCGTAAGCGGAATGCTGCATGGATTCGTCACTTGCACCCACGTGACACGTATACCCTTTTCTCTGTGTAGCATTGTTTACAAACATCAACCAAGGTAAACAATGGTTTAAAACAGGTAAACATCTATTTATAGAACATTTTATTCGGTATAGGCTCGTGTACTGTTATCTTAAACTAATTTTTTATAAGAAGAAATCATTGTTTAATTAGAATGAAAACTACAGTTATAATCACTTTGAATCAGGTTTACATGAACTTTTAACTATCGCTAAATGTCAGTAAAATAAAACAACATTCCATAAATTCCAATTAAATTAATAAAAAAAAGATAAGAAAATGGAAAAATGTTTATATTATATTGTATGAATAAACCGTTATTTGAACCTCAAATGTGATAATTGTACAGTGATAAATTTTCCTTAACTTTCCTAAATAACAATTTGTCAATTTATCCCTTTGAAATATATTTCTATGTTAATTTCTTTGATTCAGTTTCAGTTCAGTTTGACGTCAATTACAGCGAATTTCTTATATCTCTACATACCATCAAAACGTTGATCCCCTAATCTGCACAGTATCAAAGGTGGGGTATGTTTTATGAAAGTAATTGATTTTTATCACGAACATAGCATGAATGGGGTCATTGATAGTGTCAAGGACACACGCGACATGCCAATTGAAGTATTGACAATCTTTAACACTTAGTAAAATTTAAATCTCACTAGATTGATCTATACATTGATCTTACGTACGTCAGCTTGTTGAACGTGCTGGCGTAGATTTATTACAAATATCGAAATATGTAGAATTTCGGCATCATCTGTCGGGATCGGCAAAAATATGACCTTCAACCAGATCACATTTTTGTAACGTAGAACCTTTTCTGTTTTATAAATGGTTCCCCTGAAGCAATGGAAGAATTGCATGCGTTTTTGACTTAAATGTGTGTCATTATTCATGTAGATACAAATATATCATTCCGGATGCTCCGGAAAAAAAACCGAACAAAATAGGACATCCAACGCTGTTCCTTGGGTATTTGTCTTACCGAATCGTTTCACATGTTTCATGACAGAAAATATAAAAACTCTATAGTAAACTTGTAAAAGTTTGCCAAGATATATTATGCGGCTGGTATTTGATTTACGGGTTCGATGCTGTTGTATTTGCCTTACTTGGTAGCAGTATTACCATCCAGGCATATATGTTTTATATATATATATGTATGAGATTGCTGAAAAACACGGCTGAAGGCTACCAATTTTGAAACCAATATACAATATTGCCTCTCAGTCTGTGTTTGTCTGAAAACATAACAAGCTTTCATTGCAGGTGTGACTCCGCTACTTCAAACAACAAGATTGAAAAATTTGAAGTTAATAATAATAACCATTTCAACTGCCATGTAAAACGTGGATGAATATGCTGCGAGAACGTTTTATTATTAATCAATGGCTGTAGTTCCGTCGACTTTCGCACATCCATCTCTCAAATTTGGCAGTAAAGTCCCGCTATCTGTATACAACAGTTTTATCAACTGACATTATGCAATATGACGTAATTGATTTAGACGTGTAACTCGAAAAATAAAATCGGAGGTAGTGGTGATTTATTTAACAGAAATTTCCCCTCACCGATTTTTTCTCATATCCAATTCCAGATTTGAGGTCGAAAAGCTGCTAGTTTTTATCAACTTTCTTGAAGATGATGTTTAATCAGCTGTCAATTTGTTTTTTATGATTTTGCTCCGGATGCTGGGAATGCTATCTGTTGATATCAATACTATAACTATTCAACCGTACATGGAGGGGTTTGATTCTCCTGCTTTGTATCGTACGTCTGAAGATGAACACAAGAATCCGCATGTAGCTTTGATAGAATCTGACGCATTGGATCAATGAAAGAAATATCATGGGGGAATCCTGCCAAATTTTTCAGGAAGGCTTGATTTTGTGCGCTCATAATACAGAATAGAGAACAAAAGACAATCGAGATAAATTTGTCTAAAAATTTGCGGAGAATCATTGGGAAAAAAATTATGTGATAAAGTTGAGTTCAAGGTCTGAAGATCTTGTCGTTCTAGTTTGTACAGTTAATTCTGTCATGCTCTCACAATTAAAACCACCAACAATGAAGGAAGTCTCCGTGATCCTTTGGGGCAAATAGGTCTGCGTTTTGAGCGAAAAATGGAAGACATCATGCGATAAATTCTCGTCATTTGGAGAATGGTAGATGTTATATTATCTTGTCCAAACACTTTATCATGAAACATTTGTACTTGTAGTCTGGACTGTCCGATAGTATTCCCAAAGTGTCCCAAAACGTTCCCTGGAATTTTGGCACTTGCATGCAACTGTTCCGATAGAGTCATGCAAAGCTGTGTTTCTGTAAGCTTTGAAAGGTTGGCATCCTCTGTATTTGAGCTAAAATGTGTTTATTTTTATATAAAATCGTAAATAAAACTGATCTTAATATATGGATTGCAATCATTAAGTTGATATATGTGTTAGCTAAGAAACAAATACATTTAAAATTAAGTAATTGTTAATTTTTTGTGAAATTCATGCACATTTTGATAGTCTAAAGAAGAATTTTCTATGCAGATTTATAAATTGAATAGTTCTTTATTTACAGAATGTTGAAAATGATCATTTGGCAAAACCGGGGGTGACTTTGGGTTTCCTTTCCATCCATCTGTGTATATCTGAGTTTCAAGGTCGTTGGGTCAAGGTCAAGGTCATCCTTACTATTTTTAGAAAATCCTTTCCGGTGCTTGATAGTTTTAGCAATTCTCAGTAACATGCATGTTAAGGAACGTATGAAAACATACATATTTATCAAAATGTATTTTACACAGAATTAGCTATACATAAATGTTGACTTTGCATACAAATTTTGAAAATGATCTCTATTAAGTAAACATTGATATTGAATATAGCTGTTTAACTTAGACAAATGCCCATTTATAGAAGTTTGAATGTTTTCAATCATTAAATAAAGTCATATTCTAAAATCTGTTTTACTTGTGTACAGAATATACTATCATAATCATGGACAGGAAAGACTGCTGTTTGAATATCAGATTTGTATAGAACAAAGATTTCATTTTCTTTAGAAATTTTTGACGAATGTCTATATTTCCTGAAGGAACTTGGTTACGACGTAACTGGATCAAAACGATGGATGTCGGATCCCCTTCTTACATTTGTATTATACTGTGATAAGATTAGTGAAATATCATTACCTTTAATGTCCTGAGCTACAGATCAATTCACATGTAATTTAGCCGATCAGTGTACTCTTCGCTGGAGCCACATACGATTTATTTCAGGAATTTATGATGGAATAAAGTACATTAATGTTGCTTTTGATTCTGATCAATTTCTGGCGTTTTCTGCAATAATGTGTTGTGAACAAGAAGGAATTGATGTTACAACTTCATTCTTTAGAGATTTTGATCTAATTTCATTCAAAATTCATGATTGGGAACACACATATGAATGAGTCCATGTTTTGTGGATCCAAGTTTCAAGGTCACTGTTACTATTTATAGAATTTTTTTCAAAAAGTTACATTATATTAATGGGAGTTACTGAGCATCCATGTTCTAAAGATATTTTATAGTTTATGCATGATTTCATGTTTTTTAAGAAATGAATAGTATGTATATTGTTTAAAAAGGCAAGGGATTGTCATTTGTGATAGTTCTTGCTGTCATTTGTGATAGTTCTTGCCGAGTATGGATTTTTTATTGATAAACTACCCAGCAAAAGATGATAACAAGAATTCTTGGCGGAAAATATTGAAGTAAACATTTCTATGTATCGACTGATATCCAAGGACACTTAGTACTCCGAGGTTACTGCATCTGATCGAGACCGCCAGACACACAGACAGACACAATAAATATGTATACAACATAAAATATATAAACATTGACATGTATATTATGAAACAGAGTGTAGATAAAAACAATGAAAGTGGGAAATAAAATTAGATATATTTGTAAGCTCTATCTCGCGTACGTTTTACGTGTGTTATCGATGTTGGTATGATTGCATTATATAACTATGATGAATTTATCAGCTCCATTAAGTACCATATTGAATGCCTTGTGATTCGGTTAGTTGAAGGATAGATCTGAGCAGACGCAGACAAAGTCTGAAGACTGCCCCGGTGTCTTATCATCACGGTAAATATGCTCGGAGATAGATTGTTTGGTGAGTGGGACCATCAGAATTAAGTTTTCCTCACTGACCATGCGTTTATGATATGTGTGAAATGGAAAAGTGTTTTTTTTTCTGACGCGAGGATTATATATTTATTCACAGAGGACTCCCGACTTGAGTCGTTATGCAGTTATACCCATATGCCATATTAAGCCATTCGGGTTTTACACAACGGCCGCACACAATGTATACTAACAGAAGGCTCCTACATCTTTATTCCTGAAGAGTTCTGGGCCATACACTATACAGTATTCATTGACTGGACGGTATAATCAAGCAATACTTCAATCAGGATGTAAATGAAGCATATATTGGATAAGGGTTTTAAGAAATTAAATTTTATTTATTTACGAACTTGGATATGTCACAATGATACCTTTTATGTCAGTTTGAAGTTTTACTTCAAGGTCCGTATCAAACTACATAAACCTGTGGTACTGACCCAAATCCTTCAAGGAAACTAGGGATGTCATATGCTAGGAATTGTCTGTGTGTTGTCTGCATTTGTACTCAGCTTGATCTGTGGATGTATGCCCACTGCTTGATCTGTGGATGTGTGCCCACTGCCTGATCTGTGGATGTATGCCCACTGCCTGATCTGTGGATGTATGCCCACTGACTGATCTGTGGATGTATGCCCACTGCTTGATCTGTGTGTGTGTGTATGCCCACTGCCTAATCTGTGGATGTATGCCCACTGACTGATCTGTGGATGTATGCCCACTGCTTGATCTGTGGATGTATGCCCACTGCCTGATCTGTGGATGTATGCCCACTGACTGATCTGTGGATGTATGCCCGCTGCTTGATCTGTGTGTGTGTGTGTGCCCACTGCCTAATCTGTGGATGTATGCCCACTGACTGATCTGTGGATGTATGCCCACTGCTTGATCTGTGGATGTATGCCCACTGCCTGATCTGTGGATGTATGCCCACTGACTGATCTGTGGATGTATGCCCACTGCTTGATCTCTGTGTGTGCCCACTGCCTGATCTGTGGATGTATGCCCACTGACTGATCTGTGGATGTATGCCCACTGACTGATCTGTGGATGTATGCCCACTGACTGATCTGTGGATGTATGCCCACTGCTTGATCTGTGTGTGTGTGTGCCCACTGCTTGATCTGTGGATGTATGCTCACTGCCTGATCTGTAGATGTGTGCCCACTGCCTGATCTGTGGATGCATGCCCACTGCCTGATCTGTGAGTGTATGCCCACTGGATGTATGCCCACTGCTTGATCTGTGGATGTATGCCCACTGCCTGATCTGTGTGTGTGTGCCCACTGCCCGATCTGTGTGTGTTCCCACTGCCCGATCTGTGTGTATGCCCACTGCCTGATCTGTGGATGTGTGCCCACTGCCCGATCTGTGTGTGTGCCCACTGCCTGATCTGTGGATGTATGCCCACTGCCTGATCTGTGGATGTGTGCCCACTGCCTAATCTGTGCGTGTATGCCCACTGCCTGATCTGTGTGTGTGTTTGTGTCTATGTATGCCAACTAACCAATCTGTCTTTGGCCAAACACCATGCTAACTTTTTCTATGTTAGAGAGCAGGCAATATATTTAGATTATGAATTACAACCCCAGTAAAATAATGTCACTTCAGTGTTGTGATAACTGGGTTTACATGCAGTGACTTTGACAGTCTGCATAATGATATACTACCGTATTTATTCTCAAAAAGACCCTCTCCTTGAGCAAATTAGGATATTAATTCTGAACCACATTTTGTTACTTTCAAAATTGAATGTTTTTTTATAAAATTTAAGAAAGGTCTTGGACAGGGGCTTATTTCCAGAAATAACCACATTTTGTGACTTTCAAAATTGAAATTAAAAAATTTTTTTTAAAGAAAGGTCATTGGACAGGGGCTTATTTCCAGGTAAATACAGTAAACCTGGAGCTTTTCAAACAAAGGAAACGAGGTTCACAATGAGAGAGTTTATATCATGCAGAACCTCTGAACTGGGTTTAACAGAACAATTTGTTTAGCAGTTCTCTCTCGTCTTTCTCATCGTGAACTTTCCCTTTGATTTTAAAAGCAAAGTGTTCCATGTCTTTGTTTGTTATTTCAACTATAAAACATAATGCTTCCCTTGGAATCAATTGTTTTGGAGAAAAGTATTTTTTCTAGTGCTGTTGTTTCCATCTTTCTGGGTATTTTGGTTTTTGCCAATGGTCATTAAATAGAATTGATGCAAGCTAGAGAATATCTGTGTGACTGGATTATGGGAGCTGATCGAGTGTTGTAATCCCTCAAAACATAAATGATCCTTTCTTTTAGGTCAGAAACACTTGTTCTGTGGTCCATCTGACCTGTAATATAATCACATTTCAACTCTCCATGCACTATCAGGAAGGGCAGGTGGTAATACGGACACAAAATGTTTAGACAGGAACTCGTTAAGGATTATACGATCTTCACTGCGTTAGTTAACAAAGAAAAACCAATTTCGTAATGTTGCTCGATATTTGTGCGAGTAACCATAAAAGTCTTTTGTTTCAAAGAGAAAAAAGAACGTTATTTGTCCATTGCGTCATCGACAGGACATCTTTAAGGTGGCGCCACCTGGTACATCCTCATGTTTAGTGGTTTACCTAACGACAAGCACTCTAGTAAAATTGATTGTCTTGAAAGAAATATATATATATATATATGTATGCTTGTTTAGACTGGAATAGGTTCACAACCCATTTTGGGATTTTATCCAAGTTTCATGCTGGGTTCGGTTTTTGACTCGTTTATTTCCTGGTTATATAGAGTTGCTATTTGCGTTGGAACTGTACTGACAAAGTACATCTGAGTCCCTAGGGTTCCAAATATGAACACCTTTCACTGCATGACTTAACTTGGAGTTGTTTTAATTACCTTAATGCTCAATCAAATTTCTGTTGGAAACGTGCATCCTTGTAAATCAGTATGCTGCATATTGAATAGAAATAAAATCGAGATTTGGGGAAAATAAACCTGTCGTGTTGTATGGATTTACTCCATTATAACCTCGTAAAACCTGTATAGTAATGCGGACCTAATTTCTATATATATCACATCTTATATTGCTCTGCACTAGTTACTATTGGATTTCAAGCTTTGCACTGATCAAGATTTTTAATCGTCAGTTTCAATTAAAGCCTAAGCCCATCGGACATGTGTATTGAGTATATTCTTGTCACATAGACTTCCACTCGGCGCGGTAAGGAATCTCTTGGATAGATTTTTATTGAGGCTTGCAGCAACAAAAGCTGAAATGGTACCGAGAGTTTCCTTGTCCCAGAATTGTAATCAATGCTTATAATAGTCTGGTTGCACATGAACTTAATTTCAGTCAAATTTGCACAACAACATATCAGAATTAAGCTTTTTAAAGTGATTGAAAAACGGTATAAAAACATTTAGTAAGCATTGTGTGGTACGTTGCTTATGTGCATATTAATGTTTCGTGAAGGTTGCATTTTGTTTGTACTCTTACAAGGTTGAAGTCTATGCAACTGCAAAGCAGAGGAGAGTTTGCATATACATATGAAATGATTTTAAAGAATAAACATCAAAATAATTTCTAGACATCCTTTCAGGATTTTAATTTCATTTTTTGTCACTTGCCATACTTCCCAGCTGATGTAGCTGTTCATTTGTACTTATAGGTGGACTGGAGTTCATTGTATTATAATCAAGGGTGAAACAAGTGCAGAAATTTCTGAGCGAAAATTTTTATCTTGTTTTCTGTCAAATTTCTCTTGTTGTCTGTCAAATTCTCTTAGGGAATCATTTCTGTAACTGTTAATTAGTATACTGGCAAATGGAACTCTAAGCCAATAGAAGCTGTTTGTCTCATTAAATGTTAATGACACTAGTAATTAAAAAAACAAAAATATGCGTTACTTGAGACAGGAAATTATCATTTCAGAATAGACTGAAACAGAGAAAATTAAAGAGCATTAAAAATATTTATCGACTTAAGACACCAAACATCTGTAGCTGTACTGTTTAGGCATCGATCTCATTAATCAATAATTAATCCCAGCTTTATCATCTTCTAGGATTCCCTGATGTGATCCGCTTTAATTGCATGCAAAATTCAATCCTTCAGCCATCTCTGCTGATCTTAATGTGAGATTTCACCATGTTGTAAGTACAAATAATCATCTGATGTCAAGCAAACTCCTTGATAAATCACAATCTTTAATCTTTTGTCATTATGCAAAAAAAAAAAAAAATCTAAAGCATTTGATTGGCTAATCATCCAGCTGTGGTTTTATTATATTGTGATTCTTGATAGGTAATATTAAATCATGTACAGGTGATATATAGTCATGAACAGGTAATATAAAGTCATGTACAGGTAATATAAAGTCATGTACAGGTGATATAATGTCATGTACAGGTAATATGTAGTCATGTATATGTGATATAAAGACACGTACAGGTAATATATAGTCTTGTACAGGTAATATAAAGTCTTGTACAGGTAATTTATAGTCTTGTACAGGTAATTTATAGTCATGTTCAGGTAATATATAGTCTTGTACAGGTAATATAGTCTTGTACAGGTAATATAAAGTCTTGTACAGGTAATATAGTCTTGTACAGGTAATATATAGTCATGTACAGGTAATATATAGTCATGTACATGTAGTATAAAGTCATGTACAGGTAATATATAGTCTTGTACAGGTGATATAAAGTCATGTACAGGTAATATAAAGTCATGTACAGGTAATATAGTCATGTACAGGTGATATATAGTCATGTACAGGTGATATATAGTCATGAACAGGTAAAATATAGTCATGTACAGGTGATATATAGTCATGTACAGGTAAAATATAGTCATGTACAGGTAATATAATGTCATGTACATATATAGGTGATATATAGTCATGTAGAGGTGATATATAGTCTTGTACAGGTTATCATGTACAGGTAATATAAAGTCATGTACAGGTGATATATAGTCATGAACAGGTAAAATATAGTCATGTACATGTAATATAGTCATGTACAGGTGATATATAGTCATGTACAGGTGATATATAGTCATGTACAGGTAATATAAAGTCATGTACAGGTGATATATAGTCATGTACAAGTAATATAAAGTCATGTACAGGTGATATATAGTCTTGTACAGGTGATATAAAGTCATGTACAGGTGACATATAGTCATGTACAGGTAATATATAGTCATGAACAGGTGATATATAGTCATGAACAGGTAAAATATAGTCATGTACAGGTGATATATAGTCATGTACAGGTGATATATAGTCTTGTACAGGTAATATAAAGTCATGTACAGGTGATATATAGTCTTGTACAGGTAATATAAAGTCATGTACAGGTAATATAAAATCATGTACAGGTGATATATAGTCTTGTACAGGTGATATAAAGTCATGTACAGGTGATATATAGTCATGTACAGGTGATATATAGTCATGAACAGGTGATATATAGTCATGAACAGGTAAAATATAGTCATGTACAGGTGATATAAAGTCATGTACAAGTGATATATAGTCATGTACAGGTAATATATAGTCATGAACAGGTGATATATAGTCATGTACAGGTGATATATAGTCATGTACATGTGATATAAAGTCATGTACAGGTGATATAAAGTCATGTACAGGTAATATATAGTCATGTACAGGTAATATAAAGTCATGTACAGGTGATATAAAGTCATGTACAAGTGATATATAGTCATGTACAAGTAATATATAGTCATGTACAGGTAATATAAAGTCATGTACAGGTATTATAAAGTAATTTACAGGTAATATATAGTCATGTACAGGTGATATATAGTCATGTACAGGTGATATATAGTCATGAACAGGTGATATATAGTCATGTACAGGTAATACATAGTCATGTACAGGTAATATATAGTCATGTACAGGTAATATAAAGTCATGTACAGGTGATATATAGTCATGTACAGGTGACATATAGTCATTAAACAGGTGATATATAGTCATGAACAGGTAAAATATAGTCATGTACAGGTGATATATAGTCATGTACAGGTGATATATAGTCTTGTACAGGTAATATAAAGTCATGTACTGGTGATATATAGTCTTGTACAGGTAATATAAAGTCATGTACAGGTAATATAAAATCATGTACAGGTGATATATAGTCTTGTACAGGTGATATAAAGTCATGTACAGGTGATATATAGTCATGTACAGGTGATATATAGTCATGAACAGGTGATATTTAGTCATGAACAGGTAAAATATAGTCATGTACAGGTGATATATAGTCATGTACATGTGATATAAAGTCATGTACAGGTAATATAAAGTCATGTACAGGTAATATATAGTCATGTACATGTGATATAAAGTCATGTACAGGTAATATATAGTCATGTACAGGTGATATAAAGTCATGTACAGGTAATATATAGTCATGTACAGGTGATATATAGTCATGTACAGGTAATATAAAGTCATGTACAGGTAATATAATGTCATGTACAGGTGATATAAAGTCATGTACAGGTATTATAAAGTCATGTACAGGTATTATAAAGTAATTTACAGGTAATATATAGTCATGTAGAGGTGATATATAGTCTTGTACAGGTTATCATGTACAGGTTATATAAAGTCATGTACAGGTGATATTTAGTCTTGTACAGGTGATATAAAGTCATGTACAGGTAATATAAAGTCATGTACAGGTGATATATAGTCATGAACAGGTGATATATAGTCATGAACAGGTAAAATATAGTCATGTACAGGTGATATAAAGTCTTGTACAGGTAATATAAAGTAATGTACAGGTAATATAACGTCATGTACAAGTGATATATAGTCATGTACAAGTGATATAAAGTCATGTACAGGTGATAATAAGTCATGTACAGATAATATAAAGTAATGTACAGGTAATTTATAGTCTTGTACAGGTAATATAACGTCATGTACAGGTGATAAAAAGTCATGTACAGGTGATATAAAGTCATGTACAGGTAATATAAAGTCATGTACAAGTGATATAAAGTCATGTACAGGTAATTTATAGTCTTGTACAGGTAATATAACGTCATGTACAAGTGATATAAAGTCATGTACAGGTGATATTAAGTCATGTGTGAAGAGCAATGTAACTCCAACAGGAATGGCAGAATCTGAATGGTTCAACTAGTGCCACATGGCAGACAGCATTTTTAACAAAAACAAAACAAAAAACAAAAAAACAACATAAGGTGTCTAATATGATATCTATTATTAATTTTACCTTAGGAAATATGAAAATCCAGACAGGAAATATGAGACAATATTACCTGCCTAAAACCTAAACATTATACTTATATTACTGCAGACAAGACGTATTAAAATGCTTCAGGAATAAAAAAAGAAATTGTTTTTTAGACTTTAATACTCAATATTGCACCTTTGGTGGAGTTTTAAGTCACAGACTATCTGATATTGTGACTATCTTGTCTGTGATTGAGTGGACACTTTGGTTCTTGTCAAGCTCCATATTAACCCAGACATGACAACAGTGAAGCTCTTTGTCGACCCAGAACTGTCAACGGTAAAGCTCCTTCAATGGTTATTGGTTCCCAGAACTCAGTCCTTGTGTTAATCTGTATGGGAATCTAACTAAAATATTCAAAAATGTTTGAGGATGTTTGAGGCTACAATCTCTAAAATATATTTTAAGCGATTTATTTATTCATTCTTTTTTCAGAACTCTTTCCACTAGTAATTAAGGTGTGTTAGTGTTCAGCAGGGGCTGCGGTGGCCGAGTGGTTAAGGTGTCTCGACACTTTGTCACTAGCCCTCCACCTCTGGGTTGCGAGTTCGAAACCTATGGGGGGGCAGTTGCCAGGTACTGACCATAGGCCAGTGGTTTTTCTCCGGGTAGCTTTCTTCCACCTCCAAAACCTGGCACGTCCTTAAATGACCCTGGCTGTTAATAGGATGTTAAACAAAAACAAATAAACAAACAAGTGTTAGTGTTCAGTACATTTCTAAGCGCATTATTTTATTTATTATAATGTTAGCAGTTTGTTGGTAATGCTCAGACATTTCAGTATATATGTCATAACCCTTTTGATTGGCTATTGCATAGTCCAATCTTTGTCTTTGTTGCACACAAAATAAACCCTTTTGATTGGCTATTGCATGGTCCAATCTTTTTCTTTGTTGCACACAAAATAAACAAACAAAACAATCTACTTACTGTATCTATCCTCAAATGTTCTTTTGTCCACAAAGAAGCCTCGAACCAAAATATGTTTCACAGATAAGCCCTTCCACAACTTTAGAACCAAAATTTGTATTAAATGAGGTTTAGTTTTGTATTGTTTAATGTCCTATCAACAGCTAAGTTCATTTAGGGACAGCTGTTTCCCCTGTTTACGAGATGCATGTTTGTGGTGAATGTACAGGGGTTTCGGGAGGCTGTGGTTTGTTCATGTTTAATTTGATTGTCTCCTTGTGATTGCGTGGAATTGATGCAGACTTCATAGTGCTGCCTCACTGAAGCGTACTGCTGAAGACAACCAACAGGACACCCCACCCGGTCACATTATACTGACAATGGGCGAACATGTTGTCCCACTCGCAAAATACACTAAGCAGGAGTAGCAAATACCATTTTTATAGACTCTGATATCTCGGTCAGGGGACAGAACCCAAAGCCTTTCTCACAGGGGCAAATGCTCAACTAAAGGCCAAAAGTGTGGCATTGTCAAGGGAGACATTAGGAAAAAACAAGTTATGAAAGAAAAGGAAAAATTCCAAATTTAAAATTTTAAAATGCAGAGTTATGCAAAGTTAGTGGGCTTATTTGCGGATAAACACAGTATATGTGTATACATACTTTGTGGCTGTTTGGAGGTAAGAATCGACTGTATTTAGATAGAGAAGTTTAAAGAATCACATTTAACATTGTATACAATACGTTTGGTGTTCATGTCCTCTCCACTTTTCGCCTGTACAGTCAATGTCTGGACATTATCAGTCCGTTTCCTGCAGTCACCTAATGTCTAGACATATCACGGCCATTTGTAGACCTCTATACCCATTAGTCCCCCCGTTTATATAGCCTGCGGACAGAACGTCTCTTTAAGGTTGTTTACTACCTTACAATTACACATGTTAATTAGAGCTTCATTCCTTCTTTAAACAACCGATAATTCTGTTTTATCTGCAATTCAGATAACCTTCAAAGGACTGCCAGTTAAGGGTGTATGGGTCATTTTGACTTTAAAATTCAGTTGTAATTTTTTTTTTAAATGTGCTTTTCTTTGATTTTTTCCCCCTTTTTTTAACCTTCAATAAGATCTTTGAATATTTGACCTAATTAGCTTTAAGTGCACCCCCACATTTTTTTTCAAGAAAAGACCCATCGACAGCCATTTACAGGTCATTTTGAAACTTTTTCCTGTACATGCACACGATGCACTCAGGTTGAAGACATGCTAGGTGCAGTATTAAGAAAAAAAATTCTTTTGTATTTTCAATCATGGCTGTCATGCATGGTATGGTTCCAGGACCTCTGGCTTACTAGTCTTAAACTCAACTGATCAAGCTAAAGAGAAGAGCGGAGCGGTACACTGCAGCTAGTATATAATACCTGAGGGTTGCATACTCCCTTCCCAGGAAAGAACTCATCCTCGAGTTTCCAGGGGTTACAGCGATTATTGTGAAATTAAAGTTCCACTATAGTATAATTCCCTACTTTGGTGCCTATGATACATAAATCATAATAAATTATATATACAGAGGAGCCCACTTATTTGCATATCGGTTATTTGAATATCCCGCTTATTTGCATAAAATTCTCAGGTCCCGATTTTTTCCTTCTTTATCTTTGTATTTTAATACCGTGTATTTGCATCGACTAAAACACCGACTCCCGCTTATATGCATATAAAAATTCAAAAAAATTGAAAAATTTCAATTGATTTTAGGGTATTTTTGTGATTTTCCCGTAATAAAAGTTTTATGAAATGTGTTTTAACTTACATATTGATTCGACACGATGTACACACTTCGTCATTACAGGTTACGTTCGATGCATCGATATCGACATTAAGTTATTATTCAGACCATATCAGTAGCAATGTGCAGAAGAATTACTGAATAAAATATTTATATGCCTCATCTTTTGATGAGATTTGTTTATTTATTATAGCATCGATCCAAACCTGTGTTCTGTGCACTTAAACACTCGCTGAGGCAGGTTGCGATCGCCATGATTGTTTACTAGGCGCGTTGCATTGTGGGGGCATATGTGTAATGAACGACAACTCTTTGTGTGTGTGCGCCATTTTCCAAAACAAACCCAAACGACAATAACATGTCACGGTCATTTAAGACAGTCTATTGCTTCAGCAGTTCATCATCTATGATCAAACAACTAATATACTCATAGCAGGAACACAATGCATCTCGAGACGATAATGAATGTTAATTGAAACGATGACATTGTACATCGTAGTGCCAACCCACGTGCGTATGACCAATAGTATCGGACCCAGAGACTCGGAGTGACAAGTAGTAAACGATGAAGTGTATGCAAAAATTTGTACATTTACAAAGAATAACAACCCATGTATTTCGTATTTACTCTTATATTTTAAATAATGTTGTTTTTTTAAAAATATATTTTTAATGCAAATAACGTAAACAATCATAAAGCACCCATTTTGAGTACCGACCTGACGATCTACAAAATGTATAAGAAGGGCAAAAACCCAACTCCGCCTATACGAATACTCCGGTTATTTGCATATTTTGTCGTGGAAAAAGGGGTATGCAAATAAGCGGGTTGCTCTGTATTTCAATGTCTATGCTCAAAATTGAACCTTGGACCTCTAGTTTGTGCTCAACCCATGTTTTCTATAAAGCAGAGTGATAATGTTTTGGCTTTTATGTATTTACTTGGGTTATATTGCCAAGGCTTTCATTGTATGGGGAGTGTACACAGTATTTTCTTGAGGAAGTAAGAAATAACAGTTATGTGAAAGAAGTTAGATAAATTGCCCCAAAGAAGGCATGTGACACAAGATTGGAAAAAGAGTAAGCAGGTTGAAAATTCGTTAGTTGTATATCGGTTTTAATGATTATCAGATTGGAATAAATTACATTCTCGTAGTGGCCTCATATTGGCCAATTAGTTCTCTCATCATTATATACATATTGTAGATTAATACAGACAATGATTCCCCTGGCCTTTTAGGCCTCTTACTTTCAAGGACTCAGGAATTCATGACTTTATGAAGACAAGTACAATCCAGTGGGTTTCGTACCCTTAAGACCCAAAGGATTTCCCAGGCCCTTTAGGCCTCTTGCTTTCAAGGACTCGAGAATTCATGACTTTGTGAAGACAAGTACAATCCAATGGGTTTCGTACCCTTAAGACCCGAAGGATTTCCCAGGCCCTTTAGGCCTATTGCTTTCAAGGACTCGAGAATTCATGACTTTGTGAAGACAAGTACAATCCAATGGGTCTCGTACCCTTCAGACCTGAAGTTAATCGTTCAGAAACATGTTTATCTGCATTTTTCATAAGCAGTCGACAAATACCATAATAGGCCTGAGGACACGAAACATTGAAACCCCACATATATCTAATAAAACCTCTCGACAGACCAACGGTTTATTAAGAGTGACCAGTGTCTTTTATATCAAATCAATAACTGTATTGGAGATTTATGCTGAATAGAGTGCTCTAATCCTGGCCTTCTCCAACCAATTTATCCATCATGTATTTCCCTATCTGTTTCTGCCATACGATGTCCCTTTTCACGTTGTCACACCCCTCCAAAGACCTATATGCCACAATCACACTTTTACCCGCTAATGAAATCCGCAGTTCGGCAAATATCGGTCAGTGCTCGGTGACTGATGTTAATTTGCCTGTACGTCCTATCGAAGGTGTGAAGGTCATACACAAATATTTTGTGATGATTTACTTAAAGTCACCGCCAAATGACCAGTTCGGCTTGTTCCTAGGGCTTCATTCAAGATCACATCTTATTACGGATAAGAGCGGAGAAAATGTGGAAATCAAGAATAATGGCAGGTGTCATATACGGCTTCATATCGTGAGCATGAGGTGACGAAGCGGTGCTAAAGGAAGGTGAACAGGTCTGCTAACGGTACAGGAAGCCACAACCGTGACCAAAGTATCGGCTGTCAATTTTGTTTGCCAATTGACAAGGACATGAGCAAGATATTTTGAAATAATCAAATGGCCCGAGCGCAGCATTCACGATCAAAATTTATGATGAATTTCCATTCTAAAATGAAATTTTAAAGATTTTTTTTTTCAATATTTAGTCATTATCAAAAGTTAGGTTGGATTTTATTTTTAAATTAAAATGTTTTAGGTACATTTTGTTTTGATTTTAATATTCTATTACAAAATTTTGTGTTTCATTAGCCAGCTGAAAGAAGTTAACATAGAATTATAGTTTAATTGTTTCCTTTTTCCTTTTCTGGTTATTAATAAGGTAACCACAATACTGTTTATGTTTTGTCCTTATCAAATATATATACAGACTATAGTTAGTTAGTACATGGGATTGTACTTTACAAATAGTAAGACAGAAATTAATTTTCAAAAGCATATTTCAGTAATGTATAACAATGTTCAGGCTTATCTTTAAGTTGCTTTGTCACTGTGGTAACCTGGTATTAAACTCACCTGATTTCAGTTCAGTAAAAGTTCTTACAAATGCTATTTCAGTATCGTGTAATAAGCCCATACACCACAATTTTTAAGTAAATCAAATTTAGGTGTCGTTCTAGTGGGGCTTAACACAGGAGAAATGCAGTAATACTGAAATAGTATTGAATTTATTACATCACCATGTGATATATTTCAACCAATCAGATTATAGAATTATCATGTACACCATGTGACAAATTTCAACTAATCAGATTATAGAATTATCATGTGCACCATGTGACATATTTCAACCGATTAGATTTTGGAATTATCTTGTACACCATGTGACATATTTCAACCAATTAGATTATAGAATTATCATGTGCACCATGTGACATGTTTCAACCAATCAGATTAAAGAATCGTTATGTAGACATTAAAATTCTTATATAATAGTCACCAGTAATTTGATATCAACATGATTTGCATATCATGTTCCAACATGATGCATTCTTTTCGGACATTCCAGAGGTAGACATTCCGATACACAGACTGAATACCGTCCGGTTAAAGTCATCATATTAGACTTTGTGTACACAATGAATGTACTTTTGACTGATCATAAAGGGAAATGCCAAAAGGCAATCAAATATATAAGACCACAGACATACCCGTCCGATAGCAAACATTCCGGAAATGTGTGTATTTATATACGAGTCTCACTTGATTACGATTGTACATATATACTTTCTAGTGACAGGAAAAATCTCATATGGCTTTACAAGCCTGGTCTTACAAGTGCTGGTCAATCTTTTTGATCCCCTGTATTACCGGACAGTAGAGTGGTCAATACTCAGATCACAGGGTGTGCCATCAGAACGCCAATCTGGAGTGACCAGGTCTTGACCATAGGATAATACTGTCTGGCGTAGAATGTTGCTGCTCACGAATATCACACCATTTCTTCTCTGCGCCATCCCATATCTCGGCCGTCAAAGATACGTTATTTATTAAAGTATCAAATAGATGTGTATGGTGCGAGTTTCTGACAGTTGGTTGTCGTGGTAGATCTAATTCGGTGGAACTGTTCTGCCAGTAATAATATGGGTACCAGACTAGATTGATATGAAGAGATAACAGGACGGTCAGTGCTAGCCATGTCTCGGCGGTGGTAACTCCATACCCGTGATTTGTACTTGATGTCTCTGTTTGTACGAAAACACGAATTAAAAGCTATTTAGACTGTAGTACTCGACATTTTAATAATCTTGTAAATCATATCAACTTTATAATCCAGCTATTAGGACAAGATGAAAGGAAAATGTAATTCAAACCTGAAAAACAATTTTGATCAGGAAATAAATGATATGTTTTGGTATATGTAAGTGATAGGTATGTGATACAAACATTTAGTAGGTGTTTAGGTATAGGAAGCTAATTGAAAATTGAATAAGGAAAATTTGTCTTGAGATATAGTTGATATATCAGAGGAAGGCTATTTTGGAAGATCATTATATAGGTAAAGCAGAGATATCACTGTTGTGATTTTCTTTAGTACCAGCCAGTTTTGAGAAGTTGATTTTGTAAAGGACTACCTCGCATTTAAAACCACTTATATTTGAATCTTGTGTGAGATTTTGTGTTCCGAGGTAAGATAGAGTTGGACTAAAACCTGTTTACTAGGACCACCCTGTGGGAGACCCAGTTGTTTCTGTAAGTATTGCAGTAGCATCTCTGTAGGAAAAAGAGTACCACTTTGTAATACCTCTGTAGCAATACCTGTGTAAAGAGGCCACTTATTCAAGATAACCTGTCTAGCAAGGCCACTATGGTGAAACCTGTGTATAAAGACTATTAATTCAAGAGAACCTGTCTAGCAAGGTCACTATAAAGAAACTTTTGTGGATAGATCACTAATTCAAGAAAAACTGCATAATAAGGCCAATATTGTGAAACCTGTGTAGAGAGACCACTTATTCAAGAGTATGCACCTGCCCGGAAAGGTCGTATTGAAAAACCTGTGTAGAGGGACCACTTATTCAAGAGCACCTGCCTAGCAAGACCACTATAGTGAAACATGTGTATAGAGACCACCAATTCAAGAGCACCTGCCTAGTATGGTCACTATAATGAAATATGTGTATAAAGACCACTAATTCAAGAGAAACTGCCTAGTAAGGCCCCTATAGTGAAACCTGTGTAAATGCCTGGTAAGGTCACTTAGTGAAACCTGTGTAAAGAGACAACTTTTCAAGTGAACCTGTCTATTAAGGCCATAATATTGAAACCTATATAGAGAGACCACTAATTCAAGAGCACCTGCCTATAGCAAGGCCACTATTGTTAAGCCTCTGTAGAGAGACACCTTGACTAGATTAAAGGACAACCTGTATAGTAAGACTTTAAACCCCATAGGATTTCCTGGAGACTTTTACAATAGGACAATTAATTTCTTACTGAATTAAAGACCTTTATATTAAGACCTGTGTGTAGGAATCTATCAAACACAAAAACAGTGTATTAAAATGGATCACAGCAATCACACATATCTTAGAGTGATCAGTTTACTTAAAGACCACCTGTCTTGTAAGACCATTATATCAAACCTGTCTAGAGTGACCACTTTGATTGTAGTATTAATTTAATTCACTGAAACCTTCATAAAATCACCATTAATACAAGAGATTGCATAAGGTAGCCACGATCTAGGAAGACTGCAGTATTGCACAAGGAAGCCACTATCTAGGAAGACTGCAGTATTGCACTGTCAAGCTTGCTGCCTCTCATAGAGAAGCCTTTATCAAGAAAGACCTAAAATTGTAGCCGTGGCCTTTCAGTGATCAAATTGATTCTGATCAGACCACATTGATCAAATATTTCAAGAACTCTGTCACCAGCCATTTTATTGTAGTGCAAAGAAACAATGTTAATTGAGCTAATTATTTTCAATCTTTTTTTTTAGCTTTTCGAATCACGAATCATTATATGCACCAGAGTTCATGATATTGAGCCTCTGTATATTATTAAGACAGGAGTTCACCTCTTATATGAAAAATGCCCTACCCTTTGTTAAATCCAAGTTTAATTCTTCAATCATTGTTCAATGTTTGAATTAATGGTATTCAATTACCATGCAGCTTCTATGGGAAAATAAATTGACATGTGTTCTTTGGATGAAGTCATGCAAATAAGAGGAAATACCATATGTTAACAGCCAGTTCTAGACACGACCCATTTAAATTTAGCTTCAATGGACTGTTAACTCATCAAAAAAAATTTAAATTAAAATTTTTCAACAGGATCAGCTTCACTAAGACTATTTTTAGCTTTTTTGTTTAATGGCGAGCATTTTGTATCCCTAGATGGCAATATTTTGTCTTTCAATATGAATGAAATCTCAAACTTGTTGTTGTAAAGTTTATGCTGTCAAATCTGATTGTGATTTTCAAATATTACCCAGGTCGTTAGGTAAGTTAATTATAAAACTAACACAGGTATTGCTATTTCACTATAAACAATCATTACCTTGTACTTATAAAAATTCATTAAAAAAAAGAAAAAAATCGCATTAGGAATTAAGATATTGGATTGCTTTACGTAACAGGGAAATATAAAGAAAATCATTGTTAAAAATTGTTTGTCATGTTGTACGAATACAGTACACGACTTTTGTCAGCATAATCCAGGAAGATATCTTCAGAAAACTATTACAAGGAAAATGTTTATAAATAAAGCTATATTAATATTGCAAAGATTTATCCTGGCTAATCAGTTTTGGTTTCAAATTCTCTCTAGAAGGCTTTGAATCTTTAAACATTTTAAAATTAAGGAAGTTATCGTTTTTCACGCCTATTGAATGATCAATACTTTGTTACTTTCTGTACATTCATAAATACAGATTAAAAATAAACTCAAAAAAATTCAAATTTACGCCAATATGAATATTCATACATTTTCATTTCCTTGAGAACGAATTAGATTAAAGACACAGCTGTTTTTCAGATTATTTCATCATCATTTTCCATATTTGGGTGTATTTAAATTAAGTTGACAATTTTAAGAAGGAATTATTTTTCAGTCTGTGTTTTATTAGAAAAGAAATTAGATTAAAGCAACTTGTTAGTTTTAGAATCATTTTGGATTAACGTATCTTTTTTTCCCTGTAACTTAGGGAACAAAGACGTAATTTTCACTTCAACACCAAATTTATGTTGCTTGTAATTATAAACGAAATTTCACGGTTGAGTGATTGCAACAGACGTGTTGGCTGTTTGATTACATTATTTAGTAATAGTAGTAAATGGACCGTGACAATGATAGGTTGGTGCATGGCTCCGTGATCTCATAATGAGATGTTCTGTACCGTAGGGTTTTTAAACGACTTGTAACACATGATATCAATAGTCACCATTTTTCTGACGTATTAACATATTAACATGTAACACAGTTTATAATAGTTTGCTTTTAATGTGATCAGTTTATTCGGTAGAAGCGGATCAAGTTCTTGAACTTTCCAAGGAATTCTTTAATCAAAGCGTAATGAAGAAGCTGTAAAACTGATGTATTCAAAATTGGAAATGACCCGTAAATTCTCATTTCGAGGACAATTGAACCGCAAAATATGGATGTAATTTGTGAATGGACAGTGTTTGGATTATTTGGGATATATACCTGTGTGGTGTGCTGGGAATGTGATTAATTTAAATACAGGTACGTGTGAAGTATTACTCTTGTTGTTTTGATTTGTTAAGGCTTTCACAGCAAAGATACAAAAGAATTGGTCATGTTTGCATGGATCATGATTTATTTTTCAGTGGTATAGTTTTTGGGACAGTTAAGTTCTGAAGCAGGTACGTAACAACTATATATGTGTGGCAGAATTGGGCTGGATAAAGGTAGATCAAATGGTTAGAGCATCGATCTGTCTAGATTTTGGAAGTCCTGAGTGGGAATCCATGTCTAGTTTGAACTCTTTCTGTCCTAAACCTACGGAAGGTGGTATATATAGGGTTGTATGTGTCTTAATTTACCACGGTAGACGTGGTATATATAGGGTTGTATGTGTCTTACCGCGGTAGACATGTGGTATATATAGGGTTGTATGTGTCTTACTGCGGTAGACATGTAGTATATATAGGGTTGTATGTGTCTTACCGCGGTAGACATGTGGTATATATAGGGTTGTATGTGTCTTACCTCAGTAGACATGTGGTATATATAGGGTTGTATGTGTCTTACCTCGGTAGACATGTAGTATATATAGGGTTGTATGTGTCTTACCTCGGTAGACATGTGGTATATATAGGGTTGTATGTGTCTTACCTCAGTAGACATGTAGTATATATAGGGTTTTATGTGCCTAACCTTGGTAGACATGTAGTATACATAGGGTTGTATGTGTCTTACCGTGGTAGACATGTAGTATGTAGTCTTGTGTGTCGAACCTCAGTAGACATGTGGATTATATAGGACCTGATGTGTCTTACTTCATTAAACATGTGGTATATATAGGACCTGATGTGTCTTGCTTCATTAGACATGTGGTATATATAGGGTCTGGTGTGTCTGGTCTCACTAGACACATGGTAAGTGGTGTCTTCTGGGCTAAGAGCTTTGCTGAATAAATGAAGTGTAACTTGAGTGGGCTGAACACTGATGTTTGTCTACAGTTATGAGGTCCCAAGTTCGAGTCCCACGGTCTGGTCGTTGCACTTAATGTTTTGTCTTGCAATAAGCCCACCCCCGATTCTTCGGATCAAAGTTCGTATGGTAGTCCCCCAAGGCTCATTTGATACAGGATGATATACAACCACAGGATGTAAGTTCTTGCCAATCAATATTCCACTGTATGATTGTAATATTGGTTACTGCAAAATCGAGGGACTGATGGGTACGCTTTGTCTATTGTTCTTTGCTTAGGGAGTCGTGGGTGGGGATAGGTGGTCGGGTAGGGGTTGGGATGGGTATTAGGGCCCTGGGGTGGGGATGGGTGTTTGGGCCATGGGGTGGGGATGGGAGTTTGGGTCCTGGGGTGGGGATGGGTGTTTGGGCCATGGGGTGGGGATGGGAGTTTGGGCCATGGGGTGGGGATGGGTATTGGGGCCCTGGGGTGGGGATGGGTGTTAGGGCCCTGGGTTGGGGATGGTTGTTGGGTCCCTGGGGTGGGGATGGTTGTTGGGTCCCTGGGGTGGGGATGGTTGTTGGGTCCCTGGGATGGGGATGGGTATTGGGTCCCTGGGGTGGGGATGGGTGTTTGGGTCCTGGGGTTGGGGCATCAACAAACACCAATCCAAATTTCTTGTTGGCCGACTCAGACTATCAATATTATAGAACTGTTCTCCACAGTAAAGGTTACAGGCCGCATTTAAAATACACAGGAAATTAATCATTGATTTAGCACTGTTGATACAGTTTCAGCCAGTTATTTCAAGCCTTTTGTATGTAAAATTTTGTAAAAAATATTTAACTACTCGTAAGCTAATTGTTTGACCACCATACAGGTTTGAACACAGGATCTGACCATGTTATGTTCAAATGACTCAGGATTTTATTAGAACAAAGGAGGTAACTGTGCGTTACCTGATGTAATTGTCGGTTAAATGTGCTGTGTTGATTGACAGGTGAAATGAACAAAATACAGGTAAACAGCAATACAGGTAAATTGATGTCGTTCATATGAGTCATGAATCGCCATTGTAAGAAGGTCAACACACCTAACAATTACCTGATAAGGATAAAAAAAATTATATATTTTTCAAGATAAAGCCGTAAAATTGACAGCTTACAGGGAGGACCCCAATGATTTTACGATGATTGCTATTTTTCTACTCTAAATATTTTCATTGGACTAAATGCTTTATCGACAGAGCTTAAAGTGATAAGTGGTTTTTCAACCCTCCATTTTCTCCCTATATGCTTATAGTTTGAGATTTATTCACCTTCCATTTTGTACCTACATTACATATACTTCAGTTTTGTTTGAAGAAATGTTGACAAACTGGTTATATTTAATGGACTTGTGTGAATATTTGGTGATTTATGTAAAAATTTAATCGTTTTATCATTTTTATTTAGCAAACAGTTTCATTTAACCATTAATATGTGATCTTTCATGAAACATCGTGGTACACATTTAAAAAAATTATATACATTAAACTGATGTTAAAGTTGTGATTTGCATGAAGAGTATATTTATATACACAGATTAGTGATAATCAGTGTGTAGCAATATTGAAGTGGTTAAGAAAAATGAAATTGCCATATTAATGGCGTCAATCATTTCAGGCATATTGTGTAGACATATTTCTCATCATCATCATCCTTTCTTTAGATTTTAGCATGTCACCATTACACGCACAAAATTAATGTGTGTATAATTGTAGACTCAAAAGGATCTGGCAGTTAAGGATGCATGCTACCTTAATTTGTTTACCTTCTTTTCAAAAGAGTTTTACCATATTATGGAAGGCTGTCAACTTAGCAGGGTAAGATCAAATCAGCTATGTCACGATTTCCTAAATAGATTTTAACTTAAAGTTCAAGCCTGATAATTCATTTAAGATTACATCTCTGATCCAAATATTAAGTTCAACGTTACTATTTATAGACTACTGCAAATTAATTACATTAAATTACATTAAGGAAGGGCATAATTAGATTTTGCAGTTTTATGTTAAATTGATTTATATATTGACATGTTCCATCATTAGGGGATGGAGATATTATTGCAAGTGATTATGCCCCCGCCATGGAAATGGTGGGAGGGGGGTGGGCATATATAGTGTTACACATGTCTATCCCGTCCCACGTCATGTCCCACGTTGTGTCCCACATTGCGTCCCACGTTGCGCCCCACGTCGCATCCCATGTCACGCCCCATGTCACGTCCCACGTCACGTCCTGTCCTGATATAATGTAACTATCTAATGCTGATGCGATCCTCACCAAACTGTGTTTTGGGGTGTCAAGTGGCAGTGGGGGCATTTATGTGTTACAGAATTTTCTAGTTTAGTTTGTTGTAAAATGAAAAAATGAATAAAACTGTTAAAACTTTAAGATACTTTTATCAGGAAAAGTCAGTTGATTTTTAACATGTGCTGTGTAAAAATTATACTTAAATACCTATTCATAAAATGTGAAATTATTTGCTATATGGATTATTTTGAATAAAATTACTAAAGTGAACTATGATATATAAAATTTTAACATTTTTTTATCGTAAAAGTAATAATCAATAATTGTTAACTCCATATATGGAAGAGTGTTAAAAAAACATTTAAAACAAATTATTTTATGTGACATCTGGTTAGTTAAATGCTTTTAAATTAACTCATCATGCTCTGTGTTGTGTTTGGCGGCTGTGAGTTTATCACATTTTTTTTTCCATTTAATTTCTGTTGATTTTGGCATTAACGTCGTAATATCTGTCATCGCCAAAGTACATTGTTAGTTCGATAACTGTCGTACGTAGAGAATTTTAATAGCTGCCGGAACATTTCAATCATTTTAAAAGTCATAATGCATATAGGTCTTCTCTGCAGGATGAATCTAAATTGAATCTGCTAGCAGCCGATTTTACGAATATTTCGACAAAGATTTTACTTTTAAGGGAAGATTTGCCAAGTTTATTGCGTAATTTTTCCCAATTATGGTTTTCTGACTTGAGTTATCAGTGCAAATTCTGGATCAACAAATGTGTTATTGGAAATGTTAAAACTTGTAGTGCATTTTTATTTAATAAGCACCACATCCTGCATTAGGCATCAGAATAAACAAATTAATTAATTAAATGATAAATAAATGACTAAGAAAAAAATAAAAAATTTGAATTTCAACTTTTCAACAGAAATATAAAAATGGAAACTAATTCAAGAAGATATCAAAACATAAAGGAAAGCAGCATGATCACTGACCATAAAGTGGTGTCAAAAGTGGGTGTGGAGGGGAAGGAGCATGGACCGCATGTGGCACCCGTTTTAAGTGTTGGCCACAGTATTTGATGGTTTCTCAAGAACTGGATTGACAAATTTTCAATTGAATTCAGCCTCTCCAATAGAAAAATCTAATTTATGCATTGTATTTGTGAACAGTACATTTGGCTGAGGTAACCGCTGGGTATATGTTTAACGTACAGCAATTTATCGGATGATAAGCCCATGTCTGGTAATAAGCCCACTCTGTCGATTGTAGTGCAGTAAAAACCCTACCTAATGATATTCTTTGCCCTGTAATAAGCGGCCTTCCCCAATTTTCTGTGAGTCTAGGTTTATATGTGTTGACCTAGGCTTATTACAGGATAAATACGGTACATATAAGAATCTAAATGTTTGCTTTTATTATTGATTAGAAGAGACCAGATGAACAAACAAATCTGTTGTATTTTGAAGATTTAATCCTTTTGTGTCCAGCCCCCGTATTTACCCTTTGGCTGTACATCTGGTCTTGATGTGTGAAGGCTAAATTGGTCCAATGATATTAGTCGTTATATACCTGCAGTCATTCACGCTGACAGCTGAAGTTCGATTCCGAACAAGTTGAACCGTTTTGAAATGTGCATTTCAATCTATTGTAGAGATCATGAGAGTAGCTTATTCACAAATCTCTCACTTATGGGCACAATACTAACTGCATGCTTCCTATTGATTTTGATACGGAGGATTCCTCTTGGGCCTTTTGGATATCATATTAGTCTGGTTATAAAACAGCAGAGGTTCTAGGTTCAAATCCTGGAGGTAATATTTTAAATAGGAAAGACCAGTTAGAAAATCCTTGTTTAAGGACTGGAAAATTTTAGAAAAAAAACTATTCGCTTTTGGTTTTACAAACATTCAGCTGTTTCTCTTATAACATTTAGGATCTGTTAAGTTCTTCCTCCGAAGCGGAATTTAATGTCGCCCTGAAAAATCACTGGCTGGCGCTTCTTCCCATTCAGCTCGAGGGAATTTTTGTATCTCATTCACAAGAGTGCAGACTAGTAAATGAGAAGTTTAATTCTTAGTGGAGACATTGAAGAAATAAACAGTCGGGTACTTGTCTCAGAATTTATGCCTTTAAAGACTTGTACAGAGAGATTATCTAATTTAACTATATGTCACACTCTACAACAGAGAATATTTAAAGGTAAATTATCTTTATTGTATCTCATTTCAAAAAGATTTTCACATATAAGAACATGAAATGTGTCTCTTATAACTTTAACTCTTCATAAATCACTTGTATAATTTGTTATGTAACATATACCCTTAACTCTAACACAAAATACATAATTTGTAATGTAACATATACCCTTAACTCTAACACAAAATACAGGTATGATGTATAAGGTAGCATATACCCTTAACTCTAACATAAGTAACAGGTACAATGTGTAGCATATACCCTCAAGTCTAACTTAAGTCACAGATATGATGTGTGAGGTAGTGTATTCCCTTAACTCCAACATAAGTCACAGGTATGATATGTAAGGTAGCATATACCCTTAACTCTAACATAAGTAACAGGTACAATGTGTAAAGTAGCATATACCCTTAACATAAATCTTAGGCATAATTTGTAATGTATACCCTTAACTCTTATGTAAATCACATGAATCATTTCAAAGGTAACATATAACCTTAACTCAAACACATATTACCAATGTAATGAGTAAGGTAGTAAGGTAGCGTACACCCTTAACTCTTAAATCACATGTATCATTTCAAAGGTAACATATAACCTTAACTAAAACACATATTACCAATGTAATGATCGAGTAAGGTAGCAAGGTAGCATACAACCTTAACTCTTAACATAAATCACATGTATCATTTCAAAGGTAACATATAACCTTAACTCTAACATATTATTAATGTATAAGGTACCATACACCCTTAAGTCTAACAAAATTCATGTATCATTATTGGTTTACATCAGTATTTGGTAACATGTAACCTGAAGTTTTATCGATATCATAGATATGAATATATATATTCAAAAGTCAAATATCAGATAAAGAGAAATTCTTTAAACTTCACAAGCGACTGATCTTCCTGATCAGAAATTATTACATCACATCTTAATCCTATTTTCATCTTTTACCCTGGAGATATTAATGGCCCTGTCTTATCAAAAGCCTAGATCTGCTATGGTTTTTCACAGATTTTACTTTGTATATCTATATATAACATCTACCTTACAGATTTGATCTGAACTAACCCATTGATCTTTTGATCTTTTTACCTACAGCAATTTTGATGTCCTTCACTATACATAGAATTTGTGTAGTCATAGTGACTTATTTTATTTGATTTTAGTTTTATTGCTGTGGATCTTAAATGAAAAAAAAGTTAAAATTTTTTTTTTTTTAGAAAATCTTTAACAAGGTGTATCGTAGAACAGGATCTATACTTATGATTCGTATATATAGCTAAGGTACAATTTTTTTTGTCATTAAATTATGTGAAGCACCATGTGTAGTGTCCATTTCCATATGAAATGTATAAAATGACTGCATGTCAAGATTTTTTAAAAGTGTGTATGATGTGACAACTTAACGGACATCTGTTGCATTGATTGATTTCATAGTGACGACAGTTACGTCCATTTCAGCTCACATCAGCAAATTCTTAAATAAATAATAAAGAATAGACAATTCATATTGAATTCAAATTAATATTATCAATATTTTTGTGATAATTAAACATGCCAGCGGATTGTACAAAAGAGGAGTAATTAACTCCTACTATACAAATGTAGTGATATATAGTACATGTTAAATTAGATAAATAAAACTGCTGTTCTTCTAGGACTCAACAGTGATGTTAGGGACATCATACAGCTGTTTCGTCCTTCTAGGACTCGTCAGTGATGTTAGGGACATCTTACAGCTGTTTCATCCTTTTAGGACTCATCAGTGATGTTAGGGACATCATACAGCTGTTTTGTCCTTCTAGGACTCATCAGTGATCTTAGGGACATCATACAGCTGTTTATGTCCTTCTAGGACTCGTCAGTGAGGTGATAGGGACAGCATACAGATGTTTTTGTCCTTCTAGGACTCGTCAGTGAGGTGATAGGGACAGCATACAGCTGTTTTTGTCCTTCTAGGACTCGTCATTGAGGTTATAGGGACATCATACAGCTGTTTCCTCATTCTAGAACTCATCAGTGATCTTAGGGACATCATACAGCGGTTTCGTCCTTCTAGGACTCGTCAGTGATGTTAGGGACATCACACAGCTGTATTGTCATTCTAGGACTCATCAGTGATGTTAGGGACATAGTACAGCTGTTTCCTTATTCTAGGACATGTCAGTGAGGTTAAAGGGACATCATACAGCTGTTTTTGTCCTTCTAGGACTTGTCTGTTGGTGAGTGATGCTGAAGGCAGAAAATGTGTGAATCCAGAAGGGAAGTTAGGGAAAATCCTCTCGTTATCGCAGCTTAATTAGTGACGTTGAGGAGGATTTATCGAGATTAAGCAAAAATCCAATGGGGTGATTGATTCTACTTTCTCTTTAGTAGGACGCGCCCTTTAGGGTTCAGTTAACTTTGACGACGAGTTCATGGGATTCACACATATGTGGACCGGCTTATGTACTTTTTTCTCTTCAAAATGAGTCACAGTTGCTGCACATTGGAGCAGAAATGCTTTGTCAGCCACGAAAACCTGATGCTATCTAAAAATAACAAAAGTATCATGATATACAAACAACTAACATGTTTTGAGTCGGAGTTCAATCACCTCTCAGCCTTTTCACTCTCAGACTTCATACTGAAAATTAAATTTTATCATAGTGCATTGCAGATGCATAGAGTCAGAACTAATCAAATCAACTTGACACTCTTTCCTGTATAGTAGATTTTAAAAATAAAGTCTTTTTTCAAGCATTAACTCTTTTGGCACTCGCAATATCAAGTCCTAATTACCATTTTTCTTTTTTTTATGGAATATACCCTGTGAATATACAATTCTGGATTTTGGTTGTTGGACAACATGGAGGATGGGAGTTTGAGACCTAGATATTTTTCTTCAGCAAGACTTCTCCATAGGATTTCTCTTTACTTGGGAAATTTGAAAATATTTGGAGGGGGTCTTTAACATTCCTGTTTTTGACAAAAAATCGCCAGTAAAACTGTTTCTTATCCATCATTTTGAAATGTCTAATTAGCAGTACACCATGCATGTCGATCAGTTAAAAAATGTAGTTTTTTCGTCTTTTATTTCAAAATGAGGTTTATAATGTGTTCAAGACTTTAAAGATTGAATGCACATATTAAAAAGCCGTGAGAAGTTACAAAAAAAAAAAAAATTTTAAAATTAACTTAACTGTCTTTCTTTGATTTCTAAACTGCATTTTAAATAAAATTGTCTAATGTTCATATTTCATGTTCTAAATTCTAAAATGATGGGATTTTTCCGATGTGTTTAATCATTTTTGAAATAATTGTACTGTGAATATCAGAGCTTTTATTTGTTTGTTAGTAGTACTTTATGATTTTAAAATTTTATTGTCGTGCTTGGTCTTGAAGATAACAAATTTGTATCTGATATATTCGTTTCATAATGTATTTGATGAGCTACAAGATGGAGCTTGGTGGAGCCTGGCAAGTAATCTAGTTCTTGTGTGTGACTTCTCAACATTTATATGTGAAGGAAGGCTTTTATGAACAAAACACATGTCGGTTCCGCATTTGTTGTAGAAAATGACTAATTTTGTTTATCATTGCGACTGCAGAAGATCATTTTGATAATGTCCCTTGATGTTTCCGAGTCAGACTCTGGTAAACGTTTGTCTGGAGTTCATTATTGCACAAGTTTAGGTACAGATCGAGTGAAAAAACCTGCACATGACCAAGATTTCCTGCATGTGAAGTTATGTTGTATTTTAGCTGATTTTATTGCTCCATAGACTTGCAAAATGGAACAGTTTCCTGTAATTGAATGATTTCCGACATTCAGAAATCCCGGAAAACATGTTCCGAGTTTTGTTAAACCCAAGATAGTGTATACTAGGCCAATTAAACCCACGGTTTCTATTGGTTCAACAGGAAAAGAGAAGATAAAACGTACTGAAAAAGATCTATGTGATTAAAAAGCTTGACGATAGGATCTGTTTCTGATTTAGCAACTATTGTTGTCTCGTTACCGAGTAATTGAATTCCAATCTTGTGATCTTTATAAATGTCTTTCGCACGAAAAAAAAATTTGAGTTGGATCATTACAGTTTAATATTGATGCCTTGTGATACTCAGCCCGTTTACTTACGACGGCACTGACTGCTATGCAATCCTTTCATCGACTCCACATTTCATGCTGAATATTTTCTGTATCGGTTCAAAACATCTTGTCAATTTCGTCAATACTTTTTAGTATCACTTGCAAATCTGTTTGGTGGATTTTTTTCATGATTTTATGATTTGTCTTGTGTTAGAAAAAAAAAGATTTTGTTTGATTTTATATTTGTTTACAATGGTTTCCGAGACAGATATTGGAGGCAGTGAAATGATACAACTAGGTCTCTGAGTCTCCGATAATTACTTCACATTTGATTTAACGATCAAGCTGTAATTGCCTCTGAAAACTACCAATGATGTACACCGTGACCTAAAACATAATGTTTGTACCGGAAATTTGTCGTGAATATAGACAATGTTTGCTATGCAAAATCAGTAAAAAATTATCTTTAAAATCAGGGCTGTTAATTGGTTTGTTTTTGGAAAAAGTGATTTAGAACAAAAAATGGGAGATGTGTATCAAGCCAGTAAACTACCAGTGACCATTCATTACTTAGAGAGTCTGTCTAGAAATCAGAGCTCCCAGCCCGATTTGCATATGATCTCTCCTCTTAGTTTAACTTCATGTTTGACCTTCAACCTGGTATATTTTCACAGGTGAAAACATTTTGTTCTATATATAGATCTTATAGTCTTGAATCTATCCATTGATGGACCTGATATTATTCTCACTTATGACCTTGACCTGAGATTCATGATCCCATATACTCCCATTAAATAGTTGTTCATGTATCTGTACACGATCGATGCGCTCATATGTTTGACCTTTGACCTTTATTAGCGATGTTTCTGCTGGCAATTTCCATTATAATTTCAATATATATATTTTTTTGGCATTTAATGTCCTAGCTTGCAATGTTCAGGATCATAATAAGATAAATATATTTGTAGGAAAACATTCAATTACAGAAATAGTTCTGTATGACAGAAAAAAAGGGTTTAAGAATTGCACTTGGGGCTGAGCAAATCCATTTTGATTTCTTTAATGTCCCCGACAGTTTTAGACATAGAAGAAAACCCCTTATTCTGCAGTGGGCTATAGTTAGAGTTGCGTATAATAAGCTTGCATGCCTCCAAAGGGCAAGTGAGCTATGCTATGGTGCAGTGGCCATCATCCTAATGTCGTCTGTCTGTCTAAAGTCAAATTTGGCCTTTAAAAAATTACTTCTCAAAATCCAATAGGCTTAGAATCATGTTATTTGGAAAGTCTGAGGAAAGAAATGACCTTGACCTTGAACCATGCCGAAGGTAACAGGAGTGAACTTTATTAAAACAACATGACCTTGACCTTGAACCATGCCGAAGGTTACAGGAATCAACTGGGTTAAAACATATAAAAAACTTCTTTTGATAAACTGAAAGGCAGAATATCATCAGATGATCAGTGAATACCAATTGAGCAATACAAGCCCATTGGACTTCTTGTGATAGTGAGATACAGCAGGTTTGTCCTTCAAAGGAGCCTGCATGGGTGCTATCACAAATAACCCAGGACAGAATGTATGACGAGCTGGGAAATATATAGGAGGAATATTGACGAGTGACAATGCCATTTGACTGCATGACGATGGAAATAATTCATCTATTGGGCCTCTTCAACATGTTGAGGATTTTGATTCTGATTTGAGCCTTTGAAACCTTCGCTATGCTAAGTCGCTAATTCTAGTAATTCTCTTCCGCCCCGTGAACATTTCTGTGTCAACGTGTTCATTTAATGCATAAAAGTTGACAGCATCTGCCATGTTTGGATGCCTGTTGCATGCATCTCATCTGAATATTGGCATTCAGTAGACTTTCCCCCGAAATGGTAATTATTTAAAAGTGGCTTATTTTTTTTCCTTTTACAGCTGAGAAAAGAATTCTTCTTTATTAGATTATTTCTGTAAAAAAATCAATACAACCAAAAATATTTAAATTTTTTTCCCTCCTCTTTTGTAATTGCAGATCCAGACGCCATCACAAGTAGACCAATTTTCTGGGGAGACCGATTAGATGGTCGTAATATCAATTACATAGATAAAGGTAAGCTTTTCATGTACTAAATATTGTTGTTACTGCTAGATTATTGGTGCTGTCACTGTTAATTTTTTGCCTGTTTGAAGATATTTTTTTCAGATGGGAGATACGAGTTGATCTTTCGGATTTGAAGTCAGTATACAGACAGACAGATTGAAATCGTCTGTTGTCATCGCTGTCGGTGTGAAACTTCGTATCATAATGTCAGTAACTTTTTGACTTGCCAGTCTGTCTGCCAAGAGAATGTCCCATTACGTCAACATGCCAAATAATTCATTGTGAAATTCATTCTAATACTCAGCTATCCTTGGTATAAGGAAACAAATGTCTGGTTTTACAAATTGTATTTAAATTTACAACAGAATTTTTGTCCCTGTAAGGTATATGATACCAGGAAGCATACACCCTTAAGTTTTTCACTTGTCACAGGTATAATATGCAAAGTAGTGTATACCCTTAAGTTAATCAGATGTTACCAGGACTCAGTGTATTAATGTATTTAATTTACATGGTAGCATATACCCTTAAGTTAATGAGATATTACAAGGACTCAGGGGTTTAATGTGTAAGGTAGCATACCCTTAAGTTAATCAGATGTTACTTGTTGACTCATTGTTTTAATGTAATACAATGTGTGAAGGTAGCATATACCCTTAAGTTAATCAGATGTTACTGGGACTCAGTGTTTTAATGTATATGATGTGTAAGGTAGCATATACCCTTAAGTTAATCAGATGTTACCAGGACTCAATGTTTTAATGTATATGATGTGTAAGGTAGCATATATCCTTAAGTTAATCAGATGTTACCAGGACTCAATGTTTTAATGTATATGATGTGTAAGGTAGCATATACCCTTAAGTTAATCAGATGTTAATTGTTGACTCAGTGTTTTAATGTAATACAATGTGTGAAGGTAGCATATACCCTTAAGTTAATCAGATGTTACTGGACTCAGTGTTTTATGTGTGTAATGTGTAAAGGTAGCATATACCCTTAAGTTAATCAGATGTTACCAGGACTCAGTGTTTTAATGTATATGATGTGTAAGGTAGCATATACCCTTAAGTTAATCAGATGTTACTGGGACTCAGTGTTTTTATGTGTGTAATGTGTAAGGTAGCATATACCCTTAAGTTAATCTGATTGTTACTAGGACTAACTATATGAAATATAAATATAAAAATTTCCATGATATCTGAATAATACGGTGATTAATCTTGCTATATTGGAAAAGGTTCGTAATCATTAATTGTTTTCTGGAATATTGGCGCGGAGATTAATGGGGATGTACAACAAATTGAAAGATACTGTCTTCAGTGACTTCACGACTTAAGATTATGCACACAAATTTTTTTTTTTACCAAAACTATGGAATCTTTTAACTTTGTTGGATAAACATGTAAATTTGTTGTTAATTTTAATTTAATTTTTTTTTTAATTTAAAAAAAAAAATCTTATTTAGCTTGTATGATAATGTAAATATTTGTCGAGCTAGCTTGTTTAATTGGTGCAGGACTTCAATTCAACAGATCAACACATGGAACACATAACGGGTTATACACAAACTAATTGTACTGCCCTTTGTATCTCTCAAACAGTGTTGAGGAATATACTCCCAATCAAAATGCAAATCTTTACTCCTCCGAAAGTTTAATTTGCGACCAACTTTTAATCAGTCAAATAAAAGATTCAAGGGATTGTAAAATGGAAAATACAATTAAAAAGACGTAAATTTAAATTTTAAATGTCAGAAATTATTTAAGGAATTGGTGATTGAAGTGTGGTGCCTATATCTCAATATGGCTTCTGTGATGTCTTTTCTCTGAGTGAAAATAAGCTCGAAATTTGCCAACAAAGACTGCAAGGCTGGGCAATATGACAGAGGTCAACTCTTAAGTGGTAGATCGGTCAGTTTGCATGTTTTCGTATCTGAAGACAGGAAGTGAACCGGAAACAAATGACCGATTGACCAGTACACAGAGGAGAAATGTCTGGCAATTCTTTTGGAGACATGGGAATGACCAAATCCTATAACACTCTCACAGATAATTGGGGAGATGCTGAATTTCTTTCAAATGGAATTTTAGATTTATATAATTCTGGAACACATGTATTTTTCAGCTAATTGGCATGTACTGCTTATTAGAAACTTGTGGTTTCTTTGTTTTTTTCTTTGATTCGAAATTAAATTTGTAAATAATCAGTATCCCTGCAGCTAAGTGGAAAGATGCTGGAAGGGGTTAAGTATAGACTTGTAACAGTAAAACAGTAAAATTAGTTTGCTGGAACTTGGTAAGGATTAGCAGTGTTGACAAGGATTAGCAATGTTGGTAAAAATTAGCAGGGTTGACAAGGATTAGCAGTGTTGACAAGGATTAGCAGTATTAGTAAGGATTAGCAGTGTAGACAAGGATTAGCAGTGTTGACAAGGAGTAGCGATGTAGACAAGGATTATCAGTATTGGTAAGGATTAGCAGTGTTGGTAAGGATTAGCAGTGTTGGTAAGGATTAGCAGTTTTGACAAGGATTAGCAATGTAGACAAGGATTATCAGTATTGGTAAGGATTAGCAGTGTTGGTAAGGATTAGCAGTGTTGACAAGGATTAGCAGTGTTGGTAAGGATTAGCAGTTTTGACAAGGATTAGCGATGTAGACAAGGATTAGCAGTATTAGTAAGGTCTACCTTTCCTGATACCCCTCTTACTTAATTAGACTGTTTAGATTTTTTGTCAAATATAGATACAAAAAATTAATGTTCTCAGTTCAAGCTGTGACTATGTCGTACCTAAAATCTCATTTGAGCTTGGGTCAGCAATCTTACAGGGATTCATCAACATTTGACGGTAAAATGTTGACCTAGATAATCTTTAGTATTTGAATAGTTTACATAAGGATGACTATTGTGGTACCTCCGCCTCCCTGAAGGTCTTTGGTCAGGGCCCTATTGTGAAAATCCTTAAAACGATGGGATCACATTCACTACTTTAATTACAAATATACAATCCTCGGATTTCCTTGGAACCAATTTTGTACGCCAAAATAGGATCTAAAATGTATGTAAAGGATATATATTCTGGCAAATTAAAGAAACTCGAAAACAGGAAAATGAAGTACTGGACATGTTTTGGGCGTTCTTAAGGTCTCAATATAGACAGAGCAATTGCTATTAAGATGCAAGCCTAGTATTCTGCTCAACAGGCGTTCGATTATCCCCCTGAGGTTATGACTGAGCTGTATTTTTCTTAGATTTCACTTCAAAGAGAGTAGACCCGTTAATAATTGAAAGTCATTAACCCTTAGGCTGCTGGACAGAAATCACTTCTGCCATCTGTCCTGGAGAAACTGAAAGCCTTTGTGATAAAATTTAACCTTATTTAACGGTCTGTAGACTGTATACACATAGATACAGTATGTAATTCACTGTTCAATATTCCGGAAAAATTTCCATTTGTGCATAATTGGTTGTTGTTGTCGTTTGAACAGATGCTAAAGTTTGAAAGTTTGAAAGCTGCATAAATTTTTTTTTTTTATCCTGGTATGTATTTTGCTTTAAAAAAAATCTCATTTATAGCAAGAATTAAAAAAAATGAAATATTTCAAATTATAATTAATTTGTTCCAGAATTGATAGCACTTTTAAGAAAAATGTACTTATCATGGAAAATAAGAATAAATTAACACCTTGTAAACATCAACTAGAATTTAAATCATGTAAAATTAAAAGATTTTTTTTTTTTTTTTTTTGAGAAAATTAACCTCATTACTTCTGACAAAACCTATTAAACAGCATAAGTGTCTTCATCGAATACATTTCCCTAAGGCATACACTTACAATGTGTACTTCTCAGCACAAAACATAATGCAGATTTATGTTTCTCAACATATATTGATCTGTTTTAAAAGTTTTATCTTTAGCCGATGACTAATGCTGAAGGTGGAGTTGTCCTTTCGGTGTGAAGTTCGGCGGCTTTAGAATGTTTTAGAAACGGGGGTATCACATAATGTTTGATGTCTTCAATTTATTTGTATCAATGATTAAAAAAAAATTGTAATATATAAAATTAATCTTCTGTGATAGCTTTGCTGTTAGTAGTTGAATAATTGACAAATTTTATTTGCAGAATCCCCCGACCCCGCTGACCCCCGCGACCCCCGCGACCCCCAACCCAGCCCTGGTAGTTCTACACACACAGACTACAGTATCATCTGAAATATTTTGACCTACTTTTACCCTAGATCTTGATAAACACCACAAAACTACTTCACTTTGATGGTTTATTTTTACGCCCGTGCTCTGGGTTTGAATGACATGCTCATTTGTAACTTTGGAGAATCCTTTATAAATTTTATTGGCTCATCATGACTTAACTCGGAATATTTTGCGGAAACTTGTTTTACGAGGTTGGCAATATGTTACGTTCAGGAAGTAATGGAGGATGTTGACAGGAAGCACTATCTGGACAGTTTTTCTCAAATACGATCTCGTATAAATTAAAGTCATGCTTATGCGTAGGTCGGTGTGACATTTTATTATCAACGGGTTTAGAGTGAAATAAATTCATACTACAGTAAATATTTTGTCCTTTCTATATATAGAAGCACACACGACAACCAATGTTATTCTTCTGACGAATAATTAGGAAGTGGACAGGATGGAGGTCGGTGATGGAAGTCTTTTCTTGTCCAGTTTCTCTGTTCCTCGTAGAAATGAGAGGCAGCTAAGTTAAGGTATGGTCGCCAGAGAGGGCAAAGTTGGATGGTATGTGAATGAAACTTGGAGATAGACAAAAGTAATTACAGAGTTGTAGGCCTTTTGTTTTTTAATTCAACAAATTTCATTGCATTAAATACACAATACGATGAATTAGATAACATGCAATGTCTATGTCCACTATAGAAAGAATGAGATTGGTAAAGAATGGGTCCGGGAGAATTTGGACATGATTAGATTATATGTCCATCCTTGTGGGCTAAGTTTCACAGGTCCTTGAGATGATGGAAAAATATCTCTGGGTTGTGATAGAGCATACTCACTTTTCACAAAGAGGGACAGGGTTCCATAGGGTTGTGGTATCCGGGTAGTGCAGTGAGAGGATACTCACTTTTCACAAAGGGGGACAGGGTTCCATAGGGTTGTGGTGTCTGGGTAGACAGGTGGACAGGGTTCAATTCCCGATAGGACGTGAAAAGGCATATAGGAGCCACATGTCTGACCATGCATGTTGGTTTTCCCTGGGCACTGCATTTTCCACCCATAGTTAGACCCCTCAAACACTTCAATCCGGACCAAGAGTGATTGATACATGCTTGAATAATTTTTTGCAGTTATAATAAAATAATATCAAATTTATAGTCATCAAGCATCCTTAAGGTTGATGATCATTGTCTGGCATTGGTTCTAAGGGAAGATGGACACAATTAGGGTATATGGCTTGAAAAGGATTCCTACCAGACATTAGGTTCTAGGAAGAGACGGTAATAAGTATGAAGGATTTTGAGTGAATCAAGATGGACACGGTAAGTATGTCTAGATTGAGATGAGTGGTCAGGAAGTGGTTGATGACATAGAGTGTTGACACAGACTATAGCTATTATCTGTTAAACTGCTGTCTCAGATAATAGACATATTCAAGTCACCATGTTAAGGAAGCTTAACACATTTAGAAAGGGAGATAACTCATGCCTAAAGGTATGATTAACCTATCTATTTAAAATGTAATTTTTCAAATTATACTTTTTAAAATGGTGTATGTACTCATAATTCATAATTGTTCCACAACTTAATTAGCTCACAACTTCTATTTCCAACAGAATTTTGGATAATTAAACTTAATCAAAGTCATTAATGAATTTAAAAGTTGTCCTTACTGAAAAAAAAAAAAGAAATTAAAATTGGTTTGCTATAATGCCAATATTTGTAGTATTTGAGATGGTTGATTTCAAATGGAACTTAAAATCAAATTTATTTCTCAAATAATTATATTTCAATCTTTCATATTCTTTTAAGAGGTTTCATCTTTTTATGCCTCTAGGTATCCTAATTAAAGTGTTTCTGCTGGTTTCTTTAAATGTTTCTATTTCAGTCTGGTTACTACAACATGCAACTTCATTTGCTCAGCAGTTGATCATGGTATAGATATATTGGTTTTCTGTCCATAACAGTTCATATTTCATTTATAAATCTTACTTCACAGATTACAATAACACAGTTGAATTTAATAGCCTATTTTGAAAGGCTTTCGTCCAATTTCAAAAAGATGTTTTGTAAAATGTAATAGGTATATATATGCTTGAAGGTTTCAGTGATTTTAATGAAAAGAATGAAAATGGCAGTTCTGTGGCCTTGTAGACCTCAGTTGGTGTCATTTTTATGACACTATAACCTTTAGTAACCCCAGTTTGGTTTTGGTGGCCTTGAGAGCCTCAATCTGCGTATTGGTGGCTTCAGTCCGTTTTTGGTGATAGCTGTTACTTCTGATGACCTCAGTTTGGTTTTGGTGGCACTTAGGTGGCCTCCGTCGATCAGGCTTCGGTTGCGTTGATGACATCATTTTGCTCTTGAATTGTTGTCTTTGGTGGCCGCAGTCTGGTTTTGATGGCATTGGTGGCCTCAAACTGGTATTGATGTCCCTATTGGCCGAACACTGGTTTTTGTGTTTAGGGATGGTTGCCACAGTCTAATTTTGGTGTTTTCAGACTGGTTTTGGTAGCACTGTTGGCCCAAGTCTGTTTTTAGGTACCTGAGAAAGTCTCTAGTGACCTATTCTAATTGCAGTTTTTTCCTTTGTCGTGTATCATGCATCTTGTGTTGTCTGTGATCCTTCGTGCATCATCCGTCCGTAAATAATTTACATTTTAGATTTCTTCTTCAAAACTTCTTCAAAACTGCTGAACCAAATTCAATAAAATTTGGCAGGCAGCTTCCATGGCCAAAGGTAATTGTGATTTGTTTGGTTCCCACCCTTCGCTTTTTCCAGGGACTGTGCAGTTGGGCCAAAAATGACTGGTTCAATTGACTAAAAATTTCAAAAATCTTCTTCTCAACTCTTCTCAAAATTAAGAATTTCACTATCCTGGGGTCTCACATTTAATTCCCCCTTGGGAGGGGGTAAACTTAACTATAGTTTATTGGGAAATCATATTTTTGACAATCATTCATCATTTCTTATTTGTATTGGAATCCATTCTAATTTTAACATTATCAGCATTGGATGACAGTTTGATGGTGTACAAATGTTGGCCCAACAAGCCCCAAGGGGCTGATGGGCGGGGTCAAAAAGGATTAAATTGATAGAAATATTTCAAAACCCAGGTGATCATTTAGGCCCATGGGCCTCTTGTTTTTTATGGGAAGGTTTCCATAGTCTGATTTTGGTGGACTATGTCAAGTTTGATGGTCACAGTAGTCAATTAGTCAATTTGTGTGCTCAAGGTTAACTTTGAATGGATGTATACTAACTAATGTTAAATCTTTATTCATGGTTTTAAAAACAGTCAAGGGATAATCTATGTTTGTCTTTAGGAAGATTTCCAAACATCTGTACGAGTCGGAATCTGTGAAAAAGAAAAATGTATTGTGAGAAAGTCAGGTGACTGTTTGACATGTATGTTTGTGAATATTGAGAAAGATAGAAATGGAATCAGTTGTTTAAGAGATTGTCTGTGTTCATATGCCTCGTACATTCATTCCAAACTGTTACTTATCTCGTTTCAGAAAATGGGGGAGGGAAGTTTTGTGGATATTGCTGAATTTACAAAGATAAACTGATTTCCCAGAAGGCTCGTGGTGTTTCAAATGATTGATGGTGATTTTTGGTTCTCCTTTATTTTAACTTCCATGACAAGAATTTACTGTGCATTTTGGAATGATTTGGAAGATTCGGAAGCTGTCTTCGGCAATTTTCACCTAAATCTTCATATTCTTACATTAATTTGCTTCTCCTTTAAAAAAACTTGCTGCAGAAAAGACACTTGTGGGCCAACATAAAATTGAAATCCATTTTTCCAGGAGATCTTGTTTCTTTAAAACTTGTAAGACTGATAAATTTTATCAACTTCTTCAGGGAAAGAATTGGATACAAGGTAACAATGAACTGATCGATGACGGTAACATTTTACACGATATCAGGCAGTGTTTGGCAATGTTCTAATCATTCAAGTTCTGCTGTCTGTCAAAACAGTTTTGAATAAATTTACGTGATCGTAAGACTTGATATGTCAAGATAAGAATCTCCATACGTTTCATCAGTAACTGCAACTTACTTTCTTTTTCAAAACTGTAAATTATTCGGAGAAGGTCTCATGAGAGCTGTTTTGAATATTGGCATATGCATTATTAAATTCAAATTGACATTTTTGTGTAGAAAATGAAATTTTCACCTCGTCTTAAATGCTGTTTGTATAGTGATGATACGAAAGTTGTACATTGTGAAATATGTAGTACATACATATATTCATATGTTATATAGCAGTGTAGGAAAGTAATTTACTATATCTACGAGTGATATATCTCCCGTGCTGGGATCGATACACTGCTCCAATACAGAGTTGTTCAACATTTGCTCAATTTCAACTTACACAAAACACATGTGGAGGAAGTTTGAGATAAAAAATTCAAATTTTTTTTTTCAGTTCTACTAACTGATAATGAAATAATGTTTTGTTTTTCATGTTGCTTCGTAGGAATGCCATTTGATCAATTTTTGGCCATCTGTGAAATATTAAACTGTTTTAAAAGCTAATAAAAGATTGTAAAGCAACTTGAATGTAGTGTTTAAGTTTGTAAAAGATACTTGCATGCATTCGGAAGCTGTTACTATTAACTGTCTGTGGACTAAAAAGTATTGAACTTGAATAAAATTTCATTTTAAGGCATAAACACCTTTAATAGATTAATAAATCCTAATTTATATTTTCATGATATTGCAGATTTGAATTTTTGGCAGTACATGGTTAGATTCAATAGCTTTCTTGTTATCATGTTAGATCAAGGTCATTTGTTGGTGTTAGGGAGGTCAGAGGTGAAGGTCATTTGCTATGTCATCTTTTAAGTCAGAGTAAGGAAGGTGAAGGTCATTGTTGTTAAGTGTTTAAAGAGTAAGACTTTGTGACATTAAGGTCATGGTCGATTTGTGTTGAAGGGTAAGACTTTATGAGCTAGCTAGGTTATGGTCATGGCCATTCAAAGAGTCAGACAAAGTGAGGCCAAGGTCGTAGCCATTTAGTGTTTGAAAGGTCAGACTTTGTGAGGTTAAGGTCATGGCTGTTAAGTGTTTGAAAGGTCAGATTTGTGAGGTCAAGGTCATGGATGTTTAGTGTTTGAAAGGTCAAATTTGTGAGGTCAAGGTCATGGATGTTTAGTGTTTGAAAGGTCAGACATTGTGAGGTTAAGGTCATAGCCAATTAGTGTTTGAAAGGTCAGACTTTGTGAGGTTAAGGTCATGGCTGTTAAGGATTTGAAAGGTCAGATTTTGTGAGGTTAAGGTCATGCTGGCTGTTTAGTGTTTGAAAGGTCAGATTTGTGAGGTCAAGGTCATGGATGTTTAGTGTTTGAAAGGTCAGACATTGTGAGGTTAAGGTCAGGGTCATTTGGTGTTTGAAAAGTCAGACTTTGTGAGGTTAAGATCATGGTTGTTTAGTGTTTGAAAGGTCAGACTCTGTATGGTTAAGGTCATGGCTGTTTAGTGTTAAAGGGTCAGACTCTGTGAGGTGAAGGTCATGGCTGTTTAGAGTTGTTTGTCCATCCGTCACTTTTCCTTGTTAACACTTTCTAACCTTTATTTATCAACAGATTTTCATGAAACTTGCTACAAATATTCTAGGGCACAAAAGGTCAAGCAAGTTTGTGTTATGGAATTTTTTGATTATTTTTTGCATTATAATGTCCTTTTTATTGCAAAATATTGGCATTGTGTAGAAAATGCAAAATAGTTTTCTATTTCTTATTCAATTCCTCTAAGATTTTGTTCACTACAACAAGAAGCTATTATGTTCACCATACATTAGGGTTTTTTACAGGCCCTTGAACGACTCTACATTTTCCAGTGGTAGCTTTTCCAGGGATGGGCGTATCATGCTCCAGCTTGTAGAGCTATTGTTAAGGTTAAGGTCACTGTCAGCTTTTATTCCGCGTTTTATCAGATTGAGAATTTTTAGAGTGATAAAGGGATTTTTCCTGCATTTGAAGACTCTGAAAGTATCAGATGAAGGCCTTACTTACGGGACTAACAGGTTCTAAGTAAAATGTGAGATTTTATTTCAATGTAAGGTTTTCAGGAAAGTAAAGATTTCATTGCTGAAAGACAAGGGTTCAACCATTGGAAATGTAAGGCCGCGAATTTTCCATCAATATAGAGATATATGGGCCATAAACTACTGTACACATATATCAGTTCAAGTTTATGCTGAATTTTCGAGCATCAAACTTCTCACTTAAAAAAAAAAAAAAAAAAATCTTCGAAAAATCTTCATTGAAACAAAAAAAAACAAAAAACATTTTTCTAGGTTTAGTGTGGAGTTCTTAATGCATTTGCATTAGGAACTGCTATAAAGATATCTTCTGTGGAAAGTGATTCCTTTTAAGGCTATATGCCACTTTATTGCAACATGAATCTCCATTCCAGAAGAGTTCCGAACTAGGAAATGTGTTATATATATTTTATGTCTACTGAAATTGGACTTAATTAATTAACTGAGTAATTGTATGGAATGTATGGAAGACTTCTGATGAAATACACATATATGGAGTTGTCTGTGGTAGTGACATCATCGAAAGATCCTTCCTTGTTGTATTGCTGCTCTATTGAGGTACGAAAACTCCTGTTATTTCTCATTTGTTCAGGTTCTTTGTTTGCAGCTCTAAAATGCAGTTAAAGATATCAAATATTGATAATCAATTTCTGTGGAACGTCATCAGTATTTCTGTCCTGTGGTAGAAAATATCCATTTTTAGTCCTGATGTAGCACTTGTGAAACAAAGAATACTTCTGCCACTTTTATGAAATGTATGTCGTTTTCAAAGGAAGACTTATTATCTTTTTGATTAATATGGAATAATTTAAAAAGAAAACAACATAAAAAGCAAAAGAGATATATTTAAAGTTGATTTTGACATAGCTAAAGGGAGATAACTTTTTATATTGATCACTTAAGGGAGAAAAATCTCTAAACCTATCACTGAATGCACCGAAGGGAGATAAATAAAGGGAAATAATTCATTATACCAATCACTGAAGGGAGATAACTCATTACACCAATCCCTGAAAGGAGGTTACACATTATACCAGTCACTGAAGTGAGATAACTCTTAATACCATTCACTGAAGGGAGATAACTCTTTACACACAAACCACTGTTGAAGCCAGTAAAGAATACAATAATTAACTGCCAATAAATCATTGGTAAAGTTTGAAGGGGAGATAACTCTTTGCCCAAATTTCTGATTAAAGATTCAGGAAGGTAATCCTAATGCAAGTATGGGTATATTATGTGAGATTAGCCTATAGCTGTGAAGATAAATGTCTGAATAATTCTGATTAAATGCATTTGAAGAGGATGAATTAGAAAATGAAAGATGATAAGATTCAATAAAAATATAGATATTCAGCAAAGCAGAAAGTATAATAAAGGCAGAAACATAAAATAAAGTTTTAATTTTGATTTTTTGAAAACCAGGTTTTATTGCAATTTTGTAATTACCATTATTCAGTCTTAAAGTAAAGGAAATACTCTTAATAAAGAAAAATATTGTGTATTAAATAGATGTAATGCACATTTTGAAATAAAATGGAATTAACTTTCTCATGAGCCATGTAAAACGTTGACTGCAATCTCAATATATGGAGGTTATGTAATGGAAAGGATTAGCTTCTGTAACATCTAAATATATTTTGACATTTAGTCTTTTATAATTTATATATAAGTAATGAATCATAAAGCCATTCTTAGAAAGTTTAATTATAAAGCAGTAATTTTTTCCTTTCTAAGGTGAATTGATGTTATCACATGACTTAAATTCGGCATTATATTCTGTTGTTGATTGTTGATCAATCTTCCCTTAAAGCTTTGATCTATTTTGTGTTTTATATCTCCATTAACCTTATTTCATTGGCTGTTTTCTTTTTCAGCACTCTTATTTCATTGGCTGTTTCCTTTTCCAGCACTCTTATTTCATTGGCTGTTTTCTTTTTCAGCACTCTTATTTCTTTGGCTGTTTCCTTTTCCAGCACTCTTATTTCATTGGCTGTTTTCATTTTCATTTCTTTTATTTCATTGGCTGTTTTCATCTCCAGTTAGTTCTCTTATTTCATTGGCTATTTTGTTATGCCTCTCCCCTGTGGTATACTTGTACAGCCAATTCTTTTCTATTTTTGAACTAATTCTACATGGATACTGTTTCTTCTACAACAAACTCACCGTCCTAATTCTGCATGCTCCTAATCATTTTGTGTCGTCCGTTTTCTTTGCTGTCTTATTTGTTATAATCTTGTAGAAATCCTTCATATATCTGATTTCACGTTTTCTTTTCATGCTTTTTAATCTTCTTCTGCTGCTTTGAAATTGTTTATTACCAAACCTTTACTATCATATAAGTATCTAATTAGTTTTGTTTATTGATCGGCATGTTAAGAGTACAAAACGAAGCCTTAATGAGGTTTGCCATTGAACTAATACCTACTTTTTCATTAAAATGTTTCTTGGGAAAATAATAAACTCCACACCGATGTCAATAAAAACTATAGGATTAGGAAATTTAGTTTTCTCTTTTAAGCAATATAACTACAAAATCTAGCTTTTGGTATTACTGTTTATTTTTTGGTTCTGTTTGCTATGAATTGTGGGATTGCTTTCAAATTTGATTTGGAATTTTTTCCTCGTTGCTATGGTAATGATTTGTCAACATAGAGTAGTTGAACAACATGATAACTTTATATTTGTCTATCTTTATGGGAAAAGCTGATTGGATTTTCACAGAGATAAATATCAGAGACTGCCAATCGCCATGGTTACCGAGTACACATTTCTCTATATTTTGTCTTCCATAACCTGAATGTTATTCTGCAATATTTGTATTTAGGAGTTTCTACTTCTCAAAAAAAAAAAAAAAATGAAATGCTGAAACATTTTTATTCTTAAAAATGATTTGAAAATTTCTTATTTATATGTAACGCCCCTTGTATGTTGTTCTTCAATGAAACCTCCATAAACCAACCTTCCAATGTATAAAACCTCCATTTAATGCCAAATGATTATCACTATACAGTAAAATCTTTAGTCATAATAAGATGAATTCCCTCTGATGTTTAAAACTATGAAATGTTTAGACTTACGTAAATATAAAGATAATGTGCATGTACTTTTCAGAATTACATCACAGAATATACGTATATGTTTCAGTGATATATACAATCGGAGCCCAGCATCTGTTATTATGAAGTAAATTGTTTGTCATATTCCTCGAAACATCTGTCTCCATTGTATTTTAGGTGGCGGATGATTCACCTACATGTATATATAAATATATACATAAAATAACCGTGCTGTCTGGTTGTCTCCCTTTGTTTATAAAATATGATTTAGAATTACCGTTGTTTTCCTTTTATAAACCCAGGATACTTAACAGTCTGTAGGAAAAACGAATTATTGTAATTATTTGTGGTAATATTAATCGTTGGTGTAAGCATGTAAAATCCTGTTTTTGACATATAAATGGTTGGCAATAGTTTGTGTATGGTATAGTTGCACGATGATTTAAATCTGATCATGATAATGGCCAAAAACAGCAGAGATTTCCAAATAAATAACGAAACTGTAATTCTAACTCAAAATCGTTAAACCAACTGTAAAATACCAACAAAAAATATAGATTTGCATGGAGACTCTTTGACAGAATACAAGGAGAAAAAGACCAGAGATTTCTAAAGGGTAATAAGCGTCTTCTAGCTTCCTCAATGACACCCACAATACAAATCTAGTTCAAATCAAGGATCGAGAGTTAGGGTGGTGATAACAGAACTAAAATAGTTTTGTGAAAGTGTAGTATTTACTCTACCGTGTCATAACATATGTTGTTAACTTTTCGCTTTGTCTCTTGATAAACTAATTAAACGAGCAAATGAAAACATTAAATGATGCTAACCCAATTCAACAATTAGGAAATAAATGAAGCAAGAATAAATGGAAAGATGAAATTTCTTCTTAATGTATTAATCCAGCAATAAGCCAATGTCTGGTAATAAGCCCATGTCTGGTAATAAGCCCATGTCTGGTAATACCTGTAAAAATCCCATGTTGGGTATTAACCCATAACTGGCAATAACCCATGCCTGGCAATAAGCCCATGACTGGTAATAAGCCAATATCTGATGATAAGCCCATGACTGGTAATAAGCCAATATCTGATGATAAGCCCATGTCTGGTAATAAGCCAGTACCTTTAAAAATCTTATGTTCGGTAATAACTTCATGCCTGGCAATAAATCCATGACTGGTAATAAGCCAATACCTGGTAGTAAGCCCATAACTGACAATAAGCCAATATCTGATAATAAACCCAAGTCTGGCAATAAACACATACATGGCAATAAGCTCCTGCCCAGCAATAAGGCCATGTATGGTTATAAACACATTACCCCAATAAGCCTATCTCTGGCAATAAGCCCACCATTGTCTTTCGAGTACAGTAAAATGCTACTAAAATCTCTTCCATTGTCTTGTATTAAGCCCATCCCTGGCTCCCTTTCCTCCTGGGCTTATCTATCAACAGTATAAATATTTTACAGAATTGGATCTGAAATAATCCCAACGGTTTTATTTTCCTCTAAATGTTTTGGTGTTATAACAGGTAGAATTATGGTATAATCATAAATATTCATCTTCTAGGAAATCCCACATCCAAGGCATATATGTATATGTATCCTTGTTATAAGGTTGTTGAATGATATATGAGATGGCCAGGTATTAATGTATTCAATCTGACAAGTCTATTCAACACCTGTACTGAATACTGTAAATGTCTTATGATAGGCCCATGCCTAGTATTAAGCCCACTCCTGAAGATTGAACAAATTTCAGGAGAAATAAGCATAACAAATAAGGTAAATCAATTAAAGATTTAATCGGTCTCGTAAGCTTGATATAAAAATTGATAATTTCACATGATGACACCTGCTTCCAACCGCGACCCCTCACCCCCATCCTCCTAACCCCCCAACCCATCCCCTGACCTCTAACCCCCACCTACATTTCTCTTCATACCCCTATTCCTATCACAGTTTAATATGAATGACACTTCCCTGAGTGTGTCGTTATGTTTGACAGGCCATTATCATCCCCAGTCTGACACCTAGATTTATCCGTAACAGAAACATTGCATATTAATATTTAAATAGTGTCACACACTGAAATATGTTGATAAATAATTGATAGTGATTTTAATGATGGGATCGTATTGTAAGTTGTATGTATATACACTATAGCCAATCAAAAGGGGTTTCTCTGCTGCTTCGACCAGGAAACAGTCGTGCCGAATTTAAGGATGGTTCTTGTTGAAGACAGGCTTTAAACATGTAGACTAATTCCAATAGGATATTCTGGATTTCTCTCCCTTGGATACGAGACATCTGAAACTGAGGTATTGTGTTAATGTGTTTTCATCGAAAAACAATACAAAATATTCATTACATTCAGGTGTAAAAATGTTCTGTTCAGGGTTGGAAATATTTTTAGAATACATGGCTCAATATTCATAATAGCTGTCAATTGTCAAGTGTCATATTTATGGAATTGTGTACAAATCCATTTCATTGTTCTGCAATAAGCTTTCCTATGTTACTATTTGACAAATATCGCATGTTCCATCTCAGGACTTATTAAAGGATTAACACGGTAAATATTAAAGGA